>NC_090034.1:86511235-87164876 GCF_037176765.1 Anolis sagrei
AAAGACACAGAGGCTAGATGGCCATCTGTTGTTAGGACTTGGATTGTGTCTTGCTTTATGGCAGAAGGAGGTTGGACTCAATGGCCCTTTTGGTCTTTTCCAAGTCTATGATTCTATGATATTATTAGTAGTATTAGTATTAGTATTGTTATTAAGCAAAGGCTGGCTGGCCATCTACTGGGAGAGCTTGAATAATGTCCTCTGAATAGCCTAAGCATGGGACAACTTTTGGTCTCTTCCAAGTCTATGATTCTATATTATTATTATTATTATTATTATTATTATTATTATTAAGCAGAGGCTGGGTGGCCATCTGCTGGGAGGGCTTGAATTGTGTCCTCCGGATAGCCCAGGCATGGGCAAACCTTTGATCTCTTCCAAGTCTATGATTCTATATTATTATTATTATTATTATTATTATTATTATTATTAAGCAGCGGCTGGGTGGTCATCTGCTGGGAGGGCTTGTCCTCCAGATAGCCCAGGGATGGGCAAACCTTTGATCTCTTCCAAGTCTATGATTCTATATTATTATTATTATTATTATTATTATTATTATTATTATTATTAAGCAGCGGCTGGGTGGTCATCTGCTGGGAGGGCTTGTCCTCCGGATAGCCCAGGGATGGGCAAACCTTTGATCTCTTCCAAGTCTATGATTCTATATTATTATTATTATTATTAAGCAGAGGCTGGGTGGCCATCTGCTGGGAGGGCTTGAATGGTATCCTCCAGATAGCCTAGGCATGAGCAAACTTGAGCCCTCCAGGTGTTTTGGACTTCCACCAGTGCTAACAGCTTCAGCTTTAGAGAGTGAGGGGGAAAAGGAAGGGACCTGAGGCTGTTAGAAATGATGGGAGTTGAAGTCCAAAACACCGGGAGTGCCCAAGTTGGCCCAGGCCTCCTTTACAGCTTCGTTTAAACTCTGGCCCTGGCAAGCAACACGGCTTCCCATGTTTACTGAGAAAATCAGTCCCTCCAGGACCAGCTTCAAAGAATTACACTATTAAAAAAACGGATATGAATTATGGATAGAACGTGTGTGCGCTAAGAATATTGTATCTGTAAATAAGCCATGGGTAAATGGAGCAAAGAGAGGTGCATGCAGCTATTCCGCCGCTGCTTTCAGGCCAGTGGCCCCTGCCCCCAAATGCAACACTCTGGGGCTCGGTCATTCCCTCCATTTCCTTTCTATTTTTTCCCCTACAAAATGTTTTTTTTGATGGGCCAATGACTGAGCATCTAAGGAGGAGAAATATATATATCTCTTTTTAGTTCTAGATAATTGTCCCTACAAAAGAAAACAACAAACCTTTAATTACAGCTCGCATGGAAGAAAGCTTGATTTGTGCTCTCTGCCGAAATGCTGAGGAGTCGGATGTAAAATATTTGTAATATTTAGGGAACCCAGAGTTTTACATAAAAGTAAACAGCATTGCCTGAAGGCACAATTTCCAGCAACACAATAAAATGTGCAGTGAATTTATGGCGGCCATCCATTAGCTCTTACCAAGGCAACATCGGCCATATCTGTCGTCCATCATTATAATAGAGGGTTAATGCACTGAATTTACATAAAAAAGTCATATTGTCGGCATGAATTATTTACACCCTCAGCTGTTTTTACAGCTTGGTTTCAAGCTGGATTCTGGGAGAGATTCTGCCAGTAAATTACTCTGCGGAGACCTGGCAGCAGAGCAGCAAATAAAGCTGGCAAAGGAAAGGAAAGGGAAGCCCAGAAAAATGCCAGAGAGAGAGAGAGAGAGAGAAAGGGAAAGGAAAGAGAAAGAGAAAGAAAGTGAGATTTCCTGAAATGCCAGGAGGGGGAGAGGAAGTGCTTCCTCTGTGAGGGAATGCTGGGGTGGGAACAGTAAAGAAAGAAAAGGGAAAGAAGGAAGGTAGGGTAGGAAAAGAAAGAAGAAAGAGAGGGAGGAGGATATGTGTGTGTGTGTGCGAGAGAGAGAGAGAGAGAGAGAGAGAGAGAGAGAGAGAGAGAGAGCATGTAGGACAGTGTTTCTCAATCTGGGGGTCGGGAGGGGCTCTCAGAGGGGTCGCCAAAGGGCATCGGAAAACACAATATTTTCTGTAGGTCATTGGGATTCAGAATGCTCTTTGATTGTAGGCAAACTATAAATCCCAGCAACTACAAGTCCCAAATGTCAAGGTCTATTTTCCCCAAACCCCACCACTATTCACATTTGGTCATATTGAGTATCTGTGCCAAATTTGGTCCAGATCTGTTATTGTTTGAGTCCACAGTCGTCTTTGGATGTAGATGCACTACAACTCTAAAACTCAAGGTTAATGCCCACCAAACCCTTCCAGTATTTTCTGTTGGTCGTGGGAGTTATGTGTGCCAAGTTTGGTTCAATTCCATTGTTGGTGGAGTTCCAAATACTCTTTGATTGTAGGTAAACTATAAATCCCAACAACTACAACTCCCAAATGATAAAATCAACCCCCCCCCCCAACCCCACTAGTATTCAAATTTGGGCCTATCAGGAATATGTGCCAAATTTGGCCCAGTAAATGAAAATACTTCCTGCAAATCAGATATTAAATTATTATTCATAAGAGTAGCAAAATTACAGTTGTGAAGTAGCAACGAAAATAATTTTATGGTTGGGGGTCACCACAACATGAGGAACTGTAATAAGGGGTCACAACATTAGGAAGCTTGAAAGAGGCGGCCCTAGGTAATTTTCAACGGTAAGCAAACAGTATTTTAGTGCCCCCCACCCAACCAATCACTGATATATATTTTCTGTTCATCGTGGGAGTTCTGTGTGCCATATTTGGTTCAATTCCATCATTGGTTGAGTTCAGAATGCTCTTTGATTTTAGATAAACTATACATCCCAGTAACTACAACTTGCATATGTCAAGGTCTATTTCCCCCCAAGAGCGCCTCAAAAGCGCCCCTGGGCAAAATGAACTATACTGCGAATGCTTACTTTGCGTAATGGGTTGAGCCGCCCCTGTGTAGGAGATGTGATGGCTGCTGAGCTCAGCCCAGGTCTACCTGCTCATATGGTCTGGGCTTTAGCTGCGGATGGTCTTCTGCCCTATTGCTCTTCTTCAGATCTGCTGTCATCCAAAGGACAAGACAGACTCTGAGCCCGTCCAGACAGTACAATTATCCCAGGAGATACTGCAGCAAAAAGGAGGGTGGCCAGACGCCTTCCCTGTAAACATGGAAGCAATAGCTACAAAAGGCAAAAAACATGAGATTTCCAGGTGCGACAAGTCATAGGTTGGAATCTGGGGAGAGTGTGGATGACCTCCCTCTGTCAACTCCAGCTCCCTATGCGGGGACATGAGAGAAGCCTCCCACAAGGATGGTAAAACATCAAAAACATCTGGGCGTTCCCTGAGCAACGTCCTTGCAGACGGCCAATTCTCTCACACCAAAAGCGACTTGCAGTTTCTCAAGTCACTCCTGACACAAAAAAAGGGAAAACTTTGCTCTTGCAATTACTCCCCCCTCCCAGCATGCAGCCCTCCCCCAGTTCAAGGTGCTGCCCCTCTTTTTCCTAGCTCTAGCCTTCGGCAGCACTGGGGAGAGTGTGGATGGAGTCCGCCCAAGGCCACAGGGGCCTCTCCTCCCAAAACCTCCAAAAGAGGCCTTGGGGTGGTGGAGGTGTGGGGGGAGGATGGGCCAGGCAGGCAGGGAGGCCCTTGTTGCCCCAAGGAGGGGAGAGGCCGCAGCTGCTGCCTCCAGAGCAGCAGCAGCCACAGAGTCAGCCAAGGGTGAGTGCGCACAGGGAGGGCGGCTGGCCAGCCTGCCCTTGGTGCCGCTGAGAGGGCAGAAGCAAGGCTCTGTGGGCACCAGGACCTTCTTCCGCACATGGAATGTGACCCATAGAGCAAGCAGGGAGCCTTTGCCTGTTTCCACTTCAGACAGGTGGCACCAGCAGGCACACCTTCACACCCCAAGCCGATGAAGGCCATTTTCCTCTGTGCAATTATTGGCAACCCTCAATCCCCTTTATGGGTACTCGGCCCTTATTCCATATAATAAGTGGGCATTTGCCACAACCCCCCATTTGCCATGAACCCCAATGGAGCGTCTCAGGCTGGATAACTTCGGGACTCTTGTCTATGTGTGTGTGTGCAGAAATGTCCCCTCTCCCACATTCCAGGATTGGTATCAGAAGCCCATCTCTCTCCCCCCCCCCCCTTCCTTCCTCCTGGTGATCCCATCCAGGCCTGTGTGTTGTGCGTTTGCGTCTCTATTGGTTTTGGCTGGGCTGCCAGCAGAGCTGCGGTGCTGCTCACTCTGTCTCACCTCCCTTTCTTGGCTGATGAATATTCATGAGCCTGAA
This sequence comes from Anolis sagrei, assembly GCF_037176765.1. Taxonomy (NCBI): domain Eukaryota; kingdom Metazoa; phylum Chordata; class Lepidosauria; order Squamata; family Anolidae; genus Anolis; species Anolis sagrei. The sequence goes on from NC_090034.1 coordinate 86,515,561, forward strand.
GCAATCTGCACTAGCCAGACTCTCTCGCCTCCCCCCTCGCACCCTCCCCCCAACGCGAAGCATGAGGTCTGCCTGAGACTATATTTAATGTAGAACCGTTTTAGCAATTTTACTGCAAAATGTGTCTGGAGATGTGTGTGTGTGTGTGTGGTGGGGAGGGGGGGGGAGGTGGTTCAAGAGAGCCAGAAGGCCATGCGGGAAACACACCCGGGTTCCATGTGGGACGGAGGTAGAGAATGCAACACATACAAGCACATACACTCAGATATATATATATACACACATACATACACATCCCTCCCTTCCTCTCACCCAATATTGGGAGAAGGTGTGAATGATGGGAAGTGTGGTAGTTGTTGCCAAAGAAAAGGGCTTGGTGAGGATGGGAGTTCCTCATGCAAACGCCTCCTCCCACGTCACTGGGAAAGCAAGACTACCTCTTGAGCTTTTCTGTTTTCATCCCCTGTAATGTTTCTGTGCCTCTAACTATTTTATTTCTCCTTCCTGGGGCCCACAGTTGCCTGGGGTCCCCATCTTTGACTGCTTGGCTTTGGGGAGATCCTCCAAGGCTGCCAGCAAGGCACCCTCCCATCCATCCTCTGCTGTCTTTGCACAAGTGATCTCAAAGTGCTCTCCTACTTTACAAATATGCAAATGCCTTTCTGTTCTGATATGCAAATAGGGTCAAAAGGAAGATGACTGGCAATGGGTGGAGTCTACATTCACCCTTTCCTCCCTCAGACTCTGGGGGTCCCCTGGGCCGCCCCTTCTTTCTGCTTGACCCGCAGGACCCTTTCCTTCCAAACGCATGGCCTTGACCTTTGCTCAGGAGCGTCCTGGGAAGCGTTTGGGAAGTACAAGTAAACCCGTCCAGATGGGTCGCCTCACCTCAGCTGGTGGAGTCCCTAGAGGTCCATAGGACCGGACTGCCCTTCCTTGCCCTGCCCTATTAGCCAGCCACAGGGCACTTGCCACCCATTTCCCTGGCCCTGCCTGGATACCTTTCAGGGATACCAAGGTGCTTGTTTATAAAGCTATTGTCCTCCCAACCCTGCTATATGCCTGCGAGTTGTGGACTATCCACAGACGTCACATGCAACTCCTAGAACGATTCCATCAGCGTTGCCTCCGAAAAATCCTGCAAATCTCTTGGGAAGACAAGCAGAGAAATGTCAGCGTGCTGGAAGAAGCAAGGACCACCTGCATTGAAGTGATGGTCCTCTGCCATCAACTCCGCTGGACCGGCCACGTTGTCCAGATGCCCGACCATCATCTCCCAAAGCAGTTGCTCTACTCCAAAATCAAGAATGGAAAACGGAATGTTGGAGGACAGGAAAAGAGATTTAAAGATGGGCTCAAAGCCAACCTTAAAAACTCTGGCATAGACACAGAGAACTGGGAAGCCCTGCCCTTGAGCGCTCCAGCTGGAAGTGAGCTGTGATCAGCAGTGCTGTAGAATTTGAAGAGGCACTAATGGAGTGCGAAAGAGAGAAATGTGCCAAGAGAAAGGCACGTCAAGTCAACCTCGACCGGGACCACCTTCCATCTGGAAACCAATGCCCTCACTGCAGGAAAACATGCAGATCAAGAATAGGGCTCCACCGCCAGTGCACCGATCTTGAAAGACAATCCTACTTGGACAACGAGGGATCGCCTAAGAATAAGGAAGACAAAGCCACCTAGCAAGGCCTATTGCCCAAAGGCATCCCAGACAGGGATGGAAAGAAGCTGAGTGTCCCCTTATATATATAAGTGTCCCCTTGAGGCTCCCAAGGGCCTGAGCAAGGGAGTATTTTGGGAAAGTGGAAAGAAGGCTTTGAGGACATTGGCACCAAACCCAGAGCCCTGATTGCCCAGCCTGAACACTTCCTGGTTCATTGAGGAGACAGGGAAAGGGAGACAAGAAGGGGAAAGAGAGAGGAAGCAAGCAACCAAGGATGGAATGGAGTGAAGAAGAGGAAAAACAGTGCCTTCCAGCAGAGAGCAGCACCCCCCCCCCTTCCCCAATTTGGCCTACTGAAGAAAGAGAGAGGACCCTCCTTCACACTAGTTGAATCAGGGAGACATCTATGGAGACTTTCCTTGCCCTGTCTTTGTAGAGACAAAAGGAGGACAACACTGCAAGGGGCATCTCCTCCCCCTCCCAACAAGGAGAGCCAGGCTGATGGCCCCTTCCCTTCCTAAACCAATCTTTGACATCCCTGGCCATGTGGGAGAGAGGGAGGATGGGGCAGCAGGATTCCAGGCTTTGTGTGACTCCGGCCCAAAGAGGCAAAGGCCAACCTGGTTCAGAAGCAATGGCAAGATTCTGAGAGAATGTAGTTTTGGGGTGGTGCGGATTGGACGAAAGTGGTATCACATCAGAGTTGCCTCTGGTTTGTTCTTGTTGATGGCTCTGCAACTGCAGTCTCTTGCCAATGTTTGTTTTTATTGTATTGTCAAAGGCTTTCGTGGCTGGAATCACGGGGTTGTTGTAGGTTTTTTGGGCTATTTGGCCATGTTCCAGAAGCATTCTCTCCTGACATTTCACCTGCATTTATGGCAAGCATCCTCAGAGGTTGTGAGGTTTGTTTTTATTTTCAGACAGGACTGGGTCAGCCCCCAGGAAGAGAGTTTTGAGCAACCTGATGGGACCTCTATGGAAGAACAAGACAAGCATTTTGCAGACAAAGAAGAAGAAAGCAAGCGGATGCCTTCCTTGAGAGACTTTTCAGAAACGTTAAGCACCCCTCCCTTCCAAGTTTGAGGAAGCAGAAAACCTTGCAGATGTGCATCCACTGGCAGAGAAAGCTTCCATGTGTTGGATTTTTGCTTGTCAACAAACGGTAGGTGTGCCAAATTTAATCTCCCAAGTTTTGCCTGAAGAGCGGGGCCACGAAATCACTCGCTTTCACCTGGCAACCTGCCTGCATTCCTCTCCGAGGTGATCCCCCTCCATAGCTCTACCTTTTTGCATGATTTTCTTGGAATTCAGCTATTAATGAACCCTATTTGGTACGCTGAGCTCAGCCCCCCCCCCCCCCCCCGCTCCCAAGGGTCGGGCAGAGCTTTTCACTGGGGGCTTCTTGGTAGAAGCCTTTATTCAGGTCTGAGGTCTGGGAGACGTGCCTCCTTCTGTGCCTCCCTTCTCTTGGCCGGGTGCCCAAACTTTGGGGAGGGGGAGGTCCTGAGATTCCTCTAGAGAGGCAGAATCCCTGGGGTTCTGCAGGCGCCAGTTGAGTTACATGAATGTGAAGGGGCTGGTTAACTCAATTAGTGAGGCCTGTGTACATTGTTGTTGTTATTATTTTCACAGTCTATCAGGTGTTAGCAAGTGGAATTTGGGACTATCATGGATTCTGTCCCAAGACTCTAGGAATAGGGGTGGTCTCTTCCAAGCGTGGCTGCTTTGAGGGAATTGTGCCATCAATTATCCCTTTGGGGTTGCTCTCAGGGGCTTATCGTCAATGAGGCCCCATTGCTTGTGCTTGTGCTATCGCTGTGCTGTCATGCAAAATAGCATGACCCGCAGCAGATTCTGCTCTGTCAGGTTGGGCTCCAAAAGGCTGAGGTCCTGGGACCATTTTTTTTTTTGCCAGCAGTGAGTTCTGGCTTTGCAGCCTAGGAAGTTTTGCCTGGTGAAGGAGACTGCCTTCGGATGTCTTTCAAAAAGCAAAACCCGCCACAGCAATTAATACCATGAATTAAAGATCCCTGTCGCTCGCATTAACGGTGACAGATTGACTTGGAGGCTTTCCAAGCTTCGACTCTGGGCACCTGGAACGCTCTTCTGGGGGAGGAAAGCGCCTCTCGCTGAGTCAGTGAGGTGTGTTTTGTGGGCCCTGGAGGTCTGAGGGGTGGGGTAAATGTGGCCCCCTTAACATGATCCCAGGCCCATAAGAGGGTTGCAGGAACTAGGTGAAACCCTATTCCCCTCCCTGCTCCAGACACAAACATACATTGTGGGAGGGATGCCTCTAGGAGGGTTTGAACCAAGGGCACTCTGCCCATGCTCAGAGGCTCTGGTTACAAAGGGGCCTTGAGCAGGAGCCCCTTCCTCCCACATCTTCTGGGAGGGAGAGGCACCTGCAAGAGGGAAGGAGGGAGTAGGGCAGGGGCCCTCAAACTTTTTAAACCGAGGGCCAGGTCACAGTCCCTCAAAATGTTGGAGGGCCAGATTATAATTTGAAAAAAAAAACATGAATTCCTATGCACACTGAACATATCTTATTTGTAGTGCAAAAACACTTAAAAACAATACAATAATTAAAATGAAGGACACTTTTAACAAATATAAACTTATTAGTATTTCAATGGGAAGTGTGGACCTGCTTTTGGCCAATGAGATAGGATTCTTGTTGTTATTGTGTGCTTTCAAGTCATTTCAGACTTAGGTTGACCCTGAGCGAGGGCCTGATAAATGACCTTGGAGGGCCATATCCGGGCCCCGGGTCTTAGTTTGAGGACCCCTGGAGTAGGGCATAGAACTTGTGCCTGTGTGTCTTTTGCATCACTCCCCCCTCCCATGCATTCTCCCTCTCCCCCCCCCCCACTTCCTCCACCAGTTTCTGGGGGATCTGACTACAGGGATTCTCTCACCACCCTCGCCCTCCCTCAAACCTGGTTGGTGGCGCCTGGGCCTCAGTGGGGCTTCCTGTTCCATCTGTCCCCTGCCAGGATGGAGGAGGAAGAGGAGGAGGGGGGATCAGGGAGAGGAGGAGGAGAAGAGCCCCCCCCCCACCACCACCACTTCCCAGGCCTCTCTTTCCAGCCATGGTGGAGGAAGAGAGTCATGGACACCCTATGACACACATACCCAAATCCCCTGAATCCCCTGGAGGGGAGGTGCTAGGCTGAGGGGGCTCCATCTAACTAGTTGCATCATTGCATAGAGGAGGAAGAGGAGCTGTGAGAGTCATACCTGCTGGAGCCAGGGTTTACCTGCCGCCTTCCCTTTCCTTCCCGCTCAGTACCGCAGGTGCCAAGCTTTTGGATGTGGTCTGCGGCCACCCTGGAAACAGGAGGCTCTGTGGGCAAAACGCAGCTACTCTTCTGATGTCCCCACAGGACTCACTTCTGGGAAAATAGGCAGAGGTTTGGGATAATGTGGGAAAATCTTGGTGTTTATGTGGGGGTGGGATGAGATGTTGGTTAGCTGTTTCTCCCCGATACTGAAAGCGCCTAATGCAAATGACTAAGCACTACCCCGAATTGATTCGAGTCTATTGTGCCATTGAATCTGATGCGCATTTACTTTTTTTAAACTCTGAAAACGCAAAACGTATTTGCTGTCAAACCTAATGCGTAGCAGCAGAAGGTTTACTCTTTGTTATTTGGCTGAAGAAAGTATGCATTACAGCCCATTTTGAATGCCTGCTTTAAAAATAAAAGTGTTAGAACACCAAAGGTCAGGTTCCAGCAATGCAAAGTAAAATCTTGGTGTGCATCAATACTGTAGAATGGATTCACTTTAATTGCCTTGGTTCAGTGTTATGGAGTCTTGAGGGATGTAGTTTGGCAAGGCCTTGAGCCCTCTCTGCCAAAAAAGGCTAATGCCTCAACAAACTACAAATTCCAGGATCCCATAGCATTGAGCCCTGGCCATTAAATGAGAGATGACATCCCTCAAAGAGAAGCTCCAGGTGCAGCTACTGAAGCAGCTTCCCCTTTGGGTTTGGCTTAGCACTGAGATGACCATATGATGCATATCTAATACGCACCATTTTCCCGAATGAAGCAGAGAGTGTTTGAGGACCGGGACATCTGTAGGGATACCAAGGTGCTTGTCTATAAAGCTATTGTCCTCCCAACCCTGCTATATGCCTGCGAAACGTGGACTGTCTACAGACGTCACATGCAACTCCTGGAACGATTCCATCAGCGCTGCCTCCGGAAAATCCTGCAAATCTCTTGGGAAGACAAGTGGACAAACGTCAGCATGCTGGAAGAAGCAAAGACTACCAGCATTGAAGCGATGGTCCTCTGCCATCAACTCCGCTGGATCAGCCACATTGTCCGGATGCCTGACCACCGTCGCCCAAAACAGTTGCTCTACTCTGAACTTAAGAATGGAAAACGGAATGTTGGTGGACAGGAAAAGAGATTCAAAGATGGGCTCAAAGCCAACCTTAAAAACTCTGGCATAGACACTGAGAACTGGGAAGCCCTGGCCCTTGACCGCTCCAGCTGGAGGTCAGCTGTGACCAGCAGTGCTGCAGAATTCGAGGAGGCACGAGTGGAGGGTGAAAGAGAGAAACGTGCCAGGAGGAAGGCGCGTCAAGCCAACCCCGACCGGGACCGCCTTTCACCTGGAAACCAATGCCTTCCCTGTGGGAGAAGATGCGGGTCAAGAATAGGGCTCCACGGCCACCTACAAACCCACAAAAACAGTCATCAAGGAAGACCATCTTACTCGTCCAACGAGGGATCGCCTAAGTAAGTAAGTAAGTAAGTAATACGCACCCTAATTTTGGTCAAGTCGTTTAGCCAAAAAAGATGAGCATTAGATTTGAGTAAAGAGGGCAATTAAGATCTTTCCTGCAGGAAGGCAGCAAAGGCCTGAACACTGCCGAGCGGAAAATGTGAGCATATTTCAAAGCGGGTTGCTATAAGTTTTTTGGGCTGTATGGTCATGTTCCAGAAGCATTCTCTCCTGACGTTTTGCCTGCATCTATGGCAGGCATCCTCACAACCTCTTAGGATGCCTGCCATAGATGTAGGTGAAACATCAGGAGAGAATGCTTCTTCTTTTTTTTGTGTGTGTGGTTTTTTTGGGTGTTTTTTTGGAGCGAGTTGAGATACTGCAAGTTTCAGAATGCTTCTGAAACATGGTCACACAGCCCGAAAAACTTACAGCAATCCAGTGATTCCAGCCATGAAAGCCTTCAACAATATATTTCAAAGCATAATATTGCATTTTTGGAAGGGTTGCACACTTCACTCCTTGGAAGCAAGCAATAATCAAAGTCAAGCCTTTGACACTGTCTCTTCACATTCTCCAAGTTAATTACTTTCTGTGTTCAAGCAAACCAGACTCAGGTCCAGATGAATGGAAATGCTTAGGAAGGAAAGAAGGGGTTATATCCCACCGCCCAGATGAGCTCCAAAGAGTCCCCTCTCCTCCTCCTCCTCCTTCTCCTCCTCACACGCCTTAATCATACCACTCTTCAGGCCCAAAGACTTGAAACTATAAAAATTGTCACAGTCAATAGTGTCATTTCTATTTAGATCATTCTGCATGGAAGTTGGAGGAAATGAACCAAACAGAGGTGGAGGAAGGGGGGGGTATAATATCCCCCTGACTTCTTGCTCAGCAGCAGAACTGGGCTCAAGCTTATCTCGACACAGCCTGGGTCTGGCAAGTGTATGATACTCACTGAAAGGGCATCTCTCTCCAGCCCTGTGGGGCAGGATTAGACCCCCCCTCCTCCTTGGGGGGAAAGAGGCGTCTGGAACCCCAATTCTGTGCAGAAGCCCCTTCTCCCCAACCCCACAAAGGACCTGCCTCCCCTCTTTGGTGGGACCGGACCATTTCTCAAAAGGCAACAGAGCAAACCATGGCTGTGCGTTTCCTTTTATCTTCGGCTCCATGAGGGCAACAGCTTCATTTTTTAACCATTAAAAACATTGAAAGAGAATACTTAGTTGATCCCTCGTAGTCCGAGAATGATGGTCCTCCAAGGTCAGTGTTCTGGTGGTGGGTCCGTAGGTGACTGTGGAGCCCTATTCTTGATCTACATCTTCCACAGTGAGGGCATTGATTTCCAGGTGGAAGGCAATCCCAGTTGGGGTTGGCTTGATGCACCTTCCTCTTGGCACGTTTCTCTCATTTGCCCTCTATTCGTGCCTCTTCAAATTCTACAGCACTGCTGGTCACAGCTGACCTCCAGCTGGAGTGCTCAAGGGCCAGGGCTGAGAATAAGGGGATGGTCCCTGGTAGGCTGGTCCTGGGGCTGCCTTTGTTCCAGACCTCAAATTGTGTGAAATGTTACTGCTGTTACTGCTGCTGGCATGCAAACAGTAAATACACCTGTGCTCCTTGGGGAGGATGTTTAACCTGTGAGCAGCGCAGTTTGCCTTGCTGCCTTTGTTACCAATTGTGGGAGCTCTTTGCACAGTTTGAAGAAGGAAGGAGAGTGGGCTAACAAATAGAAATGCCTTTCAATGCTTTTTCACTAAGTAACCTGATAGAACACTAACATTGTTTTATTTATTGACAAAACACTGAAATAAACATTATAGGCCTAGAGGGAATATTTCTTATGAAAGAAAGACAGACAGACAGACAGGGACATTCCCCTTATGGTATTTATTATGAATCATCTGAAAAACAGCTTAGTCCGATCCCTCTGAAGCCACAAAACTTCCACTTTCAGCTCTCAAAGTTTTGGACCCTTCTCCATCAGACCAAGGGGGTCAAACAATCAAGCCCCTCCTCTTTCCCCTCCTTCCTCTTCTTCCTCTCTCACATATCTCTCTTTTTGTCCAGTGGATGCCTCACGACTAGGTTACAGTCTGAACAGCAAAGAGACTGAACTGATTTGCAGCCAGGGCTCAGCACCTTGGACAGTGTCATTGACATTCAGACTGGTACCCAGACTGCTCTCCTCTTATGTCAGTGCTTCTCAACCTGTGGCTCCCCAGGTGTTTTGGCCTACAACTCCCAGAAACCCCAGCCAGTTTAACAGCTGTTAGGATTTCTGGGAGTTGAAGGCCAAAGACATCTGGGGACCCCAGGCTGAGAACCACTGTCTTATGTAGTAGTTCTCAAACTGTGGGTCCCCAGGTGTTTTGGCTTACAACTCCCAGAAACCCCAGCCAGTTTACCAACTGTTGGGATTTATTATTATTATTATTATTATTATTATTATTATTAAACTTTATTTGTACCCCGCTAGCATCTCCCGAAGGACTCGATGCGGCTTACAAAGGCCAAGGCCTCAACACACAATATAACAATACAAAACCTAAAGCAAATTAAAACAATTAAAGCAAAATAAACAACAGGCAGTAAACAATACACTAAGACACAATAAAACTGGGCCGGGCCAGAGTAATGGGTACAGAATTAAAAGTGCTGATGTGACAAGTGGTATATAAGGCATTATAGGGCAAGTGCAGTGTGCGGTGCGCAGCAATCTTAGTTCTAGTAAAATGCTTCTGGGACTTGGTATTGGAGATTTCCTAATCTGGGAAGGCACATCGGAACAGCTAGGTCTTCAGGTTCTTTCTGAAGACTGCCAATGTAGGGGCCTGTCTAAGATCTTTGGGGAGGGAGTTCCAGAGTCGGGTGGTCGCCACGGAAAAGGCCCTGTCTCGTGTCCCCACCAAGCGCGCTTGCGACGCAGGCGGGAACACGAGCAGGGCTTCTCCAGATGACCGAAGCGAACACGTGGGTTTGTAGATGGAGATGCGGTCACGCAGGTAGGATGGTCCCAAACCGTTCAGGGCTTTGTAGGTAAGCACCTGCACCTTAAATGGGGGTTTAAGGCCAAAACATCTGGGGACCTACAGGTTGAGAATGACTGTCTTATGGGCATGGAAGCCATTCATTGCCTCTGATGAGTGGTCACTAGGCTTCCCCTTCCACTGCGAGTGCCTCTTCGATTGCCCCCTCTCCTGCTTTTCAGTGTCTGGAGTCCCCGGTGATGCAATGGGTTAAACCCTTGTGCCAGCAGGACTGAAGACCGGCAGGTCGCAAGTTCAAATCCAGAGAGAGCACGGATGAGCTCCCTCTGTCAGTTCCAGCTCCCCATGCGGGGACATGAGAGAAGCCTCCCACAAGGATGGTAAAACATCAAAACTTCTGGGCATCCCCTGGGCAATGTCCTTGCAGACAGCCAATTCTCTCACACTAGAAGTGACTTGCAGTTTCTCAAGTTGCTCCTGACATGAAAAAAAAAGTGTCTGGAGTCTTCATTTCATTGGTCTCTTGCCCTTCCTCTCCTGATGCTGCCTCTTTTCTATATAGTTTTTTTTTGGGGGGGGGAGGGTTGTCCGGGGTTGCCCCCTGCTCAAGTATGGCAGTTCTGATCCTTCTGCACTGGAACATTGGTGGGGTGGGTATGCAAAAGCCCCTGAGGTCCCATCTGCACCGTAAGACAGCCCTGGGCCTAGCTGAGCCCTGTTGGATGGTGTCCCACCAGGGGAGAATGAGACTTGCCAGCTACACCTTGCTATTCCAGGCTCTTAGAATCATAGAATCATAGAATCAAAGAGTTGGAAGAGACCTCATGGGCCATCCAGTCCAACCCCCTGCCAAGAAGCAGGAATATTGCATTCAAATCACCCCTGACAGATGGCCATCCAGCCCCTGTTTAAAAGCTTCCAAAGAAGGAGCCTCCACCACACTCCGGGGCAGAGAGTTCCACTGCTGAACGGCTCTCACAGTCAGGAAGTTCTTCCTCATGTTCAGATGGAATCTCCTCTCTTGTAGTTTGACGCCATTGTTCCGTGTCCTAGTCTCCAGGGAAGCAGAAAACAAGCTTGCTCCCTCCTCCCTGTGGCTTCCTCTCACATATTTATACATGACTATCATATCTCCTCTCAGCCTTCTCTTCTTCAGGCTAAACATGCCCAGTTCCCTAAGCCGCTCCTCATAGGGCTTGTTCTCCAGACCCTTGATCATTTTAGTCGCCCTCCTCTGAACACATTCCAGCTTGTCAATATCTCTCTTGAATTGTGGTGCCCAAAATTGGACACAATATTCCAGGTGTGGTCTAACCAGAGCAGAATAGAGGGGTAGCATTACTTCCCTAGATCTAGACACTATGCTCCTATTAATGCAGGCCAAAATCCCATCTTTGTTGTTCTAATCTGCGCCTCACTTTTGTGAATGAGGGAGAGGAGCAAAGAAGGAAGTGAGAAAGAGAAGCTTCACAGGGCTCCTCTGCTCTGAGCTGAAGCACCTCCAGGCTACCTGCCTTGGAAACGAGGGACTGGGAGCAGCACAGGACACACACCCCCTGCTCCCCCCCCCCCCCCCGGGCCCATCCTCCCTACCTTTTCCATTCCAGGTGCACCCAAGCCCCTGCTGACTGCCTAGGGGCCGGGAAGATGGAAAGGAAACTTGCCTGAAATCAGATGGAGGGGCCCCTAGGGGCATTGTCGTGACGGGCCAACATTAGGAGCCAGGAAAGCTCCTTCTTGGGAAGGAAGCCAGGCCTGCTCCAAATGTTCTCAGAGAGAGTTTGGCAAGACTTTGCTCATTGCAAGCAAGGAAGAGCAGACAGGCCCCTGCGTGTGAATCCCTTAATGAGAATGCTGTCGATCAAAGATTGCCGGCTCCAGTGCCTTGGGTGGTAGGGGAGAGGATGGGCCATAGGGGCCCCATAAGTAGGAAGGACAGGGGCCTGGTCAGGAGGGACCCAGGCTCCAAGATCCCATGTGAGGTGTCATTCAGCATCAGCCACAGGTGCCCAGGGCATGCCATTCAAAGGGCACTTACTCTAATGAATGAATGAGGGGAATGTGAAAGCACACTCCGCCAAGCAGTGCCCTCGGTCTGAGATTCCTCTCTGGGACCAGGCCTTGGATGAGGCCTCAAAAGGGCAGCCTTGGTAACTGGCTCTGCAGCCCAGGAGAAAGAGGCCTGAGCGAAGACAGAAGGGAGCAGAAGACATTTCCATCTTGTCTTTACTAATAATATAATATAGTATATTGTATATACCCTAGCTTCTGCCAACCTAGCAGTTCGAAAACATGCAAATGTGAGTAGATCAATAGGTACCGCTCCGGCGGGAAGGTAACGGCGCTCCATGCAGTCATGCCGGCCACATGACCTTGGAGGTGTCTACGGACAACGCTGGCTCTTCGGCTTAGAAATGGAGATGAGCACCACACCCCTGAGTCAGACATGACTGGACTTAGTGTCAGGGGACTACCTTTACCTTTTTATATACATATAACATTTATAATATTATAATGTAATACAATATAATACCATGAAAATGAACAAAATCTGGCTACCAGTATTAAAAAAAACTCTAAAATTAGAACAGCACAACAACAGAGAGGAAACAAACAAGGACATCTAATCACCTCTCAACAAAAGATTGCTCCAGGCACTGCCAGGCCATCAAATGCTAATCAAGGTGGTCAGTTGAAACATTCACACCTAGCTCCAGCAGACAAGAGTCCTTTGTCTCACCCTGGTCATTCCACAGATATATAAACCCTTTTTCCTAGTTCCAACAGACCTCACTACCTCTGAGAATGCTTGCCATAGATGCAGGCGAAATGTCAGAAGAAATGCCTCTAGAACATGGCCATATAACCCAAAAAAACCTACAACAACCCTATAATACTAGTAATAATAATAATAATTCAATATTATAATTATAATTATATATTTGCATTACATGTAATATTACTAATAATATTACAATATAATGGTATAGTGCAGTATAGTAATATATAATACTGATATTGTACTATGCTAATAATATAATATATTGTATGAAAATATATTTTGTAAGCCGCTCTGAGTCCCCTTCGGGGTGAGAAGGGCGGCATATAAATGCCGTAAATAAATGAATAAATAAATAAATAAATTTCTCCCTTTTTCCTGCTTCACCAGGAACATCCTGAAGGTCCAAATGTGTGGCATTGTGCCCTCCCTCCTCTAGCTCCCTGTTGTGACTTTTGAAGGCCTCCAAACAAGGCCACCTCTCTGTCCAGCTGGGCTAATAGGCCAGTGGGGCAGAGCCAGGTCCCTGGTTGGCACATGGGGGAGGTGGGGTGGGGGGCTAAAGTGAGGGAGGTCATGATGTAGGGCCAGGAAAGGAGGGGCAGCCAACAGCTTATGACAAAAAGGGAGGCATAGGGAAAGGTGGAAAGAGAGGAAGAAATCCATTTTTAAAAATAACCTGGAGGCAAATATAATATTTATACTTGCGGCTTCCTCACAAACCCCCAAACATCTCTAATGAGGTGAGCCTGCCAAATGGCTGAGTCCTGCTCCCTGGTCGCTCAACAGAAGTCGGTGCAGGAGATCTTGGCTTCTGGCTGCCATGCAAGTGCTTCAGGAAAATGCCCACCCCTCAGGAGAATGGGGTGGCCCCCCATATCCAGCTCTATAGCTTCTCAGAACCAGGGACCCTTCCAAAGCCTTCTCTCCTGGGTCCAATACCATTTCTTACACACACACCACAATCCCTTTTCCTCTCTCTTGCTCATTTGTCCTCCCAAACCAAACCAAAAGGCCTTCTGCATTATTAGGCTAAGCAAAAGGTGGAAGAGGCCAAAGGACAGAACAACCTTTAAGGGTTTTTTAAAAAAGGATATTTCCTTACCTCCCTGTATGACATATTGCATGAAAATGTCAAAAGGTATGGGATGTCTCCAGGAAAGAAAGATGCAGGATCCCAAGAGGAGCTGCGCTTTTGGAGTGAGAGGGATCTTGAGTGTGTGTCTATGTCTGAGAGAGAGTTACTTGCAAACTTCAGCTCTCTGGGTGTTTTGGACTTCAGTGAGTTGAAGTCTCACCTGGAAGGCTGGAGTTTGGCCTTGCCTAGCCTAGACTCAGCTGCTCTGAGTCCCCTTCGGGTGGGATATAAATGCCGTAAATAAATAGAGACACTGCGCAGGATGATGAAGAAGTAGGCTATGACTTTGCTGAGTAAGAGGTGGCCTTGTGAGATCTCTATGAAGGGCATCATTATAATAAGTTGAGCTCATTTGGGAACAAAAATCCCCAAAAGCAGAACACCACTTGAGATTGGAATGCGGCTTCTCTTAATTAAAAGCCAAAACACAAAAAGCTGTAAAGAAAGCTGGAACGTTCTTCTGGCCAAAAACCTTTTGAAAGAACCCTCTGACCACCACCAAACTTAAAAGCACTGATAAGCCCTTGGCTTACTGGAAGTATCTTAGGCAAGAGCGTGTTAGAGCGGTCAACCCTCCTGTTTAAGGAGCTCCATTGGCTGCCTTTCATTTTCCGGTCCCAATTCAAGGTGCAGGTTCTTACCTACAAAGCCCTAAACGGTTTGGGACCCGCCTACCTGCGTGACCCCATTTCTGTGTACGAACCCACACGATCTCTTCAATCATCTGGAGAGGCCCTGCTCACGCTCCCACCTCCATCGCAGGCGCGATTGGTGGGGACGAGCGAGAGGGCCTTCTCGGTGGTGCCCCCCCCCCCCCCCGACTCTGGAACTCACTCTCCAAGGACATCAAGCATGACCCAACTCAGGCAGGTTTTAGGAGGAGCCTGAAAACGTGGTTGTTCCAGTATGCCTTCCCAGAATAAGGAAACTCCCAGCAATATGTCCCTAAATGCACTTTATTAGTGATCTAGGATTGTCTCCACGCCCCATTCTTCTCCAAAAATTCTATCCTAGTTATATTTCACCTGGTCATGCTCAGCATTATTTTTAAATTTTTAACTATTACATTTGGCCCAGCCATAGGTTTTTTAAACGTTGTTGTGTTATTGTTGATGTTTACTGCTTATTTTCTGTTTATGAGTTTTATTTTATTGTTTTGTATTACTGGTTGCTTTTCGCTGATGTATTGTGGGCTTGGCCTCATGTAAGCCGCACCGAATCCCTTGGGGAGATGGTAGGTAAAGGTAGGTAAAGGTAGTCCCCTGACATTAAGTCCAGTCATGTCTGACTCTGGGGTGTGGTGCTCATCTCCATTTCTAAGCCGAAGAGCCAGCGTTGTCTGTAGACAACTCCAAGGTCATGTGGCCGGCATGACTGCATGGAGCGCCGTTACCTTCCCGCTGGAGCGGTACCTATTGATCTACTCACATTTGCATGTTTTCGAACTGCTAGGTTGGCAGAAGCTAGGGCTGACAGTGTAAGCTCACACCGCTCCCCGGAATCGAACTTGCGACCTTTCGATCGACAAGCTCAGCAGCTCAGTGCTTTAACCCACTGCGCCACCGGGGGCTCCGGGGAGATGGTATCGGGGTACAAATAAAGTTTTATTATTATTATTATTAGCCCTCAGGCTTGTGTTCTGAGGTAACACTAAAAAATTGTTCTTTAAATTATATGCTGCCACCATTAACCGCCTGTTTGCTGCAGGAAACTGCTTTTAAAACTTCACCCATAGAGGCACACGTGAGGCAGATGTTGTGAACAACAAAACAATGATGTTTATTTAAGAGAACTGGAACAATTCAGGTATAACGCTTAACTGTTTCAAAATATTGACTTAAAAGCATGTGGTTACTTTAAGCAGTTCTTAGTTACACAGGAACACTTCTCTCTCCCTCCACACAATTTACTAACAGGATTTATTCTCTGAAAGTAATTCTAAACAACAGTACGGATAGTCCTATCCTGGATCTATCTCTACACTTCTCCACCAGCTATCTCTCTAATAGCTGCAGAAATCTTTTCACTAGCTATCTCTGCTAGCCAACTGACCAATTTTCAGGCCTCTCTCACTAATGCTTCACCACTCCTAACTCCCAGCTCCTTCTTCTTTGACTCCCCCTGACTGGGTTTTAAAACCTTCCCTTAAAGTCAAGATTTTTTTTCCTTTTACCAAGTTAGGCTCCGCCCACTCTAACTCAGCAAATTACAATCTTCCCTCTTTTCCCTCCAAAGCTGCTCTTTCTAAACACACCCCCTTCAGGAAATGAGTAACTAAAATTAATTCCCCTGGCACCCTTTCCAAAATGCTGAACTTCTTGGGCCTACTTTTCTAGTCTTTTCCTAGCCTAACAGGTAGGGAATTCACTACAGCATCATTGCCTGGTCCTCTTTAGATTGTGTGTGTGTGTGTGTGTGTGTGTGTGTGTGTGTCAGGAGCTACTTGAGAAACTGCAAGTCGCTTCTGGTGTGAGAAAATTGGCCATCTGCAAGGACGTTGCTCAGGGGACACCCAGATGTTTTACCATCCTGTGTGAGGCTTCTCTCATATCTCCACATGATAAGCTGGAGCTGACAGACGGGAGCTCACCCGCTCCCCGGATTCAAACCGGTCAGCAGTTGTGCCAGCACAAGGGTTTAACCCATTGCACCACTGCGGGCTCCTTCCTCTTTAGATGTGAGACCTGTTTACAAATAATGTCTGGTTCTCGCACTGTTCCTTCTACTATTTGTTTCTTTCTATGGTTTGAGTGCTAGATATGTTTCTGTTTATTGTATGCATTTATTTACATTGGATACATCTTCAAGTGCAACCGAAACCTTTATGTGTGTCTATATGTTTATAGACACACACACAAAGTGCGGCTTTGTTTCTATAGCTGTTCTTTTGCTCTTTGCCTCTCAAACACAATGTGCCTCCCTTTCCACTCCTCTAATTCATCAAGTGGCATTGTGCATAGTGTGCAGAGATGAGTTTTGCAATGCAAAGGAGCTCCGTTCTCAAGAAACTCTTCATATATATATATACACTAACTTAGGTACCCAGTGGGACCCAGGTTAAGTCTTTTGTAAGGATAAACGTTAGAAATAATCTAATGTTTGCTTTTGGGTTTTATGAATGTTCCCATTGGGAAATGCATAAGAATGTGTGCAAACGACATCTCTCATCATCTGTCATTGCCCCACAACCCCACCAGTACTTAAAGTTTGTCATAATGGGTTTGAGTGCCATGTTGTGTCCAGATCCATTGTTGGTGGGGGGGCACAGGATTCTCCGCATGTGGGAGCCATCTTGAAAAATATATGCAAACATAGGTAGACATATACATAAATATATTGACCTATGTATGTGTTCTTGCATGTGTGATTAAGTTTCTTTTGTTTTTCCTTTTATAATTTTCTTTTTTCTTATTTATTTTTATTTATTACACTGTGCAACAAAATTTGAAAAATGTTTTGTTCCTGGTTCAAAATGTTATTTCCTGATTAATTATCTGGGACTTACTTTGAAAGGATATGTTCTACTCCAGAAACTTTGTTTTTTTGGGACTTTGCCCAGGGGGTTCCCTGATGTTTTAATGCTTTACCATCTCTGTGGGAGACTTCTCTCATATCCCCGCATGGGGAGCTGGAGCTGACAGAGGGAGCTCAACCTGCTCTCCCCAGATTGGAATTGCCGACCTGTCAGTCATCAGTCCTGCTGACACAAGGGTTTAACCCATTGAGCCACTGGGGACTCCATTAACTTTATTTTATACCTTGCCTTTCTCCCCCGCGAGGTCTCAAGACGGCTTACAGTCTCACACTTTAGTAAAGGCAAAGGTTTCCCCTTGACATGAAGTCTAGTTGAGTCCGACTCTTGGGGAGGGGGCAGTGGTGCTCATCTCCATTTCTAAGCCGAAGAGCTGGTGTTGTCCATAGATGCCTCCTAAGTCATGTGGCCGGCATGACTGCATGGAGTGCTGTTACCTTCCCACCAGAGCGGTACCTAGTGATCTACTCACATTTGCATGTTTTCTAACTGCTAGGTTGGCAGAAGCTGGGGCTAACAGCGGGAGTTTTCTCCATCTATTTGTCAGTTATTAATCAGTCTGATTGCCCTCATCTTCAGTTTTTTTATGTTTAACTGCAGCCCAGCTTTTGCAGTTTATATATCTGTGGAATATCCAGGGTGGGAGAAATAATTCTGTCCGCTTGAGGCAAGTATGAATGTTGCAGTTGGCCAACTTGATTAGTATTAAATGGCCTTGCAGCCTCAAAGCCTGGCTGGTTGCTGCCTGGGGAATATTAATTTTGTGGCATCTGTCCCTAAATATGAGAGGAGTGGGAGAGGGACTCTGCCACAGGGTCATTCTTATTGGCCCTGACACAAGAATGCCTTAAATATGTCTTTGATATTAATAAAGGAGATGATATTGATTCACCTGGCGGTCCCTGTACTCCCCATTGATTATAAAAGAGGATTGCTTCAGGCATGACCCCCTCCCCTCAGTTGCCCCACCCTCTGCGATTTCCACCTAGATTATTATTATTATTATTATTATTATTATTTTATAATTCACCCACATCTCGTGTCCGACATAGTTAAAATCAGACTATGTCGGACTATGCACAAAACATTATGTAAAATATGTATATTAATACCTATTTACTGCTCAGGATTTGGAGGAGAGTGCTGCCCCCCCCCCCCCCAGGTCCGGATGACCCCTGAAGTAAAACAACCCTGGGCTGCTCTTTGCTCTGCTAGAACAGGATCCTTCTCTCTGGTCCTCCTGCGTTATTATTTAGTTATTTGAAAAAATGATAATAATATAACAATAACAAAATAATAATAATAATAATAATAGGCTTCTCCAAAAGCTCAGGTTCTGCCCTCCTGAGAAGAAGGCCATTCTTCTCCTATTTGTAAGATGTAAGATGGCAAGATTATGAATTATTAAAAGGGATGAAACACACACTGGAGCTCCCCTTGAAAGAAATGCCTCTTTCTCTTGCGGCCTCTGTCTTAATTAATACAGACGGCTTTTTAGGACCTGGGGGGCTCCAGAGAACACACTTGGCCCCCTGGGAGGAGGCAACTTGTAACCTGGAAATCAGCAACATCCTGCACAAGTTTATAGTCCTCATCAAGGAAATACTGTATTTCATCACAATCGCATAATAGCCACACCCCCATTTTTGACTGATTGTCCCTTCCTTCTTTCTCTGAAGGCTTTAAGGCAATTTAAAAACTACTAAACAGAGGTCTCTAAAGCTCCACTCTTCTTTCTTTTCTCCTTCCTCTGAGGCCTTAAGGCAGTTTTAAAAACCTGAACTGGAGGTCTCTGGAACTTGGATTGTCTCTTCTTCCGCCTTTCTCCAAAGAGCTCCATTCAATGTTTTTAAAAGTCTTAAGCCCTCTGTAGAAGGAGGGAGGAGAGAAAACTGGAGCTCCACAGACTGTTGTAGTTCAGCAACAGTGTTTGAGGATCGAGACATTCATAGGGATACCAAGGTGTTTGTCTACAAAGCTATGGTCCTCCCAACCCTGCTATACGCCTGCAAAACGTGGACTGTCTACAGACGTCACATGCAACTCCTGGAACGATTCCATCAGCGCTGCCTCCGGAAAATCCTGCAAATCTCCTGGGAAGACAAGCGGACAAACGTCAGCGTGCTGGAAGAAGCAAAGACCACCAGCATTGAAGCGATGGTCCTATGCCGTCAACTCCGCTGGACCGGCCACGTTGTCCGGATGCCTGACCACCGCCTCCCAAAGCAGTTGCTCTACTCTGAACTTAAGAACGGAAAACGGAATGTTGGTGGACAGGAAAAGAGATTTAAAGATGGCCTCAAAGCCAACCTTAAAAACTCTGGCATAGACACTGAGAACTGGGAAGCCCTGGCCCTTGAGCGCTCCAACTGGAGGTCAGCTGTGACCAGCAGTGCTACAGAATTCGAGGAGGCACGAGTGGAGGGCAAAAGAGAGAAACGTGCCAGGAGGAAAGCGCATCAAGCCAACCCCGACCGGGACCGCCTTCCACCTGGAAACCAATGCCCTCACTGTGGGAGAAGATGCGGGTCAAGAATAGAGCTCCACAGCCACCTACGAACCCACAAGGAAACGCATAATGGAAGACCATCTTACTTGTCCAACGAGGGATCGCCTAAGTAAGTAAGTAAAGTAAGTAAGTTCAGCCCATTGTTGTGGCTGATACCAATGTAAATGGGGAAGTGGATCATGGGAACTCTGGGCCTGTGAGCCAACATGAGATTTTAAGTCCTGAAAATGATCAGTCTATGTCTCCAGCAGTTAGTGAAGGTCACATTCCAGAGAGGTGCCGAGATGATGCAGAAGAGTTGTTCTCTAGAGAAACGAGTTCAGAGGCTGAAATCCCAGGTGGAGAGAATAATTAGTTGCAAGATTATGAGCTGGTTGATAGGAGACACGGTTTTCGTAAACTTTGTGCAGCTCAATAGAAACTCCAGAGGTCACAGTGCTTGTTAGAGAAGAGATCCGTATCAGGAAGTCATGGGAGAAGGCATGATTTCATGTGTATGTTAGAGAGGCTGGGGGGGGGGGGGGGGGGGGGTGGAGTTCCAGCCACTCTGGTCAACATTGGTAATTGAGGCAACAGCTCTTGCCAAGTCCTAGTCAAGCCGACGGAATTCCAGTTCTATCTCTGCTCTTGTTTCATGCTTCCAAGTGTGAAGAATTGTTGTATTGGATTTTTGTATTGGATTCTATGCTGCCGTGTTTCCTGGTTTTCTTGGATGTCCTGTTGCTTTGGGATTTTGGATTACTCTTATATCTTGAACCTTGTGGACTATTTTATATGTATAGATTTTGAAGTTTTTACTATTTTTGCTACAGTGCTTTTTATATAATCTTTAATAAACTACTTTGCTGATTTAACTCGGACTGGACTGTGGTGGTTAAGTACAGACGTGTTTCTCGGCCTGGAGTGCAACAGAGAAATCCATTGTATAGTTTTACCCTAAAGTTATTTTTAATAAGCACTTTGAAACCGCTGCTCTATTGCTTAAGCCAGGGGTCCTCAAACTAAGGCCTGGGGGCCGAATACGGCCCTCCAAGGTCATTTACCTGGCTCTCACTCAGGGTCAACCTAAGTCTAAAATGACTTGAAAGCACACAAGAACAACAACATCAACAATCCTATCTCATCAGCCAAAAGCAGGTCCACACTTCCCATTGAAACACTAATAAGTTTATATTTGTTAACATTGTTTTTTATTTTAATTATTGTATTGTTTTAAAATGTTTTTGCACTCAAATAAGATATGTACAGTGTGCATGGGAATTCAATCATGTTTTTTTTCTTCAAATTATCCGTCTTTCAACAGTTTGAGGGACTGTGACCTGGCCCTCTGTTTAAAAAGTTTGAGGACCCCTGGCTTAAGTTCAATGCTCCTCCTGCAAACAAGGATCCCTCCTGTTCTTACATCTTTGCTCCTGGTCTTCCTGCCCCGCAAATGGGAATTGGGGGTGGGGGGGGAGGCAGAGCCCCCTCGTGGCTGGGCATGAAATATTCAGACGACGATGTGAGGAAGGTGTGTGTACATTATAAATAATGCAAGGCCAGCGGTGCTCTGGTGGGAGCTGCGAGACCCAAATTGTGTCATCATAATACATTATTCACAACTAGCGCACCTCCTCTTCCCCGTTAAGGACGTGGCAGGCGGGACAGGCAAGGCTCCATCTACACTGACCATTTCATACAGCTTCAAGCTGGCCCTGAAGAAAGCACTCTCTTCCTTAGGCGCTCTGCTGAAGCCGACACGAAGGCCACAAGAGACTCACAATCCCCCTGGGTCTCCTCGGGAGTTGGTCTTTCATGATTTAGATACCAGAGCGATAACTAAGGAGCTCCACAGTCATCATCTCAAATAATGAGACTTTTCAATGCAAAATCAATGTTGGTTATAATGAAAATAGATTCCTGCAGGGCCAGAGGTGCAAATCTTTCTGGCTGTGAAGTGAAACTTGGCTCCTCATTTTCCAACCTTTGGCTCAAGATTTCTTTTAAATAATAATAATAATAATAATAATAATAATAATAATAATCCAGGTGTAAAAATAAAATTCACTCTTGGTAGGGGGCATCTGAGGGACATTCAGTGGACCAGGAAACGATTGCCAGCTCTCAGCCGTGCCGCCATCCAATTCAAGTCTGACTGGTGTTTAACCAAAGCAGGTCCAAGGGTCGGGCAGTGGAGCCCCATCAATAACCCCTTAATGGGATTTCCGAACAAGCCCCCCTAAAGGGCTATTAACATGCAAATGAGCGCCAAAGAGGAAGGAAGGGGGGGGGGGCTTCTAGAGCCAGAGCCGGCAAAGCTCGACAGCTGCTGGACTCTCTCCTCCTTTCCACTCAATTTGGGATAAACATCACACTCGCAACGAAGATCCGCATAGTTAAAGCAATGGTATTCCCGATAGTAACCTATGGATGTGAGAACTGGACCATAAGGAAGGCTGAGCGAAGGAAGCTAGACGCTTTTGAACTGTGGTGCTGGAGGAAAATTCTGAGAGTGCCTTGGATCGCAAGAAGATCAAACCAGTTCAGGAAAGAAAGCCCAGCTGCTCACTGGAGGGAAGAATATTAGAGGCAAAGATAAAGTACTTTGGCCACATAATGAGAAGACAGGAAAACTTGGAGAAGAGAATGGTGCTGGGGAAAATGGAAGGAAAAAGGAAGAGGGGCCGAGTATGGGCAAGATGGATAGATGGTATCCTTGAAGTAACTGGCTTGACTTTGAAGGAGCTGGGGGTGGCCACGGCCGATTGGGAGCTCTGGCCTGGGCTGGTTCATGAGGTCACAAAGAGTGACTGAACAAATAAACAAAAACTTTATTAAACTCAAAGAAATAGCCACCCATCCCCAAGTGTGTGGGTCATTTTGGCCAGAATTTCCCAGAATGTTTTGCCTGGAATGAAGAGACACGGGAACATTCTGAGAAACCAAAACAGCCTTCTTTCTGGGGATCCACTAAGGCAACAGTTTCTCCATCCACTGGCACTGTTTATACTCAGTCCTGGAGGAATTGTGGCCTTTGACCCCAGGGCCTGGCTGCAAGCCCACCCCTTCTTTTTCTCTCTGATGGCACTGGTCAGACGGACCCTCGAAAGCAGAGTCGCGAATTCTGAATGCTGCCGTCCGTGGTGCGCTTTTGGCGCATTTGTGGCCGCTAATTATTATGGACAAGCCACTTTATCGAACTCCATCCTCTTATCGGCATTAGGATGCATGAGCCGAGGCTGTTGTTTTAAACGCGCTCATTAGCCACACAAATCTGCCCTGTTGACAGCGCACTTCTGAATTAAGCCCCAGACTGTAGTCATTGGACAAGGAGCAATTTATAATGCCATTAGCAACACTTGCGAAGGTTACAGGCATCAAAAATTGTTCAGCCGTAATTATTCTTAATGGATACAAGGAAGAAACTGACGCAGGGCTGCTTTTTCATTAGCTTTCAATCAAGGCTGATGGCTTTGAGAAATGTACAGTAAGTGCGTTTTGGGGAGAAATAATGATGTTGCAACACCTTTCACGACGAAATGTTCTTCGTACAGAACTTAACTTTTAATAACCTTAATTTGACATAATTAACAGAAAACCCTCTGATTTTGCTTCAGAGATCTTTCAGCGAATTGTTTGGCCTGCAGATTAACTCTTCCTTCAACACAGTTCTTATCTTGGCTGGCAATCTGGTCAGTCGCCCTCTTGGCCTGTGGCCAGCTCTCCTTGGCCCTCAGGGGCCTCTCCTCAAAAGGCCCTGATCCCAGCCCCATCGTCCCCAGAGTCTCGGGGTCTTGGGTTGGAGAGGAGACTCTGCTCCTAGAATCATAGAGCTGGAAGAAACCTCGTGGACTATCTAATCCAACTCCCTGCCAAGAAGCAGGAAAATCACATTCAAAGCACCCCCGGCAGATGGCCATCCAGCCTCTGTTTAAAAGCCTACAAAGAAGGAGCCTCTACCACACTCTGGGGCAGAGAGTTCCACTGCTGAACAGCTCTCACCGTTAGGAAGTTCTTCCTCATCTTTAGGTGGAATCTCCTTTCCTGTAGTTTGAAGCCATCGTTCCGCGTCCTAGTCTCCAGTGCAACAGAAAACAAGCTTGCTCCCTCCTCACTAGGACTTCCCCTCACATCTTGATACATGGCCCTCATCATGTCTCCTTTCAGCCTTCTCTTCTGCAGGCTAAACAAGCCCAGCTCTTTAAGCCACTCCTCATAGGGATTGTTCCTCAGATCATTTTAATCATCCTCCTCTTGACACATTCCAGTTGTCAACATCTCCCCTCAGATGTGATGCCCAGAATTGGACACAGTATGATTCCAGGTGTGGTTTGACCAAGGCAGAATAGAGCGTAGTACGACTTCCCTGGGTCTTGACACTATACTCTTATTTATGCAGACCAAAATCCCGTTGACTTTTTTTGCTGCCGCATGATATTGTTGGGTCATGTTTCACTTCTTGTCCATGAGGACTCCAAGATCTTTTTCACGTGTACTGGTGTTGAGCCAAGCATCGTCCTCCATTCTATATCTTTGCATTTCATTTTTTCTGCCTAAGTGGAGTATCTTGCATTTATCTCTATTGAACTTCATTTTGTTAGTTTCGTTCCATCTCTCTAATCTGTTCAGATCATTTTGAATACCAGCCTCCCCCCAGTAGACTCAAATCAAGGAAAAGCTTTATGAGAACCAGCACTCCTCTTGGTGTCGTCGCCCCCCCCCCCCCGTCCCCGCCCCCCCCCCCAGCAACAGCAAGGGTATTCCTCTGGGCAGCTAAACCAGGAAACCCCAACTGGATGGCCCCCCACAAGGGTCTTCCTCCAGGGGCAAACCAAGAATGGGCAACTTGGAAGTCCCTGAACAGACTCAGAAGTGGAGTGGGCAGAACAAAAGACAACCCGGCAAAATGCCACTAACTAAAAGAATCCCACACCTTGTGTGACTGTGGAGCAGAACAGACAACTCCGCATCTGTATGCCTGTCCACTATGCTCTGCCTCATGTACAGAGGAAGAATTGTTGGAGGCTACAGACAATGCCATTGCTGTGGCCTGTTTTTGGTCAAAAGATATTTATGCACTCCTTCTATTTTTATCGGTTTTATACTAATTTATGCAATGCTTTTGATATGAAATAAATAAAAATTTTGAATTCTGCTCCTGTCCTCTGGGGTATTAGCTATCCCTCCCAATTTGGTGTCCCGGGAAGGTGGAGGGCAGAAAGCAGGGCTGAGCCCCAGGAAAGTAAAAGGAGTTGCCACTCCGCAAATTATTACCCAATGCATTTTGGCCAAGAAATGTTCACCTCATCTACCACTTAGAGATATGAGTTACTATTACCCTGAAACTGATTAATCCATCTGATAATTAGTAAACTTCAGTAAACTACAAACATCAGCTGGCATTTCATTAAGATGCAATGACTGTCTTGTTCAACTTGTATTAAATGGCTGTCAGAGATAATGAAAACGCAGCCTCCTCTCTGCCCTAATGAGTCTTTGGAAAGAAGTGCTTTTCCAATCTAACTCCCCTGCCATGCAGGAAAACGCAATCAAAGCACCACTGACAGACGGCCATCTGTTTAAAAGCTTCCAAAGAAGGAGCTTTGACTGGACACTGAGGCAATGAGTTCCACTGTTTAACGGTTCTTCTCACAGCCAGGAAGTTCTTCCTAACATTCAGGTGGAATCTCCTTTTCTGTTATTTGATTCCATTAAGTCCCACCCTGTTCAGTTGCCCTGTGAACAGAGCATTTCCCTGCTGATTTTCCATGCCTAGCAGCCTAAGGCTGACGTTTGACCCGAAAGACCCTTAGCAACATTCAAAGATACCTGGCTTGACAACAGTCCATGCGAGAAAGATCTTGGAGTCTTTGTGAACAACAAGTCGAACATGAGCCAACAGTCTGGTGCAGCAGCCAAAAAAACCAATGAGATTTTGGACTGCATCAAAAAGAGTATAGTATCCAGAGTGAGGGAAGTCATGGTGCCTCTCTATTGTGTTTAGATTAGACCTCACCTGGAATACTGGGTCCAATTCTGGGCACCACACTTCAAAGAGATATTGACAAGCTGGAAGGTGTCCAAAGGAGGGCAGCTAAAATTATCAAAGTTCTGGAGACCATGAATCCCTCTGAGGAGCATCTTAAAGATCTGGGTCTGTCCAGCCTGCAGAAGAGAAGGTTGAGAGGAAACATGATAGCCATGTATAAATATATGAAAGGATGTCACAAGGAAGAGAAAGCATGCTTTTTTTCTGCTGCCATGGAAATTAAGACTTGGAGCAATGGGTTCAAATTACAGGAAAGGAGATGCCATCTGAACATTAGGAAGAACTTCCTAACTGTGAGAGCTGTTCAGCAGTGGAACTCTCTGCCTCGAGATGTGGTGGAAGCTCCTTCCTTGGAAGTTTTTGAATAGACACGGGATAGCCATTTGTCAGGGATATTTTGATTGTGGTTTTCCTGCATGGCAGGGGGTTAGACTAGATGGCCCACGCAGTCTCTCCCAACTCTATTATTCTGCTATAAAATACCCTGAAGCCAGAAGCATCAGGATTTGTTTGTTCCTGGACCGGCTCTTCCCATTGAAGGAACTCAGGCAAAGGGAGGAAGAAAAAGTGCCTTGAAGACTTCCTCTTTTCAGCAATCGGAGCAAAGCTTAGTCAGGAAGGGAAGGAGAGCTACCATTATCACCTCTCTGTGTCCTTTTTTGTTACCTTTTATGGCTGTGATGTGCCTCCTTACTTGCTTAGCCCAAGGATGATGGTCCTCCAAGTGTAGTGTCTTGGCAGTGGGTACGTATGTGACTGTGGAACCCTATTTTTGATCCGCATGTTCTCCTACAGTGAGGACATCAGTTTCCTCACTGATCCCGGTCAGGGTTGACCGATCCTGGTCAGGGTTGGCTTGACGTGCCTTCCTCTTGGCACGTTTCTCCCTTTTGACCTCCATTAATACCTCATCAAATTATGCATCACTGCTGGTCACAGCAGACCTCCAGTTAGAGCACTCAAAGGCCAGGGCTTCCCAGTTCTCGGTGTTTATGCCACAGTTTTTAAGATTGGCTTTAAGCCCATCTTTAAATCTCTTTTCCTGTCCACCAACATTATATTTCCCATTCTTGAGTTGGGAGTATAGTAACTGGTTTGGGAAACGGTGATCAGGCATTCGGACAACATGACCAGTCCAGTGGAGTTGATGACGTAGGAGCATCGTTTCAGTGCTGGTGGTCTTTGCTTCTTCCAGCATGTTGACATTTGTCCGCCTGTCTTCCCAAGAGATTTGCAGGATTTTTTGGAGGCAACGCTGATGGAACCGTTCCAGGAGTTGAGTTTGATGTCTGTAGACAGTCCATGTTCCATAGGCATATAGCAGGGTTGGGATGTACCTCCATTTCTGGCTTGATGGCAACTCTAAGGCATACCCCTCCTGGGGTTTTCTGGACATATTTTCTTTGGAGGAGAAGCATGTGAACCCTGGTTTCCCAGGACTTGGTCCAAAACTTAAACCCCCACATCACACTGGCTGCCTTAACCACATACTTATGGTTGCATTGAATTTTTACAATTTTTCTTATGTAGGTAGGTAGGTAGGTAGGTAGGAAGGAAGGAAGGAAGGAAGGAAGGAAGGAAGGAAGGAAGACAGGAAGACATGCAGGCTCCAAAATGCCTCTGTATTTGGGGAGGGGGATACCCAAATGGGGGAAGGGAGGGGCAGGATGGAGATCAGCCCCCAAATGCAAGGCTCCCCCTGGAAAGAAAGGGGGCTTAAAATGGCATGGAATTAGATGAGAAGAGCCCATCTAGACTTTGTTAATGATTCATAGTCAGCTAATAGGCTCATCTCTAGGAGAATAGTCATCCTCAGACCTGCTCACTCATTTATCACTATGTTTTACAACACTGGCAAAGAAACTAATTAAATCCCAGCATCGTTACATGGGATTCCTTTTAATAGAGATACAATGATGCACTGGAGGCGACGGATTATGCTGCAAATTGTACCAAGAGGGTTTTTTGGACAGCAGGTTTTAATTAACATGTTGGTGTGATGCCACACACTTCAGCAGGAGCTTGCCAGCCAACAACTTGAGCCCTTGGAAAATGAACATATGTGTCTGGGCGGGAAACGAAACCATGAGGTAGGGGATTCTCAAGACCTGTTGCTACCTGAGGCAAAAGGAACAAGCAGGCCCTTCCCACCTTCTGCAGAAGGAAGCTGATTGGACAGTCAATAGGATAGGTGCATCCCACCCCCTTCATTGGCCAATGCATACTTCCATCTCTGACAACTCAAAACTTTTGCAAATAGATTTTGTTTTTCGTCGTGTCAGGAGCGACTTGAGAAACTGCAAGTCGCTTCTGGTGTGAGAGAATTGGCCGTCTGCAAGGATGTTGCCCAGGTGACACCTGGATGTTTTGATGTTTTTACCATCCTTTTGGGAGGCTTCCCTCATGTCCCCACACGAGAAGCTGAAGCTGATAGAGGGAGCTCATCTGCGCTCTTCCCGGATTCGAATCTGCAACCTGTCGGTCTTCAGCCCTGCCGGCACAGGGGGTTCCTGCAAATAGATGGGGAGTAGTCATTCCTCATTCCTCTCCTTCCTCATCCAGAGAGAAGAGCTCGATCTTCCTTCACCTTCCTTCACCAAGAGTGGTCTAGATGGCCCTTGAGAGTCTGCATATTATTATTATTATTATTATTTAAAATAAGTAGAACATCCAAGCAGAGGCATAATCCCGTTGCTCAGATGATTCATTGGAACTTGTGTCACAAATACCATCTGCCTGTGACAAAGAACTAGTGGGATCACAAGTCTGGAAGTTACAGAAAATGAACATGTCAAACTACTTTGGGACTTCCGAATTCAGACTGACAGAGTTTTGGAGCAAAATATTCCTGCCCTCACGATCGTGGAAAAAACAAAGGCTGGATCGTCGATGTTGCAATCTCAGGCCACAGCAAAATTGACGAGAAGCAACTATAAAAGCATACATGATATGAGGATTTAAAAATCAAACTGCAAAGACTGTGGCACAAGCCAATCAAGGTGGTCCCAGTGGTGATCAGTACACTGGGTGCAGTGCCTAAAGACCTTGGCCTGCACTTAAAAACAATTGCCGCTGACCAGGCCCGTTGCTGGGGGGGGGGAGGGCTTGAGGGGCTTCAGCCCACCACCACCACCCCCGAAATTCTCAGGGTGGTCCGTGAGAAGGCCTTACTGGTACATTATTTAAACTGTTATGTTTATTCATATCATGATCTGATCACCATGCTCTATATATCCCATATGCATGGAGGTATAGGGTTACAATACAAAAGCTTTGCTAGGGTAGATCCTGAGCCCCCACCAAACCAAACTCAACCCCCCCCCCACCCAAATTAAACTCAGCCCCCCTCCCCCGAATCAAAATCCTGGCTACGGGCCTGGCGCTGACAAAAATTACCATCTGTCAGCTGCAAAAGGCCACCCTGCTTGGATCTGTACCCATTATTTTCCGATAACACACACTTGGAAAGTGTCCAACGTGTGATTGAATACAAAAGCTAGCATAGTGATCTTGTTTACTGTGTACTAATCTTGTTGTGTAAATAATAATAATAATAATAATAATAATAATAATAATAGCCGCCAGCCTTGGTACCTAGGGAATTGGGCCCAGCCCAACATCAAAGGGACACTGTTCCAAGGCCGGAGATCCAACCAGGGGTGGGCAAGACTCGACTGGAGCAGAGAAGACTCCTCCTTCAGTGATCCTGCTGGGAAGGGTGGTGGGCACCCATTTCCCACTTTTGTCCCACTTTTGGATGAGGGAGGGTCTTGGCGGGTCCTTCCCTCCCACCTCCCATGGAATCCTTTCCATCTGCAGCGATGCAATTAAAGCCCCTTCTGAAGGTGCCAATTAGCGCCTTAAAGGACCTGAGCCTGGCGCTCAGGCACAATTGCTGGGCACTCCGCAGCAATGCTGGAAGCATCCATTAGCCATTACGGCTCTCATTAGTCCTTGAAAAACAACTCATTAGTGTCCTTAGAACTGACAGGTAAATACAACTAATGGGATAAATCTATCAATAAATCTATTGTGTGGCACAACCTGCCTTTCTGTGCCTAGCTTTGCCAGTCTCTCCTTAGAAGGTTAAGTGCTGCTCCTCTGCCGAACTCAGTCTGAGCAGCCGGGCTGTGGCCCTGAACCCGGGAAGAGGCGGCAAAAGGGGGGTGAGGAAGGGAAATTGGAGGGGTGGGGGCACACCAGAAAGTTAAAGGATTTAATAAGAAATGAAGGAAGGAAGGACTGGGATGGCAAAGGTGGGAGCGATGTGCCCCTTTAAACAGATGCAGTGAGATATAGGAAAGGAGGTTCACTGCAAGTTCAAGTTGCAAGTGACTGTCACAGCTCCTGAGGCAAAAAGAAGCTGTGTTACTGATTACAGTTTGTGTAAACTTAATAAACTGAATTGCTTATAATGATGCCTCATGGGCACATGGGACTGGGACTTGGACTGCCAAGCCTCACCTGCTACCAGCTGTATGTCCAGCCATTTTGGGGGAGAGGTCCCTCCTGGTTCTGCCCCTCGCTGCCCCATGACAGGTGACTTACTTACTTTTTACTTACTTAAGTGATCCCTCGTAGCCCAAGGTCCTCCAAATGTAGTGTCTTGACAGTGGGTCCATAGCTGGCTGTGGAGCCCTATTCTTGATCCCCATGTCCATATTCTCCCGCAGTGAGGACATCTGTTTCCAGGTGGAAGGCAGTACTGGTCAGCGTTGGCTTGACACGCCTTCCTCTTGGTACGTTTCTCCCTTTCGCCCTCCATTCGTGCCTCTTCGAATTCTGCAGCACTGCTGATCACAGCTGACCTCCAGTTAGAGCACTCAAGGGCCAGGGCTTCCCAGTTCTTGGTGTCTATGCCACAGTTCTTAAGATTGGCTTTAAGCCCATCTTTAACATTCCTTTCCTGTCCACCAATATTTAATTTCCCGCTCTTGAGTTGGGAGTATAGTAACTGCTTTGGGATATAGTAATCGGGCATTCGGACAACATGGCCAGTCCAGCGGAGTTGATGGCATAGAAGCGTTCTTCAGTGCTGGTAATCTTTGCTTCTTCCAGCACGCTGACATTTGTCCGCCTGTCTTTCCGAGAGATTTGCAGGGTTTTTTGAAGGCAACGCTGATGGAATCGTTCCAAGGGTTGAGTGTGGTATCTGTAGACACTCCACATTTTGCAGGTGTATAGTAGGGTTGGGAGGAAAATAACTTTATTAACAAGCACCTTGGTATCTCTATGGATGTCCCAATCCTCAAACACTCTCTGCTTCACTCGGAAGAATGCTGCACTTGCAGATCTCAGACGGTATTGTATTTCAGTGTCAATGTTAACATTTGTGGAGAGGTGGTTGCCAAGATAGCGGAAATAGTCAACATTTTCTAACGTTACACCATTCAGCTGTATTTCTGGCATTGCAGATGAATGGGCTGGTGACTGCTGGAAGAGCACTTTGGTTTTCTCGAAGTTCAGTGAGAGGCTGAGCTTCTTGTATGCTGCTGCAGAAACATACAAGAAACAGGAGACCAGGGGGTCCATGTCAGAGCTATGGGTCAGCTCAAAAGCCTAGACTGTCTTCCTGTGGGAAAGGGGTGACTGGCACTTTCCCGTTCTGCCAACTTCTGGTCCCATCTTCAACTGGGCTCTTCGGAGAAGCTATGTGGACAGAGGGTGGATAGACAGGTGACCCTCTGGAATAAGGGCCCAATCCCCTTGGCTTCCACTCCAGGGGCCACGCTGGCCATTGGATGTGGCTGCGGCTTCCTTTCACAGGCCAGAAGAACCACAGCTTTGTCAAAAGCCTGGCAACTCCTTGGCAGACATCTTGTCACCTTTGCTCCCTGGGCTCCGTCCCCTGCTCTGTCGGAAAGAACTTTAAGTTAATTAATCGGAGATATAAAGCATGGCATGTTGTTATTAAGAGGCAGCAATGACAGGCGAAGATGTCTGTGTTAATTAAAATGTCGTTTAGCACGAGAATTAGTGAACCTAATGGTATGCTGCTGCTCCTTAGCTTGGCTCAACTAAGAGCCAGAAGATATTGCTGCTTCAGCCCTTCCTGGACCGGGAGGCAGAGGATGCAACGCTTCCCAGGCACTGGAGCAATTAGTCCAACCAGGGAAGATCTGCTAATCAGAGCTTTTGTCATTAAAGAGACAGTGAGAGAGCACTCTGTCCCAGAAATGGGGTCTCTCTCGAAGTATTCCCATTGAATATTTGAATGCCTTAATGTGCATACCTTGGGAGTCGAGTGTTGCAGAATGCGATTCATGTGTCTTTGGAGCTATGCGTTGCCCAGTGCGCAGATAAAGCACTGATGTTCTTTTCAGCAAAAGAGTGACTTTGGTTTCCAAAGTCCCAAACGATGCTTCTGTTACCATAGCAGCCGACTAGAACCACTAGCCCATTGACAGAACCAATGTTTCCTTTTGGGAAACGCAAGTGCCAAGCTCCTACACTGGAGCAGCGGTTGGTAAATGTATTTATTTATTCATTTATTGCATTTTTACTCCGCTCTATCTCAACCCCGGAGGGGACTCGGAGAGGCTTCCAAATTGTAAATATTCAATGCCGCATTAAACATAAAACATACAAATACAAATACATTATGCATTAAAATAATTTTAAAAAACCATCGAAACAATCTATATAAATAAAAATGTAATGTTCGTTTGTGGGATTAACATAACTCAAAAACCACTGGGCGAATTGACACCAAATTTGGACATAATACACCTATCAGGCCAACAAGTGACTATCACTCATAAGAACACTGAAAAACACAGTGAAAGAGACCTAAAAAGCCAAAAAATAAAAATACATTACAATGCATGCACAAAGCCACATATATACACATATATGCAAATACATACACACACACAAAACACATATACACAGACTGAGCCACAGCAATGCATGGCAGGGGATGGCTAGTGATTTCGTAGAATTATAGAGTTGGAAGAGACTTTGTGACCATCCAGTCCAATCCCATTCTGCCAAGAAGCAGGCAAATCACATTCAAAGCACCCCTGACAGATGGACATCCAGCCCATGCTCAAAAGCCTCCAAAGAAGGAGCCTCCACCACACTCCAGGGCAGAGAGTTCCACTGCTGAACAGCTCTCACAGTCAGGAAGTTGTTCCTAATGTTCCGATGGAATCTCCTTTCCTGTAGTTTGAAGCCATTGTTCCACATCCTAGTAGCATATAAATACATTAAATAAGCTGTTAAACATTGCACGTAAATTTCAGCATGTACAGTAATGTTTTTGCTGTGCTGCACAGTGGGACCAAGATAACAAAGGGCCACTGAACACACAGCCAAAACATCATAAAATCATAGAGTTGGAGGAGACCTCATGGGCTATCTAGTCCAACTCCCTGCCAAGAAGCAGGAAAATTGCATTCAAAGCACCCCTGACAGATGGACATCCAGCCTCTATTTAAAAGCCTTCAAAGAAGGAGCCTCCACCATACTCTGGGGCAGAGAGTTCCACTGTTGAACAGCTCTCACCATTAGGAAGTCCTTCCTAATGTTCAGGTGGAATCTCCTGACAGAATTCAATACCTGTATCATCAAAGGGGGGAGGAGACAGTGCCTAGCAGGAGGAGTAAAGGAGTCCCTCAGATTTGCTCTGTCTTTAACCTAGCTACTCGTTGAGCTCTGGAAACTTAATGACTCAAGAGACTTGTGCAGTCCAGGGATGAAACCCAGCAGGCTGTTGTTGTAAACTGCCTTGGGTACTTGCCAAAAGGCGATATAGAAGTTTCCTAATAAATAAATAAATAAATAAATAAGCAGTTTCACTCTCCTTCCTTCCTTCCTTCCTTCCTTCCTACCTACCTACCTACCTACCTTCCTTTAGCCCAATTTTTCTCAACCTGGGGGTCAGGACCCCTCGGGGGGTTGCGAGGGGGGGTATCAGAGGGGTCACCAAAGACCATTAGAAAACACAGTATTTTCTGTTGGTCATGTGGGTTGTGTGTGGAAAGTTTGGTCCAGTTCTCTCATTGGTGGGGTTCAGAATGCTCCTTGACTGTAGCTGAACTATAAGTCCCAGCAACTACAACTCCTTAAATGAATGTCTATTTTCCCCAAACTTCACCAAAGTTCATGTTTGGGCATATTGAATATTCATGCCAAGTTTGGTCCAGATCCATCATTGGTTGAGTCCACAGGGCTCTCTGGATATAGGTGAACTACAACTCCAAAACTCAAGGTCAATGCCCACCAAACTCTTCCAGTATTTTCTGTTGGTCATGGGAGTTCTGTGTGACGAGTTTGGTTCAATTCCATTGTTGGTGGATTTCAGAATAGTCTTTGATTGTAGGTGAACTATAAATCCCAGCAACTACAACTCCCAAATGTCAAGGTCTATTTTCTCCAAACTCCACCAGTGTTCACATTTGGGTATATTGAGCATTTGTGCCAGGTTGGGTCCAGATACATCATTGTTTGAGTCCACAGTGGGCTCTGGATGTAGGTGAACTACAACTCCAAAACTCAAGGTCAGTGCCCACCAAACTCTTCCAGTATTTTCTCTAGGTCATCACCACCATCCCCCCCCCTCCCCGCCCCGCTCCTCAACCCCACTAGTGTTCAAATTTGGGCATATCAGGTATTTGTGCTAAATTTGGTCCAGTGAATGAGAATACATCTTGCATATCAGATATTTACAGTATGATTCATAGCAGTTCCAAAATTAAGGTTATGAAGTAGCAACAAAAATAATGTTATGGTTGGGGGTCACCATGACATGAGGAACTATATCAAGGAGTTGCAGCATTAGGAAGGTTAAGAACCACTGCCTTAGTCCCATTGAGGAGAGACCTTTCCACAAAGACCTGTAGCCCAAACTGGGAAAAGTGTGTGTATGTTGGGGGGGGGGGAGTCTTGTGGGAAGCAACTCTCAGGTGAGTTCCCTGATGAGGAGCTGACACGGCCTTGTGATAATAACAATCTTCTTCCTAGAAGTGGCCCCTTCCAAGCTGAGTCTTGAAGGCGGCTCTGAAACAAGCCGGGAAGGAGAGATGAATAAGGAGGGTGGGAAGGGGGAATCCATTCTGGGACCAGAGCTGTCAATCACTCGGGCTGACAGGCATCTCAGGTTGACAGACAGGCACTCTCTCTTGACTTCCACTGTCTGGGGGAATCGGGGGTTTAGGAAGGGAAAGAGGGAGGGAGGATCTGCAGCAGTGGCGGAAGACTTGTTAACTTGCCAAAGTCATTACCAGCCACCAATTACCAAAGCAAAGATAACAAGGTGCACTTGAGAAAAATCGATGCAACAACCTGCATTTCAATAGAGCCCGCATTTCAATAGAGCCAGCCCGTTTTCAGAACTTTACTAAACAAAGCCAACCATTTAGGAAACACCAAGGGGTGGGGGGTTACACTACACTTGGAGGGCCATCATCCTTGGGCTATGAGGGATCACCTAAGCCAAGCTGCATGGTCTCCCCACCAAGGAAAGAAGGAGGGGAGCCTTTGCAGAAGCATACGAGAAGCTCGAGCTCTCGTTGAACATCAAGAAAACCAGCAGGCACCAGCCAATCTCTCTGCAATGCCAGAAATACAACTTAATGGTGTAACGTTAGAAAATGTTGACCATTTCCGCTACCTTAGCAGCCACCTCTCCACAAAAGTCAACATTGACACTGAAATACAACACCACCTGAGCTCTGCGAGTGCAGCATTCTTCCAAATGAAGCAGTAATAGTAATAATAGGCAGAGAAAATGAAATGCAAGGATACAGAATGGGGGACGCGTGGCTTGAGAGCAGTACGTGTGAAAAAGATCTTGGAGTCCTCGTGGGCAACAAGTTAAACATGAGCCAACAATGTGATGTGGCGGCAAAAAAAGCCAATGGGATTTTGGCCTGGTTCAATAGGAGCATAGTGTCTAGATCTAGGGAAAGTCATGCTCCCCGTGCTCTATTCCGCCTTGGTTAGAACACACCTGGAATATTGTGTCCAATTCTGGGCACCACAATTGAAGAGAGATATTGACAAGCTAGAATGTGTCCAGAGGGGGGCGACTAAGATGATCAAGGGTCTGGAGAACAAGCCCTATGAGGAGCGGCTTAAGGAGCTGGGCATATTTAGCCTGAAGAAGAGAAGGCTGAGAGGAGATATGATAGCCATGTATAAATATGTGAGAGGAAGTCATAGGGAGGAGGGATGAAGCCCCCGGTGGCGCAGTAGGTTAAAACCCTGTGCCTGTAGGTTGCAGATTCGAATCCGGGGAGAGGCAGATGAACTCCCTCTATCAGCTCCAGCTCCTCATGCAGGGACATGAGAGAAGCCTCCCACAAGGATGATAAAAACATCAAATCATCCAGGCATCCCCTGGGCAACATCCTTGCAGACAGCCAATTCTCTCACACCAGAAGCAACTTGCAGTTTCTCAAGTTACTCCTGACATGACACAAAAAAATAGGGAGGAAGGACAAAGTTTGTTTTCTGGTTCCTTGTAGACTAGGACATGGAACAATGGCTTCAAAGTACAAGAAAGAAGATTCCATCTGAACATGAGGAAGAACTTCCTGACTGTGAGAGCCATTCAGCAGTGGAACTCTCTGCCCCGGAGTGTGGTGGAGGCTCCTTCTTTGGAAGCTTTGAAACAGAGGCTGGATGGCCATCTGTCAGGGGTGCTTTGAATGCAATATTCCTGCTTCTTGGCAGGGGGTTGGACTGGGTGGCCCATGAGGTCTCTTCCAACTCTATGATTCTATAATAATAATAATAATAATAATAATAACAACAACAACAATAATAAACATTATTTACATCCCACCACTATCTCCCCAAAGGAGACTCGGGGCGGCTTACATGAGGCCAAGCCCAGCAATACAATTCAACAAAATAAAACCAAGACAGTAAAATAAACATCACGATAAAAACAATAAAACATAAGAATACAATAAAAGCAATGCAAGACTAATACAATGCAAAATCAATCCCAAGGGCGGGCCACCTGTACAAGTTACAAAGATAAAAACTCAGGATGAGAGAGGGATGAAAAAGAAATGTTTGTATAGGAAAAAGCTCATAGGAGACGGAATAGTGGAGACTGGCCTTCAGACAGGCAGGGAGAAGTACAATATGAGGACAACCCTTGTGGGAGGGCAACACAAGGAAATATCAGATTATTCTCCAAAGGCGCAACGGAAGAGCCAAGTTTTGAGATCCTTCTTGAAGGATACTAAGGTGGGGGTTTGCCTAATCTCACCAGACAATGAGTTCCAGAGTTGGGGGGCCACAGAGGAGAAGGCTCTCTCCCTCATTCCTGCAAGTCGAGCCTGTGATTAAAAAAGAGGCAAAAGGAGAGCCTCTACTGAAGATCGAAGAGTTTGGGCGGGTTTGTGGAAGGAGATTTTTTTTTTGTCGTGTCAGGAGTGACTCCTGGTGTGAGAGAATTGGCCGTCTGCAAAGACGTTGCCCAGGGGACGCCTGGATGATTTTTGATGTTTTATCATCCTTGTGGGAGGCTTCTCTCATGTCCCCGCATGAGGAGCTGGAGCTGCTAGAGGGAGCTCATCCGCCTCTCCCTGGATTCGAACCTGCGACCTGTCGGTCTTCAGTCCTGCCGGCATAGTGCTTTAACCCACTGCGCCACCGGGTCTCCAGTGGAAGGAGATGCAGTGATGAAGGTAGGCGGGTCCCAAACCTTTTAGGGCTTTATAGGTGATAACCTGCACCTTGAATTGGGACCAGAAAATAAACGGCAGCCAGTGAAACTCCTTAAACAAGGGGGTTGACCGGTCCTTGTAATTTATTTATTTATTTTATTTGGGGTTCTTTTACCCCGCCCTTCTCACCCCGAAGGGGACTCAGGGCGGCTTACAAAAGCAAGGCACAATTTGATGCCTGCATCATAAAAACAATCAAACACAAAATTACATCAATACACAGTTAACACCAAATATACATTATAACCATAAAATCAATAAAATCAATAAAACCAAATACAAACCCAGTTTCTCCTCTTACATGGTCAGCGTTCGCTACTCATAGATCTAGTTTTACATTCCACTTCATCAATCCTGCTGGTCTTACTCGCCTGGTTGTCTGATTTAATTGCCGGAGTGCCCAAAGGCCTGGTCCCATAACCAAGTCTTCACCCTTCTCCTAAAGGTGAGGAGGGATGATGATGCCCTGATTTCCCCCGGGAGTGAGTTCCACAGGTGAGGGGCCACCACTGAGAAAGCCCTGCTCCTCGTCCCCACCAGCCTCACTTGTGACAGTGGTGGGGTCGATAGCAGGGCCTCCCCAGATGATCTCAGACTCCGAGGTGGGATGTAGAGGGAGATACGTTCGGACAGATACACTGGACCGGAACCGTACAGGGTTTTGTAGGTCAAAACCAGCACCTTGAATTGTGCTCGCCCCTGTTATTAATCTGACTGCCGAGCTTTGGACCAGTTGAAGTTCAAGAAAGTGTTTGAGGATTGGGACATCCGTAGGGAGACCAAGGTGCTTCTTTGTAAGGCTATTGTCCTCCCAATCCTGTTATACGCCTGCAAAACGTGGACTGTCTACAGATGTCACACTCAACTCCTGGAACGATTCCATCAATGCTGCCTCCGAAAAATCCTGCAAATCTCTTAGAAAGAGGGGTGGACAAACGCCAGTGTGCTGGAAGAAGCAAAGACCAACAGCATTGAAGCGATGCTCCTACACCATCAATTCTGCTGGACTGACCACGTTGTCCGAATGGCCGATCAACATCTCTCAGACCAGTTACTACACTCCCAACTCAAGAACGGGAAACAAAATATTGGTGGACAGGAAAAGAGATTTAAAGATGGGCTTAAAGCCAACCTTTAAAACTATGTCATAGACACTGAGAACTGGGAAGCCCTGGCCCTTGAGCACTCTAGCTGGAGGTCAGCTATGACCAGCAGTGCTGTAGACTTTGAAGAGGAACGAATGGAGGGCGAAAGGGAGAAACATGCCAAGAGGAAGGTGCATCAAGGACTGCCTTCCACCTGGAAACAGATGTCCTCAATGCAGGAGAACATGCGAATCAAGAATAGGGCTCCACAGTTACATCAAGCCAACCCTGACCGGGACCACCTTCCACCTGGAAACAGATGTCCTCACTGCAGAAGAACATGTGAATCAAGAATAGGGCTCCACAGTTACCTACGGACCCACCGCTAAAACACCACACTTGGAGGACCATCATCCTGGAGCTACGACGGATTGCCTAAGTCAAGTTGCATGAATACGCAGGTCTCTCCACCAAGAAAAGAAGGAAGGAGGGGGGGCACTGCCTGCCCTTTGGAAGCAGTGCCCCTTCCCCATAAGTCCCTCCCCCTTGAGCCCCAGAAGGAAGGCTTCGCCCCAGGATGATGCTCCAAGCCCTCCTGCTTTCCCTGACATTGGGACACCTGGCAGGCTCAGGGCCAGTGGCTCTCAACCTTCATAATGCCACGACTCCTTAACACAGTTCATCATGTTGTGGTGACCTCCAACCATAACATTATTTTCGTTGCTACTTCACAACTGTCATTTTACTACTGTTATGAATCGTCATGTAAATATCTGATATGTAGAATGTGTTTTCATTCACTGGACTACATTTGGCACAAATATCCGATAGGCACAAATTTGAATACTGGTGTTTTGATTTTGTCATTTTGGAGTTGTAGTTGCTGGGATTTATAGTTCACCTACAATCAAAGAGCATTCCGAACACCACCAACAATAGAATTGAACCAAAGTTGGCACATGGAACTCCCATGACCAACAGAAAATACTGGAAGGGTTTGGTGGGCATTGACCTTGAGTTTTGGAGTTGTAGTTTGCCTACATCCATACTTACTTACTTGCTTACTTAGGCGATCCCTCGTTGGATGAGTAAGATGGTCTTCCATTGTGGGTTTCCTTGTGGGTCCGCATGTGGCTGTGGAGCCCTATTCTTGCTCTGCATCTTCTTCCACAGTGTGGGCACTGGTTTACAGGTGGAAGGTGGTCCCGGTCGGGGTTGGCTTGACGCGCCTTCCTCCTGGCACATTTCTCTCTTTCACCCTCCACTCGTGCCTCCTCGAATTCTGCAGCACTGCTGGTCACAGCTGACCTCCAGCTGGAGCGCTCAAGGGCCAAGGCTTCCCAGTTCTCAGTGTCTATGCCAGAGCCTACATCCATAGAGCAATGTGGACTCAAACAATGGACCAAACTTGGCACAAATAATATGCCCAAATGTGAATACTGGTGGAGTTTGGGGGAAATAGACCTTGATATTTGGGAGTTGTAGTTGCTGGGATTCACCTACAATCAAAGAGCATTCTGAACCCCACCAACGACAGAACTGGACCAAACTTCCCACACGGAACTCCCATGACCAACAGAAAATACTGTGTTTTCTGATGGTCTTTGGCGAACCCTCTGACACACCCTCATGGCCCTCCCAGGGGTCCTGACCCCCAGGTTGAGAAACACTGCTCTAGGCCAATGTATTTCTTAACCTGGGGATCGGGACCCCTTGGGGGGTCATGAGGGGATGTCAGAGGGGTTGCCAAAGACCATCAGATACATATATTACTGATGGTCTTAGGAACTCCTTTGGCAGAGAGGGCTGAAGATTTCTCCGCTTGTCCTTGTCTTCCATTGGCCAGTCTCTTAGATGGCCTCTCAGCCAAGGGGAGGGCTATTTCTGAGACTCCAAGCAGGGGAGGGGAGAGCAGGCATGCTTGGCGCATGGCAGCGTGGTGTGCATGTGTGGGCAAGGGAGAGAATGTGAGGCTGGAGGGAGGCTCACACCAGTGAGTCCCTTCAAGGCATGGGGGTTCTGTGTGGGAAGTTTGGCCCAATTCTATCGCTGGTGGGGTTCAGAATGCTCTTTGATTGTAGGTGAACTATAAATTCCAACAACTAAAACTCCCAAATATCAAGGTCTATTTTCCGCAAACCCCACCAGTGTTCACATTTGGCCATATTGAGTATATGTGCCAAGTTTGGTCTAGATCTTATTGTTTGAGTCCACAGTGCTCTCTGGATGCAGGTGAACTACAACTCCAAAACTCAAGGTCACTAAACCCTTCCAATATTTTCTATTGGTCATGGGAGTTCTGTGTGCCAAGTTTGGTTCAATTCCATCATTGGTGGAGTTCAGAATGCTCTTTGATTGTAGGTGAACTATAAATCCCCGGAACTACAACTCCCAAATGACAAAATTAGTCCCCTCCTCCCAATCCCACCAGTATTCAAATATGGGTGTATTGAGTAATTGTGCCAAATTTGGTCCAGTTAATGAAAATACATCCTGCATATCAGATATTTACATGACAGTTCATAACAGTAGCAAAATTACAGTTATAAGTAGCAATGAAAATAATTATATGGTTGGGGGTCACCACAACTTGAGGAACTGTATTAAGGGGTCACAGTATGAGGAAGGTTGAGGACCACTGCTGTA
This sequence comes from Anolis sagrei, assembly GCF_037176765.1. Taxonomy (NCBI): domain Eukaryota; kingdom Metazoa; phylum Chordata; class Lepidosauria; order Squamata; family Anolidae; genus Anolis; species Anolis sagrei. Next base: position 86,556,349 of record NC_090034.1, read on the forward strand.
GCTGGAAGGAAGGGGGTGGCGAGGGGAATGGGGAGGTGGGGGTGGGTAGGCTGCAGAGAAGCTCCACACTAATTAATTTCTATTACTGGCGAATGAAGAACCACTTAACATGTCTTTTCGTATTCAAATGACTATGGATGACACCTGTTTTTTGTATTCTTGGGAAACCCTCTCTAGAATGCCAGCGAAATTATGTAAGAGGATGGGACTTATCAAGAGGAGGCGATTAGCATGACAAAAACATTCCTGGGCTGCAATTTGGGGAAAGGGAAGGGGAAGGAAGGAGTTGGGAGGCTCAGGGCGGATCCCAAGGAGGGAACTGGGCTGGGATGCGGGGGGGGGGGGGGGGGGGGGCAGGGGTCGAGGCCCCTCCCCTTCGTCTCTTCCTCCTCCTACTCCTCCTGAAGGGATTTGTGTGTATGTGTGTGTGTGTCAGGAGCGAATTGAGAAAGTCCAAGTCGCTTCTGGTGTGAGAGAATTGACTGTCTGTAAGAATGTTGCCCAGGGAACACCCCGATGTTTTACCATCCTTGTGGGAGGCTTCTCTCATGTCCCCGCATGGGGAGCTGGAGCTGACAGAGGGAGCTTATCCAAGCTCTCCCCTCCTCCTCCTCCTGGTACCTCCTGAAGGGGTTTTGCGTATATGTGTGTCAGGAGCGACTTGAGAAAGTGCAAATCGCTTCTGGTGTGAAATAATTGGCTGTCTGTAAGAATGTCGCCCAGGGGACACCCCGATGTTTTACCATCCTTGTGGGAAGCTTCTCTCATGTCCCTGCATGGAGAGCTGGAGCTGACAGTGGGAGCTCATCCACGCTCTCCCCTCCTCCTCCTCCTGGTACCTGCTGAAGGGGTTTTGCGTGTGTGTGTGTGTGTGTGTCAGGAGCGACATGAGAAAGTGCAAGTCGCTTCTGGTGTGAGAGAATTATCTGTCTGCAAAGATGTTGCCCAGGGGACACCCCGACGATTTACCATCCTTGTGGGAGGCTTCTCTCATGCCCCCGTATGGGGAGCTGGAGCTGACAAAGGGAGCTCATCCACCCTCTCCCCTCCTCCTCCTCCTGGTCCCTCATGAAGGGTTGTGTGTGTGTGTCAGGAGCGAATTGAGAGAGTGCAAGTCGCTTCTGGTGTTAAGAGAATTGGCTGTCTGTAAGAATGTCGCCCAAGGGACACCCCGATGTTTTACCATTCTTGTGGCAAGTTTCTCTCATGTCCCTGCATGGGAAGCTGGAGCTGACAGTGGGAGCTCACCCACGCTTTCCTCTCCTCCTCCTCCTGGTACCTCCTGAAGGGGTTTTGCGTATGTGTCAGGAGCGACTTTAGAAACTGCAAGTCGCTTCTGGTGTGAGAGAATTGGCTGTCTGCAAGGATGTCGCCCAGGGGATGCCCGGTTGTTTTGATGTTTTACCATCCTTGTGGGAAGCTTCTCTCATGTCCCTGCATGGGAAGCTGGAGCTGACAGTGGGAGCTCATCCACTCTCTCCCCTCCTCCTCCTCCTGGTACCTCCTGAAGGGGTTTTGCGTATGTGTGTGTGTGTGTGTCAGGAGCGACATGAGAAAGTCGCTTCTGGCGTGAGAGAATTGGCTGTCTGCAAGGATGTTGCCCAGGGGACACCCCGATGTTTTCTCATCCTTGTGGGAGGCTTCTCTCATGTCCCCGCACGGGGAGCTGGAGCTGACAGAAGGAGCTCATCCGCATTCTCCCCGGATTCGAACTTGCAACCTGTCAGTCGTCATTTCTGCCGGCACAAGGGTTTAACCCATTGCGCCACCGGGGTCTGCAGGGCGGACGAGAGGACCCCCACCATCGGCCCTTCTTTCGGGGATCCGTCCCAAAGGTCACCCGACGCCGCCGCTCATTCATCATCCGCCTGACAGCCCACACTCCTCCCCCCCCTCCCCCCAATCCCCTATATCCTTCCATCTCTTGCTTTCCCCTGCAGCGGAAAAGCAGGACAAGATCGATGGGCGGGGGCGGCGGAGGGCTTGGGATGGTCGAGGTCCAAGCATTGCCCCGCCAATTTGGGGACGGGTCTGACTGGCACTTGGGGCGGGGGGGGGGGGAACCAGGTGCACCTACTCACTGTGGGCAATGGAGTGGCCTCACAACCTCTGAGGATGCCTGCCATAGATGCAGGCGAAACGTCAGGAGAGAATGCTTCTGGGACATGGCCAGACAGCCCGAAAAACTTACAACAACCCAGTGATTCCGGCCATGAAAGCCTTCGACAATACAGTCACTTTGATGGGTTCCCCGGCCCAAAACTTCCCCTTCCCCTTGTGCTAATTCTAAGGATGCCTGCCATAGATGCAGGCGAAACGTCAGGAGAGAATGCTTCTGGAACATGGTCAGGCATCTCGGAAAACTTACCGCAACACAATGGAGTGGCTCTTCACTCTCACTTCCCCGAAAGGTGCTTGGAGCAGCGCCCCCTGGCGGAGTCGAGCAGCATCACCCCCGACGGCACCTGTCCTTCCTCCTCTTCCTCCTTTTGGGTTGGGAAGGCGCCCCGAAGGCGAGGTAACGGGAGAGGGGCAGTGGGGGCCCACAAAGAGGATCCCCCAGGAGGGGTTTCAAGGCTTAATTGTTTTTTTTTCAGGAGCAACTTGAGAAACTGCAAGTCTCTTCTGGTGTGAGAGAATTGGCTGTCTGCAAGGATGTTGCCCAGGGGACACCCCGATGTTTTATCATCCTTGTGGGAGGCTTCTCTCATGTCCCCGCATGGGGAGCTGGCCCTAACAGAGGGAGCTCATCCATTCTCTCCCCTTCTCCTCCTCCTGGTCCCTCATAAAGGGTTGTGTGTGTGTCAGGAGCGAATTGAGAAAGTGGAATTCGCTTCTGGTGTGAGAGAATTGGCTGTCTGTAAGAATATTGCCCAGGGGACAAATCGATGTTTTACCATCCTTGTGGGAGGCTTCTCTCATGTCCCCGCATGGGGAGCTGGAGCCGACAGAGGGAGCTCATCCACCCTCTTCCTCCTCCTCCTCCTCCTCCTGGTCCCTTCTGAAGGGTTTGTGTGTGTGTGTCAGGAGTGACATGAGAAAGTGCAAGTCGCTTCTGGCGTGAGAGAATTGGCTGTCTGCAAGGATGTTGCCCAGGGGACACCCCGGTGTTTTCTCATCCTTGTGGGAGGCTTCTCTCATGTCCCAGAATGGGGAGCTGGAGCTTTTGATGCTTTACCATCCTTGTGGGAGGCTTCTCTCATGTCTCCCTCTGTCAGCTCATCCGAACTCTCCACAGATTTGAACCTGCGACCTGTCAGTCTTCAGTCCTGCAGACCTGTCGGCCCAAAGGTTTAACCCATTGCGCCACCGAGGGTTCCTCAGGGCTTAGATAAAGGTAAAGGTTTTCCCCTGACATTAAGTCCAGTCATGTCTGACTCTGGAGGCTGGTGCTCATCTCCATTTCTAAGCCGAAGAGCCGGCGTTGTCCGGAGACACCTCCAAGGTCATTTATTTATTACTTACGACATTTCTATCCCACCCTTCCACCCTGAAGAGGACTCAGAGCGGCTTACAAGTAAAAAGTAAATACAATATATTATTCTTATCATAGCACAATATTAATATTATATATTACATTGTACTATAACATTATATTGTAATATTATTAGTAATATTACATTTAATATAAAACATATAATTATAATGTCATATTATTATTAGTGGTAGTATATTGCATTACATTATAATATTATCAATATTATATATATATATATATATTATATTATATTAATTATATTATATTATATTATAAGCACAGTGCAGGAGATAAGATGGAACTGCCTTCCTGGCCCCTCTCTTCATTCTGATCTCAGAGCAGGGGTTGGTGCTGGAGGGGGGGGGGGGCTCCCAACTGATGACACTGGAGGCAAGATGGATCTGTCTTCCTGGCCCCTCTCTTCACTCTGATCTCAGAGCGGCAGTTGGTGCTGGAGGGGGGGGGGGGGTCTCCCAACCAATGACACTGGAGGCAAGACGGAACTGCCTTCCTGGCCCCTCTCTTCATTCTGATCTCAGAGCAGGGGTTGGTGCTGGAGGGGGGGGGGGCTCCCAACTGATGACACTGGAGGCAAGATGGATCTGTCTTCCTGGCCCCTCTCTTCACTCTGATCTCAGAGCGGCAGTTGGTGCTGGAGGGGGGGGGGGGTCTCCCAACCAATGACACTGGAGGCAAGACGGAACTGCCTTCCTGGCCCCTCTCTTCATTCTGATCTCAGAGCAGCAGTTGGTGCTGGAGAGGGGAGGGCTCCCAACCGATGACACTGGAGGCAAAATGGAACTGACTTCATGGAGCGTCGTTACCTTCCTGCTGGAGCAGTACCTATTGATCTACTCATATTTCCATGTTTTCGAACTGCTAGGTTGACAGAAGCTGGGGGCTGACAGCTGGAACTCATGCCACTCCCTGGATTTGGTCAACAAGTTCAGTAGCTCAGTGCTTTAACCCACTGCGCCACTGGGGACTCCTCAGGGCTTAGTGCTCCACAATAGTGTGAGGTGGCCCGAGGAAGTGAGAGAGAGTCCCTTTTTTTTTTTTAACCAGGAACCACTTAGACCAGGGACTGCTCTCCAGCATTAGTACCTAAAGGGTTACGAATCTGTTTTTGGCCAACTGTAGATTCAGTTTAGCTATTTATGGGACTGATCCCCTGTTTAGATATCAGCCAGCACACCAACGCCCCAAATCAAGAAATAGTTTTTCAAGATCTACAAAGATACTCGCAGGAACACCTCAGCAAGCGAGAGTCCAAAAGCGGCATGCTAAAACCCGGAACCTCAATCCATGGCTGATACCAAGATGGATCTGTCTTCCTGATTCCCTCCTGGGAACACAGAAGACTGGGCGACTTGGAAGGCACTAAACAGACTGTGCTCTGGCACCACGAAATGCAGAGCCAACCTTAAAAAATGGGGCCACAAAGTGGAATCCACGACATGCGAGTGTGGAGAAGAACAAACCACAGACCACCTATTACAATGCAGTCTGAGCCCTACCACATGCACCATGGAGGACCTTCTTATAGCAATACCAGATGCACTCCAAGTGGCCAGCTACTGGTCAAAATATTGAATATAATGCCAAGTTTTAAAACTTTGTGGTTTCTCAAATACATCACAAACGTACCCTTGGTTCGCTCCTGATATGATAAATAAATAAATATTCAGAAGATTGCATTGGATAGACCATATCAGCTCATTTCTAATACACAACATATGCCATCCAGTAGTTGCCACCTGCTCGCCCACAGAAAACCTATTTAATAATCTAGAGCTGATTTATTTTATGTCAGGAGCGACTTGAGAAGCAAGTCGCTTCTGGTGTGAGAAAATTGGCTGTCTGCAAGGGGACACCCAGATGTTTGATGTTTTACCATCCTTGTGGGAGGCTTCTCTCATGTCCCTGCATGGGGAGCTAGAGCTGACAGAGAGCTCAACTCACTCTCCCCAGATTCGAACCACTGACCTATCGGTCAGCAGTCCTGCCGGCACAAGGATTTAACCCATTGTGCCCCTGAGTGCTCCTAGAGCTGATGTGGTAGTAGTAATCTTTCATGTATATTCAGCCTCTCCCCTCCCGACATCTCCGTTGCCTTGGCACTATAAGAGGGTTTCGCAAGACCAGTCGCTCTTGTTGCCGTGTGGTTTCGAGGCACTGGTGTAGCAATGGCGAGCCCGCGAACCATATTTTAATTCTGGTGATCTACGGACCACAGGTTGGGAATCACTGCTTTAAAGGGAAGGGGGGGAAAGCGGGACCTGGAAAGGGAGGGGGCTGCCTCTGCCTCCACAAGGCTATCATGTCTCCTCTCAGCCTTCTCTTCCTCAGGCTAAACATGCCCAGCTCTTTAAGCCGTTCCTCATAGGGCTTGTTCTCCAGACGCTTGATCATTTTAGTCGCCCTCCTCTGGACACATTCCAGCTTGTCAACATCTCCCTTCAATTGTGGTGTCCAAAATTGGACACAGTATTCCAGATGTGATCTAAACCAAGGCAGAATAGAAGGGTAGCATGATTTCCCTGGATCTAGACACTATACTCCAATACAGGTCATCAATGGTTTGAGAGTATTCTTTTTGTGTTGCTCACAGATATGGGCTACCAGCCTCAACCACCACTTTGAGCAGTGCCCCCCACAAATGGATGAATGCCTGGATGCAATGCCTTTATTAGCCACCTGAGAGGCCACCTGTGATCCACCCTCCTCCTTGCCTGAATATCAATGTGGGGTCCCTCCCCACTCCCAGTGGCCACTTGAAGGAACCCTCATTGGTCCTTGGCCACCCACCAGTCAGGCTGTGGACGTGACTCTTGGACCAGTTCCGCCCCATCCTCCCTGTGAGCCAGGAGCCACTGTGATGGAGGAGGAGGAGGAGAGCGGTGCCCCAGGCGAGGAGCAGGGATGGAATGGCCTGCCTGGCAACCATAAAGGATGGCTATTAGTACTAGTAGTATTATTAACCTGATGACAAATTGTTTCTCAAATACGTTGTGTAGGCTTTCATCATGGCGTGTCATCCAAAAAAAATCTGAAAGTCAGGGAGAATTCAGCTGAAAGGATTCCTGAGCATGTGTTTGTTTGTGTGTGCACTCTGTCTTGAAGCCTTGGCATCTTAGTATCTCAGTATCGTGTGTGAGCCCTCGGTGGCACAATGCGTTAAGGACTGCTGACTGACAGGTCAGTGGTTCGAATCTGGGGAGAGCAGGTTGAGCTCCCTCTGTCAGCTCGAGCTTCCCATGCGGGGACATGAGAGAAGCCTCCCACAAGGATGGCAAAACATCAAACACCCAGGTGTCCCCTGGGCAATGTCCTTGCAGACGGCCAATTCTCTCACACCAGAAGCAACTTGCAGTTACTCAAGTCGCTCCTGACAAGGGGAAAAAAGTATCTTGTATCTTAGTTTGTAAATTCTGTTGAATACTGGGCTTGGTCCCCATGTAAGCCACCCCGAGTCCCTTTCAGGAGATGGTAAAGTAAAGGCAAAGGTTTTCCCCTGACATTAAGTTGAGTTGTGTCCGACTCTAGGGGTTGGTGTTCATCTCCATTTTTAAGCCAAAGAGCCGACGCTTTCCGTAGACGCCTCCAAGGTCATGTGGCTAGCATGACTGCATAGAGCACCATTACCTTCTTGCTGAAGTGGTACCTATTGATGTAGTCACATTTGCATGTTTTCATACTACTAGGTTGGCAGAAGCTGGGGCTAACAATGGGAGCTCACACCGTTCTCCGGATTCGAACCTGTGACCTTTCAATCAGCAAGTTCAGCAGCTCAGTGGTTTAACCCACTGCGCCACTTGGGGCTCACGGATATGATAGTGGGATATAAGAATAAAGTTGTTGTCATTATTATTATTATTATTATTATTATTATTTGAAACACAAGATGAGTCCACAGCAGACACGCTGCCGACTGTTGTATTGGATCACACGTCGGACACTTCCCAAGTGTCTAGGACTGTGTGATGTATCAGTGAATAATGGGTGCAGATCCCAGTAAGGTGGCCTTTTGCAGCTGGCAGATGGTAATTTTATCAGCGCCAATTGTTTTTAAGTGCAGGCCAAGGTCTTTAGGCACTGCACCCAGTGTTCCGATCACTACAGAGACCACATTGATTGCCTTGTGCCACAGTCTTTGCAGTTCGATCTTTAAATCCTCATATCGTTTCAGCTTTTCCAGTTATTTCTCTTCAATCCTACAGTCACCTGGAATTGCAACATCGACAATCCATACTTTGTTTTTTAACACGATCGTGAGGTCAGAAGTATTGTGCTCCAAAACTTGTCTGTCTTAATTTGGAAATCCCAGAGTAGTTTCCAGGGAGCAGAGTTAGCTCCCGCTGTTAGGCCCAGCTTCTGCCAATCTAGCAGTTCGAAAACATGCAAATGTGAGTAGATCAATAGGTAACGCTTCTGTAGGAAGGTAACGGCACTCCCATTCAGTCATGCTGGCCACATGATCTTGGGGGTGTATACGGACAACACCGGCACTTTGGCTTAGAAATTGAGATGAGCACTACAACTAGACTTCATGTCAGAGGAAATCTTTACCTTTACCTTATATTTTTATTATTTGAACACCACAAGATGAGTCCACAGCAGACATTCTGCTGGCTGTTGTATTGGATCACACATTGGACACTTCCCAAGTGTCTAGGACTGTGTGATGTATCGGCAAATAATGCGTGCAGATCCCAGTAAGGTGGCCTTTTGCAGCTGGCAGATGGTAATCTTGTCAGCTCCTATTGTATTTAAGTGCAGGTCAAGGTCTTTAGGCACTGCACCCAGTGTGCCGATCACCACTGGGACCACCTTGACTTGCTTGTGCCACAGTCTTTGCCGTTTGATCTTTAAATCCTCATATCGTGTCATTTTTTCCAGTTGTTTCTCTTCAATCCTGCTGTTACCTGGGATTGCAACATCGACAATCCATACTTTGTTTTTTAACACGATCGTGAAGTCAGGAGTGTTATGCTCCAAAACTCTGTCTGTCTGAATCTGGAAGTCCCAGAGTAGTTTGACGTGTTCATTTTCTGTAACTTTTTTTGGCTCGTGATCCCACCAGTTCTTTGTCGCAGGCAGATGATTTTTGTGGCACAAGTTGCAATGAATCATCTTGTGGCACAAGTTCTAATGAATCATCTGAGCAACGGTGTTATGCCTCTGCTTGTAATCTGTCTGCGTGATCTTCTTGCAGCAGCTGAGGATGTGATACATTGTTTAATCTTCTTCCTTGCAGAGTCTACATTTGGGATCTGTCGTTGACTTTTCAATTCTGGCTTTGATGGCTTTTGTTCTAATGGCTTGTTCTATTATTATTATTATTATTATTATTATTATTATTATTATTATTATTGGCCCAGGGGTCCCTGCATCACCCGATCCGTGGAACCCCGTGGCTCTCCAGCTGGCAAAGGGAGATTGGGTCACAGGGCCCATGCATTGTGTCGCTGCTGGGCTCCTGGGTCTTGGAGGGGACACAGCGTGGGCCATGGGACCCCCTCCCCCTCTCTGTTCGTGTGAGCGGCCAGCAGGGCCCGTAATTGCTGTTGACATCTTCTGGGGCTTCCTCACGGCCAGGAACAAGCCCCTCATTCATGAAGAATGGCTGCTCATTAAGCAGGATCGAGAGGACAGGACTGCTTAATTAACTGGCCACAAGTGCTTCTCTCTGCTGGGAAATTTGCACACAAAGCCAGGGGGTGGGGTCTGTCCCCCTTCTCCCCATTGTGTCTCCAAAACAGTTTTGGGACCAAACAAAGCTGCCTCTCCCAATGGCCACACGCGCACGCACTCACACTCAGACACTCACTCGCACGCGGGGAGGGAGCGCTGAAAGCCAAGAGTGACCCTCATTAAGAGGCCCTCTGCCTTTGCCATTGGGATGTTTTGCCTGGGACCCTTGTTCTCCCTTGCAATCAAGGGGCTGGGAGTGGGGCAGGAGGGCCCTCGGGAGGCGGCTCTCTGGGGGAGACAAAGGCCCAGAGTGTAAACAGGCCCCAGAGGCAGGGAGGCTCTTGGAGCCAAGCCAAAACACACGCTCCAGCCACACCGGGTGCCACCAAGTGGGCCCTTTCCCTTCACACAACAAGGGCAGCCACTTCCTTCTGCCAAGAAATGGCCCAGGGATGGAGGGGGCAAAGGGGGGAAGGAGTGACTCCAGGAATCCAGGCATTGGACCAGATTTTGGAAGGGAGAGGAAGGGAAACATGGCCAGACAGTGGCTCTGTCTAGGCAGCTGGCTCTCCTTTTCCCCATCCTTCCCTCCCACCTTCCTTTCCCAAAGGGTGCTGCTGGTTCCATGCGGAGATAGATGGGTGCTGCTGGTCCCACACACGCACACACACCCCACACACATACACATGCCTGCCCCTGAACTCTGGCCATGGGAACCCAGGGGGTGGCTTTGGGCAAGCCACACTTTCTAAGCCTCAGAAGAACCCTGTATCGTCAAAGGCTTTCATGGCCAGAGTTTTGAAGGCTGTATGGCCATGATCCAGAAGCATTCTCTCCTGACATTTTGCCTGCATCTATAGCATACAACCCCTGAGGGTTTATTTATTTATCATATCAGGAGTGAACCAAGGGTACAGTTGTGATGTATTTGAGAAACCACAAAGTTTAAAAACTTGGCATTATATTAAATGTCCTTTGACCAGTAGCTGGCCACTTCGAGTGGCTCTGGTGTGGCTATAAGAAGGTCCTCCATTGTGCATGTGGCAGGGCTCAGACTGCATTGTAATAGGTGGTCTGTGGTTTGTACTTCTCCACACTCGCATGTCATGGACTCCACTTTACGGCCCCATTTCTTAAGGTTGGCTCTGCATCTCGTGGTGCCAGAGCACAGTCTGTTCAATGCCTTGCAAGTTGCCCAGTCTTCTGTGTGCCCAGGAGGTAGTCTCTCATTTGGTATCAGCCATGTGCTGGGTTTTAGCCTGCCACTTTTGGACTATCGCTTGCTGAGGTGTTTCTGTAAATATTTCTGTAGATCTTAGAAAACTATTTCTTGATTTAAGGTGTTGGCATACTGGCTGATATCCGAACAGGGGATGGGCTGGGGACGTCATGGCCTTGGTCCTTTCATTATTGGGCCGGGGATGTCACTGCTTTGATCCTTTCATCCACCTCTGAGGATGCCTGCCATAGATGCAGGCAAAATGTCAGGAGAGAATGCTTCTGGAACATGGCCATACAACCCGAAAAACTCACAACAACTCAGAGGAACCCACTCTGAACCAATCTTGGGAAGGGTCACCTAAGGACAGAAGTTAGAATAGGGACAGGGAAGAAACCCCAGCGCTGGGTTGGCATGGCCCAGCATGACCCCTCCCTCCCAGGAGCCAACATTTACCTGTCCTCTGGGACCCCAGGTTCAGTACTGGGGTTGGGAAGGGGGATGACCTCCCCTCCCCCAAAAATCACCTTGGGATGTGCATGAAGGAGGTGGGGACCATCCATGTCACATCTACTTCCTCTTCTCCTTCCTCTACCCGGGGACATGACCCTCCCTCGGAGTCGCCTTTTCCCATGCCTTTTACCTTTTGAGGACTCAGCAGCAGAAGACAGCCCCACCCCCTGCCACCCTTGTGACGCTAAAAAAAGCAATATTGACTGGAGACTTTTAACCATATGCTAATTTATTTAAAACAGATACAGTCCTGAAAGTGACCCACTTAAAAATATTAAAGACACACGGTGTTTGTTTTTTTCCTGTCCATAAAGCAGGCAGTGGCTTATGAATATGCAAATGGCCAGGGTGCAATTAGCATGATTGGCTCCTAGTGTAATACTGGCTTATACGTTGAAATGCAGGAACTAGTAATGAGGTCATGTTAATAGGCTGGTGAATGAAACCTCAGCTGCCAGGAGGACAACCGGTGACGAGGCCTGTGTCGAGCCCCTCATTTCCGCCCAACGAACGGCAGGATCCTCCCTGTTTGGGCCAGAATCATGCCTCACGTCCAGGTGGACTCTCTCAGGGATGTGCGTGGTTTCACATAGGGGTGGCTATGAGGACGCAATCCCCAGGAAGGGGTCTTGGAGGCAGTTTCCACTCCCCTTGGGCATAAGGCAAGCCCAGAGTCCTGGGGTTTGTGGGTCACCTTCTCTATCCGAGGGCAGAGCAGAGCGAGGACTCCTTGGCCAAACTCACCTGGGTCAAGGGATAGAAAGGGAGGAAGAGGAGGAAGAAGGGAGGAATAACTTCCTAACTGTGAGAGCTGTTCAGCAGTGGAACTCTCTGCCCCAGAGTGTGATGGAGGCTCCTTCTTTGGAGGCTTTTAAACAGAGGCTGGGTTGCCATCTGTCGGGAGTGCTTTGAATGTGATTTTCCTGCTTCTTGGCAAGGGGTTGGAGTGGATGGCCTACGAGGTCTCTTCCAACTCTATGATTCTAAGGGAGCCTTTCGGTTTGGGCCTGATCTTGTCCAGGACTGGACAAGACAATCCGACTAACCCTCTTGCCTTTACTGGGTATCTTATTGGGGTGTATGGGTGGGTGTTAACACCATCTAGGTTTCTTCAAAAATTATTTATTTATTTTATTTCGAACATTTCTACCCCACCCTTCTCAACCTCCTGGGGGGACTCAGGGCGGCTTCCAGCCGGCACATATTTGATGCCTACATTTAAACACAATACAATACATATCTCAGTAATTATAAATAGTTAAAACATTAAATTATTACAATAAAATCTCATAGAAAAAGCCAGCTTGATGGCCATCGTTTCACCAAGTTCCATAATTGGTGAGCCATTCAGTTTATTATAGTCCGTTTCCAAAGCTCTTTGTTGTCATTTTCCTTGTCAATCTGCCAGATTACCCAAACACCTTGTCCCATATCCATGTTTTTAATTTCCTTCTAAAAGAGAGGAGGGATGACGATGAGCTAATTTCCCCTGGGAGTGAGTTCCACAGATGTAGGGCCACCACTGAGAAGGCCCTGTCCCTCGATCCCCGCCAATTTCGTTTGTGACAAGGGCGGAGCCGAGAGCAGGCCCCCTCCAGAAGATCTTAAATTCCTAGGTGGGACGTAAAAGGAGATACGTTCGGACAGGTACGCTGGGCCAGAGCTCTTCCTGACAGTGACAAATACAAGATTCTTCACTTAGGCAGAAAAAAATGTAATGTGAAGATACAGAATGGGGGACAATGCCTGGCTCAAGAGCAGTATGTGTGAAAAAGATCTTGGAGTCCTCATGGACAACAAGTTAAACATAAGTCAATGATGTTATGCGGTGGCAAAAAAAGCCAATGGAATTTTGGCCTGCATCAATGAGTCTAGTGTCTAGATCCAGGGAAGTCATGCTACCCCTCTATTCTGCCTTGGTCAGACCACACCTGGAATCACACTGTGTCCAGTTCTGGGCACCACAATTGAAGGGAGATGTTGACAAGCTGGAATGTGACCAGAGGAGGGTGACTAAAATGATCAAGGGTCTGGAGAACAAGCCCTATGAGGAGCGGCTTAAAGAGCTGGGCATGTTTGGCTTTCAGAAGAGAAGACTGAAAGGAGACATGATGAGGGTCATGTATCAATATGTGAGGGGAAGTCATAGGGAGGAGGGAGCAAGTTTGTTTTCTGCTGCCCTGGAGCCTAGGGCGCGGAGCAATGACTTCAAACTACAGGAAAGGAGATTCCACCTGAACATTAGGAAGAACTTCCTGACTGTGAGAGCTGTTCAGCAGTGGAACTCTCTGCCCTGGAGTGTGGTGGAGGCTCCTTCTTTGGAGGCTTTAAAGCAGAAGCTGGATGGCCATCTGTCGGGGATGCTTTGAATGCGATTTTCCTGTTTCTTGGCAGGGGATTGGACTGGATGGCCCACGAGGTCTCTTCCAACTCTGTAATTCTATGATGCCTTGGAATCCGGGGGGGGGGGGGGGGTCTCCTGGATGGCTGGATGGCCATCTGTCGGGGCTGCTTTGATTGGGTATTCCCACTGATCTGCCTCTCTCTATGTTTCTCTCTCCCCCCCCCCCTTCCCTCTCTCATTCACACACACACACACAATGCCCAGCAGTAAATAATCCACCCAGCCAACGCATTGATTAAACCTCCCCTGGAACACTTAATACACTTTGCATAAATCATGCAAACAAGCTGAGATGAACAAGGCCTCCTCTCAGAGCAACCAAGACAATTGGAGAGGATGCGCTCCAAAGCTCTCTGGTGGGGGCTGCTCAGCCAAAGGCCCCTCCTTTTTCACTGACACAGAGGCAAGAGCACACACACCCTCCCCACCCCTCTCAGGATCCCACAATGTCCCTCTGGCATTCAGCTCTGCCCAGCTCCTTTGCGGGGGGGGGGGGGATGTCCTAGTCTGCTCTGGGTGGGAAGAGGCCACATTGGGCCAGGAAAGGGAGACATGAGGCTGCACTTCCTGAGGATGAAGGGGAAGGGTGACTGCCACAGTTGTGGGGTTCCCCGCTGACATATCATTGCTCCCCCTGCTCCCTAATAGGTCACCCCCCAAGTGTCCCAGCAACACTCGAGATTCGGCTAGAGAAGCAATGCCTCATTTTGTGTGACATCACACACACAGGGAGACACCAGCGGCATCCAGCCATGATTCCCATCTTAGTGGGGACATTACAAATCTGCTCTGGGTTTTAGTCCACACTAGTCTTCCTGAGATCTGGTTTGCCTCCTTGTTGGGTTTCATCCCTGGACTGCACAAGTCTCCAGTCCTCAATGAGACTTAGATATAGGATTAGAGTGAGGAATTCCTTTCCTTACATTCCTATGCATGCTTTTCCCAGAAGGGGCTTTGTCTCTACTCTTCTTGCTTGCCACTATCTCCTCTCCCCTTTGAAGATGTAGCAATGGAATCTCTGTAAGGGATGAGGTAACGTCCTCTTTAAAGGTATTTTTATTGCCCTGTCATGGCTATGTGTTCTATTCTCCATTTTGGCCTTTCTCTTCTGCCTTTGTCTCCCTTCCAGTGAGGACGCATTTTGCCTTTCTCCAGGCAAAATGTAGCTGCATGGATACTTTTGACATTTTATCCTTTTACCTTCCTTAGAAGATGGGCATAGCAAGCTAGTTATCTCCCATTTCTATCTAGAAGCGGGTTTCTTTTCTTGAATACATATTTTGAACCTAAAGTTCTGTCTCTGCAATCCTATTCCATCCTGTTGAATGGAAGCTAATCCTGACTCACCACACATAAGTTTCTGCTGGTTATGAAGTGTGTTTTTGGCACTCTGCTATATTTATGGTAGAATCATGGTGGAAGTGAGGGTTATTTTTGAGCCTAACAACTCTGATTCTCAACACTCCTTGACTTCAGAAGGTGGTGTAGGAACTGCAGGGAGCCCACCTTCACTGCAAGGGAGACAGACCCCTAGCATCGGCCAACCAGCCAGCCATCTAGCCATCCATCCATCTGTTCAGGGACCGCCCTGGTGTCTCTTCAATATCTTTTCCATTGAGGTGGGAGTAAGATTCTGACCTTTTCACTTCTTTTGTCAAGAGCCCCCAGTGGCACAATGGGTTAAACCCTTGTGCCGGCAGGACTGCTGAAAGGTCAGTAGTTCGAATCTGGGGGGCGGGGTGAGCTCCCTCTGTCAGCTCCAGCTCCCGATACGGGGACATGAGAGAAGCCTCCCACAAGGATGGTAAAACATCAAAACATCCAGGTGTCCCCTGGACAATGTCCTTGCTGACGGCCAATTCTCTCACACCAGAAGTGACTTGCAGTTTCTCAAGTCGCTCCTGACACGAAAAAAATCTAATCTAGTCTAATGTAATACAATATACTATTACTACTACTACTACTACTAATAATAATAATATGATTGAAGAGAACAACTGGAAAAGTTGACACTATGAGGATTTAAAGATCAAACTGCAAAGGCTCTGGCACAAGCTAGTAAAGGCGGTCCCAGTGGTGATTGGCACACTGGGTGCAGTGCCTAAAGACCTTGGCCTGCACTTAAACACAATTGGTGCTGACAAAATTACCATTTGCCAGCTGCAGAAGGCCACCTTACTGAGATTTGCACGCATCATTTGCCAATACATTACACGGTCCTAGACACTTGGAAAGTGTCCGACCTGTGATCCAATACAACAGCCAGCAGAGTGATCTTGTCTGCTGTGGACTCACCTTGTTGTATTTCAAAAAATAATGTTGTGTTTCAAATAATATATTTTATATTACATGTTATATTACTAATAATATTTCAATATAATGGTATAGTACAATATAGTAATATATAATACTGATATTGTACTATGCTAATAATATAATATATTGTATGCATATATATCATGTAAGCCGCTCTGAGTCCCCTTCGCGGTGAGAAGGACAGCATATAAATGTCGTAAATAAATAATACATAATAGTCTAGCTACTCATTGAGGACTGGAGACTTGTGCAGTCAGGGATGAAACTCAACACGACTTCCAGTCCACATGAACCAAAACAGTGGCAGTAAAGTTCGCAACACTGAGTTTCTCCCAAGGACAATGGCTAAGATAATGGCAAGAGAAGGGGAGTAAAGACAGAGCCAGAAGTGACTTGCAGTTTCTCAAGTTGCTCCTGACATGACAAAAAAACCTTCTTTTGTCTGTACTTGCTGGTGGTCCCACAAGCCTCTTTCACACACATGTTTTTGAGAAGCTTTGACTAGTCCTTGCGAGAAACACCAACCCTGCTTTTTCCAAATGCCATCAACATGTGGGCAGCTGTGGAGAAGCAGGTTGTGAAGTGCACAGAGGGAAAGAGGGGGGGTCCAGCAGGCATTGCTATACATTGTATAGTCGAAGGTTTTCATGGCTGGAATCACTCGGTTGTTGTAGGTTTTTCGGGCTATATGGCCATGTTCTAGAAACATTCTCTCTTGACGTTTCACCTGCATCTATAGCAAGCATCCTCACAACCTCTGAGGATACTTGCCATAGATGCAGGTGAAACGTCAGGAGAGAATGCTTCTAGAACATGGCCATATAGCCCGAAAAACCTACAACAACCCATTGCTATACATTTTCGGCATTCTCTGTTCCATCCAAGCCATGGGCCTCTCCCTCTCTGCTCCCCTCTTAGGTGGGCCCTCCCCACACAGGGATTTCTGAGTTGTGCTCGTGAAAGTGTGGACACACAAACCCACACACTCCCCTCCCTCCATTTTCACTCCAGGGCTGCTTCAGCTCCTCCTGCGTTGGGTTTGTTTTCTGTGTCTCGTAGGGAGACTTGGGCGCCTCCAGGCACAGCTGAGGAATAAATAACTCCACGTTGCATTATTCATCAGCCGGGCCGGATCATTGGGGCCTGATCACGCAGCCCCCTCCCCGAAGCGGCAGCAGCGCAAGGCAGGGAGGTGATGGATGCAACCTGGCAACAGGGTTCATGCCACTTCCAGTGGCAGAGGCCTCCCACCCCACTCACCGCCCACCACTCGCACCCGCCACCACCACCTCCTCCTCCTCTCTTCAAGCAGATTTGCATTTCCAAAGGGAGCCAGGGGGTAGACTTGGCTGTGGCCGGAGAGGAGCGTGAGATAATAGCTGACACCCTGACAACCCTGGCTGTGGACCCTCTTCTGGCCACGTGCCTCACAAATACTCCATCACCACCCCATGTCTCTAGGAAGGGAACCTTTCCATGTGGTGGAAGAAAGGCCTGCCCGGGGAGGCAGCAGAGCTGTTGAATGGTTTTCCTCCCACAGAGAGACTTGGCAGACCACAGAAGGTGGCCAGGCCTGCAAAGGGGCAAGCCCCCTCTCCAGGCCTATCCTGCAGCTCCTGGGGGGCTTGCAGGGGGCCCCTACCATCTTCCCACTCTGCTCCAGAGACTAGGATCCCATGGCATCATACAGCCTGGATCCTGGGCTCAACCAAGAGCAGGTCCGGTCTGTCCATATTGGAGCTTTGGGGTCCAAAATAGCTGCTGAAGAGAGAGGCAAGGTGGCGTCAGAAGACGTGCAGAAGGCGCAGAAGGGTGAAGGAGACGGGACGTCTCCTGAGGACTGGGGAGAGCCTTGCTTGGCCCTGTGGCTGCTCCATGGTGGCTCTGGCTCCAGCTGAGCCCACGTCCAGTGCCAGCTGCTCCCCTCTCTGCCCTGGCTGCCCTGGCTTCCTCCGGCCAAAGAAGCTGGCTGCTGTCCAACCTTCCTCCTTCTTTCCTTCTTTCCTTCCTTCCTTCCTGGCCTTGACCAAATGAGGAGTCAACGGGCTCAGCGTGAGGAAGGAGCCAAGCACCCGCCAGAAGCTGGGCCACCCAGAGGCCACAAGGACCACCTACACCCAGGGCCTAAAATGACCCGAAATTGCTCAGAGAGTGCAAAGATACTCCAGGGGCTCACCTCATGCAACTTATGTAATGTTTAAAGCTCAATTGGTTTGCATCCCATTGATAGAATGTGGGCATGCTCTTGTATTATCTGTCTCCAGCCCTGCAAAGCCTCCATCTCGCTGGGACAGCCCTCCCTCCCTTGCTCCCTCTGCTAATGGCTAAGATGGCAGGGTCTTTCTTGAGGAGGGAAGAGGTTGCCGGGGAGGGGGATAAAGACTGGGCCATTTTCTGGCTTGCCACGCAAGGATTCCCATAGGCTGATCCTACACCCCCCCCCCCCGCCTCCAGCCGCGTGCAAGACTTGATGCACCGAAGGGTGTTTGCAGGGCAGAGGGTGATGACTCCTGGGGTTCTCTTGTCCCTGGAATGGTCAGCTCTGACCGTGATGACCTTGTGACCCTCCTAGGATGATTCACGGGCCTTATGCAGGGCTCAGGAAAGTTAGACAAGAGGGAAAGGGGTCCATTGCCCTCTGAGATTGGGGAGGTTGCTTGTGAAGGTTGTCCTTCATCAGAACCATGGAGAGGAAAAAGAAAAGCCTGCTCCTGAACATCAACACACTCCACGGTCAATACATGAAACGGGGAATTTCAGACATTCTCATCCATCCCTAATAATACAAATGTATAAAACCTTCAATGGAGCCCCCGGGGGCGCAGTGGGTTAAAGCGCTGAGCTGCTGAACTTGCTGATCGAAAGGGCACAGGTTCGGATCCGGGGAGCGGCGTGAGCTCCCACTGTTAGCCCCAGCTTCTGCCAACCTAGCAGTTCGAAAACATGCAAATATGAGTAGATCAATACGTACTGCTCTGGCAGGAAGGTAATGGCGCTCCATGCAGCCATGTTGGCCACATGGTGTCTACGGGCAACGCCAGCTCTTCAGCTTAGAAATGGAGATGAGCACCAACCCCCAGAGTTGGACACAACTGGACTTAATGTCAGGGGAAAACCTTTGCTTTTACTATAAAACCTTCACCTGATTAGGAGCATGCGAGGCCAGTGGAGGCAAAATGGCCTGAGGTCTACTGGAGACTGAAAGCCTTCAAGGACAGCATCCCATGAGCCCTGTCCGGGAGCAAACCCAGCTGATTGCAATGGGGTACATTGATTCTGTTATGCAATATGCGATGTTGTCGGAATGCCTGATCGCCGTCTCCCAAAGCAGTTACTACACTCTCGACTCAAAAATGCAAAATGAAATGTTGGTAGACATCAAAAGAGATTTAAAGATGGGTTTAAGGCTAACTTTCCAAACTGTGGCATAGACACTGAGAACTGGGAAGCCCTAGCCCTCGAGCATTAAAACTGGAGGAGAGAGCCGTGGTGGTGCAATGGGTTAAACCCTTGTACCAGCTCGACTGCTGACTTGGAGGTTGGGTTGATGACCTGAAGGTTGCAGGTTTGAATCCGCAAGATGGGGTGAGCTCCTGTCTGTCAGCTCTAGCTTGCGGGGACATGAGAGAAGCCTCCCAGCAGGATGGTAACACATCCGGGCGTCCCCTGGGCAACATCTCTGCAAACGACCAATTCTCTCACTTCTGACATGATAAAAAAGACTGTGACCAACAGTGCTGTGGATTTCAAATAGGCACGAATTGAGGGTGAAAGGGAGAAACGTGTCAAGAGGGGGGAACATCAAGCCAGCCTTTGTTGGGACCACCTTCCATCTGGAAATCGAAATCCTCAGTGCAAATGATCATGCAGATCAAGAATAGGTCTCTATAGTTACCAATAGACTGTATATGCAACCATGAATGATAGTTTGTGATTATAATGATGATGATGTTTATCTTGGGATTTTTTTCCATGTCAGGAGGGATTTGAGAAACTGCAAGCTGCTTCTGGTGTGAGAGCATTGGCCATCTGCAAGGATGTTGCCCAGGAGAAACCTGGATGTTTTACCATCCTGTAGAAGGCTTCTCTCATGCCCATGCATGGGGAGTTGGAGCTGACAGATGGGAGCTCACCCCACTCATCAAATTCGCACCGCCGACCTTTTGGTCAGCAGTCCTGCTGGCACAAGGGTTTAACCCATCGCTCTCCATCTTGGGATGGTTATACAAGAATTCACAAGAATCCATGGCAATGCAGTAAAAGTAAAACACAAGGGAGAGCCAACAATGCAACTGTCAGAGTCTCCCAACCCCAGCCTTCGCTTGGCTAAGAAAGCTTAGCTACGGTGAGGGGCCACCATTGAGGAGGCCCTGCCCCTGTGGCCACCCGCTTGTCCCCTCCCTGACCAGGCCAGTCATATGAGAGCATGGAGTCCCCTGAGGCCCTTCCAGGCGATGCTCCCAGGCAAACGCTGGGTGGAGGCCGCTGGGGCGCCTGGCACCGGGGCCCAGCCCTGGCCTTGTTCCCCTTTCTGCGCCCCGCTCTGCCCTCCCGGGTTCCCATGCTGTTCAGCATTCTTGAGGGACTTTGAGAAACCCTCTGATGCAACAGGAGTTAATATTCCTTTGTGACTACTGTAATTGTAGCAGGAGCTCCGCGCGGAAAGTGCTGCGCACACATGAAACTCCTGGCAAGTGTTAATTAAAAGCTTCACAACATCCGCGTACTTGGAGGTTCCCGTCCTCCTCTGCTCCTTCTCAGAGACAGGAGCCGCCACCGCTGCCGCCGTTTCCAGGCCACGGAGGACTGCTAACACAGGCATATCTGGGGCCGCCTGATCGTCGTCTGGGGCGAGTCAAGCCTCCTCCCTTGCTAACAAGGCAGTCCCAGGCACAACTGGGAGAGTGAGTAAGTGTGCATTCGAGCAAGAAGGGCCTGGCAGAGCAGGGCCCAGGAAGGCAAGGCCTGCCACCATTGGGCAACCAAACGCCTCTCAGAAGGACCAACTGGGAAGCCCAAGGAGCTCAGTCAGCAGGGATCCTCTGTGGGACACAGTGCCAACTCAGGGCCTGCTGCTTTGCTTCAGGCGGCGCCTGCCTGCCTGCCAGCCTGCGAGTGTGTGCTTGCCATCCAATAGACAGACAGAGCATGCCTTGCACAGCTTCCCAGGACCCTTCCACTCTCTTGGAATGGAGCCATGCTCTGGGCCCGGGGGCCCAAGGTACTAGTGGTCCCTTAATACACAGTTCGGGGGCTTTCTGGCCAGGCTGTGGGCCCCAGGGCCCAAGGTACAAGTGGCCCCTTATCGTACAATTTGGGGGCTTCCCGTCAACACAGTGACATGGCTCTCCCACCTTATCTGGGAATGAGAAATGCCAGGGAAGTCTATTATTACTATTATATTGTTGTTGTTGTTGTTGTTGTTGTTATTTTACTGACACAAAAACACAGTATGACACAGCAAACAAGATATATATGCTGGATTCCATATCACAAAATCACAAGTCGAACACTTCCCAAGCGTTTAGGACTGTGTGATATATTTTCAAATGATACGCACAGATCCAAATATTATTATTATATGAAACACAACAAAATGAGTCCACAGCAGACACTCTGCTGGCTGTTGTATTGGATCACACGTCGGACACTTCCCAAGTGTCTAGGACCATGTGATGTATCAGCGAATAATGCGTTCAGATCCCAGTAAGGTGGCCTTTTGCAGCTGGCAGATGGTAATTTTGTCAGCGCGGATTGGGTTTAAGTGCAGGCCAAGGTCTTTAGGCACTTCACCCAGTGTGCCGATCACCACTGGGACCACCTTGACTCGTTTGTGTCAGAGTCTTTGCAGTTCGATCTTTAAATTCTCATATCATGTAAGCTTTTCTAGTTGCTTCTCATCAATTCTGCTGTCACCCGGGATTTCAACATCAACGATTCATACGATCGTGAGGTCAGGAGTATTATGCTCCAAAACTCTCAGTCTGAATTCGGAAGTCCCAGAGTAGTTTGACATGTTCCTTTTGTTTAACATTTTCAGGCTTGTGTTCCCACCAGTTTTTTTTGTCACAGGCAGAACGTATTTGTCGCACAAGTTCCAGTGGATTATTATTATTATTAATATTATTATTATGTTTATGTTTATTATTATGTATATTTATGCCCCACTTTTTCTCTCCACAAAGGAGACTTGTGCACCGGGATGCCACTGTTGTTACTCCAATGAAATGTCTTACCCCAATTCTGTTTTGTTTTCTCCCTCGGCTGCATCAGTGTCTTTAAAAAAAATCAGAAACCAATATTTTTCTCTTTCTCAATATTTCTAATTAAACTCTTTATCAAAAACCACTCAAAAATAAAAGCAACAATACATGTAAGTACAAAAATGTAGACATACTTAGAGAATGACATACATCTCAACCTCCAACTCTAAGTAAAGGTAAAGGTAAAGGTTTTCCCCTGACATTAAGCCTAGTTGTGTCCAACTCTGGGGGGAGGGGGGGGGGTGATGCTCATCTCCATTTCTAAACCGCAGAGCCAGCGTTGTCCGTAGATGTCTCCAAGGTCATGCGGCCAGCATGACTGCATGGAGCGCGGTTATCTTCCCGCCGGAGTGGTACCTATTGATGTACTCACAATTGCATGTTTTTGAACTGCTAGGTTGGCAGAAGCTGGGGCTAATAGCGGGAGCTCACCTTACTCCCCGGATTCGAACTCTAAAAGTACCAAAATATACATACATTAGTTTTTAAAGTGTGTTTCCAGCTTCTCTTTGGTCAGTTTCTCTATAAATTTAAATTTTTCCCCCTCCATTTTATATCCAGCAAATTGTTTACTTCTGTTTGGTTTAATGTTTACAAGTGAACACCAGCATTTCATGTCTCCAACTCTCCACATAAAGCCTGTCCTTTTCCCTCGATATTTATTTATATTGATAAATATGTATTTACACTGATGTTATGTATAAAATATTTATGTTATTCATAATTATATTTATATATGTATTTATATTTATTTATATAGATAAAATATATTCTTCTGAAAATGTATCCAATGACTTCTCTTTCACCAACATTATTGACTGTCCAGAAAGCACAATTTCTTAATGAATCATAAGGCCCTAATGAGCACCAAGGTCAGTCACATCTTCATTTTTTTATTATTATTTTTTCTGTATCTGTCCAACTTACACCTTGCCTTTCTATATTAAAATATTCTGGGGACAACGTACCAGCTTCCAGCATTTACAATGATATAACAGAATAAATAACCAAATCAGAGAGCATCATAAATCAGCAGCTCCAAATTAAAAGCAACTGTAGAATAAAATCACTTCCAAGCAGCATATAAGAGGAAGGTGCAGCTGGGCCAGATCCAGCACCAGAGGAGTTTCCTTTGGGGCGAAGGGTCCCCGCAATCCTGGGGACTTTGGCCCAGAGTGCTCAAAAAAGGACCAAACTTGCCTCTCTCCTCTCTGCCCGGTTCTGTGGTTTAAAAGATGCTGTTGTCGGGCCGTTTTACGTTTTTGAGATTTTGCACTGATGTTTCGTAAGATTGCGCTGCTATGTTCCTTTAAGTCTTTGTTGTTTCAATGGCACTTACAAACCAAAGCTAATTTGAATAGCTGAACTCTAGGAAGAAAATACCCTCTAACCATGAAAAATGAATATTCAACATTCCCACCTTATCTTATTTTCTTTGTGGCACTCTTTCCCGGCTGCATATTAAGTGGGCTGCTTCTTCTGCCGCAGAAGTTCGGCTCTGGAAGAGAGGCAGCCGCTTCATCAGGATGCAGAATTCAAATAGACCCTGATTTGGGAGGAGGGAGACCCTGTCTATCTGTCTGTCTGTTTACAGAGGACTGTTTGGTGGGTGCATGAAGCCAAAGGCCAACCTCCGCTCCCACCCACTCCTTTCTTTGTTTGAGGACACACAAAGACAGACAGGCAACAGGGGAAAGTCCCAACAGGAAGATCCTTCTCATTACCAGTATGTTGTTGTTGTTGTTGTTGTTGTAACTAAGGTAAAGGTTTCCACTTGACATTAAGTGTAGTTGTGTCCGACTCTGGGGAGTGGTGCTCATCTCCATTTCTAAGCTGAAGAGCTGGTGTTGTCTGTAGACACCTCCAAGGTCATGTGGTCAGCATGACTGCATTACCTTCCCGCTGGAGTGGTACCTATTGATCTATTCACACTGCTAGATTGGCAAAAGCTGGGGCTAACAGTGGGAGCTCACCCTGCTCTGCATTTGAACCGCTGATTGCTGAACTTCGGTCAACAAGTTAAGCAGCTCAGTGGTTTAACCTGCTGCCCCACTGGGGGCTCCGGAATAACTAGATAAAGGTAAAGATAAAAATTTCCCCTGACATTAAGTCTAGTCGTGTCTGACTCTGGGGGGTGGTGCTCATCTCCATTTCTAAGCTGAAGAGCCAGCGTTGTCCATAGACGCCTCCTAGGTTATGTAATCAGCATGACTATTTTAACTTCCCACCTGAGTGGTACCTATTGATGTACTCAGATTTGTATGTTTTCGAACTGCTAGGTTGGCAGAAGCTGGGGTTAACAGCAGGAGCTCAACCTGCTCCCCGGATTTGAACCGCCAACCGCTGAACTTCATTTAGCAAGTTAAGTAGCTCAGCAGTTTAACCTGCTGTGCCACCAGGGGCTCCGTTGTAACTAGGTTTGTTTTTTACCCCGTGTCAGGAGCGACTTGAGAAACTGCAAGTCGCTTCTGGTGTGAGAGAATTGGCCGTCTGCAAGGACGTTGCCCAGGGGACACCGGATATTTTGATGTTTTACCATCCCTATGGGAGGCTTCTCTCATGTCCCCGCATGAGGAGCTGGAGCTAACAGAGGGAGCTCATCGGCGCTCTCCCCGGATTCAAACCTGCAACCTGTAAAGGAAAGGTAAAGGTTTTCAATGACATTAAGTGTAATTGTGCCCGACTCTGGGGATGGTGCTCATCTCCATTTCTAAGCCGAAGAGCCAGCATTGTCCGTAGATGCCTCCTAGGTCATGTGGCCAGCATGTCAATGCTACCTTCCCACCTGAGCAGTACCTATTGATCTACTCAGATTTGCATGTTTTCGAACTGCTAGGTTGGCAGATGCTGGGGCTAACAGCAGGAGCTCACTGCGCTCCCCGGATTTGAACCACCAACCATTGAACTTCGTTCAGCAAGTTATTTTATTTATAATATTTCTATACCGCCTTTCTCACCCCTGGGGGGACTCAAAGCGGTTTACACATAAATAATGGCAAAATTCAATGCCTTACATTGGGCACCGATACGATGCCAATACAAACAATTACAATAGTAATTCAGCAGCTCAGTGGTTTAACCCACTGTGCCACCGGGGGATCTGTTATAACTAAAGGCAGGGCTATTTGTTTCTCTGCACTGGGTTTAATTCTGTTCAGTTGCAGCCTGAGCTCCAAGAAGTTTTCTCTCACCAAGGGAAGGGCAAGAAGGAAGGAAGGAAAGAGAAAGAAAGAGACAGGCAGGCAAGCAAAAAGAGCTGAAGTTTCACAGTTCAACTTATCCAAGTCGGCGAGAAGGGCGGGGGGGGGGGGGGGGGAATATAGCCTGTAGATGGAGCAAGTCAACAAGGCCCAAAGGGTTGTGGAGATAGGCCCAGCATCAGCAGGCAATGGCTTCTGAGGGGACAGACGGACGGACAGAGCAGCGGAGTAGATGCAATTTTCCTACAGAGAGAATCCCAAGGAGAACAAAGAGGGCAAAGGGCTTGCTTCGAAAGCCTGGCTGAGGGTCAGTTTGGAGCTGAATGCAAGACAGGTGAGACACTAACGCAAGATGAAGAGGTGAGCAAACCTGTCCGCTCCGCTTCTGAGTATAGTTTTCAAGGCAAAGCTTTGTTTGTTTGTTTTCCCTGTGAGAAACTCCGATCATGTCTCCTCCTGGTCCCTATTTTTAACCTGATGACATGGAAGGGGAATGGTATCAGGACACATAAGGATCTGTTCTGATCACTGACTCCAGACTTGAGGGGGCACGCGCCCTCCTCTTGCACCATCACAAACATTGTCTGAACCCCAACTCCTCCTTCGCCTTCTCCTCCTCCTCCTTCGCTGGCAGTGCGGACTGGAGCTGGGTGCCGCACATGGGGACTTCTGGAAGTGTCTGTCACAAGCAATCTGCTTCCATGTCTGTTAGAAAGCCCTCCTGGGGTAAAATAGTCTACAGATACAAGACAGTTTCACCTCCACTGGAAGGATTCGGAAATGAAATTGGACAAGTTTTGGAGGCAAAAATCTTCCGCAGTTAGCTCCCTGGTCCTCCGCATCGTCTCCCGGAGTCTGTGGCCAAAGGAGCCTCTTCCGAACGAGCGTCTTCTGTCATCCCCTGGCATCTGTCAGCTCTCATCCGCGCCTGTCTCGCAGCTCTAGGAGGGAAAGCATACACACAGGAGCGAGTGAGCAAGCAGGCAAGCAAAGTCTGCCTTCCCTTCGGGATCAAGAGCAGCCAGCCCTGCCCCAGCCCCCCCCCCCCCCAACTCCTAACCCCATAGCTCTCCCTCCTTTTCCTTGGTTACCTGGCATCTGCCCTAGTTCAAAGAGAGCTGAGGCCTTTCTGCAATGCAGCCGGACAGGACCTATGGGCCTGGCCCATCCCACAACTCTCTTGCCAGTCTGGGGACCTACTGGGGGGAAAGGGGTACCCCAACCCAGTGGCACCATTGGCAAAGAGGCAATGGCAGCAGCAGCAGTGGGGCTAACCTCACAACCTCTGAGGATGCCTGCCATAGATGTTGACCATTTCCACTACCTTGGAAGCCACCTCTCCACAAAAGTCAACGTTGACAATGAAATACAACACCGGCCAAGCTCTGCAAGTGCAGCATTTTTCCAAATAAAGCACAGAGTGTTTGAGAACCAGGATATCCGTAGGGATACCAAGGTGCTTATTTATAAAGCTGTTGTCCTCCCAACCCTGCTATATGCCTACGAAACGTGGACTATCTACAGACATCACATGCAACTCCTGGAATGATTGTATCTGTGTTGCCTCCAAAAAATCTTGCGAATCTCTTGGGAAGACAGGCAGACAAATGTCAGCGTGCTGGAAGAAGCAAAGACCACCAATATTGAAGCGATGGTCCTCCGCCATCAATCCGCTGGACCGGCCACATATTCCGAATGCCCGATCACCTTCTCCCAAACAGTTGCGCTACTCCGAACTCAAAAACAGAAAATGGAATGTTGGAGGACAGGAAAAGAGATTTAAAGATGGGCTCAAAGCCAACCTTCAAAACTGTGGCATAGACACCGAGAACTGGGAAACCCTGACCCTTGAGTGCTCTAGCTGGAGGTCAGCTGTGACCAGCAGTATTGTAGAATTTGAAGAGACACGAATGGAGGGCGAAAGAGAGAAACGTGCCAAGAGGAAGGCGCGTCAAGCCAACCCCAACCTTGATTGCCTTCCACCTGGAAATTGACGCCCTCACTGCGGGAGAACATGCAGGTCAAGAATAGGGCTCCACAGTCACCTACATATCCACCACCAGGACACCCCCCCACACACACACACACACACACTCCTTTGCATGGGAAACATGCAAAGGCGTGTGGGGGAAGGAATCCATGAGCCTAGCCCTGTCTCTAGTCTAGCTACTCATTGATGACTAGAAACTTGATGACACAACGAACTTGTCCAGTGCATGGATGAACCCAACACATTCTGCCTTTCACTTCCTAGCATCCAAAAGAGACCACCCAGTTCTCCATTCCGGCCCTTTTACTCCTCAGGATTGCCTCAGTTGACTTCCCCTGGATCTGGCTCTCTCCCTGGAACCACCTCTGTCCACGTGCCTTCCAGAAGCCATTTCCGGGAGAGGGCCGAGTGCCTTTGGACCAGGTGTTCTTTGGGGCAGCTGGATGCCACAGAGGTCTCAACACTGCTGTCGATAAGGCAGAATCTTCTTGAACATCTTCAGGGTCCTCAGCACCATCTCTAAGGTGACAGCCAAGACCTTTAAGCAGATGATGTGGGGCTCCATTCCACTTTGGGTTCCCAAGACCAAGCCCTCGGTCACTAAGGCCTGCAGACAAGGGATGGAGGGGGAGAGGGATCCAACAATGGATCGCAGAAGTGGTTGGCATCAAACAATGACAACTCTAGGATTCTATTATTAGCCCAGACAAACTTCCACCAGGCCAGGCTCCGCAGCATGTTCCCAGGGAGAGCTTATCCCAATGAGCCGCGGAAAGGAAGGAAGGCACGGTGAGCTGAGTGGCAAATGAGCAGCTGCTGTCAAGTTGGGTGTTTATCAGGCTGCTCCTCTCCTGGTCACTGGAAGGAAGCCTCTATGGCACCTGCAGCCGAAGTGAAGCGTGCCTATTGCGCACACAGAGACACAGGCACAGCATGGAAAGAGCAGCAGACCCTCTTCTCCTAAGGCCTGTCCAGCATCCGTGCCCTTCCCTCCCTCCCCTCCACTTTGTGGCCTCTCCATTCCTAATGAATCTCACTGGGCTTCTTGGGTCAGGGTGCCACCCACCTGTCATTCAGGCTTTGCTCTCTTCCCCCATTCCAAAAGAGAGGCACTGAGCGGAAAGCAGCTGCCCAGATGATGGAGTTGGAGGCCTTGCAGAGCTGCTTCCACTGTCACTCCTTCCTCTTGAAGGAGAAACCCAGCCTTTGCTGTTGGGACAAGGGGGCCCAGGTGGTTCCTGCAGGCCCAAACCCATTCCCATGCTCTTCTCTGGTGTCTCCACATCCTCTCTCATCTCAGGTTCACCAGGGCTCTACTTTTTGGAGCTAGCTCAGGCATGGGCCAACTTGGCTCCTCCAGGTGTTTTGGACTTCAGCTCTCACAATTCCTAACAGCCTCAGGCCCTTTCCTTTTCCCCCTCTGCCACTTAACTCCAGCCTTGGCTTTATCAAGTCCCGCACATCACATGATGTGTTCTGCATACAAGTTGAATAGGTAGGGTGAGAGTATACAGCCTTGCCGTACTCCTTTCCCAGTCTTGACCCAGCTGTTGTTCTGTGGTGTGTTTTGACTGTTGCTACTTGGTCCTTATACAGATTTCTCAGGAGTCAGACCAAGTGATTTGGTATCCCCATACCACCAAGTACTTGTCACAATTTATTATGATCCACACAGCCAAAGTCTTTAGAATAGTCAATAAAACAGAAATAGATGTTTTTCTGGAACCTCCATTGTCTAGCGGATATTGGCAAATTGCTCTCTCATTCCTCTGCCTTTTCTAAACCCAGCTTGAACATCTGACAACTCTCGCTCCATGTATTGCTGGAGTCTACCTTGCAGGAGCTTAAGCATTACCTTACTGGCATCTGAAATAAGTGCCACTGTATGGAAGTTTGAGCATTATTTAGCATTTCCCTTTTTTTGTATGGGGATACAAGATGATGGCAACCAGACTGAATGATAACTGGCAAATAGAGGGATAAAACATGGCGGCAGTGACAGACTTTGTACTTCTAGGCGCAAAGATTATCACATACGAAGACTGCAGCCAGGAAATCAGATGATGTTTACTTCTTGGGAGGAGAGCGATGACCAATCTCAATAAAACAGTGAAGAGTAGAGACATCACACCAGCAATGAAGATCTGCATAGTTAAAGCAATGGTAGTAACCTGTAGTAACCTATGGATGTGAGAGCTGGACCATAAGGAAAGCTGAGCGAAGGAAGATAGACACTTTTGAACTGTGGTGCACTGCTGAAGGAAAATTCGGAGAGTGCCTTGGACTGCGAGAGGATCAAACCAGTTCATACTCCATGAAATAAAGCCTGACTGCACACTGGAAGGAAGAAAGGATATTAGAGGCAAAGATGAAGTACTTTGGCCACATAATGAGAAGACAGGAAAGCTTGGAGAAGAGAATGATGCTGGGAAAATGGAGGAAAAAAGGAAGAGGGTCCAACCAAGGGCAAGATGGATGGATCTTATCCTTGAAGTGACTGGCTTGATCTTGAAGGAGCTCTGGCATCGGAAGCAACTGAACGAATAAACAACAGCGAGCTAGATCAGATATGGGCAAACCCAGGATGTGGCCCCTTGGGCTCTTTTCTCAGACCCTCCTCTCTCTCACCATCTTATCCTTCCTTCCCTCCTCTCTTTCCTTCCTTCCTTCCTTCCTCCCTTCCTTCCTCCCTTCCCTCTCTCCCTCTTTCTCCCTTCCTTCTATTTTCCCTTCCACCCTTTCATCCTTACTTTCTTCCCTCTCTTTTGTCTTTCCTTCATTCCTTCCTCTCTTTCCTTCCTCCTTCTTTCTCCCCTTCCTTCTTTATCTCCCTCTTTCTCCCTCCTTCCTTCCCTTTCACTCCTTCCTTCCTTCCCTCTTCCCTCTTCCCTCCTTCCTTTCTTCTCTCTCCCCTTCCTTTTTTCCCTTCCTTCCATTTTCCCCTTTTGTCTTTCCCTCTCTCTTTCCTCTCTCCCTCCCTCAATTCCCTTCCACCCTTCCTTCCTACCATTTTTCCCTCCCTCGCTCCCTCCCTCCCTTCCTTTCGTCCTTCCTCCCTTCCCTTTTTCCTTCCTCCTTTCCTCCTGGGGGATGTTTAGCTGGGAGAAGAGAAAGTAGAGAGGGAGCATGAGAGCCATGCTTCAAGATTTCAAAGGGTGCCCCATTGAGGAGGAGGGAGGGGAAAAACTTTCTGCTGCTCTAGAGACCAAGACACAAGGGAGCAATGGTTTCAAATGGCAGGAAAAGAGATTCGACTGAAAAGATTAAGAAGAACTTCCTGGAGAGTGGCAAAGGCTGCCTGGGGGTGTGGCCGAGTCTCCTTCTCTGGAAGCTTTTCCGCAGAGGCTGTCTATCAGGAGTGTTTTGTTTGTGCCTTCTTGCATGGCAGGGGGTTGGACTGGATGGCCCTCGGGAGTCTCTTCCAGCTCTAGGATTATATATCAGGATTAGGCAATATTCGACCTCTTGGATAAACTTTTTCTTTCCTGTCCAACATCTCATCCTGACCAAGGCCAACCCTTTTGCGATCCAAACATTTTCCATCTTTCCTTCACTTTTTGCCTCCAAATGAAAAGAGGAAGGGGAAGATACCCTCCTCCCTCTCAGCCTGTCCACCCTGCTCAGGCCCGCCATGCAGCTCCCAAGTTAGAAAGTTTGCCCGTGCTCAATGGTCAAGGTGAATGGGAACTTTTTCGAAGTTTGCCAGCTTGTTTATTATTCGGAGTCATTTCCATGCCAGGGGAATAACATGAGACTGAGGCAGGCTTCCCTCTGCCCAAAGCAGGATGGTCCCATCCTGGGGAGGGGGCCTCTCTCTCTCTCTCTCTCTCTCAGCCTTCTTAATTCATGGAAGAAAGGAAGAAGCATCCAGGTTGGGATGGAAGGCGAGGAGGGGCAGTTGGGGCACCTCTTTTCAAGAAGGGTGAGGCGGGCTGGATCCGGTCCAGGGAAAGGAAGGAAGGGAAGGGCAGAGGAGGACCTCCTCTTGATCCCTGGATCCGCTGCCAGACGGCCCCTGCCCCCATTAGCAGCCCATTAGGCAGCTTCCCGGCTTTATGGTTCTGGGAAGTGGATTAGAAATTCAAGCAGGTGAACCCAGTGTTGGGAATCGGAGCTGTTAATTTCAAAATAACCCTCACTTGGGGTGATTCCACCAAAAATATAGCAGAGTGCCAGAAGCACAATTCATAATCAGCAGAAACTTACGTGTGGTGAGATAGGATTAGATTTCATTCAAGAAGATGGATAAGATTACAGAGTCACAACTTTAGATTCCAAAAATATATTCATTGAAGTAAATAGAAATCCATTCTGGATAGAAAAGGTCTTGGAGCTAACTAGCTTACTAAGCTTTCTTCTAAGGAAGGTAAAAGGCAAAAATAACAAAAATATCCATGCAGCTACATTTTGCCTGGAGAATGACAAAATGCGTCCTCGCTGGAAGGAAGGCAAAGGCAGATGAGAAAGGCCAAAATGGAGAATAGACCACATGGCCAACAAGCCAGGGCAATAAAAGTACCTTTAAAGAGGAAGTTACCTCATCCCTCACAGAGATTACATTGCTGAGTCTTCAAAGGGGGAGGAGATAGTGGCAAGAAAAGAAAAGACTGAGCCCATCCTGGGATAAGCATGCATAGGAATGTGGGGAAGTAATTCCTCACTCTAATCCTATCTAGTAGGAGCTCCTGGTGGCGCAATGGGTTAAACCAGGGGTCCCCAAACCTTTTAAACAGGGGGCCAGGTCACAGTCCCTCAAAGTGTTGGAGGGCCGGATTATAATTTGAAAAAAAAACCATGAATGATTTCCTATGCACACTGCACATATCTTATTTATAGTTCAAAAAACACTTAAAAACAATACAATAATTAAAATGATCAATTTTAACAAATATAAACTTATTAGTATTTCAATGGGAAGTGTGAGCCTGCTTTTGGCTGATGAGATAGGGTTGTTGTTGTTGTTGTTGTGTGCTTTCAAGCTGTTTCAGACTTAGGTTGACCCTGACAGAGGGCTGGGTAAATGACCTTGGAGGGCCATATCCGGCCCCCGGGCCATAGTTTGAGGACCCCTGGGTTAAACCCTTGTACCGGCAGGTTCGAATCCAAGAGGGTGCGGATGAGCTCCCTCTGTCAGCTCTAGCTCCCCATGCAAGGACATGAGAGAAGCCTCCTACAAGGGTGGTAAAACATCAAAACATCCGAGCACCCCCTGGGTAACATCCTTGCAGACGGCCAATTATCTCACACCAGAAGCGGATTGGAGTTTCTCAAGTCACTCCTGACACAGAAAAAAAAAACCTATCTGGTCTATCTACTCATTGAGGACTGGAAATTTGTGCAGTCAGGGATGAAACCCAACACTACTTCCAGTCCACATAGACTAAAACATCGCAGTGGGTAGGATAGTGGCAAGATAAGAAGAGTAAAGACAGAGATCCTTCTGGGATAAGCACGCATAGGAATGTGGGGAAGGAATCCCTCACTCTAATCCTATCTAGTCTAGCTTCTCATTGAGGACTGGAGACTTGTGCAGTCAGGGATGAAACTCAACACCCAAAGAAGGTGCAGGTTCCCTCAAAGAGTCAAGTGCCCCCCTTCCTTCTTTCAAGGTAGCAGGGAAGAGAGGAGCCCAAGGCCAAGGGGACTCCCATCGGAAGTCCCACCCCGGGCCCCCCCAATCCCAGGTGCCCCCCCTTCTCTTTCTCCTTCCCCTTCCTTGGGGTCCCTCCATTCATTTCTTGCCTCCTCCTCCTCCTCCTGATTTCCATCCTGATGTCATTTGCGGCCCCGGCTGTTTTTTTTAAATATCCGCTCTGTAATAATGTTTAATTTCAGGGGTCACTCCGCCGCGGAGTATATTAAAGCGGATAAAACTCATTTCCAAAGCTCAAATATCAAACTGTGATCAGGTTAGGAGGGCAGCCTCGGCGAATATTTCATCTTTTATCACGCCGATAATAATAAGGAGATGACAGAAGCGCCTCATTACAATGAGAGAGAGAGAGAGAGAGAGAGAGGCTCATTTCAGGGCCCGGAGTCTGTTGCTCAATAAAAGCAATTCTGAGGCGAAACGCGGGTTTCTGGAGTCGCCTTCGCGGTGTCATCTTGGATTGTGATGAATAATAGATGGAGCCCAAGCAGCGCAGAGAATGGGGGGGGGGGGCTTTCCAAGGGCCTCCTCGTGACATAGACCCTCCCAACTTGGGACAGGGCCTGAGCCACATATTGTCATTTGAGAAACTGCAAGTCACTTCTGGTGCGAGAGAATTGGCCGTCTGCAAGGATGTTGCCAAAGGGATGCCCAGATGTTTTTGATGTTTTACCATCATTGTGGGAGGTTTCTCTCATGGGGAGTTGGAGCTGACAGAGGGAGCTCACCTGCACTCACCCCTAATTCGAACCTCTGACCTGTCAGTCTTCAGTCCTGCTGGCACAAGGGTTTAACCCACTACGTCAGCCACCTGGGGCTCCTTTCTAGAAAGGTAATTCATGGAAAGACTAGTTCCTAACAAGTTAGCACTCAAAGTCAAGGGAACTGGCGCCCCCAAAGGGCCGATTCAGAAAGAGCAGAAAGCATCGCAATTTAAGGGAGGCACAAGGGTGGCACAATGGGTTAAACCAGTGTTTCTCAGCCGTCCTAATGCCGCGACCCCTTAATACAGTTCCTCATGTTGTGGTGACCCCCAACCATAACATTATTTTCGTTGCTACTCCATAACTAATTTTGCTACTGTTAGGAATCATCATGTAAATATCTGATATGCAGGATGTGTTTTCATTCACTGGACTAAATTTGGCACACATACTCGATTCGCCCAAATTTGAATACTGGTGGGGTTGGGGGTGGATGGGTAATTTTGTCATTTGGGAGTTGGAGTTGCTGGGATTTATAGTCCACCTACGATCAAAGAGCATTCTGAACTCTACCAACGATGGAATTGAACCAAACTTGGTACACAGAATTTGCATGACTAACAGGAAAACACTGGAAGGTTTTGGTGGGCTTTGACCTTGAGTTTGGGAGTTGTAGTTCACCTCCATCCAGAGAGCACTGTGAACTCAAACAATGATAGATCGGGATCAAACTTGGCATGAATACTCAATATGGCCAAATGTGAACACTGGTGGAGTTTAGGGGAAAATAGACCTTGACATTTGGGAGTTGTAGTTGCTGAGATTTATAATTCACCTACAATCAAAGAGCACCCTGAACCCAGCCCACAATGGATCTGAACCAAACTTGGCACACTACCTACATGGCCAACATTGAATACTGATGGGGTTGATTGAGGGGGGCATTTTTGAATTCTGGGAGTTGTAGTTCACCAATCCCAAAAAGGAAGAGAAAGACAGGCAGAGAGATTTCAGCCTTCTCAGCCAAAAGGGTTCCTAAAACCATCAGAAATATGTGTTTTCTTTTTTTTTTTCAAATATCTTTATTGGTTTTACTGTAAGATTAAAATAGGATATGGGAAGAAAAAAGGAAAGAGAAAAGGGAAGGAAAGGGAGGGGGAAGAGGGTTGTGTGTTATAGGGGAAAAAAAGAAAAGAAGTAAAAAAGAGGAGAAAAAATGTAAAAAATAATATTTATATTATTATTTTCTTGTCTTTTTTCTTCATTTCTCTTCTTTTCTCTTTCAGACAACATTGAATACTGGTGGGGTTGGTGGGGGAGGGTCCGTTTTTGAGTTCTGGGAGTTGTAGTTCACCAACACCAAAAAAGGAAGAGAAGGACAGGCGGAGAGATCTTCAGCCTTCTCAGACAAAAGGGTTCCTAAGATCATCAGAAATATGTGTTTTCCGATGGTCTTTGGCGAACCCCCTGAAACCCCCACTTGCGATTCCCCTTCCCCCAAGGGTTTTGACCCCTAGGTTGAGAAACAATGGTTAAACCCTTGTGCCGGCAGGACTGCTGACTGAAAGTTTGGTGGTTTGAATCCGGGGAGTGGAGTGAGCTCCTATCTGTCAGCTCCAGCTTCCCATGCGAGGACATGAGAGAAGCCTCCCAGAGGATGGTAAAACGTCTAGGCGTCCCCGGGGCAATGTCCTTGCAGACGGCCAATTCTCTCCCACCAGATGCGACTTGCAGTTTCTCAAGTCGCTCCTGACACGAAAAAAAAGTCCCAGGCAAAGAGGAGAGGGGCTTCATCCCAGAGCCTTTCTTCCAAAAGCATGAACCCAAATGAAGAGGCGCCCCTCCCCTCCCTTAATGGCCCCCTCCCTCTTTTGCAGGTCGCCTTTGGCAGGCAGCCGATCCAAAGCGCAGTTTGGCCCATTAACAGGCATTATCCCGAAACCCGTGGCTTTTAGGGAAGCTTGAAAGACAATGGAAGCTCTCCCCCTGAATGCAAACGCGAGGGGCATAAATCCACAGAAGAAGGAAGAAAAAGAAGAAAGTGCTGATCTGGCAGTCCCCCCCCCCCCCTAAAATGAAAGAAGCATCCCTTGAAATGGGCTTCTTAATGGACTATTAAGTATCTGATGCTCCAGAGCAAAAGGGGGGAGGGGCGCAGAGACAGGGGTTCCCTCCCCACGCAGGAAAAGGAAGGGAGGGGGTCCCCAAGGCACACCCAGGAGCACCACCCTGCTATCACTGGAGCCTCTGAAAAATCCTGCAAATCTCTTGGGAAGACAAGCGGACAAATGTCAACGTGCTGGAAGAAGCAAAGACCACCAGCTTTGAAGCGATGGTCCTCTGCCATCAACTCTGCTGGACTGGCCACGTTGTTCGGATGCCCAACCACCGTCTCCCAAAGCAGTTGCTCTACTCCAAACTCAAGAACGGAAAACGGAATGTTGGTGGACAGGAAAAGAGAGTTAAAGTTGGGCTCAAAGCCAACCTTAAAAATTCTGACATAGACACTGAGAACTGGGAAGGCCTGGCCCTTGAGTGCTCCAACTGGAGGTCAGCTGTGACCAGCAGTGCTGCAGAATTTGAAGAGGCGAAAGAGAGAAACGTGCCAAGAGGAAGTTACGTCAAGCCAACCCCGACCGGGACCGCCTTCCACCTGGAAACCGATGCCCTCACATCAGGAGAACATGCAGGTCAAGAATAGGGCTCCACAGTCACCCACCACCAGTACACTGATCTTGGAAGACAATCCTACCTGGACAAGGAGGGATCGCCTAAGTAATCACTGGAGCCCAGTGTGGACTGAGCCTTGGTCCCGGACCACAGTGTAAGAAAGCCTAACCCCACCCCTCTCCGTTGGCCCAGCTGCAATGCCCCACCCCTCCCACAAGGGGGCACCCCGATCCAGGAAGAGGGAACAGACCCCCCCACACACACACGCACACACACGCACACACACTTAACATCATTGGGAAGGAATCCCACTGGAACATTGCAGCGCACCCAAATACCTGGGAGTCACTCTGGACCGTGCTCTGACCTACAAGAAGCACTGCCTGAATATCAAGCAAAAGGTGGGTGCTAGAAACAATATCATACAAAAGCTGACTGGCACAACCTGGGGATCACAACCAGACACAGTGAAGACATCTGCCCTTGCGCTATGCTACTCTGCTGCTGAGTATGCATGCCCAGTGTGGAACACATATCACCACACTAAAACAGTGGATGTGGCTCTTAATCAGACATGCCGCATTATTACGGGGTGTCTGCGCCCTACACCACTGTTTAGCTGACATCCGCCGGGAAGTAGCAGCCAATAGTGAAAGGACCAAGGCAGTGACATCTCCAGCCCACCCCCTGTTTAGGGTATCAGCCAGCACGTCAATGACTTAAATCAAGAAATAGTTTTCTAAGATCTACAGAGACACTCGCTGGAACACCTCAGCAAGCGAGAGTCCAAAAGTGGCAGGCTCAAACCCAGAACCCCAACCAATGGCTGATACCAAATAAGACTCCCCCCTGGGCACACAGAAGACTGGGCGACTTAGAAGGCGCCGAACAGACTGCGCGCTGGCACCACGAGATGCAGAGCCAACCTTCAGAAATGGGGCTACAAAGTGGAATCCACGACATGCGAGTGTGGAGAAGAGCAAACCACTGACCACCTGCTGCAATGCAACCTGAGCCCTGCCACATGCACAATGGAGGACCTTCTTGCAACAACACCAGAGACACTCCAAGTGGCCAGCTACTGGTCAAAGGACATTTAATCAACGACCAAACTTTGTGTTTTTTTAATCTGTTTTGTTTGTTTTGTTCTGTTAGAAATGTAATACAATGGTCTGGTTGCCCCTGACACAATAAATAATAGTACACATAAAACATAATATAAATTAAAGCATTAAACAGTATAAAACACCACAAGAGCAATAAAAACAATATTATTAGCGTCTCCTTATTATCAAGCTTTGTCCAGTTCCATTGTCAAGTCATTCGATTTCCTATGTTAGCTACTCTGCATTTGTGAACGCTTGCTCAAACAGCTATGTTTTTACTTGCCTACGAAAGCATATATTTCTGATGAGGGAGCAGATCTGATCTCCCTAAGGAGGGTGTTCCATAGCCGAGGGGCCACCACTGAGAAGGCCCTGTCTCTCGTCCCCGCCAAACGTACTTGTGACAAAGGCGGGACCAAGAGCAGGTCCTCCCCAGACCATAGCATTCTCAATGGTTCATAAGGGGAGATAGGTTCAAATAGGTAAGTTGGGCCAGAACTGTTTAGGGCTTTATAGGCCAAAGCCAGCACTTTGAATTGGGCCCAGTAGCAAACCGGCAGCCAGTGGAACTGGCGCAACAGGAGGGTTGTATGCTCCCTGAGCGTCGCTCCTGTTAGCAACCTGGCTGCTGTTCATTGGACTAGCTGAAGCTTCTGGACCGTCTTCAAAGGCAACCCCATGTAGAGCGCATTGCAGTAGTCTATACAGGATGTAACAATTTTTGGGCAATGCTACATTTGGTGCATGGTATACGGTAGACAATTGCAGAGGTGAGAGGATCCCTCTTGTCCTTTGCTGAATGTAAACATACAAACTATCTACAGACCTACTAAGAAAATCCAACAAATGCTATGTTCAGCCAAAGACAAGCGGGAGCCTCTCATCTCTGCAGGAGTCTACCGTATCCCATGCAGCTTTGGACAAGTCCACATAGGGACCACCAAATGTAGCATTGCCCCAAAATGAATCAAGGAACATGACAGGCACTGAAGAATAACTCAACCAGAGAAGTTGGCCATAGCAGAGCACCTGATGAAGCAACCTGGACACAGCATATTATTTGAGAACACAGACATGCTGGACTACTCTAACAACTACCATGTCAGACTACACAGAGAAACCATTGAAACCCAGAAGCATGTGGACAATTTCAACAGAAAGGAGGAAACCATGAAAATGAACAAAATCCGGCTACCAGTACTAAAAAAACTCTAAAATTATAACAGTAAATAAAAAACAAAACTCAAACACAGGGGAACTCCAGACAAAAAACAATCGGGAACACCTAATCACCTCTCAACAAGGAATTCCCCCAGGCAGTAACAAGCCACACCTAAAAACTGTCAGGCCATCAAATGCTAATCAAGGTGGCCAACTGAAAGATTAAATAGTCAAGAGTTCTTTCTCCCACCCTGGACCTTCCACAGATATATAACCCCAATTTTCCTAGTTTCCAACAAACCTCACCACCTCTGAGGATGCTTGCCACAGATGCAGGCGAAAAGTCGGGAGAGAATGCTTCTAGAGCACAAGTCTGCCCATGCGAAGCAGGTGAATATAGCACTGAACAAAACATGCAGAATAATCACAGGATGTCTTAAACCTACATCTGTCGATAAACTCTACAAACTAGCTGGCATCCCCCCCCCCCCCCCGGCGTGCAATGGGAAGTTGCTGCTAATTGTGAGAGAAATAAGGTTGAACACTGTGAAAGCTATGCACAATTGACTCAAATCAAGGAAAAGCTTCGTGACAACCACCACTCCTTTTAATGTTCCCCCAGCAATAGCAAGAGTCTCCCTCTGGGCAGCTAAACCAGGAAATCCCAATTAAATGCCCCCCCCCCCCTCAAGGGTCTGCTTCCAGGGGTAAACCAAGAATGGGCAACTTGGAAGTTCCTGAACAGACTCAGAAGTGAAGTGGGCAGATCAAAAGACAATCTGACAAAATGGCACTACCTAAAACAATCCCATACCTTGTGTGACTGTGGAGCAGAACAGACAACTCCGCATCTGTATGCTTGTCTGCAATGTCCTGCCTCATGTACAGAGGAAGAATTGTTGGAGGCTACAGATAATGCAGTTGCTGTTGCCCGTTTTGGTCAAAAGATATTTAGCCATTTGTGCTCCTTCTATTTGTATCAGCATTATACTAATTTATGCAATGTTTTTGATACGAAATAAAAATAAGCTAGACTTAGATATAGGATTCGAGTGAGGGATTCCTTCTCCCACATTCCTAGAAGGGGCTTTGTCCTTACTCTTCTTACTTGCCACTATCCTCTCCCCCTTTGAAGATGGAGCAATGGAATCTCTGTGCGGTAGGAGGTAACTTCCTCTTTAAAGGTATTTTTATTGCCCTGGGTTTTGGCCATGTGGTCATTCTCCATTGCTCTCTCTCTCTGCCTTTGTCTCCCTTCCAGTGAGGACACATTTTGCCTTTCTCCAGGCAAAATGTAACTGCATGGATATTTTGACTTTTTATCCTTTTACCTTCCTTAGAATATGAGTTTTGGCAAGCTCGTTAGCATCAAGACCTTTTCTATCTGGAATGGATTTATTTTTACTTTTGAACCTAAAGTTGTGACTGTACTATCCTGTTCAATGGAAGCTAATCCTGACTCACCACACGTAAGTTCCTCCTGGTTATGAAGTTTGAATCTAGCACTCTGCTATATTTATGGTGGAATCATCCCAAGTGCGGATTATTTTTTAGCCTAACAGCTCTGGTTCCCAACAGACCAAACTGGCTGCAAGGAGCCCCCTCACCCACCCAAAACCAGCAGCTGTACTGGAAAGTCTGAATATTTGAATAAATATCAGCCATCAGTTAAAGTGCAGCAGAATCATCCTTGGAAGTGAAAGCTCTGCTCACAGATATGTAAAGCGATTAGCTACTTTAAAACCAATTTCTTTTAAATGCTAATAATCATTGTTTTCTCATACAGTAAGTAAAAAAATCAAGTCAGGAGGGGTTAGATGATTCCAGAGATTTAACAGAGACAAAAAGAATTGAATGGAAAAGATTTAATTGACTATCTTAAAGAAAAGAAAAGGGTGCCTGTGTGTTTTCCCTCTAAAGAGAAGGACCCTCTTACCTCCTTCGAGTAGCAAAACTTCCTCTAACAATAGAGCTGTGATTTGCTGAAATGTAAATGCTATTATGTTTAAATTAGGGCTTCAGTGTTTTTCCGCAGCTTTGATAGGACTTGAATTTTACAGGACATTTGATAATAGAAGATTAAACTTCTTACAGGAACTCGGTTGTTACCTTCAGCAAAAGCGGAGGTGAGAACAAAGGGCCCTTCACTCCTTCTTTGCTCTCCCTTCCTCCCTCTTTCTCCCTCTTTTCCTGCCAGGGCTGAGCGAAGGAAGGAAGGAAGGAAGGAAGGAAGGAAGGAAGGAAGGAAGGAAGGAAGGAAGGAAGGAAGGAAGGAAGGGGAAGAGCTGGTGAGGGAGGAAGGGAAAGGGAGGAAGGGAAAGGGAGGGAGGGAGGGGAAGAGGTGGGTGAGGGCAGGAAAGGGAAGGAAGGAAGGGAGGAAAAGAGAAGGAAGGAAGGGGAAGAGGTGGGTTAGGAAGGGAGGGAGGAAAGGGGAAGGAAGGAAGTGGAAGAAGAGGTGAGTTAAGAAGGAAGGGAGGAAAAGAAGGAAGGAAGGGGAAGAGGAAGAGGTGGGTTAGAAAGGGAGGGAGGAAAAGGGAAGGAAGGGGAAGAGGAAGAGGTGGGTTAGGAAGGGAGGGAGGAAAAGAGAAGGAAGGAAGGGGAAGAGGAAGAGGTCGGTTAGGGAGGAAAGGAGTTAAATAGAAGAAGAAAGGGAGGGAAGGAGGGCGGGGAAGAGGAAGATGTGGGTTAGGGAATGAAGGAAGGAGAAGATGTGGAATGGGAGCAAAGGAGGGAAAAAGAAGGGAGGGTGGGAGGGAGGGGGAGGGGAAGAGGTGGGTTAGGGAGGGAAGGAGGGAAAGAGAAGGGAGGGAGGGAGGAAGGGGAAGGGGAAGAAGTTGTTTGGAAGGGAGGGAGGAAAAGGAAGGAAGGAAGGAAGGAAGGAAGGAAGGGGAAGAGGTGGGTTAGGGAGGAAGGGAAGGAAGGAAGGAAGGAAGGAAGGAGGGAGGGAAGGAGGGAGGAAGGGAGGGTAGGGGATTAGGAAGAAGTGGGTTAGGGAGGGAGGAAAAGAGAAGGGAGGGAAGCCCAAGAGTCACATCGGGAAAGAGGGCTGCTTGGCTTCCAATGGGCAACCTGAGCATTGGGGCTCCTGTGGCTGACCTCCTTCCCTGCCTGTGGGCTTCCACCTCCATTCCCTCTCCTCCTGCCCTGAAAAACTGGAGCCCTGAAATCTCTTAAACATTTTTATTCAATGGGCCTGAAATTTTATAGCCAAGGTTATCCTATCTCCAAGACACAATGTCAATATTGCCTTTGGAAGCTGATGGGATGTGTCCCTGGAATTTGGACTGCAACCCAGAATGGAGCTGGAGTCTTGACTGGGCTTCTGGGCCCTGGAGGCCAGCCCTTGAGTGCCCTAAGGCCAGGCTGAGTCTGCAGGACCAGAGAAAGAGAGGGCAGCTGCAGAGGGCAAAGTAGGAAAGGCCCAATTCATGGGATCCATGGGGCCAACCTGGCCACCCTTGCCCCCAAGACCCCTCCCAGTGCCAGTTGCTTCTCCCACCACTAATAGCACCAGGCAAATGACTCAGAGCAGGGGGGACAAGAGCATCAGAAAGAAGACATGTGCATACATTATTCACACATATGCCATCAACAGACATCCAGCCACCCAGATTACCAAACATAACTGGAGAACAAAGAATAACTAAGACTAAGGAAGGGAGTATACAGATTTTAAAATGTGAATAAAGATGTTTTTTCTGGAAAAGCCCATCCTTGTGGAGAGTTTGAATGTCCCTTTTGAGCTCAGGATTTCCGTATCTGGGACAAGACAGAAGGGCCCTCGGTGCTAACTCCGCTTCCTCTCCGTCGGAGCACTTCAAGCCCAAAGGCGCCTGGACGTTCGGTGGCTGAAATATTCAAGCCCAAAGGAGCAGGCTATTTCAGTGCATTCTTCTTGGGGCTTTTTATTGGTTGAGATATATGTGTGTGTCTGTGTGTGTGTCAAACCAAATCCACTTCTCCACATGTCCCACAGGTATCGGGATCCTGCTTCACTTATGGCCGGTCGCCTGGTCAGTCCAGCCAAAGACAAGGCCAAGGAAACCTCTGAGGAACAATTCAGTCAAATAGCTTTTGCTTGGTTTTCATGTTTCTGCCGCAGTTTGAGCTGTGATTGCGGCAGTGAAGTGCTGGACTGATCTTGCTGTGTCTTTTTAATGGTGCTGGATGTTTCCTGTTCATGTTACACAAGCTTGCAATGAAAAATGGCACTTTTACAATATTGTAGCAACTTGTATCTTTAATGTATTTTGGGATGCTGAATTTGGAAAACAGCCGTACTCCACACAGCTTTTCCACACATTTTATTACTAATGCCACGACTAGCTTCATTCAGTCATGACTTACAACACAGAAGACTCACAAGTTGTGAAAAATTGTGTGTGATGGAATGAATCTGAGGTCAAAGGGTTGTTGA
Organism: Anolis sagrei; assembly: GCF_037176765.1. NCBI lineage: Eukaryota > Metazoa > Chordata > Lepidosauria > Squamata > Anolidae > Anolis > Anolis sagrei. The sequence goes on from NC_090034.1 coordinate 86,599,134, forward strand.
TGGCTTTCATGGCTGGAATCACTGGGTTGTTGTGAGTTTTCTGGGCTGTAGGTCATGTTCCAGAAGCATTCTCTCCTGATGTTCTGCCTGTATCTATGGCAGGTATCCTCAGAGGTTGTGAGGTCTGTTGGAAACTAAGCAAGTGGAGTATATATGTGTGTGGAATGTCCAGGGTAGGAGAAAGAACTCTTGTCTGTTGGAGACAAGTGTAAATGTTGCAATTGGCCATGTTGATTAGCATTTAATAGTCTTGCAGCTTCAAAGCCTGGCTGCGTCCTGACTGGGGGAAATCCTTTGTTGGGAGGTGTTGGAAATTTGTGTCCTCTCCATTTGATGGAAAGAAACTTCCATCAACCCTATCTGAAGATCCACAGACTTCCCATGCCTAGTTTAAAGGGATGCAGTCATAAGATTATATTTCTGGTCATCAGTGTGCTAAATCAGGCCTGTGGCCCTCCAGGGGTTTTGAAATTCAGCTCCCAGAATTCCTGTCCATTGAACAAGCTGGCTAGGACTTCTGAGAGTTGGAGTCCCAAATATCTGGAATGTCACAGGTTGTGCAGGACTATGCCAAATTTTAAGCCCTTAAACATGAACTGCTGTTTAAAAACTTTCTCCTATGATTGAACTACTCACTTCTATGAACTGCTGCAACCAAATTGAAGATTTTTGCTTCCTTAGTATATATTTTTTTGTTTTCTAGTTATGGATAAGAGCAAGGGGTTTTCTAAGGCACCTGAGACTTTCTTCAGTTACTTCCACACTTTTAAAGGAGATTCCACCCAAACATTAGGAAGAACTTCTTGACTGTAAGAAGAACTGTTCAGCAGTGGAACTCGCTGCCTCGGAGTCTGGTAGAGGCTTATTCTTTGGAGGCTTTTAAACAAAGCCTGGATGCCCACCTGTCGGGGTGTTTTGATTGTGCTTTTCCTGTATGACGGGGTTGGACTAGATGGCCCATGCATTCTCTTCCAACTTATGATTCTATAATTCTCCCCTCACTCAAGTTTCCAGTCCCACTTCCTGGAACTTTCCAGTTGTTTCCTTTCCTATAGTTATGTAATTCTTGTGAAGTAAGCTTTTGTAACTTTATGAGGGGCATTCATTAGAGATTTCCCCTGACCCACTTCCTGTGGACAGAGAGCAATGAAACTTGGCACAGTTATGAGTCCTTCTCTCCATAGATGCCAACTAGGGACACACACTTCTCCCATCTTTTTAGGCAACTGTAAACCCCTCGCTTGTAGAAGTCGATAGGTTGCTCCAAAACTTCGGAAATCAGAGTCTCATCATCTGAAAAATGCTTGCCCTTCAAAAATAACTTCGTTGTTAGAAAGAGGTGGAAGTCTGATGGTGCAAGGTCGGGTGAATAAGGGAGATGCAGAAGAATTTCAAAGCCACAGGAGCATGCTTCCATTTGGGCAACATATGAGTTGTTTTGGTGAGCATGCCACATCTCTTGGTTTTGATAGCCTCCCGCAATTTCCGCAGCAGTGAAGCATAGTACGCCCCAGTGATCATGGTACCTTTTGCTAGGAAATCCATCGATACTACTCCGTGCTGGTCCCTGAGCATGACCATGAGCATGACCTTGCCTGCTGCGAGTGGGACACATGCCTTCTTTGGAGGTGGTGAGTCATGATGCTTCCATTGCATTGACAGGACTTTAGTCTCAGGATCATAGGAATGGGCCCAGCTTTCATCCTGTGTGATCAGTCTGTTGAAAAAGTCCTCCTGGTTTCCATAGCACATTGTCAATAGAGTCCGAGAGCATTTCTACTCGTTTCTGCTTCTGGAAAAATGTGAGCAGCCAGGGGACCCAGAGAGTGGATACCTTATGCATATTTAGATGGTCTTGGATCATTTTTTTCCATGGACCCTACACTAACCTTGACATTTTGGGCTAGGTGGCGAATGGTTACACAGCGATTTTCCAAAATGGCGACCTCCACTTGCGGGATGGTGTGTTCATCACTAGCAGAGTGGGGTGGCCCTGGAATTGGAGCTGTTTGCACTGAAGTCCGACCACATTTGAATTGACTATGCGCTCAAGCGGGTTTCAGTCAGGTCCAATGCAGAAGACACAATAACATTGCACACAGGCAAGAGGAAAAATGAACAGAAAACTTTACTCTTATCAGCAGAGTTAAAACATAAACTTGCAGTATTGCAAACAAAACAAACAGTGCAACCAACTTACTGTATATACTCGAGTATAAGCCTAGTTTTTCAGCCCCTTTTTTAGTCTGAAAAAGCTTATACTCGAGTCAAGGTTATTTATTATTTTACTCCGTTACTAGTATTATTTTTATTTCATGTATTATTTTACTCTCTTTTTTATTATTATTACATTTAAAGCATTTTACCCTATTATTATTATTATTATTATTATTACATTTATTATTTTACACTATTTATAACTATTATTACATTTATTATTTTACTCTATTATTACATTTATTATTTTACTCTATTATTACTGTTATTATTGCATTTCCATTATTTTACTTTATTATTATTATTATTATATTTATTATTTTACTCTCGGTATTATTGTGGGAAGGATACGTAAGTACATTTACATTTAAGATATGTAATGATTTAATCAGAGTTGAGCAGTCTTATCTCAAATTACAGTTTTATGTAAATATTAAAAAACATTTCACCTCCTGACATTTCACTCAATTTTTGAGTTTTTTTAATACTGGTAGCCAGATTTTGTTCATTTTCATGGTTTCTTCCTTTCTGTTGAATTCATGTCATTTTATTGGTATCTATTTTTATTTTGAAATTTACCTCTGGGGCTGCATTTCCCACCCTCGGCTTATACTTGAGTCAATATGTTTTCCCAGTTTTTTGTGGTAAAATTAGGTGCCTCGGCTTATATTCGGGTTGGTTTATACTCGAGTATATACGGTACATAGTCTTTGTAAGCAATACAGAACAAGGCTTCTTCAACTTGGGTTGTTGTAGGTTTTTCCGGGCTATATGGCCATGTTCTGGAGGCAATATTTCTCCTGACGTTTCGCCTGCATCTATGGCAAGCATCCTCAGAGGTAGTGAGGTCTGTTGGAAGTAGGAAAAATGGGTTTATATATCTGTGGAATGACCAGGGTGAGACAAAGGACTTTTGTCTGCTGGGGCTAGATGTGAATGTTTCAGCTGATCACCTTGATTAGCATTCAATGGCTTGGAAGTGCCTGGGGGGAATCTTTTGTTGAGAGTGATTTTATGTGTCTGTTTGTTTCCCCTCTGTTGTTTTGCTGTTGTAAGTTTTGAGTTTTTAAATACTGGTAGCCAGATTTTGTTCATTTTCATGGTTTCTTCCTTTCTGTTGAAATTGTCCACATGCTTGTGGATTTCAATGGCTTCTCTGTGTAGTCTGACATGGTGGTTGTGAGAGTGGTCCAGCACTTCTGTGTTCTCAAATAATATGCTGTGTCCAGGTTGGTTCATCAACTTCCTCCAAAGAGAGAGCAGTACAAATGGTTGAGCAAAATGCCTGAGCAAAGGCTCCTCAGAGCAAAAGCTGAACTGTAATCTAAAATCCATACAGTTATACCCCACTGGGTGTGGTCCAAACTTACTAGTTGACCTACATTAGCAGCTGCACATAATAATCAACAAGTATACCGTTTTCTTTAACACACACACATATACTTGATCCTGTTCCGACTTACTGTAACAAGTTTTTGACTGCATCATAAGACTGGGAATCATCACCATAAGCCTCTTTCATCTCATCGAACGTCTCCTTTGGTGTGCAGCATTTCAAGTCAAGGAACTTGAGGACTTCTCTGTATTCCACTGGGTCCATTATCAAAACTCACACCACTTCAGCACCTGTAAAATCAAGACCGTTATCAGTTCTGGGTTGTAAATTGGCATGTAACCTATAGAGACTTATATCATTACACATGTGCAGTTCCAGCGTCCTGTGATAAATAGAAGTGGGTCAGGGGAAATCTTTAATGAACGCCCCTCATAACTGCTGGTCTGGCTCCTTAAGCATGACATCTCAGGGGTAGCACGGTGCTATCTTTTCTAATGGAAGCTGGCAACCTTGCCCCCATCTCCCCCAGGATGGAAGGCCCTACAGAGGAATCCAGATAGGGGAGCAGTTTCTGCTCTCCAGCTCCCTTGGTTTCCTTAGAGGCCTGGAAGGGTGGAGGCAGGCTGCATTATTGGGATATCTCTGTGGCCACTGGCTAGATATCAAACCCTTCAGGATTTGGATTCCCTTAACGAAAAATGAAGGGTTAAGCCTCTTGGTCAAAATACTCAGGAGAGTCAGTGGGCAGATAAAGAGACTCCGTTCCAGTCCCTCCTTTCTCTTTGCCCTACGAGATCAGAGACCCAAAACAGACCTTATGGTCAAAGTATCAGAAGTAAGAAACATCACACAGGTACAGGCTTTCGGAGATTGATTAAATCTAAATAGAAAAAGAAAAAAAAACAGTAAAAGAGAAGATTCTCTCCCCCCCCCCCCCCCCCACTTTCTTAGTAAGAAGAGAGAGAAACCTCTCATTTCATTATTATTATTATTTTGTCGTGTCAGGAGCGACTTGAGAATCTGCAAGTCGCTTCTGGTGTGAGAGAATTGGCCGTCTGCAAGGACGTTGCCCAGGGGACACCTGAATGACTTTTGATGTTTTTATCATCCTTGTAGGAGGCTTCTCTCATTTCCCCGCATGAGGAGCTGGAGCTGATAGAGGGAGCTCATCCACCTGCGACCTGTCGGTCTTCAGTCCTGCTGGCACAGGGATTTAACCCACTGTACCACCGGGATGATGAGGAAAAGGAACACTTCAGACTGGAGACAAAGGGCAGCTCACTAGCTATCTCAAAAAACAAATGGGTCTTCCCCTCTATTTAAATAGCAAAGGGAATCTCCTCCCTGCCTACAGTGACTTCCAGCATGTAGATGGCCCCAAAAAGAGTAGTTGACTGGGTTGGGTTGTTGTAGGTTTTTTCGGGCTGTATGGGCATGGTCTAGAGGCATTCTCTCCTGACGTTTCGCCTGCATCTGTGGCAAGCATCCTCAGAGGTAGTGAGGTCTGTTGGAACTAGGGAAAAGGGTTTATATATCTGTGGAATGACCAGGGTGAGACAAAGGACTCTTGTCTGGGTTGCTGTGAGTTTTCCAGGCTGTATAGCTATGTTCCAGAAGCATTCTCTCCTGACCTTTCCCCCACATCTATGGCAGGCATCCTCTCAGGTTGTGGGGTCTGTTGGAAACTAGGAAATTGGGTTTTATATATCTGTGGAGTGTCAGGGTGGGAGAAAGAGCTCTTGACTGCTTGAGACAAGTGTGTATGTTGCAATTGGCCAGCTTGGTTAGCATTGAAAAGTCTTGCAGCTTCAAAGCCTGGCTGCTTCCTGTCTGGGGGATCCTTTGTTGGGAGGTATTAGCTGTCCCTGATTGTTTCCTGTCTGGAATTCCCCTGTTTTCTGTGTGTTGTTCTTTATTTATTGTCCTGATTTTAGCTTTTTAAAATACTGGTATCTAGATTTTGTTCAGTTTCATGGCTTCCTCCTTTCTGCTGAAATTATGGATTTCAGTGGCTTCTCTGTGTAGTCTGGCATCGTGGTTGTTAGAGTGGTCCAGCATTTCTGTGTTCTCAAATAATATGCTGTGTCCAGGTTGGTTCATCAAGTGCTCTGCTATGGCTTCAGGTTGAAATAGTCTGCAGTATCTTTCATGTTCCATGATTCATTTTCGGGCAATGATGCGTTTGGTGAAAATACCAATGCCAGCACCATGTAGACTATGTAGAATGGAGATTCCATCTGAACATTAGGAAGAACTTCCTGACTGTGAGAGCTGTTCAGCAGTGGAACTCTCTGCTCTGGAGTGTGATGGAGGCTCCTTCTTTGGAAGCTTTTAAACAGAGACTGAGTGGCTATCTGTCGGGGGTGCTTTGAATGCAATTTTCCTGCTTCTTGGCAGGGGGTTGGACTGGATGGCCCATGAGGTCTCTTCCAACTCTTTGGTTCTATGATTCTATTTTATCCACAGCTACATGGTATATGGTATACTCCTGCAGAGGTGAGAGGATCCCTCTTGTCTTTTGCTGAACGTAGCATTTGTTGGATTCTCTTAGTGGATCTGTACATAGTTTGTAGGTTGTGTTTCTTCATCAGCTTCCCTATACGGTCAATGGTTCCCTTGATGTATGGCAAGAACACTTTTCCTCTGGATGGATATTTGTCTTGAGTCTCGTGACTTGTTCTCAGTCTTGCAGCTCTTCTGATGTCTGTGGTGGAGTATCCATTGGCCTGGAGAGTCCAGTTTAGGTGGTTCAGTTCACCTCAGAGGAGGTGGAGTTCACAGATTATTTTTATTTATTTATTTATTTATTTATTTATTTATTTTTACTCTACTTATATCCCACCTTTCTCTACCCCAAAGGGAACTCAAGGCGGCTTTACACATGCCAACTATTTGATGCCTTTAGACAACAGGCAAAGAAATAAATTTAAGTTAAAATTTAAAATAGAGTTAAATGCACATATAGCATTATAATCACTATTAAAATCATGCTATCCACAGTCACATTCCAAGCATCATTGCACATATTTCATAGTTCTCACTGCACTGTAGTTAAGCTCCAAAAGCTTGACCCCAGAGCCAGGTTTTCACTTTCCTCCTGAAGGCCAGGAGGGAGGGAGCTGCTCTAATATCACTGGGGAGGGAGTTCTAGAGCCAAGGGGCCATCACTGAGAAGGCCCTGTCTCTCGTTCCCACCAGACGCACCTGCGAATGTGACGGCACTGAGAGCAGGGCCTCCCCCGATGATCTTAATCTCCCAGGGAGATACGTTCGGGCAGGTAAGCTGGGTAAGAACTGTTTAGGGCTTTATAGGCTAAAGCCAGCACTTTGAATTGTGGTTGGAAGCAGACTGGCAATTAGCGGAGCTAACGCAACAGGAGAGAAGTCCTCTCTCTGTACGTCAGTCCAGTGAGAAATCTGGCTGTTGCCCACTGGACCACTTGGAGCTTCTGAACAGTCTTCAAAGGCAGCCCCACGTAGAGTGCATGACAGTAGTCTATCTGGAGATGTAATCAGAGTGTGGACCACCATGGTCAAGTCTGACTTCCCAAGGTACGGACGTGACTGGCACATATATTATCGTTAAGCATTTAGAACAGCCATGGGCAAACTTGGGCTCTCCCTCCAGGAGTTTGGACTTCAACTCCTACCATTCCTAACAGCCTCAGGTCCCTTCCTTTCTCCCCTCAACCACTTATATATCTATGGAATAATGTCCAGGGTGGGAGAAAGAACTCTTGTCTGTTTGAGGCAAGTGTGAATGTTTCAATTGGCCACCTTGATTAGCATTGAATAGCCTTGCAGCTTCAAGGCTTGGCTGCTTCCTGCCTGGGGGAATCCTTTGTTGGGAGGTGTTAGCTGGCCCTGATTGTTTTCTGTTTGGAATTCTGCTTAAGCAGCTGAGGGGGGGGGGGGGGGAGGAAAGGGCCTGAGGCTGATAGGAATGGGGGAAGTTGATTAGCATTGAATAGCCTTGCAGATTCAAGGCTTGGCTGCTTCCTGGGTGGGGGAATCCTTTGTTGGGAGGTGTTAGCTGGCCCTGATTGTTTTCTGTTTGGGATTCCACTTAAGCGGCTGAAGGGGGAAAGGAAAGGGCCTGAGGCTGATAGGAATGGGGGAAGTTGATTAGCATTGAATAGCCTTGCAGAGTCAAGGCTTGGCTGCTTCCTGGGTGGGGGAATCCTTTGTTGGGAGGTGTTAGCTGGCCCTGATTGTTTTCTGTTTGGAATTCCGCTTAAGCGGCTGAGGGGGGAAATGAAAGGGCCTGAGGCTGTTAGGAATGGTGGAAGTTGATTAGCTTTGAATAGCAGGCATGTAGCCGGGGGGGGGGGGGGGGCTTGAGGGGCTTCAGCCCCCTCCCCCCCAAAATTCTCATGGTGGTTCGCGAAAAGGCCTTACTGGTGCATTATTTAAACTGTTATGTTTATCCATATCATGATCTGATCACCATACTCAATATATCTTGTATGCATGGGGGGATTGGGGTAATGATACAAAAGTTTTGCTAGGGTAGACCCTCTTTCACTCAGATTCAGCCCCCCCCCCCGAACCCCCCCTGAAAAAAACTCAGCCCCCCCCCCCCCCGAATCGAAATCCTGGCTACGGGCCTGTTGAATAGCCTTGCATATTCAAGGCTCGGCTGCTTCCTGCCTGGGGGAATCCTTTGTTGGGAGGTGTTAGCTGGCCCTGATTATTTTCTGTTTGGAATTCCACTTAAGCGGCTGAGGGGGGGTAAGGAAAGGGCCTGGGGCTGTTAGGAATGGGGGAAGTTGCTTAGCATTGAATAGCCTTGCAGTTTCAAGGCTTGGCTGCTTCCTGCCTGGGGGAATCCTTTATTGGGAGGTGTTAGCCGGCCCTGATTATTTTCTGCTCGGAATTCCGCTTAAGTGGCTGAGGGGGGAAAGGAAAGGGCCTGAGGCTCTTAGGAATGGTGGAAGTTGATTAGCATTGAATAGCCTTGCAGCTTCAAGGCTTGGCTGCTTCCTGGCTGGGGGAATCCTTTGTTGGGGAGGTGTTAGCTGGTCCTCATTGTTTTCTGTTTGGGATTCCGCTTAAGCGGCTGAGGGGGGGGGAGGAAAGGACCTGAGGCTGTTAGGAATGGTGGAAGTTGATTACCATTGAATACCCTTGCATATTCAAGGCTGGCTGCTTCCAGCCTGGGGGAATCCTTTGTTGGGAGGTGTTAGCTGGCCCTGATTGTTTTCTGTTTGGAATTCCGCTTAAGCGGCTGAGGGGGGAAAGGAAAGGGCCTGAGGCTGATAGGAATGGGGGAGGTTGATTAGCATTGAGTAGCCTCGCAGTTTCAAGGTTTGGCTGCTTCCTGCCTGGGGGGATCCTTTGTTGGGAGGTGTTAGCTGGCCCTGATTGTTTTCTGTTTGGAATTCCGCTTAAGCGGCTGAGGGGGGAAAAGAAAGGGCCTGAGGCTGATAGGAATGGGGGAAGTTGAAGTTCAAAACACCTGAAGGGAGAGCTTAAATTTGCCCAGTTTGCTTGGAAACTCATTTGCCTCCTTCTTGAGGTCCCAGGAAAGAAAACAGAAGTTTCCACGCGGCCGGAACATCTGCACTGGGTTGTCCTATAATGAAAACCCCCGCTGTGGAAAACACGTGGAAGGAGAGGGGAGCCGAAGGAGCCCACGCAGCAGTGCCTTGGCTTTCTCCCTTCTCTGCGAAGGAACCGACGGCTAAGTAAGAAGCCGGAGACACGCTCTCTCTCTCTCTCTCTCTCTCTCTGACTCTCTTTCTCCCCTCCCGCCACCCCAATCTCTCTTTCTCTCGGAGGCAGCTGTCAATCAGGGCGGCTTTCTGCCTCGAGGGAGGGGCTCGCGGGCGCCGCGGCGGCCGAGGGAGCGCGCCTGTCAATCACTGTCGCCGGCGATTAGCGCCTGTCACTCAGAGCCCCTCGCCGCCGCCGCCGTCCGCTGCTTCCTCCCGGAAGGAAACACAAAGCGGGGCGGCTGAGTCGCCCAGAAAGAGCGAGGGAAAGGGAGAAAGGGGGGGGGGGCTTGTGGTGCAGAAACCCCTTCTGCAGGAGCCAGTCAAGGGAGTGGGAGGGCCCTGGGACCCTCTTCTGAGGCGCCTCATGGGCCTTGCAGTCCATTGCTTTAATGAGATACTTGCCTTGGTCCCATCTCATGCTTCGCCATTGTCCTTGGGAGAGACCTAGTGTTGCAATCTTTCCTGCCTCGGTTTTAGTCCATGTGGACTGGGAGTTGGGTTTCATCCCTGACTGCACAAGTCTCCAGTCCTCAATGAGTAGCTAGACTAGATAAGATTCGAGCCGTGTTTCTCAACCTTCCTAATGCCACAACCCCTTAATACAGTTCCTCATGTTGCGTTGACCCCTAACCATAAAATTATTTACGTTGCTACTTCATAACTGTAACATTGCGACTGTTATTAATCATAATGTGTTGTTGTTCATTCGTTCAGTCATCTCCGACTCTTCGTAACCTCATGGACCAGCCCACGGCAGAGCTCCCTGTCGGCCGTCACCACCCCTAGCTCCTTCAAGGTCAGTCCAGTCACTTCAAGGATGCCATCCATCCATGTTGCCCTTGAATAGCCTTGCAGCTTCAAGGCTTGGCTGCTTCCTGCCTGGGGGAATCTTTTGTTGGGAGGTAATGTAAATTTATGTATTTACTAGCCGTCCCCTGCCACGCATTGTTGTGGCCCACATGGGGGTTCTGTGTGGGGAGGTTTGGCCCAATTCTATCGTTGGTGGGGTTCAGAATGCTCTGTGATTGTAGGTGGACTATAAATCCCAGCAACCACAACTCCCAAATGTCAAGATTCTATTTTCCTCAAACTCCACCAGTGTTCATATTTGGGCATATTGAGTATTCGTGTAGAGTTTGGTCCAGATCCATCATTGTTTGAGTCCACAGTGCTCTCTGGATGTAGGTGAACTACAACTCTAAAACCAAATGACACTGCGCACCAAACCCTACCAGTATTTTCTGTTGGTCATGGGAGAACTGTGTGTCAAATTTGGTTCAGTTTCATTGTTAGTGGGGTTCAGAATGCTCTTTGATTGGAGGTGAACTATAAATCGTAGAAACTACAACTCCCAAATGACAAAATCAATTTTTTGAGTGAAGGACATACATTGGGTTGTTAGGTGTCTTATGTCCAAATTTGGTGTGAATTCGTCCAGTAGTTTTTGAGTTCTGTTAATCCCACAAACGAACATTACATTTTTATTTATATAGATTTACGACATTTATATGCCGCCCGTCTCACCCCGAAGTGGACGCAGAGTGACAAGGTATATATACATACAATATATTATGTTATTAGCATAGTACAATATCAGTATTAAATATTACTACATTGTACTATACCATTATATTGTAATATTTTGTAAATATGCGATATACAATTGTAAATATCTGATATGCAGGATGGATTTTCATTCACTGGTCCAAATACCCAATATTCCCATATTTGAATATAGGTGGGACTGGGAGGGGATTGATTTTGCCCTTTGGGAGTTGCAGTTGCTGAGATTCACAGTTCACCTACAATCAAAGAGTATTCTAAACTCCACCAATTATGGAATTGAACCGAACTTGGCACACAGAACTCCCATGACCAAGAGAAAATACTGGAAGGGTTTGGTGGGCATTGACCTTGAGTTTTGGAGTTGTAGTTCACCTACATCAATTCAAACAACGATAGAGTTGGACCAAACTTGTCACAAATACTCAATATGGCCATATGTGAACGCTGGTGGAGTTTGGGGGAAATAGGCCTTGACATTTGGGAGTTCTAGTTGCTGGGATTTATAGTTCACCTGCAATCAAAAAGCATTCTGAACTCCTCCAATGATGGAATTGAACCAAACTTGGCACACAGAACTCCCATGACCAACAGAAAATACTGGAAGGGTTTGGTGGGCATTGACCTTGAGTTTGGAAGTTGTAGTTTATTTACATCCACAGAGCACTCCAACAATGATGGATCTGACCAAACTTGGCACAAATACTCAATATGGCCAAATGTGAACACTGGTGGAGTTTGGAGAAAATAGACCTTGACATTTGGGAGTTGTAGTTGCTGGGATTTATAGTTCACCTACAATCAAAGAGCACTCTGAACCCCACCAACGATACGTAAGTTTCTGCTGGTTACGAACTGTGCTTCTGGCACTCTGCTATATTTTTGGTGGGATCTGCAAAAAATATAGATGTCTCCCATTCTGCAAAGATACAGAATGGGGGAAGTGTGGCTCAAGAGCAGTACGAGTGAAAAAGATCTTGGAGTTGTGGACAAAAAGTTAAACATGAGTCAACAATGTGATGCGGTGGCAAAAAAAGCCAATGGGATTTTGGCCTGCATCAATAGGAGTCTAGTGTCTAGATCCAGGGAAGTCATACTACCCCTTTATTCTGCCTTGGCTAGACCACATCTGGAATACTGTGTCCAATTCTGGGCACCACAACTGAAGGGAGATGTTGACAAGCTGGAATGTGTCCAGTGGAGGGCGACTAAAATGAGAGAACAAGCCCTATGAGGAGTGGCTTAAAGAGATGGGCATGTTTAACCTGAAGAAGAAAAGGCTGAGAGGAGACATGATAGCCATGTATAAATATGTGAGAGGAAGCCACAGGGAGGAGGGAGCAAACTTATTTTCTGTTTCCCTGGAGACTAGGACGCAGAACAATGGCTTCAAACAAGAAAGGAGATTCCATCTGAACATTAAGAATAACTTCCTGACTGTGAGAGCTGTTCAGCAGTGGAACTCCCTGACCCGGAGTGTGGTAGAGGCTCCTTCTTTGGAAGCTTTTAAACAGAGGCTGGATGGCCATCTGTCGGGGGTGCTTTGAATGCAATTTTCCTGCTTCTTGGCAGGGGGTTGGACTATGAGAGAAGCTTCCTCGCAGGATTGCAAGACATCCGGGCGTCCCCTGGGCAACATCTTCATAGACGGCTGATTCTCTCGCCACAGAAGCGACCAGCATGCAAGCAAACAAGCAAAAAAGTGGGTGCCAGAAACAATATCATACGAAAGCTGACTGGCACAACCTGGGGATCACAACCAGATACAGTGAAGACATCTGCCCTTGCGCTGTGCTACTTTGCTGCTGAGTATGCATGCCCAGTGTGGAACACATCTCACCACACTAAAACAGTGGATGTGGCTCTGAATGAGACATGCCGCATTATCACGAGGTGTCTGCGCCCTACACCACTGGAGAAATTACACTGCTTAGGCGGTATTGCACCACCTGACATCCGCCGGGAAGTAGCAGCCAATAGTGAAAGGACCAAGGCAGAGACATCTCCAGCTCATCCCCTGTTTGGGTATCAGCCAACACGTCAACGACTTAAATCTAGAAATAGTTTTCTAATCTAGAAATAGTTTTCTAAGAACTACAGAGACACTAGCTGGAACACCTCAGCAAGCGAGAGTCCAAAAGTGGCAGGCTCAAACCCAGCACCTCAACCAGTGGCTGATACCAAATGAGAGACTCCCCCCTGGGCACACAGAAGACTGGGCAACTTGGAAGGCACTGAACAGACTGCGCTCTGGCACCACGAGATGCAGAGCCAACCTTCAAAAATGGGGCCACAAAGTGGAATCCTCGACATGCGAGTGTGGAGAAGAGCAAACCACTGATCACCGGCAGCAATGCAACCTGAGCCCTGCTACATGCACAATGGAGGACCTTCTTGCAGCAACACCAGAAGCACTCCAAGTGGCCAGATACTGGTCAAAGGACATTTAACCAACTACCAAACTCACAAGTTTTGTATTTGTCTGTTTGTTTGCTTTGTTCTGTTAGAAATGTAATATAATGGACTGGTTGCTCTGACACAACAAATAAATAAGCCCAAGTGAGGGTTATTTTGAGCCTAACAGCTCTGATTCCCAACAAGTTGTCGTGGTTAGAGGGACAAGACAACGCTGGGAGAAGGATGGGGAGAAGGATAGGCATAGCCAGTAGTTCAGAATGGCTGTCCATACTCTCGCCTCTACTTTCATGAAACCTTTCAGTCAGTCTGCAGCCCCTTCACGGGGAGAAGGAAGGAGCCCTATCTGCCCCAAAGGATGCATCCAAAAAAATCCAGCCCCATCTGCGTCCCTCTCCATCGCATCCCTTCCCTTTCTTCTTTCCTCTGAAGCCAATCCAAGCCTCAGCGGCGGCAATGACTTCCCCACTTCATTAAGCTCCTAATTCCTTGTAAAAAGGTGCATTAATCTCTTGGCAGCGTGGCGCAGAGTGGCGTGTTTCAAGCCCATAACATTGATTAGGTCTGGCCTGGGAATTATTTCCGCAGCACTTTAAAATGTAAATAAAGTCGCACTAATTTCATCTTCCGATACAGTTATGGCAGTATTGATCTTGGAAGGGAAAGGCTGGCCACGCCGTGAAGGGTTGCTCAGCCCACATTTCTTCAATGACTGCACCCCTCCCTCTGATTTCGGTGCCTCCTTCCTTCCTTCCTTCCTCTGGACACAATCCTGCTTAGGGATGCTGAGAATGTTGTCGAAGGCTCTCATGGCCGGAATCACTGGGTTGTTGTGAGTTTTCCAGGCTGTATGGCCATGTTCCAGAAGCTTTCTCTCCTGATGTTTTGCCTGCATCTATGGCAAGCATCCTCAGAGGTTGTGAGGTCACAAGCTCTGAGGATGCCTGCCAGAGATGTGGATGAATGTCAGGAAAGAATGCTTCTGGAACATGGCCATACAGCCTGGAAAACTCACAACAACCCAATGCTGAGAATAATTCACCTCACATGACCCCTCTTCAAGTGGAAGCCATTCCAGGTCTCTGCATTCCAACCTAACAGCCACCTTTTACACATCAAGGCAATCTAATGTGACTCACCAATTTCTTCAAGAGGGACTCATGATTTTTGATTTTCCCCCTTGTGGTGCAGTTGGTTAAATCGCTGAGCTACTGAGCTTGCTGACCAAAAGGTTGACAGTTCGAATCTGTGGGACAGAGTGAGCTCCTGCTGATAGCCCCAGCTTCTGCCAACCTAACTGTTCAAAAACATGCAAATGAGAGTAGATTAATAGGTACCACTTCAGAGGGAAGGTAATGGCGCTCTTTGCAGTCATGCCGGCCACATGACCATCAAGGTGTCTACAGACAATGCCGGCTCTCCAGCTTAGAAATGGAGATGAGCACCACTCCCCAGAGTTGGACACTTACTTAAGGTCAGGTAAAACCTTTACCTTTACTTTACCTACACAACTAAAAAGGCTATGACCTATGAAGGACAGTCTGGCTTTCTTTGGAAACTCCTTGCTATCTGCATTATCCAAGGAATGTTTGCAATACGGTCCGGTGCTCCTTCCTTTCCTGAACACTCGTTGAAGGACTGGCATTTTTTTTCTCCACTGTGTTCAAGGGGTTTGTGGAAGTTCAAGCATCCCATTGCCTCCCTCCGTGGGAGATAATTAATGCTAGGGCCCCACCATCACTGCAATCCCTGCTGCCCCCTTCTTTGAGGACTGGATTTTTTTTTTTTTTCGCATCAGGAGCAACTTGAGAAACTGAAAGTCACTTCTGGTGTGAGAGAATTGGCCATCTGCAAGGATGTTGCCCAGGGGACACCCAGATGTGTTACTATCTTGTGGAGGGCTTCTCTCATGTCCCTGAACGGGAAGCTGGAGCTGACAGATGGGAGCTCACCCAGCTCCCCAGATTTGAACTGCCGATCTTTTGGTCAGCAGTCCTGTGCCACAAGGGTTTAACCCATTGCACCATTGAGGGTTCTGGGAACTGTAATGAACACTGGACATTTCAAATCTGTGAGCCATTGTTCTGTTGACAGATTTTAGTGAGAACTGCAGGGCTATTTCTCTAAAGCTGGAGGGAGCTTTGTTGGTATGCTGTCCATCCCTAGTGATTTGCTGTATTTCTCCCGCATTCTCAGAGTGAAGCTTCCACTTCATTTTTTGAAGTGGAAGTGTTCTCTTCATATGGATCTTTCCAAAATAATCTGCCAATCGTTCATCTCTTTAATATTGCTCTCTCATGTATTGTTTCTGTTGTCTTTCTCGTTGTACATTGTACGTTGTCACATAACCCCTTTCCCTGCTGATTGCAGAGCATCTCCGCTCTTGATTTACGTTTGCCTTTGGTTTATTGGATCTTGCAGAAGAGGTCTCTTTTTATTTAGTTATTTATTGTTGTTGTTCCCTTCTATTTCTCTTGTGTGTGTGTCAGGAGCAACTTGAGAAATTGCAGGTCACTTCTGGTGTGAGAGAATTGGCTGTCTGCAAGGTTGTTGCCCGGGTGATGCCTGGATGTTTGATGTTCTATCATCCTTGTGGGAGGCTTCTCTCATGTCCCCGCATGGGGAGCTGGAGTTGACAGATGGGAATTCACCTGCTCCCCGGATTCAAACCGTCGACCTTTCGGTCAGCAGTCCTGCCGACACAAGGCTTTAAATCATTGCATTATGGGGCTCCTTTCTCTGTGCTGATTCGAATAGTATTAATCCTTATCCCAGCACAGAAGTCACTGAATAGTTGCATTCAGGTTCTGATTCTACTTCTGTCTTTTACTTTTGCTTCTAGTGTTTCCTCAACAGCTTGAGGAATTTCCTCTATTTATTTATCTATCGTGTTAGGAGCAGACCGAACAGTTGCGTTGCATTTTTTAACAAACAAACAAACAAAATACAAAGTTTGCAAGCTTGGTAGTTGATTAAATGTCCTTTGACCACTAGCTGGCCACTTGGAGTGCCTCTGGTGTTGCCGCAAGAAGGTCCTCCATTGTGCATGTGGCAGGGCTCAGGTTGCATTGCAGCAGGTGGTCAGTGGGTTGCTCTTCCCCACACTCACATGTCGTGGATTCCACTTTGTAGCCCCATTTCTTGAGGTTGGTTCTGCATCTCGTGGTGCCAGAGCACATCCTGTTCAGCGCCTTCCAAGTCGCCCTGTTTCCTGTGTGGCCAGGGGGGAGTCTCTCATTTGGTATCAGCCATTGCTTAAGGTTCTGGGTTTGAGCCTGCCACTTTTGGACTCTCGCTTGCTGAGGTGTTCCAGCGAGTGTCTCTGTAGATCTTAGAAAACTATTTCTTGATTTAAGTTGTTGACGTGGTGACTGATATACAAACAAGGGATGAGCTGGAGATGTCACTGCCTTGGTCTTTTCACTATTGGCTGCTACTTTCCGGCAGATGTCAGGTGGTGCAATACCGGCTAAACAGTGTCATTTCTCCAGTGGTGTAGGGCGCAGACACCCCGTGATAGTGCAGTATGTCTTATTAAGAGTCACATCCACTGACATCCATCAAATTTCCTTTGACATCCATCGAGATTCCACTTTCCTTTTGGCTCCAGGTATTGACTTTTTGCATCCCTTGCATCCCCTTTTCTGACCAACATGAATCCTATCAAACCACCAGCTGTACTGATTCTGGAAACCCATAGTGTGTTTTCATATTTGGAGCAGGATTGCCCTCTACTGGAGGAAGGGGGAACAGCAAGAGAGCAACCACCAGCCCCTGGAAGCAAGTGACTGGGTTGCACTGTAAGTGAACGATAATGTCTTTTGCCCTGTAACTTCTAAGCTACCTTTCGAGTTGTGGAAGAAATGAAGGAAAAGGCCAGGGGCATTGTGTCTGTCACAGAAGGTTTCCTCATATACTATTCCGATGTGTTTCCCTGCCACAATATTGGGTGAAGATCAAGCCAGTCCTGTGTTTGTTGTGGTTGCTGAAACATTACACCACAGGCTAATACATGTATCCCTATCCTGCTTTCTCGCCTTGCCTCTTAAAGCATTCCTCTTTAGTAAATCTCTGATGTGAATGAGAAAACTGGACACTGACTGAACGCATTTGTGCGCCAGACGTCTCTGTGTGGGCTTCATCCCACAAGGGTCTATGGAAGCCGGGGCTACAGCGAGGGCTCCCCTTTTTCACTTTTTTTTTCATGTCAGGAGTGAATTGAGAAACTGCAAGTCACTTCTGGTGTCAGAGAATTTGCTGTCTGCAAGGACGTTGCCCAGGGGATGCTTCTCTCATGTCCCTGCAAGGGGAGCTGGAGCTGACAGATGGAGCTCATCCACACTCTCCCTGGATTCGAACCTCCGACCTGTCGGTCTTCAGTCCTGCCGGCACAAGGGTTTAACCCAGAGGTCCACAAACTTTTTAAACAGAGGGCCAGGTCACCATACCTCAAAATGTTGGAGGGCCGGATTATAATGTGAAAAAACCACGAATGAATTTCTAGGCACACTGCACATATCTTATTTGTAGTGCGAAAACACTTAAAAACAATACAATAATTAAAATGAAGAAGTTTTAAGAAATATAAACTTATTAGTATTTCAATGGGAAGTGTGGGCCTGCTTTTGGCTGATGAGATAGGATTATTTGTTGTTGTTGTTGTTGTGTGCTTTCAAGTCGTTTCAGACTTAGGTTGGCCCTGAGTGAGGGCCAGGTAAATAACCTTGGAGGGCCCTCGGGCCTTAGTTTGAGGACCCCTGGCTTAACCCATTACACCACCAGGGGCTCCTCACTGTCTCATGTTTCTATTATATATATATATCATGTAATATTACTAAGAATAGTACAATATAATAGTATAGTACAATGTACTAATATATAATACTAATATTGTGCTATGCTAATAATATAATACATTGTATGTATATATATCTCGTAAGTCGCTCTGAGTCCCCTTTGGGGTGAGAAAGTCGGCACCAAAATGCCGTAAACAAACAAACGAATAAATAATTGGTTTCCTCACAACACCTGGCACCTGAGAGAAACCAAGAGATGTACATCCAATGTCCCTTCTCACCAACACCAACCTTGCAGATGGATGGAGGCCTCTGAGACCAGCCAGTCCTCCTTACAGCCCTTCATCATCCCCAGGGAGTGGGGCAGGGCGGCCTTGCTGCTGGAGCCATTCCCCCCCCCCCCCCCCCCACACACACTTCTGCACAGGAGATGATGCCACTGCTTGAAAATCAATCCCACATTTGTCTATAAGAGACAAAAAGTCCGGTCTTAAGCAGCCCTATTACCTGCCCCCTTCCATGGAGCCCCTGGTGGTGCAATGGGTTAAATCCTTATGTCAGCAGGACTGCTGACCAAAAGGTCAGCAATTCAGAATCAGGGAGTTGGGTGAGCTCCCATCTGTCAGCTCCAGCTTCTCTTGTGGGGACATGAGAGAAACCTCCCACAGGATGGTAAAACATCCGGTTGTGTCTGGGCAACCTCCTTGCAGACATCAATACTCTCACACCAGAAGCGACTTGAAGTTTCTCAAGTTCCTCCTTAAAGGGGGGGGGGGAACAAACAAGGACCCTGGCTTCCCAAGCAGGTTCCTTATGAGCCTCTTCTCAGGGAGAACTGAGCTGCTAACCCTGGAGAGGGGAGAGGTCACAAGGGCTCTGCCCCACAACAAGGCGGACGGAAGCACCAGAACAAGAGCTAGGCCTGCTCTGAGGCAAAAAGCAGGAGGCCTGTTCCTTGCAAGGGGATTCCGGCTGCACCAACGCTTCTCAAAGGTGAAGGCAGAGGAAAGAACTTATCGCTCCCTCCCCTGGACTCAGAGGCAGACTTCAAGGAGCCTCTGCCAGAGAAGTCTGATCTGCATTCATCCATCCATCCAGGGTCCCACTATCAATCATTCTAAGTCCTTTCCTCCCTTCAAATGGAACCCCCCCCCTTTCCAAGTCACACAATGCATAGAAAAAGGCCTGATGGAGATAAAGGCATTTTATTAATGGAGCAGAGTGAGAGGTCCCCTCCAAAGAAGACGACAACAAGGAAGCAAGGAGAGCTGGGTCTGTCAGAGCATAGGTTTCCATAGACCTTTGGGAAAGAAATGTGACTGGAGGCTCTGGTCAAGGGGTCATCTCTGGTCAGAAGGGCCCTCGGACATTGGTGCATGCTGGAGGTGAGCGGAGGCTGCAAATGGTAGGAGGGCAGTAGGCAATAATGAATGCGAGGCGCTTCCCTGCCTGCAAAACGGAATGGAGCCCAGGGCTGCCCGTCAGCCGCCATTGTGGTGCACAGAAGCGAGACCTTTCTGCAAGGACGAGCCTGAGGATCCAACGCGCACCAAGCCCACAGAGACATCAGCAAAACTGGAGTTGTTTACTACAAAAAGCAGCCTCAAAACCAAAGACAGGAACCGTAACAGAAGCTCGTTAACCGGTTCATCAACAGGCCCAGGCCTCCAAACCAGCTCCAAGCAACACAGTTAGGTTGCCAATTCTTCTCTGGAAATGGAAATCAGCTCCTTCACCGAGGCACAAAAAACGGAATTATTTTTCAGGTATTGTCACCACGAAACCAAGGACGACATGGAATGCTTGCAATTGTGCTCAACTAAGCCACAAGATGCAACGCTCTGGGTTTCGGCAACTTCCTGGCAACCGGGAACTGAATCGGTTTAGCAACGTAACACTGAGCCAGTTCCAGTTCAGCCGCAGCGATCCAGGCCCGGTGTTCTCTGAGGGGGAAGTCCAAGCAGCCGCCGAAGAAGAAGGCTGGGTCAGGGCCAAGGCCGTCAGCAAAGCAGAAGCGGCCACCTCGCTCCACCCGCTGCCCAAGGCCGTTCCTCTCCAGGGGCAGCAGCCCAGGGCAAGGCCTCCTTCTGTGGCCGTTGAGGGCAGGCCCCACCTGTCTGCAATCTCTGGGTGGCCACCATCTTGACTGCCGCCCTGCCTCAGACGGCGCTCCTAGGGGTGCCATTGTGAGTCACTGCCTTCAGGCCAGGGATATTGGCCTGGTGGCTGCAGGCCCGGTGGGAGGAGAGGCCCACCTCAAAGACCTCATGGATGGCTTTCCGGAAGCAGTGGAAGTTGTAGTCTATCAAGCCTACGATGGAAAAACAAAGGGGAAGAGATCGTGAGGAAGAGGGGGGTCTGAGGATAAACCAACCCAAGAAAACACCGAACAACTGCTCTGCAGAGCTCTGTCGTGCATCCATTCGCACCCAGAGCTCATTCACAACACCCAGGGTAAGAAAATACAGTCCGCAGGCACCTAAGGCCTCAGACCCTGGGAAAGAAGCCCATTTGGGGACGCGGGGGAGCCTCGACCTGCCTCACCTTTGCGTTCAAAGCTCTCTTCTCTCAGGATGCAGACCAAGGCTAGGAACTTGGTCACCTCTTTGAGGTACAGGACGGTCGTATTGTTGAGCCGGATGATGGCCATGGATTCCTTGTCGTAAGCGCTTCCACTTCCATCCTCCTTCAGCCTGCAGCCAAGGGCAAGAAAGGAGGCCAATGCTCAGCCACAGAGACAGAGAAATGGGGAAAAGGGACTGCTCAGGGCTCCCTTTTGTTGGGTTTCATCCCTGGACTGCACGGGTCTCTTGTCTCATCAAGCCTCCATTCCTCAATGCGTAGCTAGACTAGAAATAGGATTAAGCCGAGGGATTCCTTTCCTCACATTCCTATGCATGTTTACCAAAAAGGGCTTTGTCTTTCCTCCTCCTGCCAGCTACTGCCTCCTCCACCACCCCAAACATGTAGCAATGGAATCTCTGTGAGGGAACTTTCTTTTTAAAGGTATTTTCATTGCCCTGGGCTGGCCATGTGGCCATCCTCCATTCTCTCTTCTGTCTTTCCTTCCTTCCAAAGAGGACGCATTTTACCTCACTCTTTAGGCAAAATGTAGCTGCATGGATTTTTTTTTACTTTTTACATTTTAACCCATTTAGATGAGATTTAGTAAGCTAGTCAGCTCGAAGACCTTTTCTATCTAGAATGTATTTCTTTTACTTCAATAAATATTTTTGAACCTAAGTTCTGGTTCTGCAATCCTGTGCCATCCTAAGGAATAGAAGCTTATCAGCTCATGACATGTACGTTTCTGCTGGTTATGAAGTTTACTTCTGATACTCTGCTATATTTATGGCGGAATCACCCCAACTAAGGGTTGTTTTGAACCTAACAGCAAAGATTCCCCAACACCTTCTCCTAACCCTCAAAGGCTGGAGAGCACTTTAGGGCACCCTTCCCTTATCAGGGCCCTTCCTTCCTCAAGGAGAGCCTGCGTTTGCATCCGAAGGCAAGGACTGTCCCCTTGGGATACATGATGCAAAGCCATTATTGTGGGAATTGAAGTCCAAAACGCGTGGAGGAGGGCCAAAGTTTGTCCATGCCTGCACTTGACCCTTACAACAGGCAAAAATAGGGGTCACAACAGCCCTACAGGAATTGGGACACCCCCAGTAGGATGCGGGACCTTCAAAATCACTCCAAAGGGCCCCCTCTGAAGGCCTCCTGAGTGACCTCTGCCATGGTCACAACAGCTCCAAGTGCAAGGCACTGACCCATAGATGCAGGAGACATCGATGACCACGTCAATCATGTCGCAGCAGAGTTCATAGGACTGCATATCAACTGGGGAGCTGTCCGTGGCAATGTAGATCTTGCTCACGACGTCAAAGAGGAAAGCTTTTTCAATCCCTGAATTCTGCAAAGGAGAAGAGGAAACCACAGATCCGGATTTGCAAGTGTCAGCTGGGAATGTGAGGAAGTGAGGGGGGGGGGGGGGGGGCTTTGCTCCTGGAAGAACTCTCCGGAAAGCACTGCCTGTTTGGGGAAAGATTCCTCAAAATGGTGCCACTCATGAACTCCTCATTTACAATGGGCATCATGGCTTTTCAAGACCAAAAGCAACCCAAATACATTCTATTCAACCCGTGCAGCAGTCTTTAACACTAAGCTCCCAAATGCCCACAAATAATAGTAATAATAATAATAAGTTCTTGTGGGTTTTTTCGTGCTATAGGGCCATGTTCTAGAGGCATTTCTCCTGACGTTTCGCCTGCATCTATGGCAAGCATCCTCAGAGGTAGTGAGGTCTGTTGGAATTAGGACAATGGGTTTATATATCTGTGGAATGGCTGGGGTGGGGCAAAGAGCTCTTCTCTGCTGGAGCTAGGTGTGAATGTTTCAACTGACCACCTTCATTAGCATTTAAAGGCCTGGCTGAAGGAATGGCTTCTCTGTGTAGTCTGACATGGTGGTTGTTGGTGTGGTCCAGCATTTCGGTGTTCTCAAATAATATGCTGTGTCCAGGCTGGTTCATCAGGTGCTCTGCTATGGCTGTCAGACTACATGTCAGACTACACAGAGAACCCATTGAAATCCACAAGCATGTGGACAATTTCAACAGAAAGGAAGAGACCATGAAAATGAACAAAATCTGGCTACCAGTATTAAAAAACTCTAAAATTACAACAGCAAAACAGCAGAGAGAAAACAACCAGGCACATCTTAACACCTCTCAATAAAAGATTTCCCAGGCTCAGCCAGGCCTCCAAATGCTAATGAAGGTGGTCAGTTGAAACATTCACACCTAGCTCCAGCAGGGAAGAGCTCTTTGCCCCACCCCAGCCATTCCACAGATATATAAACCCTTTTTCCTAGTTCCAACAGACCTCACTACTTCTGAGGATGCTTGCCATAGATGCAGGCGAAACGTCAGGAGAAATGCCTCTAGAACATGGCCCTATATCCCGAAAAAAACCACAAGAACCTAGTGATTCCAGCCATGAAAGCCTTCGACAATACAATAATAATAACAACTTTATTTATATTTTGCCCTATTTCCCCGAAGGGACTCATGGCGGATTCCGATCACAAAAAAGAAAAACGTTCAATGCCTGAACATAACAACTAACAGACACATAATAACAAAAATTAAACTCCACAAAACATAAAAACAAATCATAACTTAGCAAATTAGAATAAAATTTGATAAAATAAAATAAAATTATATCAGACATAAAAACAAACATAAAACACAGAAGCATCAATTTCCCAATGTCAACAGAGTTCCTTACAGCTATACTGTAACAATATAAAACCCAACCATATGAATAAGGAAATGCTACTTACTGATATGAAAATATTCAGCAGGTTTTCTAACGTTGGCAACTGCGGAATGAGCTTCTGTACCACTTTACTGAAGGCTTCGAATATCGAATGATCGTAGATGCTGGTCAGGTAAAAGCTACAAGGCAGAGACCAAGAGTCAGCCCCTTTGGAGGACCCCTCCTTCACTTGCTGAGCGGAAAGCAGCGGTACCGGAAGCATCCTGTCAAACCCGGCAGCCTTGGGGTCCGTTTCAAAATCACATGCCTCTTACAGTCCTCTCTTGTCCTTTGACCCCTCATTGGACCTCCAGAGCGGGCCCCCATTGTGTAAAACAAAGGAAGGGGGCTGCCTGTAAGGAAAGAGGAGGAATGTCCCCCTCCCCACTATTGGAGGAAGCAGCCTCTCAAGCCTCCTCTATGTGAAGTTTGTCTATTTTATTAGTATGTCATTTTGTAACCTGAAGTGTATGTCTTGTTTGTAGTTTGAAGTTGCCTTGTCTCTTTGTACTAAAGCAGTGGGAGGGGCTGCGATCATGTGACTGACAGTTTGGAATGTTGTTTTTTTTAAATGGAATGACAGTTAGTGAAGTCAGTTGAGCTTAGAGCCTTGTTAGAGAATGTCAGGCTGGAGCGAGGGGTCTTTGAATGTGCAAAAGCGAATGTTAGGAGCTAGTAAATTGCTGAGGTTTATGTTTCCTTTTAAAGGGAACTCTTATTGAGGAGAGCTGTGTGGAGCAGCATAGTTCATGAAGAAACAGTTAAAGTTTATGAGTGTCAAGATAGAAGCTCTCCAAATGTTTTTGAAGTATTTTAACCCTCAAAAGAAATGTGCCTGTATCATTAAAGTGTATATGTTATAAGTCAGTGGTTCTCAACCTTCCTAATGCCGTGACCCCTTAATACAGTTCCTCATGTTGTGGTGACCCCCACCCTAACATTATGAATCGCCATATAAATAATGATCTGCAGGTTGTATTTTCATTCACTGGAGCAAATTTGGCACAAATACCCGGTATGCCCAAATTTGAATACTGGTGGGGTTGGCGGGGGGATTGATTTTGCCATTTGGGAGTTGTAGTTGCTGGGATTTATAGTTAACCTATAAACAAAGAGCATTCTGAACCCCACCAACAATGGAATTGAACCTAACTTCGCACACAGAACTCCCATGACCAACAGAAAATACTGGAAGGGTTTGGTGGACATTGACCTTGAGTTTGGGAGTTGTAGTTTGCCTACATCCAGAGAGCACTGTGGGCTCAAACAATGATGGATCTGGACCAAACTTGGCACTGATACTCAATATGCCCAAATGTGAACACTGATGGGGTTTGGGGAAAATAGACTTTGACATTTGGGAGTTGTACTGGCTGGGATTTATAGTTCACCTACAACCAAGGAGCGTTCTGAACCCCACCAATGATAGAATTGGGCCAAACTTCCCACACAGAGACCCCCATGACCAACAGAAAATACTGTGTTTTCTGATGGTCTTTGGCGACCCCTCTGACACCCCTTTGCGACCCCCAGGTTGAGAAACACTGTTATAAGTAAACAAACATTGTTAAAAGAAGTCTTTGCCTGCCTAAAGCATCAAATAAACTCAAGGAATACTCCTCTCAAACTCTGCTACCCCTGATGGGTTGCAATCCTTACAGGTCGTGGTCCATCCATTATCCCCAATACCCACATTCTG
Source organism: Anolis sagrei (assembly GCF_037176765.1). Taxonomy (NCBI): domain Eukaryota; kingdom Metazoa; phylum Chordata; class Lepidosauria; order Squamata; family Anolidae; genus Anolis; species Anolis sagrei. The sequence continues at coordinate 86,624,198 of NC_090034.1, forward strand.
GGTTAAAGTGGTAGAAAAACTTCAGCTTAGTCCCATTCTCCATTTTTTTCACTTGATGTTGGTTACTATTTTCAATCTCCTCGTCTACAAGATCTGCACAGCAAGAGGCACCGAAGCCCAGAGCGCTTCCCCAGAACCTTCATGAGTGTCATGAAGAAATTATCCGCCGGGAAATAGCAGCCAGCAATGAAAGGACCAAGGCATTGACATCTTGGGCCCATCCCCTGTTTGGGTATCAGCCAGCATGCCAACTCCTTAAATCAAGAAACAGCTTCCTAAGATCTACAGATATACTCTCAGGTACATCTCAGCAAGCAAGAGTCCAAAAGTGGCAGGCTAAAACCCAGAATCTCAATCTATGGCTGATAACGGATGAGAAACTCCCCCCTGGACACACAGAAGACTGAGAAACTTGGAAGGTACTGGACAGACTGCCCTCTGGCACCACAAGATGCAGAACCAACCTTAAGAAATGGAGCCACAAAGTGGAGCCCACAATATGCGAGTGTGAGGAAAAGCAAACCACAATGCAACCTGAGCCCTGCCACATGCACAATGGAGGACCTTCTCACAGTGACACCAGAGACACTCCAAGTGGCCAGCTTCTGGTCAAAGGACATTTATATATATATTTATATACGACATTTCTATGCTGCCCTTCTCACCCTGAAGGGGACTCAAAGCAGCTTACAAGATATATATACATACAATATATTATATTTTTGGCATAGCACAATATCAGTATTATATATTACTATATTGGACTGTAACATTATATTGTAATATTATTAGTAATATTACATATAAAATAAAATATATATTTAAAATATTGTATCATTATTAGTAGCAGTAGTTTATTGTATTACGTTATAATATTGTGTTATATATACATATATATATATATATACACACACACAGGGGCGGCCCTAGGTAATTTTCAATGGTAAGCAAACAGTATTTTGGCACCCCCCCCCCCCCCGGGCACATAATAACAACAACAACAACAATAGAATGGCAATGGTAACCCTAGCGCAGGCCTGAGCCACCTCCCTCCCACCAGGTGCTTTAGACTTCAACTTCCAACATTCCTAACAGTACCGGCTCTTTGGAATTACTCAAGACCTCATACCTGAGGTGCAGCTTCTCCAGCCCGGCGTCTCCCAGGTCGTCGTTGGCCCGCTGGTGGATGTCCCTCTGCGTCTCGATCTTGTGGTCATCGGAGAGGCCGTCCACTTTGTGGATGAAGACCTCAAAGTTCATGTCGGGGTTGATCTTGTAGGCCTTGGAGACGGTGATGTGGAGCCGGGTCAGGGCCTCCATGTAGTCGTCCTGCAGAGCGGAGGAGAGATCAGAGCAGGTCTGGGCCAACTTGGGTCCTCTGGGTGTTTTGGACTCCAACTTCCAGCATTCCTAACAGCCTCAGGCTCTTTCCTTAAGCGGCTGAGGGGGGAAAGGAAGGAGCCTGAGGCTGTTAGGAATGCTGGGAGTTGGAGTCCAAAACACCCAGAGGACCCAAGTTGGCCCAGACCTGTTTCAGAGGGAAGCCCTTCTAGGAGAGGGGTCTCCCACACGCCCCGCCCTCTGAACCTGGGCGTCGATGACGTAGATGAGGGCCCCGGTGCCCCGGAAGATCATCTCGTAGTCGAAGGCCGGGTCGAAGAAGTCCATCTGTCCCGGGAAGTCCCAGATCTGGAAGTTGACGAAGGAGCTGCTGGAGACGTCGTCCTTGTAGATCTTGTTGGTACTCTCGAGGAAGAGCGTCTCGTTGGGCGACATCTTATGGAAGACCACCTGAGGGGAGGAGGAGGAGGAGGCGGGGCATAGGTTGTCAGGGCAACCGTCGCCTAGGAGACGGTTCCCCGCCCCTTACCTCCTCTCTCTCTCCCTCCCTCGCACCTTCTGGATGGAAGACTTCCCACTCCGCCGGAGACCCATCAGCAGGATCCGGGGCTGCTTCGAGGCGTCCCCCGCGCCGCTTCCGCTTCCGGAGCCCAGGCCCAGCTCGATCCCCGCCCCGCCCGCGACGTCGCCCTCTTCCTCGCCATCCTCGTCCTCCTCCGGGGCCCCTCCGCCCGTCACCCCGCTTCCGCTTCCTCCTACTCCTCCCGCTTCCCGATCATCCTCATCTTCCTCTTCCTCCTCGTCGGCGCCGTATCCGAAGTCCTTCGGGAAGGATTCCCCCGCCAAAGCCGCCGCTCCGGTTTCCTCCACAGAAGTGGAAGCAGCGCCGCCGCCGCCCGTCCCCGCCAAGGAAGGCCCTCCCGGGCCGAACTGCAGCGCCGCCATCGCCCGGGAGCAGCAGCAGCCGAGGCCCTGCCAGCACTTCCGGGTCGACGCCGACGCCCCCTTCTTCTCCCGGGAAGCAAGGCGGCGACGGGCCGGAAGTCTGTCCCGCCTGCCTTTCTGCGCATGCGCCCCATGGGAGACACTTCAGGAAGCGTCTCTGAGCCGTTTCCCCGACAGAGGATCCATTCATAGAATCCTAGAGTTGGAAGAGACCTCATGGGCCATCCAGTCCAACCCCCTGCCTAGAAGCAGGAAAATTGCATTCAAAGCACCCCTGACAGATAGCCATCCAGCCTCTGTTTAAAAGCCTCCAAATAGGGAGCCTCCACCACACTCCACTGCTGAACGGGGTTCTTGTACGTTTTCCGGGCTGTATGGTCATGTTCCAGAAGCATTCTCTCCTGACGTTTCGCCCACATCTAGGGCAGGAATCCTCAAGGGTTGTGAGGTCTGGGTTGTATGTTTTTCCGGGCTATATGGCCATGTTCTGGAGGTGAGGTCTGCTGGAATTGGGAAAAAAGGGGTTTATATATCTGTGGAATGACTAGGGTGAGACAAAGGGCTTTTGTAAGTTGGGCTAGGTGTGAATCTTTCAACTGACCACCTTGATTAGCATACAATGGGCTGACTGTGCCTGGAGCAAACTCTTCTTGAAAGGTGATTAGATGTCCCTGCCTGTTTTTCTCTCTGCTATTTTAGCTGTTGCAATTTTAGAATTTTTTAATACTGGTAGCCAGATTTTGTTCATTTTCATGGTTTCTTCCTTTCTGTTGAAATTGTCCACATGCTTGTGGATTTCAATGGCTTCTCTGTGTAGTCTGACATGGTGGTTGTGAGAGTGGTCCAGCATTTCTGTGTTCTCAAATAATATGCTGTGTCCAGGTTGGTTCATCAGGTGCTCTGCTATGGCTGATTTCTCTGGTTGGAGTAGTCTGCAGTGCCTTTCATGTTCCTGGATTCTTGTATGCTAATCAAGGTGGTCAGTTGAAAGATTCACACCTAGCCCAACTTACAAAAGCCCTTTGTCTCACCCTGGTCATTCCACAGATATATAAACCCCTTTTTTCCCAGTCCCAGCAAACCTCACCTCTGAGGATGCTTGCCATAGATGCAGGCGAAACATCAGGAGAAATGCCTCTAGAACATGGCCATATAGCTCGAAAAAACCCACAAGAACTGAGTGATTCCAGCCATGAAAGCCTTCGACAATACAATTCATAGAATCACAGAGTTGGAAGAGACCTCATGGGCCATCCAGTCCAACCCCCTGCCTAGAAGCAGGAATATTGCATTCAGAGCACCCCTGACAGATACCCATCCAACCTCTGTTTAAAAGCCTCCAAAGAGGCAGCCTCCACCACACTCCACTGCTGAACGGGGTTTTTGTACGTTTTCCGGGCTGTATGGCGATGTTCCAGAAGCATTCTCTCCTGACGTTTCACCCACATCTAGGGCAGGAATCCTCAAGGGTTGTGAGGTCTGTTGGAAACTAAGAAAGTGGGGTTTATATATCTCTGAAATATCCAGAGGTGGGAGAAAGAACTTTTGTCTGCTTAAGGCAAGTGTGGATGGTACAATTGGCCACCTTGATTGAATATTTATTAACATTTATATGCTGCCCTTCTCACCCCAAAGGGGACTCAGAGCGGCTTACAAGTTATATGTAAATACGATCTATACAGGCATGTAGCCCGGGGGGGGGGGGGGGCTTGAGGGGCTTCAGCCCCCGCCCGAAATTCTCATGGTGGTTCGTGAAAAGGCCTTTCTGGTGCATTATTTAAACTGTTATGTTTATTCATATCATGATCTGATAACCATACTCAATATATCTCATATGCATGGGGATATTGGGGTAATGATACAAAAGGTTTGCTAGGGTAGACCCTCTTTCATTCATACTCAGCCCCCCCCCCCCCCCGAATCGAAATCCACACAAACACACATATATGCATATACACACACAAAACACATACACAGAAAGGGGGAAGGAAGTAAGCAAGGAAGGAAGGAGAGAAGGAGGGAAGAAGAGAAGGAATGGAAAAAGAAAGGAAGGAAGGAAGGAAAGAGACAAGGAAGGATGGAACCAAAGAGCAAAGGAAACAAGAAAAGAAACACGTAGAGAAGGAAGAAGGGAAGGAAGGAAAGAGGGAGGAAAGGAAGTAGAGAAAGAAAGGAGAGAAAGAGGGAGGGAAGGTTGGCCACAGCAACACGTGGCGGGTACAGCTAGTACATTATACTATTACCATAGCACAATATTAGTAACATACATTCCCATATTGTACTACACCAATATACTGTAATTTTATTAGTAATATTACATATAAGAAATACATATTATATTGCATTAGTGGTATTATATTGTATTAAATTATATTATTATCAATATTATATGTGCATACAATATGTTATATTGTTAGCCCAGCACAATATTAGTATTATGTATTAGCATTTAATGGCCTTGCAATTTCAAACCCTGGCTGCTTCCTGCTTTGGGGGGGGGGGGGGGGTTCTGGTCCTATTGTTTCCTGTCTGGCATTCCCCTGCCTTTTGAGTCTTTATTTACTGTTCTGATTTTAGAGTTTTTTTTAATACTGATAGCCAGATCAAACACAGAGGAACTCCAGACAAGAAACAATCAGGGACAGCTAATCACCCCTCAACGAAGAATTCCCCCAGGCACTAACAAGCCACACCTAAAAACTGTCAGGCCATCAAATGCTAATCAAGGTGGCAAATTGCATCATTCACACCTGCCTCAACCAGACAAGAGTTCTTTCTTCCACTCTGGACATTCCACAGATATATAAAGCTCACTTGCCTAGTTTCCAACAGACTTCACAATCTCTGAGGCAAAACGTCCCAGGAGAGAATGCTTCTGGAACATGGCCATACTGCCCGAAAAACCTACAACAACCCAGTGACTCCTGCCATGAAAGCCTTCCACAATACATTGATCCATTCCCAGGTCACACTCCCTCCCAGACCCCCCCCCCCCCAAAAAAAACCCTACAGCAACCCTTAAAGGGGCAGGACCAGTCTCTCCATGCTTCTCAAAGTATTGTGAGTTTTCCGGATGGTGTTTGTTTCTTGAAATTGCTAGGCCAGTCCCCCTTTTGATTGGCAGCTGCAAAGTCTGTTTCCCAATCAAAGTGGCTTCGTATTGTCGAAGGCTTTAGTGGCCGGAATCACTGGGTTGTTGTAGGTATTTTGAAAGCCTGAAAAACCTACAACAATCCACTGGGTTGTTGTGTGTTTCCCGGGCTGACTGGCCATGTTCCAGAAGCATTCTCTCCTGATATTTCACCCGCATCTATGGCAAGCATTCTCAGAGGTTGTGAAGTCTGTTAGAAATCAGGCAAATTAGGTTTATATATCTGTGGAATATCCAGGGTGGGAGAAAGAACTGTCTGCGTGAATGTTGCAATTGGCCAGTTTGATAAGCATTGAATAGCTTTGCAGCAGTTGTCTGGCCAGGGAGGTCCACGCCTTAGTCACTTCCAGATTGGACTACTGTAATGCACTCTACGTGGGGCTGCCCTTGAAAACGGCCCAGAAATTTCAGTTGGTCCAACGAGCGGCGGCCAGGTTGTTAACTGGTGCTCCTTACAGGGAGAGGCCAACCCTCCTGTTTAAGGAGCTCCACTGGCTGCCATTCATTTTCTGGTCCCAATTCAAGGTGCAGGTGCTTACCTACAAAGCCCTAAACGGTTTGGGACCCGCTTACCTGCGTGACCGCATCTCTGTGTATGAACCCACACGATCTCTCAGATCATCTGGAGAGGCCCTGCTCACGATCCCACCTGCATCGCAAACACAATTGGTGGGGACTAGGGATAGGGCTTTCTCGGTGGTGGCCCTTCGACTCTGGAACTCTCTCCCTAAGGACATCAGGCAGGCCCAGTCGCTAGCAATTTTTAGGAGCTTGAAAACGTGGTTGTTCCAGTGTGCCTTCCCAGAATAAGGAAACTCCTAGCATTATGTCCCAACGCACTTTATTAGAGATCCAGGATATCTGCATGGCAATCCCCCTCCAAACACCTCACCTGGTCATGCCCAGCACTTTTTTAATGTTAATTATTACATTTGGCCCTGCCATTGATTTTAATTGCGTCATTGTGTGTTGTTAATGTTATTGCCTTGTTTTTTGAGTTATTTTGCTGTTTGTTGTTGTTGCTGTTCTTACTGTTGTATTTGAGTTCGGCCTCTTGTAAGCCGCACCGAGTCCTTCGGGAGATGGTAGCTGGGTAGAAATAAAGGTTTATTATTATTATTATTATTATTATTATTATTATTATTGTTGTTGTCAGTTTTCCGGGCTGACTGGCCATGTTCCAGAAGCATTCTCTCCTGGCGTTTTGCCTGCATCTATGGAAGGCATCCTCAGAGGTTGTGAGGTCTGTTGGAAACTTGGCAAGTGAAGTTTATGTATCTCTGGAACGTCCAGAGTGGGAAAAAGAACTCTTGTCTGCTTGAGGCAAGTGTGAATGTTTCAACTGGCCATCTTGATTAGCATTTAATGGCCAGAAGTTTCAAGTCATGACTTCTTACTGCCTGGGGGAATCCTTTGTTGAGAGGTGATTAGCTATCCTTGTTTGTTTGTCTGGAGTTCCCTTGTTTTGAACGTTGTTCTTTATTTACTGTTATGATTTTAGAGGGTTTTTTTAATACTGGTAATCAGAATTTGTTCAGATTTTGAATATAAGAGTTCTTTCTCCCTCCCTGGACATTGTTCCACATATATATAAATCCCATTTTCCTAGTTTCCAACAGACCTCACAACTCTGAGGATGCCAGCCATAGATGCAGGCAAAATATCAGGAGAGAATGCTTCTCAAACATGGCCATACAGCCTGGAAAACATACACAAACCCAGTGATTCTAGCCATGAATGCTTTCAACAATATGTCTTTGGTTTCCTGAGAGAAGATCCATTCCCAGGCCACGCCTGCCCCCAAACCTACAGCGAGCCCTTAAAGGCACAGGACCCCTCCCTCCATGCTTCTTCAAAGTATTGTGTGTTTCCTGGGCTGCATGGCCATGTTCCAGAAGCATTCTCTCCTGACATTTCTCCCACATCTATGACAATCATTATCAGAGGTCGTGAGGTCTGTTGGAAACTAGGCAAGTGAGGTTTATATATCTGTGGAATGTCCAGGATAGGAGAAAGAACTCTCATCTGGTGAAGGCAAGAGATGATCCATTCCCAGGCCATGCCCCCAAACCTTGTAGTGGCCCTTAAAGGTGCAGGACCCCCTCTCTCCCTGTTTCTCAAGGCAGCCCCCCAACAGGCCTCTCAAAGGAAGCCACTTTGATGGGGAAACACACTTAGCAGCTGCTAATGAAAAGGAGGACTGGCTTGAAGGCTGGCCACATGTCACAGCAGTTTCCATGCTCCACAGCTGCTTTCTGACCTCCCTCAGTAATTTATTAAAGCAGTGGTTCTCAACCTGTGCGTCCCCAGGTGTTTCTAGGCATGGGCAATCCATGCTTCTAAATGGTTCTAAAGTACTTACAAAACTAAAGTTCTGGTGGTGAAAACTAGGGGGTGCTGGTGCTTTGCTTCCACAGTGTTGCTAAAGTTCTGGTGGTGAAAATTTCAGAACTCTAAAACTTTCAAAATTTCGTTATAAATGGTTCTGTCATAAAAATTGCCGATAATAAAATAACAATGATTTTTTAAAAGTTTATAAATGGTTGTCATAAAAATTGCAGATAATGAAATTTTTAAAGTTTTGTTAGTGTTCTGAAATTTTCACCACCAGAACTTTAGCAAAACTGTAGAAGCAAAGCACCAGCGCCCCTTAGTTTTCACCACCAAAACTTTAGTTTTGTAAGTATTTTAGAACCAAATAGAACCATGGATTGTTGGCCTTGGCCTACAACTCTCAGAAATCCTAGCCAGTTTAACAGCTGTTAGGATTTCTGGGAGGTGAAGGCCAAAACATTTGCTTCCCATGTTGAGAACCACTGGATTAAAGGCTCTCTCATGTCTACCTCCCCGCTTTGTGTGCTTTCTTTGGCGGGGCCTCCATTCAAGAGGCAAGCAAGAAGAAGAGTCAGCGGCGCCGGAAAGGAGGAAAGGGCTGTGTCAAGCTCTGCCTGCTTGCCTATCTTTATTGCAAACCATAGGGAGAGGAAGGGCCCCCTCCCAATTCCCCTCGCTACTGCTACTGCTGCTGCTGCTGCTGCTGCTGCTGCTGTTGTTGTTGCTGCTGCTCCTCCGGAGGTTCGTACTGCGCCAGCTGTGAAGAGAGAAGCCCCGTTAGTCCTTGGGCTTCTGGCAGGGAATTGCAGCCCACAGCCTTGTGGGCGAGAGACCTTCCTTCTCCAGAAGTAATGAGCCCTCCCCTCCCACCCTGACCTTAATAGTAGTAACAACAAGAACAATAATAAAAACTGGACATCAATAAACTACACATAGTGAAACAAAATTCTATTAATAATATAATATAAATCTAAACAAAACATCCACACTATTTATTTATGACATTTATATGCCGTCCTTCTCACACCGAAAGGGACTCAGAGCAGCTTACAAGATATATATATACATACAATATATTATCATAGTACAATATCAGTATTATATATTACTATATTGTATATGCCATTATACTGTAATATAAGAGATTTGTAAAAGAGATTTAAAGATGGGCTCAAAGCCAACCTTAAAAACTCTGGCATAGACACCAAGAACTGGGAAGCCCTGACCCTTGATTGCTCCAGCTAGAGGTCAGCTGTGACCAGCAGTGCTGTAGAATTTGAAGAGGCACGAATGGAGGGTGAAAGAGAAATGTGCCAAGAGGAAGGTGCGTCAAGCCAACCCTGACCGGGACCGCCTTCCACCTGGAAACCAACGCCCTTATTGCGGGAGAACATGCAGGTCAAGAATAGGACTCCAGAGTCACCTATGGACCCACTGGCAGTACACTGATCTTGGAAGACAATCCTTCTCGGACAACGAGGGATCGCCTAAGTAAGTGTGATATTAGCAATATTACATGTAATTTAAAATTTAAAATTATAATATCGTATTGTTATTATTATTATTAGTGGTATTATATTGTATTACATTATATTATTTCATATCAGAAGCATTGCATAAATTAGTATAAAATGATAAAAATAGGAGCGCAGGTGGCTAAATATCTTTTGACCAAAAACAGGCAACAGCAATGGCATTGTCTGTAGCCTCCATCAATTCTTCCTCTATACATGAGGCAGGACATAGTGGACAAGCATACAGATGCGGAGCTGTCTGTCCTGCTCCACAGTCACACAAGGTGTGGGATTCTTTTAGGTAGTGCCATTCTGCCAGGTTGTCTTTTGAGGGGCACAGGGAAAGAGCCTCCTCGAAGATTGAGTAAATACAGTCGGGCATCCCCTGGACAACATTTCTTGTAAACGGCTGATCTTTCCAAACCCAAAAGCATTGCTTTTAAACAATATAATATTATAAATATTATATGTATATACAATATATTATATTACTAGGCATCCCCTGCCACGCGTTGCTGTAGCCTAGTCTGTGTATATGTGTTTTGTGTGTATATATATGCATATATGTGTGTATATATTTGTATATGTGTGTTTGTGTATATATGTGGTTTTGCGCATGTGCTGTAATGTATTTTTTGTTTTTGGGCTTTTTAAGTCTCATCCGCTGTGCATATATGTGTGTGTGTGTGTGTGTGTCTGTGGGGTTTTGCGCATGTGTTGTAATGGTGTGGGTTTTTTTTACTTTTTAGGTCGCTTTTACTGTGTTTTTCGGTGTTTTATGAGTGAAGGTCACTCGTTGGCCTGATAGGTGTGTTGTGTCCAAATCTGGTGTCAATTTGTCCAGTGGTTTTTGAATTATGTTAATCCCACAAACAAACATTACATTTTTATTTATATAGACTAGCTGTCCCCTGCCACATGTTGCTGTGGACCACTCTGTGTATATGTGTGTGTGTATATGCGTATATGTATGTGTATATATTTGTGTATATGTGTTGATATATATATACACACACACACACACATATATATGTGTGTGTGTGTGTGATTTTGTGCATGCATTGTAATGGGGTTTTTTTGGCTTTTTAAGTCTCTTCTGCTGTGTTTTTAGTGTTTTTATGAGTGATGGTTACTCGTTGGCCTGATAGGTGTATTTTTTCAAAATCTGGTGTCAATTTGTCCAGTGGTTTTTGAGTTGTTAATCCCACAAACAACATTACATTTTTATTTATATAGATTAGACGGAGTCCCTGGTGGCGCAGTGGGTTAAATCCTTGTGCCGGCAGGACTGAAAACTGACAGGTCGGAGGTTTGAATCTGGGGAGAGCATGGATGAGCTCCCTCTGTCAGCTCCAGCTCCCCATGCGGGGACATGAGAGAAGCCTCCCACAAGGATGGTAAAAACATCAAAACATCCTGGTGTCCCCTGGGCAACGTCCTTGCAGACGGCCAATTCTCTCACACCAGAAGTGACTTGCAGTTTCTCAAGTTGCTCCTGACACACACAAAAATGTATTACATTATATAAGGGGGTCCTCAAACTTTTTAAACAAAGGGCCAGGACGCAGTCCCTCAAATTGCTGAAGGGCTGGATTATAATTTGAAAAAAATGAATGAATTCCTATGCACAGTGTGCATATCTTATTTGTAGTGCAAAAAACACTTTAAAATAATACAATAATTAAAATGAAGAACACTTTTAACAATTTTAACAAATATAAACTTATTAGTGGTGTTGGAGGAAAGTTCTGAGAGTGCCTTGGACTGCGAGAAGATCCAACCAGTCCATCCTCCAGGAAATAAAGCCCGACTGCTCACTGGAGGGAAGGATACTAGAGACAACATTGAAGTACTTTGGCCACATCATGAGAAGACAGCAAAGCCTAGAGAAGACAATGATGCTGGGGAAAGTGGAAGGCAAAAGGAAGAGGGGCCGACCAAGGGCAAGATGGATGGATGGCATCCTTGAAGTGACTGGACTGACCTTGAAGGAGCTGGGGGTGGTGAAGGCCGACAGGGAGCTCTGGCGTGGGCTGGTCCATGAGGTCACGAAGAGTCGGAGACGACTGATCGAATGAACAACAACAACAAACTTATTAGTAGGTTCTTGTGGGTTTTTTCGGGCTATAGAGCCATGTTCTAGAGGCATTTCTCTTGACGTTTCGCCTAGGTGTGAATGTTTCAACTGACCACCTTCATTAGCATTTGAAGGCCTGGCTGAGCCTGGGAAAAACTACAGGTGGTCAGTTGAAACATTCACACCTAGCTCCAGCAGGGAAGAGCTCCTTGCCCCACCCCAGCCATTCCACAGATATATAAACCCATTGTCCTAATTCCAACAGACCTCACTACCTCTGAGGATGCTTGCCATAGATGCAGGCGAAACGTCAGGAGAAATGCCTCTAGAACATGGCTCTATAGCCTGGAAAAACCCACAAGAACCTAGTGATTCCAGCCATGAAAGCCTTCGGCAATACAAACTTATTAGTATTTCAATGGGAAGTGTGGGCCTGCTTTTGGCTGATGAGATAGGATTGTTGTTGTGTGCTTTCAAGTCATGTCAGACTTAGGTTGACCCTGAGCGAGGGCTGGGTAAATGACCTTGGAGGGCTGTATCCAGCCCCCGGGCTTTAGTTTGGGAACCCCTGCATTATATTATAAATATTATATGTCTATACAATATATTATATTACATTATAAGCATAGCACAGGAGACAAGGTGGGACTGTGTACAACCTTGGCCTTGAGCTTCCGGTTCTCCTCCAGGACGGCCTCGTACTTCTCCTTCAGCTCCGCCACTTCCAGCCGAAGGGCCTCCACCTCCGGGTTCTCGGGGGCTGTGGCGCCCAAGTGGTGCTTCAGGAAGCTGCGCCCGGAAGTCAAGGAAGAGAGGAAGCAAGGGCTACGAGGGGGGAAAGGGAAAGGGAAGGGGAATAGGAAGGTTTCCCCAACCCCCCTCCCTTCTTCTGTCCCTCCCTCGGCCCTCAAAGGCTTGAAGGATACTCCAGGGCGCAGTTGGGCTTCTCGGGCTCCTCGTACAGGGCCACCAGCACTGAAAGTGAGGCGGAGAGGGTCAGCCTCAGGGAAAGAGAGAGGCCCAGGCACCTCCCTTCCCTTTCCCTTCCCTTCCCTTCCCTGGGCATACTACCTTTAGTGAGGCTGTCCATCACGCCCGACTTCTCCAGGTAGCGCCGGAACTGCTCCCGCTTCGAGTCGGCGGCCTGCAGGGAGGGAGAACGGTTGGAGGAGAAGGAGGGAGGAAGGAGCCCCTGTTTACCCCCCTCTTCTTCTTCTTCTCCTCCTCCTCGCGCCGCTTGCCTACCTTGTAGTTCGCCATCACGGCTACTCCGGAAGCGGGACTGCGCTTCCGCCCTGGGCCTCTTGTAGGCGTCACGGCGTCCCCCCTGTCGCCATGGAGACGCCGGAGAATGAGCCCGCCCACCGCCCGGCCTCCAGGCCTCGCCCCCTCCTACAGCCATAGATTTCTGGAAGGGTTGAGAGCGGCCTTCCGGCCCGACGCTCTTCCGCCCCCCCCTTCCTCTGCGTCTCAAGCGAAGCCCCGCCCCCCTCTGAAAAGAAGAGGGGCAGTTTGCCAAGTTTTCTCAGGAAGGACGGGGGCTTCCGAATTCTGCAATGGCAATGTTTTTTGGACCAAGCATGGGCAAACTTGGGCCCTCCAGGTGTTTTGGGTTTCGACTCCCACCATTCCTAACAGCCTCAGGACAATGACAATGACAAACAGCAGTTAAAACAATTAGCAAGTTAAAACAATCAGTACATACCACAATCAATAAAACGAATCTCACGTTCAGCGTTCAGAGTTCCATAATTCCATTCCGTTTAGTCAATTCCTGTCCATCGTCAAGTCCTTTCTTTAGCTGCCAGAATGTCCAAATGCCTGGTCCCAAATCCAAGTTTTTAATTTTTTCCTAAAGGAAAGGAGGGATGTCGCTGATCTAATTTCCCCGGGGAGTGAATTCCACAGGTGAGGAACCACCACTGAGAAGGTCCTGCTCCTCGTCCCCATCAATCTCACTTGTGATAAATTCGGGGTCGAGAGCAGGGCCTCCCCAGAAGATCTTAGGCTCTGAGGTGGGACGTAGAGGGAGATCCATTTGGAAAGATACACTGGGCCGGAACCATGTAGGATTTTGTAGGTCAAAACCAGCACTTTGAATTGTGCTCGGAATTGGATCGGCAGCCAGTGGAGCTGACACAACAGGGGTGGTATGCTCCCTGTATGACGCTCCGGTGAACAGTCTGGCTGCCTCCCGCTGGAGTAGTTGGAGTTTCCGAACAGTCTTCAAAGGCAACCCCACGTAGAGTGCGTTGCAGTAATCTAATCGGGATGTAACAAGAGCGTGGACCACCGTGGCCAGATCCGACTTCCCAAGGTACGGGCACATGGAAACTTGGGCCCTCCATGTGTTTTGAACTTCAACTTCCGCCATTCCTATCAGCCTCAGAGCAATGGCAATGTTTTTTAGACCAGGCATGGACAAATTTGGGGCCTCCAAGTGTTGGACTTCAACTCCTACCATTCCTAACAGCATGGACAAATTTGGGCCATCCAAGTGTTGGACTTCAACTCCCACCATTCCTAACAGCATGGACAAATTTGGGCCCTCCAAGTGTTGGACTTCAACTCCTACCGTTCCTAATAGCCACAGTCCAATGGCAATGTTTTTAAGACCAGTCCTGGGCAAACTTGGGCCCTCCAATTGTTTTGGACTTCAACTCCCACCATTCCTAACAAACTCAGGCCAATGGCAATGTTTTTTAGACCAGGCCTGGATAAACTTGGGTCCTCCAGGTGTTTTGGACTTCAGCTTCCACCATTCCTGACAGCCTCAGTCCAGTGGCAATGTATTTTAGACCAAGCATGGTCAACCTTGGGCCCTCCAAGTGTTGGACTTCAACTCCCACCATTCCTAACAGCCTCAGGCCAATGGCAATATTTTTTAGACCAGGTATGGGCAAACTGGGCCCTCCAAGTGTTTTGAACTTCAACTCCCACTATTCCTAATAGCCTCAGGGCAATGTCAATATTTTTTAGACCAGGTATGGGCAAACTTGGGCTCTCCAAGTGTTTTGGACTTCAACTCCCACTATTCCGAACAGCCTTAGGCCAATTGCAATGTTTTTTAGGCCAGGCATGGGCAAACTTGGGCCCCCCAGGTGTTTTGGACTTCAGCTTTCACCATTCCTACCAGCCTCAGGGTAATGGCAATGTTTTTTTAGAAGGGGGGTAAAATAGATTTGAGTTGGTTAACTTTACAGTGAAATTGGGAGAACATTTGCTTGTGTAGAAAGTAGGGGGGAAAGATGAGAGAAAAAGGAAAAAAACAAACAAAAAGAAAAAAGTTAGTTGACTTCCTTCTTACTTCCAATGATCATTAAAAATCATTTGGAATTGTATTTATACTTGTTCTGCTTCCCCTCTGTCTACTTCTTCTCTTAGGATTGAATATCTTCAGCAGATGAGTTCAAACTTCATTTGTTTTAGGTAGTCTTTTACTAGGTCCCAGTTAGTATGTTTTTTAGGTAGTCCTTGATTGGGTGAAATTCGCCAGTAGGTGAGTCTGTCCATGTTCATAATCACTAAAACTTTAACCAGTCTTCTTTTTTCGGTATTTCTTTTGAGCTCCAGCGTATACTATTCTGGCTGCTGTGACCAAAAAATTAATAGCAATGTTTTTTAGACCAGGCATGGAAATCTTGGGCCCCCCAGGTTTTTTAAACTTCAACTCCCACAATTCCTAACGACCTCAGTCCAATGGCAATATTCTTTAGATCAATCATGGGCGACCTTGGGCCCTCCAATTGTTGGACTTCCAACTCCCACCATTCCTAACAGCCTCAGAGCAATGGCAATGTTTTTTAGACCAGGCATGGAAAACTTGAGCCCTCCAGGTGTTTTGAACTTCAACTCCCGCCATTCCTAACAGTTTCAGGGCAATGGCAATGTTTTTTAGACCAGGCATGACAAACATGAGCCCTCCAAGTGTTTTGGACTTCAACTCCCACCATTCCTAACGGCCTCAGGGCAATGGCAATGTTTTTTAGATCATGGAGAAAAGGAAAGGGCCTAAGGCTGTTAGGAATGGTGGGAGTTGAAGTCCAAAATACCTGAAGGGCTCAAGTTCACCCAGGTCTTGTGTAGGAGGTGTGTTGTGTGAACATAATAGAAAACCTCTATGTGAAATAAGCAACACCACTGAAGCCTGAAAGTTTAAAAATGATTGCATCTTTATCTAATATCCCACCAAATATTCCAAAGCTCTCAAGCGCCATCTACACTGCCATATAATGCAGCTTAACCACAATTGACTGCATTATATTGCAGTGTAGACCAGGCATGGGCATCACTTTGGCCCTCCAGGTGTTTTGGACTTCAACTCCCAGAAATTCGAGCCAGCTTACCAGCTGTTAAGAATTGTGGGTGTTGGAAGTGCAAAACACCTGGAGGGAGGGCCAAACTTTGGCCATGCCTGGTGAAGACTCTCCTTTTTTCATGTATGGAGCGATTTGCGAAACTGCAAGTCACTTCTGGTGTGAGAAAATTGGCTGCCTGCAAGGATGTTGGCCAAGGAATGCCCAGATGTTTTTTTGATGTTTTACCATCCTTGTGGGAGGCTTCTCTCATGTCCCTGCATGGGGAGCTGGATTTGAACCACTGACCTATTGGGTCAGCAGTCCTGCTGGCAGAAGGATTTCACCCATTGCACCACCAGGGGCTCCAAAGTCTTGTGAAACTACTGCATTATATGACCTGGCTTTCAGTCCCCCCCCCCCCCCCCCCGCGCTCAAGGACAGAGGACGAAAGTGATGGAAAAGCTCTGTTTCTTTAATACCAAGTACAAAAGGCACACGGTCCCGGCATAAGAAGGCAGCATAAAGGGCCACGCGGTCCCCAAATAGACAGAACGTGGCATACAAATATATTTCTGAATATATTTTTGATCCTTTAAGGCTCTGTGGCATCTGTTTCGTCTCTCTACTGGTTTGCTGGAGAGAGGAACACATTGAAGAACACGGCAAACACCACAAAGAGCACATAGGCACCAATGCAGGCCCAGAAACGGGGGTCTTTTGCAAAATTCTTGTCGAAGGAGCTGAATATGACATATCCCATGGACATCCCGGCCAGTCCACCCGCAATGTGGGCCACAAAGGAAACCTTTGGAGAGAAGAACACACACAACACAAATATGATCCTGACACATGCACTTAATGGTGCCATTCGTTTGGGCTCAGGGAGGAGCCAGAGGCAGTCACAAGAATAAGGAAGAGAAGAAGAGGGCAGGCAGGAGCCGAGCACCAGCCCAAAAGAGCCTCTAGGGAGGCAGAGTCAAAGGAGGGGGGCTCCATGCTGGCAGAGCAGAGAGGGGCCAGAGAGACAGGCCCAGAGGAGGAGTTTGGCAGGAGGATGAGGGGGGCTATTGGGCCATGCATATGTGGTGCCCCCAACACGCTTCTGTCCTGGTCCCTTCACTCTCAATGAGAGAGCCAGAAGCCAAACCCTTGGAAGGTTGTTCCTCCTCTCTCTCTTATTTGGAGGAGCACTGCCAGGAACCCAAAAGGCCAGTTCATACAACCCAAAGGCCCTCAGGAGAACACAGCAGCCTCATTGGCACAGGGGACCCTCGTGCCTTCCTTCCCTCAGTGAGGGGCTCACATGGGCAACAGACAATGGGGGGGGGGGGGCAGCTAGGTACATGGAATTTCTCTTCTGGGACAGAACTGGGCATGCTCCCTTCTCCTCAGGGCCACCCGGAAGCCTGGGGATCATCTTCTTGCCTCAGCCTTGTCTCCCAAATATTCCTCGGGCCCCCTTCCATCCACCCTCCTTTTTTCTCCCTTCCCTCCATCACCTGGTGCTCCTAACAGACTCAATGGCTGGCAGAGGAGGGGACACCATCCAGCCTGAGGGGAGCCTCATCTCATCGAAGAACAGAAAGGGAGAAGAGAGAGGAGGCAGATGGTAGCTACTGCCTGGGATGGAGAGACGGCAGAAGGAAGAGAGTCCAAACCCATCTGAGCAAAGAGGAGGAGAGGCAGCCGCCAGAAGCCTGGAGGGAAGGAGACAAGGGCACCCGCTTTATTCAGCAGAATGGCAGAAGAATGGCCCGCAGTCTGGTCCGGTCCCATAAGACATGCTTTTACCTTCAACCCATCCGCATCTGAGAGAAACCTTCTGTACAGAGCAAACCCCACGTCTGTTCCCACTAAGAAACCAAGACAATAGGTTAGAAGCCAAATCCAAAGCGCCCCAACCCCCCGCGTTTCTGGACCTCCCTCCTGCACAATGGCTCATCCCATATGCTTTGATTTGGGTACTAAGCAGCAGTGCTTCTGGTCTGTCACTGAGGAGGAGGCTGTCCTGGGCCAAGGCGGCAAAAGCCAGAGAGGCCAGATGCCCTTTGGCCGGCACATGTGGTCTCCATCAAAACTCAGACCCTTTCAGATCCCGTATCTTGAACCAGAAGAATTAGACTGTTTATAGAAAGCTCCCTCCACCTCCAATGCACCAATCGGGAATTACTGGATCACTTTAACTTGGCAGTGTGCCTCCATCCTAGGTTCTAACCAGGTGTGATGCCTTTATAAAATAAGATTCTGCTGATGGAGAATATGGCAGGGTGGGAAGGAGGGCTAACTCTTACTCTTCCCTACCCAATACCCTTTTCCAAGGCCAAAATGTGAGAACCCAGAGGCTCCCAGCGGCCTCCCAGTCTGACTGAAATGAGGCAAGAGAAGCAGAGAGGGCCCCCAACTCAAGGGACAGCCAGGAAGGGTCGACCGAGAACACTACCTATGGCGAAGATGAAGAGCAGCCTGGCAACGCCAAACAGTGGGATCATTTCTCTGAAGTTCTGTAAAGAAGAGAAATAAGGACATGTATCATTATGATATGTGTCATTATTACAGTTATTCTAACATCATTCCATGCCAAGCAATATAATTGCCTTGTGTGAGCCCTGGACCTGCAGGTGCTTTGCTCTCCCTTCATTTCTTTTAAAACACTCGTACCAGATACATCCTAACTCTGTTCATGTCCAGCTTTTATTTTTTAAATTTTAAACTATTACATTTGGCCCAGCCATAGGTTTTTTAATCCTTGCATGTTATTGTTTATATGTGAGTTATATTAATTGTATTTTTGGGGGTTTTTTTGCTTATTATTTTTTGTTTTATTGATGTATTATCGGGCTTGGCCTCATGTAAGCCGCTCCGAGTCCCCTTGGAGAGATGGTGGCAGGGTATAAATAAAGTATTATTATTATTGCTGGGCACAATGCTCTTCTGCATTACTCCCCCCACCTGCATTCCCATCAGTGGCCAGAGGGGTGTCTACACAGCATCTGGAGAAGTTTCTGCCACCACAGAGATGGCTGCCTTCCCCAGAAGTATGACCCCTTGTGTCGTTGGTGCCAATCTCTGGGTTCAGATTGGTCGCCTGTGGAATGCACCATGCCCACCCACTTCCTTGCCCATTACTGACCATAGTGGCTGCTTTTGCCAGCAGAAAGGACAGGTCAGCACTTTTGCCAATGCCAGATCCCCCAGATTCTGGATTCTGCTGCTGAAGTGGGCTATGATCCATGGGCCCAAAGGGATTCTGTCCCCATACAGCATTGTCTCCAAACAGTTTAGCTGCATCCTGTCACAGTCTGTGACATTTCGCTAACATCTATGTAGAATGAAGTTTCTCCCCTGCCCACTAGCCCATCCTTCCTTACCACCAGCACATTCATGAAGTATCCTCCAATCAGAGCATAGACTCCCCCTGAAGCTCCTACGAGGCCCAGGAGTGGGTCACAGACTGAACTCGCCAAGGACCCTGGGAAGGAAGGAAGGATGAAGAGAGAGAATGAGGATGGGCCCACATTTCCTGGAGGGGGGCTGGTTCAGATCCGGTACCTGCCTGCTTGCCCCAAGGGTGCTTCAAGAGGGCAGCCAGATACTGCAGCTCCCTCCTAGAATCCCACAGGGGAAACATAGCTCTAGCTCCCTCGTCCTGCAGGCGCCTTCCTCTCCTGCTCACCTCCCAACACTCCTGCAATGTAGACCAGCCCGACCCGATGTCCCTTGTGAACCAGCTCCAGCGGGATCCCCAGGAGAAGCTGCAGCACCAGGTTCCCCAAGATGTGCTCAATGCTGCAAAGACAGAGTGTGAACAGAAGACAGCAAGACTCTTCCAGAGCCCAACACATTCAGCGCACAGCTCCTCAGGCTTCCATTCTGCCGCTGTGGTTCAGTTCAGGCAAGAAAACAGCTGAGCAAAAGCCTCCTGAGAAGTGACCCAACAGGGAAGGGGGTCCCTCTGCCAGCCTCATGTGGCCCAGGGGTGCCTTCTACAGGTGGACCTTTTTGCCCAAACGATTGCCTATAAAACTGCAACAGAGACAAACCCATTGGTTGCAGTCTTGATTCTGATGCAGACAATCAGAACGGGAGGAACAAGGAAGAGGTTTTCGGTGTGTGAGAACTGCAGTCTGATGATTCTATAACAGGAATGATGAGAGAATGGTCTGCCTACACAAACTGACTGATCAGGTTGTATGACCTGGTGGAGAAGGATGAACCGACTTATCTAATCAAAGAAAAGACACTGCAAAACATTAAAAAATGGAGACCAGTGGTTGAATATAAGAAAAAAACTGAGAACAAAAGAAATGTTAGGCTTCAATAACTGAATACATTCAAAATAAAGCGGCAATAGGAGAGATGACCAGGCCAATTAGATTTGATGCAGATGACTAGGACAGTTTTAAATGGTGTATTTTAACATTTTGATAAATGTTTTTTAATTTGTATGTATTGTATGTGAATTTGTGTCTCGGCATTGAATGTTTGCCGTGTATATGCTGTGCTCCGCCCTGAGTCCCCTTCAGAGTGAGAAGGCGGAATATAAATGTTTTACATAAATAAATAAACAAGAAGCTGAAATATGATAGATGTCAAACACCTGTGTTCACTTAATGGCATAGAGGAGAAAGATGCTATATATATATATATATATATATATATATATATATATATATACACACACACACATACACACATACATACACACACACACTTATCTAGTGGGAAGTGTAAATTAGTCTGTATTTGCACTTGTCCTTAGTTGAACAGGCAAGATGCCAGAATATGCGAGAGTTGCAAGAGTCCGAGGAGGGAGCCCTCCCTCAACAGCGGGTGATCAGTTCTGAGTAAAGGAATGAAACCCATTCTTCTGGGAAAAAGTTAAAGAAAAACCTCAGGATGAAGAAAACTTCTGTAAAAGTGAAGTTGGGGGAGGGGGAGGGAACAGTTCCATCTTGTTTCCTGCATATGTCATCAGTTGGGGATCCCTCCACCCAGCACCAACCACTGCTTGGGCCAGGGTGAAGAGAGAGAGGGCCAGGAGACAGTTCCACCTTGTCTCCTGTGCTATCCTTATAATATAATATGATATAATATAATATAATATAATATAATATAATGTATATACATGTAATATTTATAATAGTATAATGTAATACAATATAATACTCATACGAATAATATATTATAATTATAGATTTTATATTACATGTAAATTATTATTATTAAAATATAATGATATAGTACTGTACAATATATAATATATAATACCGATATTGTACTATGCTAATAATATAATACATTGTATGTGTATATATCTTGTATGCCACTGAGTCCCCTTCGTGGTGAGAAGGGCGGCATATAAATGTGCTCTGCCATGGCTGACTTCTCCGGTTGAACTAGTCTGCATTGCATTTCATGTTCCTTGATTTGTGTCTGGGCAATGCTGCTGCGTTTGGTGGTCCCTATGCAGACTTGTCCACAGCTGCATGATATACGGTAGACTCCTGCAGAGGTGAGAGGATCCCTCTGTGCTTTGCTGAGTGTAGCATTTATTAAATTTACTTAGCGTGTCTGTACATTGTAGGTTGTGTTTCTTCATCAGCTCCCCAAGTGGTTCCCTTGATGTATGGTAAGAACACTTTTCCTCCAGTTGGATCTTTGTCTTTACCAAGAACCTTTTTTTTCCTGATGTTTTGCCTGCATCTGTGGCTGGAAGATCTTCAGAGGAGATGGAGGATCAGATGGAGTATCTTCAGTAGATCAGATGGGGGAACTTCAGAGGATCATATGGGGATCTTCAAATGATCAGAGGAGAATCGCATGGAGAATCGCATGGAGGATCTTCAGAGGATCACATGGGGATATTCAGAGGAATAGATGGGGGGTCTTCAGAGGAAGAGGTGGAGGAACTTCAGAGGATCTGATGGGGGATCCTCAGAGGATCACATGGAGGATCTTCAGAGGGTCAGAGGGAGGATCTTCAGAGGATCAGATGGGTGATCTTCAGAGGATCAGGTGGAGGAGCTTTAGAGGATCAGATGGGGATCTTCAGAGGATCAGATGGAGGATCTTCAGAGAATCGCATGGAGGATCTTTAGAGGATCACATGGATGATCAGAGGAACAGATGGGAGATCTTCAGAGTATCACATGGAGGATCTTCAGAGGGTCAGAGGGAGGATCTTCAGAGGATCAGATGGAGGATCTTCAAGGGTCTGAGGGAGGAACTTGAGAGGATCAGATGGAGGATCTTCAGAGAATTGCATGGAGGATCTTCAGAGGATGACATGGAGGATCTTCAGAGGATCACATGGATGATCAGAGGAACAGATGGGGATCTTCAGAGGATCAGATGGAGGATCTTCAGAGGGTCAGAGGGAGGATCTTCAGAGGAACAGATGGGGGATCTTCAGAGGATCACATGGAGGGTCTTCAGAGGATCACATGAGAGATCATCAGAGGAACAGGTGGGGGATCTTCAGAGGATCAGATGGAGGAACTTCAGAGGATCACATGGAGATCTTCAGAGGATCAGATGGAGGATCTTCAGATAATGGCATGGAAGATCCTCCATCTGATCCTCTGAAGATGCCTGCCAGTCACAGATGCAGGTGAAACGTCAGGAGAAAATGCTGCTACAATACACTGGCCCTATTAGCCCGGAAACCCACGCAACACCCTGATGGTAGAGATGTCAGCCAGAGACAAATCAGGGCCAGGGGGAGGCTACCTTTCCCTCCTCCCTCGGCCTTCCGCTCCCTTTGCCTCCCCTTGCCTTCTTTCCCTTGCCTTCCTTTCCTTCTCCCTCCCTCCCTCCTTCCGCCTTGCCCGTCTTTTCCTACCCGGCGTGGAGCATCATGTAGGAGAGGAAGCGCCAGGCCTGGCTCCTCCGGTCCGGGCGGTAGGTGAGGGGGCTTTCCCAGATGCCGCTCTCCAGCGTCACCCATTGGGCCTGGGGCTCCTGCACCGCGTAGTACGCGAAGACGCCCAGCTGCAGAGAGAGGGAGCGAGAGAGAGAGAGAGCGGCTCAGCGGGGGCTCCGTGGAGGGGCAGGAAGGGGGTTTGCGGTGGGACTCCGCCCGCTCCCTTCGCACCTCGGCGGCGCTGACGAGGAGGATGAAGAGCGGAGGCGGGAGGCACGAGGCCCGCTCAAGGTACGAGGCTCGCGCGCCCTCCGGCAGCACCCACCGCGACACTGTCTCGTGCAGACGCCCACAGGCATCCCGCCGCCCGCTCTCCGCCTCCGCCTCGCTCAGAGCGGACAGCTCCATCTCTGGGAGGAAGAGGAAGAAAGAGGCGCTGGGGACCAACACCCGGAAAACTCCCTCTCCCTTCCTCCCTCGCGATCCTCTCTCCTTCCCGGCCTGAAGCGCCGCGTGGCGACCACAGGACGAAGCTTCCTCGCCCCTCGGAGGGAAGGGGAGGGGAAGGGAGGGAAGCCCCGCCCACTCCCCGCCTCAGCCCCGCCCCCTCACCTTGCCCCTCCCTCCCAGGCGTGGGCAGACTTGGCCCCGCCCTCCAGGTGTTTTGGACTTCAGGAAAGGCTTTCACTTTGTTTTGTTTCTTTCGTGTCAGGAGCGGCTTGAAAAACTGCAAGTCGCTTCTGGTGTGAGAGAATTGACCATCTACAAGGACGTTGCCCAGGGGATGCCCGGATGTTTTAATGTTTTACCAGAGCTTTATAAAGGTAAAGGTTTCCCCCTGACATTAATTAAGTCCTGTATTTTGGACTTCAGTAAAGGTTTTTGCTTTGTTTCATTTTTCGTGACAGGAGCGACTTGAGAAACTGCAAGTCACTTCTGCTGTGAGAGAATTGGCTGTCTGCAAGGACATTGCCCAGGGGACGCCCAGATGTTTTGATGTATAAATCAAAACATGTATAAATATGTGAGAGGAAGCCACAGGGAGGAGGGAGCAAGCTTGTTTTCTGCTTCCTTGGAGACTAGGACGCGGAACAATGGCTTCAAACTACAAGAGAGGAGATTCCATCTGAACATGAGGAAGAACTTCCTGACTGTGAGAGCCGTTCAGCAGTGGAACTCTCTGCCCCGGAGTGTGGTGGAGGCTCCTTCTTTGGAAGCTTTTAAACAGAGGCTGGATGGCCATCTGTCAGGGGTGATTTGAATGCAACATTCCTGCTTCTTGGCAGGGGGTTGGACTGGATGGCCCATGAGGTCTCTTCCAACTCTTTGATTCTATGATTCTATGATGTTTTACCAGACCTGTAAAAAAGGTAAAGGTTTTCCCCTGACATTAGGTCCAGTAGTGTCTGACTATGGGGGCCGAAGAGCCAGCGTTGTCCGTGGACACCTCCAAGGCCAGCATGACTGCATTGAGTGCCGTTACCTTCTCACCGGAGCGGTATCTATTGATCTCATTTGCATGTTTTCAAACTCCTAGGTCGGCAGAAGCTGGGATTAACAGCAGGAGCTCACACCGCTTGCTGGATTCAAACCTGCAACTTTTCTGTCAGCAAGTTCAGCAGCTCGGTGGTTTAACCCACTGCTCCACCGGGGGGGGGGGGGGGGGGGGTGTCCAGAGCTGTAGCCAGGAAAAAAAATTGGAGGGAGGGTTTTTATTTTCTTTTGTCGTGTCAGGAGTGACTTGAGAAACTGCAAGTCGCTTCTAGTGTGAAAGAATTGCCATCTGTAAGAACATTGCCCAGGGGACGCCCGGATGTTTTGATGTTTTATCATCCTTGTGGGAGGCTTCTCTCATGTCCACTCATGAGGAGCTGGAGCTGATAGAGGGAGCTCATCCACGCTCTCCCTGGATTTGAACCTGCGACCTGTCAGTCTTCAGTCCTGCCAGTACAGGGGTTTAACCCACTGCGCCACCAGGGGCTCCAAAGGGAAGGTTGAAACCTTTTTTTAAACAAATCAAGAAGAGTAGTTCCATAACACAAAATAAATTAAAGAATATGGTTCATTTTATATTTTTATATAGACGTAATTAAATCCATTTTCTATTTTAGTTACAAAGTTTCAAAATAACTGGAAATGACTGCTAATTGGTTATTTATAGTTACAAAAGAATACAATGTCTGTTGGAAACACCTGAAAACTGTGTCAATACACTTTTCAGAAATCAGGCTCCATCATTAAACTTCAGTGAACACTCAAGAGTGCCAGTCCAGTCAGTCGTTCTTGCCCCATTGTGCTTCTTACGTATGTTTTCAAATGTTTAAGAGTTGAAAATGACCGATATAATGACACATACACACACACACACACTTTAAATTGGCATATCTAAAAATCAAGAAAAATGACCCACACATATTATTAACTTTTTAGAAACTACATACAATACTAGAAACTACATAGGGAGCCCCCGGTGGCGCAGAGGGTTAAACTGGTGAGCTGCTAAACTTGTTGACCGAAAGGTTGCAGGTTTGAATCAGGGAAGCGGAGTGACCTTCCACTGTCAGCCCCAGCTTCTGTCAACCTAGCAGTTCGAAAACATGCAAATGTGAGTAGATCAATAGGTACCACTCCAGCGAGAAGGGATTACAACCCCCAAAATGGATGAGGCTTTGGCAAAAGACAAAAGCACAGCTGGGATATTCACTATAATGAATATTTATTTATTTGAAACATTTATATCCCATCCTTCTCAACCTCCGAAGACAGACTCAGGATGGCTTCCAACAGGCAACCATTCAGCGCCGACACAATATAAAACATATCATAAAATACAACCATATACATTAAAACAGTTATAAATATACATTAAAAACAGTGCACCAGTTTAAAATCGTCATCCAGATCAGTCCATTGTGGTCAAATAAAGATCTTCAGCAGTAAATTGGTCTATTCTGCAAACACTTGATCACATAGCCAGGATTTAAGTTTCTTTCAGAAGGTCAGGAGGGAGTGGGGCAGAACTAAGCTTATTACAGAGGGAGTTCCACAGCTGAGGGGCCACCATGGAGAAGGCCCTGTCTCTCGTCCCCACCAAACACGACTGTGATGACATTGTGCAGGGCCTCCCTGGATGATCTTAAGGTCCTTGGTGGTTCGTAGAGGGAGATACGTTCGGACAGATAAATTGGGCTGGAACTGTTTAGGGCTTTATAGGTTAAAACCAGCACTTTGAGTTGTGCTTAGAAGCTAATAGGCAGCCAATGGAGCTGGGGTAACAAGGAATTGTACGCTCCCTGTACCCCAGTCCTGTGAGCAACCTGACTGCCGAGCGTTGGATGTAACCAGAGCATGGACCACCATGGCCAAGTCAGACCTCCCAAGATACGGGTGCAGCTGGCGCACAAGTTTTAATTCTGCGAATGCTCCTCTGGCCACTGCTGAGACCCAGGGTTCCAGGCTCAGCGATGAGACCAGAATCACTCCCAAGCTGTAAACCTGCTTCTTCAGGGGGAGTGTAACCCCATCAACCACAGGCTGTAACCCTATACCCTGTTTGGCCTTGTGACTGACCAGGAGGACCTCTGTCTTGTCTGGATTAAGTTTCAATTTGTTTGCTCTCATCCAGTCCGTTACAGCTGCCAAGCACCGGTTCAGGACCTGAACAGCCTCCTTAGTAGCAGGTGGGAAGGAGTGACAGAGTTGGACATCATCTGTGAACAGGTGACACCGAACTCTGAAACTCCAGGTGATCTTCCCCAATGGCTTTATGTAGATGTTAAATAACATAGGTACTGAGCCCTGTGTGACCCCACAGTACAATGGCTATGGGGCTGAGCAGGTGTCCCCCAACAACACCTTCTGGGAGCGACCCTCCAGGAAGGACTGGAGCCACTGCAAAACAAGGTGTCCTAGAAGGATACCGTGGTCTTTGGTATTGAAGGCTGATGAGAGGTCCAGCGGAACAAACAGGCATAGATCATCGAAGGCTGATGAGAGGTCAGCTCCCAGCGTAGATCATCCACTAAGGCGACCAAGGCTGTCTCGGTACTATGTCCCGGCCTAAAGCCAGACTGTGCTGCAGTTAGATAATCCATGTCTTCCAAGAATCCCTGGAGTTGGGAGGCCACCACACTTTCCAGGACTTTGCCCAAAAAGGGGAGATTGGAAAATGGCTGATAGCTGACTAATCGAGTGGGGTCCAATGATGTTTTTTTCAACAGCGGTTTTATTACAGCTTGTTTTAAGCTGACTGGAATAGTGCCTTCCCGAAGGGAGGCATTAACCATCACTTTCACCCACTCTGCCAAACCCCCTCTGGCTTCCTTTACCAGCCAGGATGGGGTTTAGGACGCAGTGGTAAATATAATGCAGATTTATATTTAATCTGAGTGTATGTATCTTACTCTATGGCTGAGAGTGTGTGACTATGCCTTTCAGGGGGTTAGACTATGAGCCTGAATGAGTAGGACCTGCCAAGTTCTCTCAAACACTGTAGAAAATGGCACCCCCTGGAGCAGCAAAGCAAGAAAGGACCCAATATGCGGCCTATCATGAGGTGAAAATACAGTGAAATATTAACCATGAATATATAAATAACTATAAATCTCAACAATTACAACTCCCAAATGTCAAACTCTGTTTTCACCAAACTACACCATTTGGGCATATTGAGTACTTGTGCCAAGTTTGTTTCAGAACTATCACTGTTTGAGTCCACAGTGCTCTCTGGATGTAGGTGAACTACAACTCCAAACCTTAAGGTCAATGCCCACCAAACCCTTCCAGTATTTTCCGTTGGTTGTGGGCATTCTGTGTGACAAGTTTGGTTCAATTCTATTGTTGGAGTTCAGAATGCTCTTTGATGGTAGGTGAACTATCAATCCCAGCAACTACAACTCCCAAATGACAAAATCAATCCCCCTAGTATTCAAATTTGAGTGTATCGGGTATTTGTGCCAAATTTGGTCCAGTGAATGAAAATACATCCTAAATATCAGATATTTACATGACGATTCATAACAGTAGCAAAATTACAGTTATGAAGTAGCAACAAAAATAATTTTATGATTGGGGGTCACCACAACATGAGGAACTGTATTAAGGTGTTGCGGCATGAGGAAGGTTGAGAACCTCTGGTGTAATGAGTCATGGATTGTCATCAGTATTCTTATTTTTCTGTCCAGATCATCCAGCTCTGCTTGCGTCCAGGGTATCTGATGATGGGGATGGCCCAGGTGTTGATAGACTTGATTGTATTTCTGCCATTTAAATTGCTCTTCAAAATTTTTCTCATGCTTTGGACATATTCTTTGCTGACCACATCTTTCATATGTCCATGCTTGATATTATTATTATTATTATTATTATTATTATTATTATTATTTTGACACAAAAACACAGTATGTCACAGCAAACAAGATATATATGCTGGATTTCACATCACAAAATCACAAGTTGAACACTTCTCTTTAAAAAATATATTTTATTAGTTTCTCAGGTACAATAAAAAGTGGGGGAACATAATCATGGTAAAGAAACGTAGGAGAATTGATAGTAAGGAATGGAGAAGGTAAATGGGGGAAGGTAGAATTGATTGTGTTTTGGGGTAGTAGGTAAAGGGGGGAAAGGGGGTTTGAAGGGATGGAATTGTAGTTAAACACTTCTCAAGTGTTTAGAACTGTGTGATGTATTTTTGATTGATGCATGCAAATCCAAGTAAGGTGGCCTTTTGCAGTTGACAGATCAATGTTTATTGTTTCCAAATGCGGGCTAAGATCTTTTGGCACAGTACCCAGTGTGCCGATTACCACTGGGACCACCTGTTTTGGTTTATACCAGAGCCTTTGCAGTTTGATTTTGAGGTCCTGAGTTTTTCCTGTTGTTTTTCCTCAACGTGACTGTCACCTGGTATGGCGACATCAACAATCCAAACCTTTTTCTTTTCCACAGTCATGAAGTTTGGTGTATTGTATTCCAAAACTTTGTCAGTCTGGATTCGAAAGTCCCACAGTAATTTTGCGTGTGCATTTTCCACTACCTTTGCAGGTTTATGATCCCACCAGTTCTTTACTACTGGCATGTGGTACTTGTGACATAAGTTCCAATGAATCATTTGGGCCACATCGTTGTGCATAATGCACAGATATCTATGGCAACAACCAACAAAACAACAATGCATGTAAGTAACAGATGTAAAGAAAAGCATATAGAAACAACCAGTCAGGCATTCACAACAGAGCCAAAGCTACTATCAGGAATGTAAGTAGACTAGCGTGTGTATCGAAAACATTTTTCAAAACAATGTTGATTTGGGGATTTTAGTATATCTATTATCTGTATGTTGCTTCATTTCTTATTTAGTGTACTCAAGCATTATAGATAAGACTGGCATAACACCCGAAGAAGTTGTAACGAAACAAAGGGCACAACCCGGGAGACCTTATTGTGTTGCTGTTCCTGGCGTTACGAGTTAATGAAGAATCTCCTATAATATATAGAAGTTGTTATTTTGGAAGCTGAAGGGTTGATGTTCCTGGCGTTACGAGTTAATGAAGATTCTACTTTAATAAAGAGGTTGTTATTTTGGAAGCTGGATTTTTTTTACTACCTTTGGTATTGGACTCAAGACCTTTCGTAGCTCCAGGACTTATTAGGACTGGTTGTTTCTATATAGAATTATAGAGTTGGAAGAGACATCATGGGCCATCCAGTCCAACCCCCTGACAAGAAGCAGGAAAATTGCATTCAAAGCACCCCTGACAGATGGCCATCCAGCCTCTGTTTAAAAGCTTCCAAAGAAGGAGCCACCACCACACTCTGGGGCAGAGAGTTCCACTGCTGAACAGCTCGCACAGTCAGAAAGTTCTTCCTAATGTTCAGATGGAATCTCCTTTCTTGTAGTTTGAAGCCTTTGTTCCGCATCCTAGTCTCCAGAGCAGCAGAAAACAAGCTTGCTCCCTCCTCCCTCTCACATATTTATACATGGCTATCATGCCTCCTCTCAGCCTTCTCTTCTTCAGGCTAAAGATGCCCAGCTCTTTAAACTGCTCCTCATAGGGCTTGTTCTCCAGACCCTTGATCATTTTAGTTGCCCTCCTCTGAATACATTCCAGCTTGTCAATATCAATTGTGGTGCCCAGAATTGGACACAATATTCCAGGTGTGGTCTAACCAAGGCAGAATAGAGCATGAGTAGCATGACTTTCCTGGATCTAGACACTATACTCCTATTGATGCAGCCCAAAACCCCATTGGCTTTTTTTTTTGCCACTGCATCACATTGTTGGCTCATGTTTAACTTGTTGTCCACAAGGATGCCAAGATCTTTTTCACACGTACTGCTCTCGAGCCATGCGTCCCCCATTCTGTATCTTTTTCTGCCTAAATGGAGTATCTTGCATTTCTCACTGTTATGCTTTTCTTTATGTCTGTTACTTATTTCGTGAATAGTTTATCCTTAGTTGAATTATAATATGAATTGTACTTTTACTACTGTGAATTTTGAAGTCTTTTTGACATAGTAATACAGTATGAAGTAACTTACTCTGAGGCAGACTTTTGCGAGTCCCTCACATACATTGTTGTTTTGTTGGTTGTCCACATAGTTGTGTCTCTGTTTGTGATCTGTCTGTGCGATTTTCTTGCAGCAGCTGAGGATATGATCCATGGTTTCATCAGCTTCTTTGCACAGTCTGTATATTGGGTCATCAGCAAATTTTTCAATCTTGGCCTTAATTAATTAATTAATTTCATATACTTGTACCCCACCCTTTTCACCCCCGAGGGGGGACTCAGGGCAACCTCACAGCAAAACCATCAACAAATTTATTAAAACAAAACATTAAATAAACAGTTGTTAAAACACGCCAATTAATATCTGGGTCCGATTTCGAAATTTCTTATGTCTTCTTCATACAAGCCGCTATTCAATAATCAAATGCAAGATCCCACAGCCAAGTCTTGAGTTTCCTTCTAAAGGACAGCAGGGAGATGGCCAATCTGATATCTTTGGGGAGGGAATGCCACAGACGGGGAGCCACTGTTGAGAAGGCCCTGTCTCTTGTCTCCAGCAATCACGTTTGCGATTGTGGTGGGACCGAGAGCAGGGCCTCTCCAGATGATCTTAAACTTTGTGATGATTCGTAGTAGAAGATACGTTCGGACAGGTAGTCTGGGCCAGAGCCATTTAGAGCTTTAAAGGTTAAAACCAGCACTTTGAATTGTGCTGGGAAGCAGAACCACAACCAGTGGAGCTGGCATAACAGAGGAGTTACACGCTCCCTGAGCAACCTGGCTGCCAACCATTGGACTAATTGAAGCTTCCGGGCAGTCTTCAAAGGCAGCCCCACGTAGAGCGCATTGCAGTAGTCTAATCGGGATATAACAAGAGTGTGGACCACATAATTGCATTTGTTACTATAATTTATATAAATAAAAATGTAATGTTCGTTTGTGTGATTAACATAACTAAAAAATCACTGGACAAATTGACACCAAATTTGGACACAATACACCTAAC
Organism: Anolis sagrei; assembly: GCF_037176765.1. Lineage (NCBI taxonomy): Eukaryota > Metazoa > Chordata > Lepidosauria > Squamata > Anolidae > Anolis > Anolis sagrei. Next base: position 86,655,238 of record NC_090034.1, read on the forward strand.
AGTCCAACGAGTGTCCATTACCCATAAACTCACATGCACGCACATGCGCACACACAAAACCCCAGCGGAGCAGACTTAAAACCCCCAAAATACACCATATATACACATACACTCATATTCATATGCACATGCACACATTCATACACACACATATATATGCACAAACACACACAAATATACACATATACACACATACATATACGTATACACATATATACATATAAACATGCACATATACATGCACACACATACATATCCACATACATACAAATATACACACAAATATGCATATAGACAAGCACACACATATAGACAATATGCATTATTCACTGTGCTGTCACGCGCTGGGCCTATGACAATGTCTGTTTATAGGACGTGTTTTCTGTATACCCAACAGGACACCGGGGTGCCTCAGCTAAAGGGTCCCACAGGTTTCCCAACACAAAGTTCTGTAGAGGCTCAAAATAAGTCCAACCAAGTTCTTTATTAAGGCTTAAATCTTCAAACAAATGCATAAAATGCCATATAATCTTGAAAAAATGGTAGCTTTCTTGATCTGCCGACAAGGGACAGGCAACTGTTTGATAAACTGTTCCTTTCCTCTTTAGGGAAACCTTCCAACCCCTCCTTGGGCAATCTTTCTTAACCCTGCTGGCGTGAGGCCCCAACTCCCAGCTCCAAGCTGCGTTATGGATAGCCCGAGTGGTCCCTTACCCAGGCAATGTTTGCTGCAGATCTGCCAAGCTGGTGTCCTTTTAGTTTCTCCACAAAGGCTGTGGAACTGTAACTTTACTCTCCAGCAAAGCTGTAGAGGTTTTCTTTTTCCCAACAAAAGCTGGCTGTAGATCTATATCTTTAATCCCGGCAGAGCTGGTTGTAGATCTATTTCTTTGACCCCAGCAGAGCTGTAAGAAGCTAAGCTTTTTACAGGTGGGGTAGAGAGAAGCCCACGCGTCCTACTGTAAGGCTTCAAACTGTGAGACTGAACTGAAAGTCCCCTTTTTTCCCTACAAACCTGGGGGAAAGGGTGGGTGTAAAGGCTCTAACGATGATTGATAGGTTGTTGGCCCTATGATTGCAAGCTGGGGAAAGCTACCCAATTGCAAAATGCATGGCCAAGATGAAATTCAAACAAACTAACAGTGCAAGAAAAAGAATAAAATCTCCTGGCACAGCTGTGCCAGCACATACACATATAAACACACAAATACACACACACACACACACACACACACACATATATATATATATGAGGGGTATTTTTTAAGTAAGGTCCGTTTTGTTGTAGACACTAGTTGTTCGCGCGCATACCGCAACGAGCGCGTGCGTTGTGTACCGGCATGCCTCGGGAACAACTGTGCTCAGTTTCCTCTCTGTAGCTAACCTGTATGGTTCTGTTCTGTGCTTTAAAAATGTTTAAGACTATCAACTCACTCGCCGCATGTGAGGTTTGCTCAGTGATACGGTTTTTGTCAGCAAGGAACCTGCCTGCTGCAGAAATCCATCGACAGATTTGTGAAGTGTACGGTGATACTGTTATGAGTGAAAGCAAAGTGCGTAAGTGGGTACGACAATTCAAAGATGGCCGTGACAACGTCCATGATGAGGACGTTGCCGTCACATCACATTGTTGGCTCGTGGACAACAAGTTAAACATGAGCCAACAATGTGATGTGGCGGCAAAAAAAGCCAATGGGATTTTGGCCTGCATCAATAGGAGCATAGTGTCTAGATCTAGGGAAGTCATGCTACCCCTCTATTCTGTTTTGGTTATACCACATCTGGAATATTGTGTCCAATTCTGGGCACCACAATTCAAGAGAGATATTGACAAGCTGGAATGTGTCCAGAGGAGAGTGACTAAAATGATAAAAGGTCTGGAGAACAAGCCCTATGAGGAGCGGCTTAAGGAGCTGGGCATGTTTAGCCTGAAGAAGAGAAGGCTAAGAGGGGATATGATAGCCATGTATAAATATGTGAGAGGAAGCCACAGGGAGGAGGGAGCAAGCTTATTTTCTGCTTCCCTGGAGACTAGGACGCGGAACAATGGCTTCAAACTACAAGAGAGGAGATTCCATCTGAACATGAGGAAGAACTTCCTGACTCTGAGAGCCGTTCAGCAGTGGAACTCTCTGCCCCGGAGTGTGGTGGAGGCTCCTTCTTTGGAAGCTTTTAAACAGAGGCTGGATGGCCATCTGTCAGGGGTGATTTGAATGCGATGTTCCTGCTTCTTGGCAGGGGGTTGGACTGGATGGCCCATGAGGTCTCTTCCAACTCTTTGATTCTTTGATTCTATGATTCCATGACCGCTCTGGTCGCCCTTCGACGACATGAAAACGGCAGTGAACTCTTGGTTATCGGAGCAAGCGGCAAGTTTTTATGAAGAGGGTATTTTAAAATTGGTTCAGAGGTATGATAAGTGTTTGGACAAACTTGGCAACTATGTCGAAAAATAGAGTGAAGTAGGTACTTTCTGAAAATAAATTTACTTTTTTGAAATAAACTTTCATTGTGTACTTATGTTCCAACGGACCTTACTTAAAAATACCCCTCGTGTGTGTGTGTATATATATATATATATATACACACACACACATACACACACACAAAACACATATACACAGACTGGGCCACAGCAACGCGTGGCAGGGGATGGCTAGTTATATTATTATAATTTATTATTATTATTTGAAACACAATATGCATTCAGTTGATGCCATACATCAAGGGAACCACTGACCACATAGGGAAGCTGATGAGGAAACACAACATACAAACAATCTACAAACCCACCAAGAAAATCTAACAAATGCTACGTTCAGCAAAGGACAAGAGGGATCCTCTGACCTCTGCAGGAGTCTACCGGATACCATGCAGCTGTGGACAAGTCTACATAGGGACCACCAAACGCAGCTTTGCCCAAACACGAATCCAGGAACATGAAAGGCACTGCAGACTACTTCAACCAGAGAAATCAGCCATAGCAGAGCACCTGATGAACCAACCTGGACACAGCATTTTATTTGAGAACACAAAAATGCTGGACCACTCTCACAACCACCATGTCAGACTACACAGAGAAGCCATTGAAATCCACAAGCATGTGGACAATTTCAACAGAAAGGAAGAGACCATGAAAATGAATAAAATCTGGCTACCAGTACTAAAAAACTCTAAAATTACAACAGCAAAACAGCAGAGAGAAAAACAGGCAGGGACATCTAATCACCTTTCAAGAAGAGTTTGCTCCAGGCACAGTCAGCCCATTGTTTGCTAATCAAGGTGGTCAGTGGAAAGACTCACACCCAGCCCAACTTACAAAAGCCCTTTGTCTCACCCTGGTCATCACAGATATATAAACCCCTTTTTTCCCAGCTCCAGCAGACCTCACCTCTGAGGATACTTGCCACAGATGCAGGCGAAACGTCAGGAGAAATGCCTCTAGAACATGGCCATGTAGCCCGGAAAAACCCACAAGAACTGAGTGATTCCAGCCATGAAAGCCTTCGACAATACAATATGCATTATTATTACCACAACAACATTAATTGTTGTAGTAATAATAATAATAATAATAATTATTATTATTATTATTATTACCATCATCATCATCAAGGGAAGGGAAGGGGAGGAGGTGGTGGAGGGCCTCCCATCCCGCAGGCTGGCCGAAGCGCCCCCAAGCGGCCAGGGGTGGCGCCGGGCCGGGCAGGCGGGCTCTTCCGCTCCTTCCCGGCCCTCCTTTCCCAGCTGCAGCGGCGGCACCCCGGAACATGGCGGCGATAACGGTCGCGAGGCGGTGAGGAGCCACGGCGCTGCCAGGTGAGCAGGGCCTCCGCCAGGGAGAAAGGCGGAAGAGAGGCCCGTCGGGGCGAGTCCCACTCCGGGAAGGGCGAGGGGAAAGCCGGAGGCCTCTGCAGCCCCGTAGGCCGCGTCCCTCGGGCAGAGTGACAGGCCTGCCTGTCGCACAGAGAGGGCTTTGGAGGCGCCCCCCTCTCCCAGGGCGACGCCGTGGAGGACGAGGACCAGGCCGGGCCCGCCTCCGTTAGCATTGCTTAGCATCCCCTCTTTTCCCTCTCGCTCCCGCTGCGCAGAGGCCTTCTCTGGAGCATCCCATGCCAAACGCGCATGGGATTGGCTTCCATACCGTGTGGCCCGCCCTGTCATTGTATGTGGCCCTCAGGTGCTGGGCAACAACTCCTGCATAACAGGCATGGGCCAACTTGGGCCCTCCCCCCAGGTGTTTTGGACTCCAACTCCCACCATTCCTCACAGCCTCAGGCCCCTTCCTTTCCCCCCTCAGCCGCTTAAGCCACTCTATCCTCACCGTTCTGAGGGCCCTTCCACACAGCCCTATATTCCAAAATATCAAGGCAGACAATCCCACATTATCTGTTTTCAGCTGGAATATATGGCTGTGTGGACTCAGATAACCCAGGGCCCTTCCACACAGCCCTGTATCCCAAAATACCAAGGCAGACAATCCCACATTATCTGCTTTGAGCTGGAATATATGGCAGTGTGGACTCAGATAACTCAGGACCCTTCCACACAGCCCTATATCCCAAAATATCAAGGCAGGAAATCCCACAATATTTGCTTTAAACTGGAATATATGGCAGTGTGGACTCAGATAACCCAGGGCCCTTCCACACAGCCCTATATCCCAAAATATCAAGGCAGACAATCCCACAATATCTGTTTTGAACTGGAATATATGGCTGTGTGGACTCAGATAACCCAGGACCCGTCCACACAGCCCTATATCCCAGAATATCAAGGCAGACAATCCCACATTATCTGCTTTGAACTGGAATATATGGCAGTGTGGACTCAGATAACCCAGGGCCCTTCCACACAGCAATATATCCCAGAATATCAAGGCAGACAATCCCACAATATCTGCTTTGAGCTGGAATATATGTCAGTGTGGACTCAGATAACCCAGGGCCCTTCCACACAATGATATATCCAATAATATCAAGGCAGACAATCCCACAATATTTGCTTTGAACTGGAATATATGGCAGTGTGGACTCAGATAACTCAGGACCCTTCCACACAGCCCTATATCCCAGAATATCAAGGTAGGAAATCCCACAATATTTGCTTTAAACTGGAATATATGGCAGTGTGGACTCAGATAACTCAGGGCCCTTCCACACAGCCCTATATCCCAGAATATCAAGGCAGACAATCCCACAATATCTGCTGGAATATATGGCAGTGTGGACTCAGATAATCCAGGGCCCTTCCACACAATGATATATCCCAGAATATCAAGGCAGACAATCCCACAATATCTGCTGGAATATATGGCAGTGTGGACTCAGATAACCCAGGGCCCTTCCACACAATGATATATCTCAGAATATCAAGGCAGACAATCCTACAATATCTGCTTTGAACTGGAATATATGGCAGTGTGGACTCAGATAACCCAGGGCCCTTCCACACAGCCCTATATCCCAGAATATCAAGGCAGACAATCCCACAATATCTGCTTTGAACTGGAATATATGTCAGTGTGGACTCAGATAACCCAGGGCCCTTCTACACAATGATATATCCCAGAATATCAAGGCAGAAAATCCCACAATATCTGCTTTGAACTGGAATATATGGCAGTGTGGACTCAGATAACCCAGGGTCCTTCCACACAGCCCTATATCCCAAAATATCAAGGCAGAAAATCCCACATTATCTGCTTTGAACTGGAATATATGTCAGTGTGGACTCAGATAACCCAGGGCCCTTCTACACAATGATATATCCCAGAATATCAAGGCAGAAAATCCCACAATATCTGCTTTGAACTGGAATATATGGCAGTGTGGACTCAGATAACCCAGGGCCCTTCCACACAACAATATATTGCAGAATATCAAGGCAGAAAATCCCACATTATCTGCTTTGAACTGAAATATATGGCAGTGTGGGCTCAGATAACCCAGGGGCCTTCCACACAGCCCTATATCCCAGAATATCAAGGCAGACAATCCCACATCTGCTTTGAACTGGAATATATGGCAGTGTGGACTCAGATAACCCAGGGCCCTTCCACACAATATATCCCAGAATCTCAAGGCAGACAATCCCACAATATCTGCTTTGAACTGGGTTATCTGAGTCCGCACTCAGATAATGTGGGATTTTCTGTCTTGGTATACTGGGATTAAGGGCTGTGTGGAAGGGCCCTAAGATAGGTCAGGCTCATTAGCCCAAGTTATTTCTTCATGAGAACAATAACTAGGACGTTCCCCATTCTAGAGCAACACCAATCACTGTTCTATGTAGTTGTAAGGCTTTTAGTTAAGACTAATAGATAAGTGGAACCTTTGCATTCCGGGGGTGGGCTAGATCTCCAAACATCAGGTGCATAAAAGTGTTATCATGGCCTTCTATATGACAACTTGGAGGCTTATAAGTAGCTATTGCTGAATTGCATATTGCTTGATTTGATGGAACAGCAGGACTGCTGACCAACAGGTCAGAGGTTCAAATCCAGGACGAGTAAGTAGCTCCCCATGTGGGAACGTGAGAGAAGCCTCCCACAAGGATGGTAAAACATCAAACATCTAGGTGTCCCCTGTACAGTGTCCTTGCAGATGGCCAATTCTCTCACACCAGAAGCAACTTGCAGTTTCTCAGGTCGTTCCTGATACGAATAAAAAAAGATGGAACATGGCTCCTAGAGACTTCTAAAACACAGCGCACTGCGTTCCTCTCATTTTCCGTTACATTTCAGCCCAAGGCATTTTAAAACGGTTCACTTTAAATGCCAACAAGGAACAGACTGTTGCAAAATTGGGCTGTTTATTCATTTTTTAGTCTTCAACTCACAAAAGTATCCTACACAGTTACGTAGATAGCACATCAGCAATAAAATAATAGAAAACAACAATTCGAAAATATTTTAGAAAGAATAACAACAAACTACCAATGTTTAAAAGAAAACAATATTTATTCCAGTCTTTTAAAAATACAATATTGAAGCAAATGTAGCTCATATTTCTGACGTCAAGACACCACAGAAAAGTCCAATTCTACCCACCACTTTGTGCATATTTCTGTCCTACTTTTTTCCAGATTGCTTCCTAGTTTGCCCTTCTTTCCTTAAAAAATTGTTGTAAATTCTTCCTTCTTGATTCCTTTCTTACTTATTTAACTTTTGACAGTTGCTTTATAGCCTGCCTGTCCACATCTACCACACTAATCCGTTTGTGGCTTGAAAGAAAACAGTCAACTGGTTTCCAATTTCGTATAGTTTCCATGCTAGTTGCAATCAGCCTTGTTGCAGGTTGCTCTTTGCATGTTTGTATGACCAAGTAAAAGAGGGGGGGAAAGCATCCTTATTTTCCCAGAAACCAAATGTCCAGGGAGCTGAAAAAAACCCTGCACGTTGCCAAATAAATCAAGTGTGGATGATGTACTGAGTAACAACACTTTTAAGACAATGTAAGGAGAAATGCCTTACTTATAAAGTACAGAGAGGAAAAGTAAATCAATGAAAGTGTTTTGATTTGTAAAGCATACTTTTGAAAGCGAAAAGATACTTTTGAAAGTTATCTCTTCTGATACTAGTCAATTTTAACTTGTGAATTTCAACCTGCATTTCATGGGTGAATTTAGTCTGTATTTTACCTGTGTATATATGTTATATGTATTTTAATAATGTTTTGTTTTCTCTCACTGTTTTAACCATATTGTACCCCATCTCAAGCCACAAGAGAGGCAGGGAACTATTATTATTATTATTATTATTATTATTATTATTATTATTATTATTTCAGAGAGACTAAGGCCCCTTCCACATAGCTGAATAAAATCCCACATTTTCTGTTTTGAACTGAGATAAATGGCAGTGTGGACTCAGATAACTTAGGGCCCTTCCACACAGCCTTATATCCCAGAATATCATGGCAGAAAACCCCACATTATCTGAGTGTGGACTCCGATAACCCAGTTCAAAGCAAATATTGTGGGGTTTTCTGCCTTCTTATTCTGAGATATAGGGCTGTGTCGAAGGGTCATCAGCATGGGATTCTTGTGACCTTCCAATTGTTGTTGAACTGCAAATCTCAGCAGCCCTAATCAGTGTAGTGAAAGGTGAAGTATTGAAGGAGTTGCAGTTCAAACCATCTGTGATTCACACCCTGGCATAAACAAAGGATGTCAATCAGATTTATCTTGAATATCATTTTATGATGAAATTGAAATGGGAATTGCATGTCTATAGCAGTGTGTCTTCTAAGGTCACTTTGCCCTCAAGCTTTTAAGTGCTTAAGAAATGACGAGTAATTACTTTTGAGATTGTCTTTCTGTTCAGAAGCTTCCTAAATATATCGGCAGGAGGCTATGGTGACAACTTGGATTTTAGTTAGAAATGCACTTAACCTTTCTAATTCTTACTTGTTCTAGTCAGGGTTGATGGGATCTGGGGTCCAAAAATCTGGAAAACTCTAGTTTGGCAAGGCACTGTAATGTAGGTAAAGTGACAGCTCACCTTGCAGCTGAAAGCAAGGATGGGGATTACTGATTGTTGAACTGCATGCCACCAGGCTTCATAGTCAATAAAGAGTTTAGAGTTGTGCTCTAACAACTTTTGAAGTGGCCGACAATTATTATTCCTGGTCTTTAAACTCAAAGGGCACAGGTGACTTCAGAAGGAATATCATTTGCTCACAAACTTTCTAGGCCTTAGCATACTTTATAGAAATGGGGCTACAAAGTGGAATCCACGACATGCGAGTGTGGAGAAGAGCAAACCACTGACCACCTGCTGCAATGCAACCTGAGCCCTGCTACATGCAGCAACACCAGAGGCACTCCAAGTGGCCAGATACTGGTCAAAGGACATTTAATCAACTACCAAGCTTGCAAACTTTGTGTTTTGTTTGTTTGTTTGTTTTGTTAAAAATGTCTGGTTGCTCCTGACACGATAAATAAATAACACTCTTATAAGTATATACCAGGCGTGCCCTACTCGGCAGTGGTAAGGGGCCAATATTAAAATAGGCGATATTTCTTTGGGCCACTTCTCCTCCCTTTGATTGGCTTCAACTCCTCACATGACCACCAGTATGCCCATCCCTCTTCTTCCCCCTCCCACCCTTCATAGAATAAGTGGATTGCATGTTGGTCAGGTCTGGTATAGATACACAGGGTGTCCGAGGGAACTGGTGCAAGGCAACTTCCTAGGACATGTTATTTGGGGGAAGGGGAAGAGAAATCAAGCCCTCTTACTGGATGCTCCCACCCTGAGAAGGAAACAGAAATATGCAAAAGTATGATAGCTGGGACCCAGCACTGGTACACTGGTTGCGCAGCGTTCCTCTGAGTTAGAGAAGAGAACACGCGCGCAAGACAGCACACTGAGTGAAGAGACCCAGCTGCGGCAGGATACCAGTGTAGTAATGTAACGCAGGTGGGACAGGATAACAGTGAAGTAATGTAAGAGTGACTGGATTTTATTAACTGCTCATATTTCTCCCCTCCTTTCTATCCTTCCTTCCAATGCAACAACGTTTTTTAACATGTTTGCATACGATCTCCGGATAGCCTACATCATTATGCTTGGCTGTCCTCCCCCGCCTCCTTTCTACGGAACTACCTTGTCAACTGTCGTAGCTGTGTCTCTCACTGCATGCGGTCTCTCACGCATGTGGTGCTGTGTCTGGTGCATGTGTTCCCTTCAGAGCCGCGTTACGCAACCAGCGTAGTGCTATCAGCACTGGGTTCCAGTTATCATACTTTTGCCCAGAAATGACTGAGGAGAACTGGCCAAGTAAGGTGTTATCCTTCACACATGGGTCTCTTAATGGATCTGTTGGCTTCCCTCCATGGCCTCTCCAGACTTAGTGTCCCAAATACCTCCAGCAACTACTGGAGTTTCCTCACCTGCATTGCCCCTTACCATGACAGAAGATCTCTACAATCCTTGCTATATATTGCTTTTTCACTCTCCCTCCTTTCTTCTTCTTTTTGGTTACCAAGGGTATCTTTTACCAACTTGGATTGGTATGACAGCTACAACCATTTGTAGTTTTGATAGTCTTAAAATTGGATGACAGCAATATTCTACCTGGTTGGTTTATCTGGGGCTTTACTTGTCCAGATTTGTGGCTCAAATAGAACTGAGTGGATAGGTCATTGATTGGGACAGGTGACTGATTCTACCTGGTTGGTTTGTACGTGCCTGCACATCTATGTAATAAGGAGAGATCCTTTTTGTTCTATTGACCTGTCTTTGTAATTCCCTTCTCCCTCCAGTAGAACCTTGATGACATTTCAGCACCTGTTGAAAATGTCTATTTGCTGACTTCAATCCCTATCTTATGTAAACATTTTGAATTTTGGAGGACTACTTTTTTTTCTTTTTTCTTGCTGTAATGAATTTACTAGAACACGTAAGGCTTTTGATAACATGCAGAGCATAAACCATTCAAGCAAATAATTAAGTAAAATGATGTCTTAAAACAAAATAGAATGGATCCAAAATATTCAGTTTCATTCATAAAACCCTAGAGCTGAAATGTGAACACTACTATTGATATTTGGCATTTGATTTGTAAAAAGCACAGTGCGTTGACTGAAATTCTTCACCACATGTTTGACACTTCATATTCACTTATTTTCTCTTTTTAAATTATTTTTACCTAGACAACTTCAGGTCAGTAAACCTGAGCCAGTTCCAAGGTGAGGACCTGTAACAGACATTATAATGCGGAAGCCAAGCCCTCAGAAGGGTAAGTGCTAATAACAGCCCAAGAAAAGACAACAAGTTGATTGTTCAGTGTATGTTACTGAGACCAGAGACAAAAGATATAGATGCTTTTAAAGAAAAACTTATGGATCTGCAAGTCTTAGTATGGAATTAATTTTATATTGGGTGCATAGGAAAACATTTTAGATTTATTTAGAAGTAGAAAATGGCTTGTTGTTGTTTCACACAAATAGATCTATGCATTTTCGCTTTTCTCTCTCAGTTGTGTGCATGCTCAGAGCTGTTTTGAACAAGAACAAAATTCACACAGAAAAGTAGAAATGCACAAAAAAGTAGGAATATGCAATGCATGGTGACTGTGTATGTGCATCTCACTGCAGTGTTGGGATGGGATTGCAATTTTCTTGTGAAATACATCCCACAAACCAATTTCCACCAAGAATGTTTACTTCATGGAGTGCATAGAGTCCATCACATAGGGCACTTTTTCACAAGTATTCGTGTCACGTTGTGAGTTTCAAATGTTAATACATCTGAGAAGAATATTGTCAAAATTCAGAGGCTTTTAGCATCATATTTTAGAGTGTGCCTCCAAATTATTTGTTTAGTTTTTTTTAAAAAAAAAATCTTGGAAATGGAAGCTTGTTCTTCAAAAGGGGGCCTGTCTTCTGCCTCTGTTGTACTACATATTGTATTGTCAAGATGCTACTATAGTGTTGTTGCTGAGCGTAGTTACTTTGACACTGCTAAGAAATAGGCAGCATTTTGCCACATGTTTCTAGATTCTCTCCTTTTCTGCATGCAAGTGAACTTTATATCCCTAGTATTTTTAAGGAAGCTTAACTTACCATACAGTTAATGGGCAAGAAGTCTTTTGAGGCTGTGTTGCTGCTTTGGCTTATCATCTGCTTATACTCTCAGCATGGTGATAGCCAGTACTATGTTAGCATCGCTTTTAATGAGGCACAAAACCAAAAACCATGGCAGTTTTCTCCAGTGGCTGTAATATTTTTCCTTCTACAAGGCAAATAGTGACTGTGTGTATGGTGTATGTATTTAAGGCAGTTTTCCTTTGTTTACTAGTTTTTAATCTATAGTTATTAGGCTTGCGCATTTGTATAGAAACGCAACCTGCTTCTGTTTGTTTCATTTGTAAGGCCCCTGTTTTCATTTTCGAGTGCTTCCAAAAAGGGGCGCCTTTCCGAATGGGTGTTTTCATTCCACATTTGAAAATACATTTTTTTTTACCCATTGGCCACTATGGGCGGGCTTCCCTAGGCTCCCCTTCCCCATAGTTTTAGGGACAGAGGGGTCAAAATCGCCACACATGAAGGATTCATCTACCACTCTTAGCCCACCAAGTTTTAAAACGTTTGGGTCAACCCCTGATTTTTAGGGATTTTTTTCTCTCTATAAATAAAATCTTAAAAAACATTCCCTCTTTGCCCCCACTGGCCCTGCCTTCTAACTTCTCCAGGAGCAGCAGCAGGACGGAGGGAGGCAAGGCACCATTCCTGCCTAGCAAATGATGCTCTACACACACCACACCCACAGCCCAGTGCCTAGCCTCACTTCTTCTTTAACTGCTGGAAATAGGGGGAGGGGGATTCCCCTCCTCTTCCCACCATTTTTGGGTTTTGTGCTCCGTCGCGAAATAAAAGGAATGAAAGAACAAATGAAATGGGAGAAACGAGTACCACACACACCTCTAATAGTTATATGTTATTTTATGTATGTGATGTTTTTTACATTTTATGTGAGGCATTGAATTTTGATATTTACCTTCCTATGAACTGCTTTGAGTTCCCCAGGAGCAGGGGCAGCTCAACCCATTACGCAAAGTAAGCGTTTGCAGTATAGTTAATTTTGCCCAGGGGCGCTCTTGAGGCGCTCTTGGGGGAAAATAGACCTTGACATATGCGAGTTGTAGTTACTGGGATGTATAGTTCACCTACAATCAAAGAGCATTCTGAACTCCACCAATGATGGAATTGAACCAAATATGGCACACAGAACTCTCATGATGAACAGAAAATATATATCAGTGATTGGGGGGGGGGGGGGGGGAGAGAAATACTGTTTGCTTACTGTTGAAAATTACCTAGGGCTGCCTCTGCCCAGGGGTGAGAAAAGCTGTATATAAATACATAATAAATAAAGGTTCTCAAAATCAACTTCTCCCCTTTCTTTCATGCAGGTCATTTTGCCTGGGAGAGATATTTGAAAGAAACATGTTCCATCCCAGCTCCTGCGCATTGCTTCAAGCAGGTAATGGGAGCATTTCATGTTGTAAAGGGGTTGGTATGAAAGGTTTTTTTTTCTAGTCAGCTCATAGATAAGTGTGGGATAGGCCTTCTCATTAAGGAGAAATGTCAACAAATAATCTAATTCAATAAAGACCTGGTAGATCCGGAAAAAAATGATTTTCTATATAAATTCTTTTTAATTATTTAGCAAAGTTTGATTTTCATGATTTGACTTTTTTTGAAGTGTTAGGTGCTGTGTTGTTGACTGGATTTTCCCCCTTTGATCCTTATGCCAGTTTCTTTTTGTTGCTTATTGTGACATCTGACTTTGAAGCATTGATGTGCCAAGAACAATTCAGGGATTAAGAAGTCTGGAAAGAACAGAACATGTGTGATCTTAAGTCTGACTGAAATCCTTGTTTTCCTCAGTCATATTCCCCACCAAACAATGAATTTAAAATCAGCATGAAGCTAGAAGCCCAAGATCCTAGAAATACTACATCTACTTGCATTGCTACTGTGGTTGGACTGACGGGTGCCCGTCTCCGATTGCGCCTCGATGGCAGTGACAATAAGAATGACTTTTGGCGTCTGGTGGATTCTGCAGAAATCCAGCCAATTGGCAACTGTGAAAAGAATGGAGGGATGCTACAGCCTCCTTTGGGTGAGTCAAAACTCTGCTTGCCTCAAGGACTAGAATTAGGATTGTAATTTTTATACTTTTATATGATCAGAAACAGTTTGGATAGCAATACAGTACAAAAATGTCCAAAGTACTATGAGAAAAGAGGCTAAATATCAGGATATGTATGCACGGTGGAGAGTACGGGAAGTCTGCCAAAACATTACTAACTGGGTTACTCTGCGGGCACAAAACACATTTGTGTGAATTCATAGATGACTACTTAAAGAACCACATTTGCAGGTAACTTGTCCCTTTGATTTTTGATTTCTCCTTACCCTACTTAATAAAAAATACCATAATGTATCAAATGATTGTGTAACTTTGAATCACCCTAGTGGAAGCTTCCTATCTTTTGTGAGAATGCTGTGGTGAAATCACAATGATGTCAAAATGTAAGGATAGCTGGTATGGCAATGCTGTCATCTGGTGATATTCTTTTTATGGCCTCTGAATCTGTTTGTTTCAGGATTTCGGCTGAATGCTTCTTCTTGGCCCATGTTTCTTCTGAAGACTCTGAATGGAGCAGAAATGGCTCCTGTTCGAATTTTCCATAAGGTATGGTAGCAAATGAACTACATTGCTACATATTGTGAATATTGTATAGCTGGATTTTGATATGCTAAAGCTTGGTTCATCTTCGTGGTCTCTTGTGAATCACACAAATGGATCATCTGCGCCTGTGCAGAGCTCCTTTGGAACCTTGTGGAACTCTACTGACACATTTTTGGCGGAACTCATGACTGAGGTACGAGGGTTGAATGAAAAGTAATGCCTCCACCTTCGTAATTCCTCAACAGATGGCTGTACTGGTATGCGGTAGGTACTGCCTTGTTCAGTAGACTCTCCTCTACAGTTCCATTTTGGCGGGAAGCTTTAGCATTGAATGGTTGTGTTGTTAAAGTGTGAAGTATGGAACCCTGTGCAGATGGTCGGTCAGTGCGACTCAAGCAATGTGCAGTCATTGAAATCTTGACAGTAGAAGGTGTCACCCAAAGGAGATTCATCAGAGAATGCAATGGTGATTGTGTTGATGTGAATACTGTGCGTTGTTGGGCGAGTAAGTTTAAAGATGTTGAGGTAGGAACATCTGACTTGCGTGACGAACAAAGAGTTGGACGTCCTGTAACAGCAACCACTGAGTTTCACAAGCAAAAGGTTGACAGATTGATTCAGGACAATCATCGTATCACTCAGAGAGAAATTTCAAGCATAATCAGCATTTCACAAGAACGAGTGGGTCACATTATTGCTTTGCTTGGCTATTGGAAGATCTGTGTGTTGGGACTCAACCTGTGTGTGAACTTGAGCCTGAATCTCTGATTCTGTTGCCTAATGTTGATATTGATGTAAATGTTGAAGGGCCTAGTTTGGATAGTGAGGCTGAAGTGATCAATGAGGACGAGGTTCAAGATGGAGACACTTTGGGCAGTAAAAATCCTACAGGCTTTGATTTAGAGGCTTCAAGGGAAAAGCCAAGTTCTCATGAGAAAGAAAATTCACTCCCTTCTTCTGGCTTGAGCTTGCAAGATAACTTGACACCTGGTCGGGTCAATGATAACAGCCACAGTTTAGAGATAAGCCAGAGCCGCGGAGAGACTCAATGTTTACGTAGGTCCTAGAGAATTCAACGACTGAAACCAAAGATTAGAGTTAGCCGGAATCAGTTTCTGGGATTTAAGAGTGGCCGTGAGGGGGATTTCCTCAGACCAAGCATCGTTTAGTTCAAGTACAAAGCTCCAAGGCTTTTCAGTTTCCAGCGGCCTGGTTTCCAAGGGAATTTCTGGCTTTAAGTGAGATTTAGCAGGGGCTAATCTGTTCATGGATTTCCATTTAGAGTTTTCTGGATTTTACTGTTTTGGAGTTTCTGCAAGCTTTCTGAACATTGATGTTTACTGTTTCATTTTGACTTCTTTACCTTTGGACTTCTATCTTTTTATAATCATCATTCAAAAATGGGGTTTGTATTTTCCTAAACCAAGGCGTGGTGTATTAATGACAAGAGGGCCCTGTTTCTTGAGCTGGAGTGCGACACTGTGCACGATGGGTTGCGGAAACAGTGTCGACTTCTTCCATGACGACTTCAGAAAACTTGTTCACCGTTGGCAGAAATGTATCCAACTGTCTGATGATTATGTGGAAAAGTGAATAGTGGTAGTTAAAGAGTACATTCTAAGGATTATTTCTGCATTTCATTTATTAAAATATTCCCATCCAAACCCAAGTAACGAAGGTGGAGGCATTACTTTTCATTCAACCCTCGTATATATTTGATTGCTCCCCAAACCTTCGGTTCCTTCTGCCATGGCAGCATCTCTGTTAGGAAGCTCAGTCTGTGCCATCTCAGAGGCTCTCCAAATGGGTATGAGCAACCTTCAGGTTATCGTATGAACCTATGGACCATCTCCCACCTGAGACCATTTGTGGACACTACTCACAGTACTGCAGCGTTTTTATCTGAAAGGGATGTATTTTGAAGACATTGGCAAAAGAGCTATCTGGTCCACATATCTTTATGCCACACTACTGAATAGATGCTAGGTCCAGAAGAGATGCTGCTTTTGGCAAGATGGTATTTTTTGCATGTGTGGCATGGCATACCACCTTCTATTGTTAGTGGCTTGCTAGTCACACATTTGTGTGATTCACAGAGATCACGAAGAAGGACAGGTTGCTTAGCTGAAACTGTATTTCTTTCAGTGGTCATCTGTAAAATGCCACGATCCTGCCCATCCTGTGTCATGAACATCCAAGTTGCATTGTCTGCTGCCTTGAGGTTATGGAATTGGAGATTTGGGTGGCAACTACATTTATGTACCACAGCAGTGCAGAGGACAATACATCAGATAATGAAAGGAATGACAGTGGTGTGAAATCTTCTGACAAGGAAGATTAAAATGTTTAAATATGTAAATTTGTTTCTCTGAACACTTGTATGTTTTCTCGAGTTGTTTTCAACATTGTTTTATTAAAAAGTTGCTGTTTTGGAACCAAAAAAGGGTTATTCCCCTCGTGTAATAGTTGCACCACTTTTTTTTGCTAAAAAAGAGGAGGAAATGTGACTATTATACAGTGAAATATGGTATCTCTGTTTGGGCATGAGCACAGACACCATATGAATGATCAGGCTACTTTATTAGATCATACAATACTTGAAGTATAAATCTAAGTATAAAATTATCATATATTGTTATAATAAGTTTTATTTTCAAGCTGGGGTGTGTTTCTTTTTCTGTGTCCTTTTGTCCAGGAACCACCATCTCCATCCCAGAATTTCTTTAAGATTGGGATGAAACTGGAGGCTGTAGACAGGAAAAATCCACATTTCATCTGCCCAGCTACTATTGGTGAGGTGCGAGGTTCTGAGGTCCTCATCACTTTTGATGGCTGGAGAGGAGCATTTGATTACTGGTGCCGCTATGATTCTCGAGACATCTTTCCTGTTGGCTGGTGTTCACTGACTGGTGACAACTTGCAACCCCCTGGAACAAAAGGTGAGTGTACTCTCATACTTCTGCCACATTAAATCAGTGCTTTTTCCAATAAAGGAGGATATAGCTGTGAAGTGGCAACATAATGAGTCTTCTGTGAAAGTTATTGTGGCCGAAATAACTTGTTGACTTGAGTGAGGAGGAGAAGCCAGTTTTGTCTCATTTACGTTTGGGACATAAGGGTAGCTGTCTTTCGGTCTTCCATAGAATTATTCAGAGCCCAATATATGTCTACCATCAGCTCTGAATCTTTGGAAACCTGTTTGAGTAGCATAAAAGAAAATTTCACTTACAATCTATGAGAAACCCTTCTGATGATTACTCAATTAATGGAATATTTTAAGTCCTTGCAAATAAGATAGTAAAATGTGGAGTAGACAACATTGGTGGATTTGTAATTAGTTGAGTGAAAATAGGGCACACCCCAGATTTGCAGATGAAATCAAATTAAGAGAGGGTAATGTTAAAGGTTTTCTCCTGACATTAAGTTCAGTCGTGTCCAATTCTGGGGGTTGGTGCTCATCTCCATTTCGAAGCCAAAGAGCCAGTGTTGTCCATAAACACCTCCAAGGTCATGTGGCCGGCATGACTTCATGGGGCATCGTTAATTAAGAGAAGTAGCTGGTAACCCAAAGACTGTGTTATTCAACTTCAGAATGACGAATGTATCCTTTCCTTTTGTTTATAATTTATACAATGAAATGTTCACAGTAAATTTTGGATTAGTCTATCAGATTAGCAGTCTATGAAAAAGTAAGCACTTGTGGCAAAAAGATACAGTTGGGAAAATATTGTGGTGGTAGCTAATTGTCTTCTTTCCCTGCAACTCCTTTTGCGGTAGTGATGATTCCAAAGAGCCCATTCCCTGCCATTGATGTGATATCAGAAAAGAGCAATATGCACACTGGTGTAAAAACTATCCTGGAGCATCAACCCGGACAGAGGGGCCGCAAGCCTGGTCGTAAGCGAGGCCGGACACCCAAGTCTTTGATTTGTCATCCCAATCCCAACCCCACAAAGACAGTGGAGCCTTTGAAATTCCCCAAAAAGAGAGGACCAAAGCCTGGCAGTAAGGTAGGTGTTGTGTATGCACAACAGTGGAGTACATATCCCATCACAATCAGAATCAGTTCTGCTTCAGTGCTTTAGAAAATGAAAGGTGGGCAATATAGCCATAATATAAAAACAAACAAACAAACAAACTAGTAATCGAGTTCTGAGCACACTGTATCTACTTAGTTAAAGCACTTTTTTCTCACTTTCTATGCAAAAAGTATCTGGAGAAATTGAAGGTGCATTCAATAAAAAGGTACCCTGTGTCTGTAGTTTAAACAGGCATGACACAAAAGGAAAGGTGAATGGGATGGGAATAGTTAGCCCCAAAGTATTTCCAAGCAGGTAAGGGAAGAACTTCTCACAGTTTGGTTTATGCTTCTCCTACTTCTCCTAATACCGTAGATAGGAAAAAGAAAGACGTTTAGTGTTCCCAAGTGATCTGGATAGGACTCGTCTTTGTTGACTGATTCTTTGCTCCAGATCTTTTTCCCCCCTGTTCCTCTAATTTCTTCTTATTTATCTAATCCTATTTTTTAAAAACAAGCACATTATATACTCAAGTGTAAGCTGACCCGAATATAAGCCAAGGCTCCTAATTTTGCCACAAAAAACTGGGAAAATTTATTGACTCGAGTATAAGCCAAAGGTGGGAAATGCAGCAGCTACTGGGAAATTTCAAAATAAAAATACATACCAAGAAAATTACATTAATTGGGGCATCAGTAGGTTAAATGTTTTTGAATGTTTACATAAAACTGTAATTTAATATAAGACTGTCCAACTCTGATTAAATCATTATTCTAACCTTGATCAATGTAAATGTGCTTGTGTATCCTTCCAATAATCACCATAGTTTATTTTAACTATACATTTTGGGGAAATGCTGTGTGTATATGAATAAGAACAAGTGTGAAAGACTGGCATGGGAAGGGGGTGGGAAAGAAGGGCTGGAAACGTGAAAAGTTGGAATGGGAAAGAGTGGTTGAGAAAGTGGGAAAATGAGCAGAGCAAGAGGTAGTAGGAAAAGTAGGAAAGATTGGGGTGAGAAGGGGGCAGCTGAGGAAGGGGGAATGAGTGAGGTGTGAAAAGAGGGGCTGGAAAAGTGGGAAAGACCCCAGTCTAGAGTGTGAAGGGGGGATTGGGAAAAGCTGGGGAAATTGGGGTGGGAAAGGGGCAGCTGAAAAGATTGGGATGGGGAAAGGAAGATTGCAAAATGAGCAAGACTGGGGTGCAAAAGGGGGGGGGGGTGCTGGAAAGGTGGAAAGATTGAAGTGGGGACAAGTGGAGGAGTGGGAAAGACTGAGGTTGGAAAGGGGGCTGGGAAAATGGGAAAGACCGGGGTGAGAAAGGGGCTGGGAAAGTGGGAAACTGTGGTGAGAGAAGGGGCAAGACTGAAAGAGAGGCTGGAACCTGGGAAAGGCTGAAATGGAAAGGGAGCTGGAAAAGTGGGAGAGAGGGGCTCGGGATAGTAAAGACAGGGATAGGAAGGGGCAAACTGGAAAAAGAAGACTAGGTGGAAAAGGGGTGCTGGAAAAGTGTTGAAAAAACTGAGATGGGAAGGACTGAGGAGAGGATGGTGCGTGGCCTCTCCTCCCCTCTCGGCACAGCAACCCAGGGTTTCTTTCAGCCCCACACCTTCCCACCAGGACTCTCACTCAAGTATAAGGGGGGGGGGGGGGCTTTTTCAGCCTAAAAAGGGCTGAAAACTAGGCTTATACTCAAGTATATAGGTATTTTTAAAAAGCCACTTTGCTTTTCCTTAAAACTCTTAAAGCCCCTACTTCCAACCTCCTTTTTCTTGGAGTATGAAATTCAGAGTAATTTCTCCATGCCCCCCCCCCCCCCCGTGTCATAGAAAGCTTATAAAAAATGTAGGACAGCATCTCTGACCTAACCAGTGTCTCTTCCTTTCCTCTGAATCTGATCTCTTCTGGTAAGGGCAGAACATGCATTTGGAGGCATCAAGACTGGCAGGAGATCTGTGGGTACAGGCAAGTAAGGAAAAAACCCTCCATAGCACTGCATTTTTGGCAGCATCCATCCAGGCTAATTTGGGTCAGGTGTCAGGAAGGCAATTGTCCCAGTATTGCAGGAGAGGGGAAGGACAGGGGGCGCTCATAAATTATTGGGAATGCAGTCATTGCCAAAGAGGCCACCACCATTAGCACAGCAAGAGTGGGAAAAACCCAGTGGGAGGGCAGGTGGTTGGAAGATGAGCATATGATTTCCCTCTCCTTCCCCATATTGTGACAGGCATGCTATGCCAGAAAGGGTACTGGACTCCAAAGGAGAACAGATAGGGATCCCATCTCCCATAGTCTGTTTTTGCACAGCACTCTGGTGATCAGAAGGAACAGTTTTGGATCTCAGGAGGGCCATGACACTAGCAGTCAGAACTCCACGACCAGATGGATTTTCCTATGTTGGAAGCAAGGAGGAAGGAGATACTTCTTCAGACATGGATGGCTGTCATCTTGAACATGTGACGAGAGAAGTAAACAGGGGCTCGTAAATGCAGCAGAGGACATCTCAACCTTCAGTTATGATGCAGCCTGCCAAGGCCAAATTTACGAACCCCTCCATAAGAAGCATAGGAAGCATTACCATGACCATGGTAATTTTGGACTCCGAACTTGGAATGTATCTCACTCCCAATAGCTACTGTGTGCTAAAACTATAAACCTACAAGGACTTTAACTTTGGGCTGTTTACATTGGGACTTGGTTTGAATCCTACATTGTTTGTTTAATCGGGACTTGAAAAAACACGACAAGTGAGGTGGTTCATATTCAGATACCAGATGGAGGGAGTTGAAGACACTACTCTTCATGATCATGTGTCTACACTATCATATAATCTAGTTCAAATCAGATAACCTGAATTTTACATGGCAGTGTAGAAGGGGCCTCAAGTATTTTTCTTTAACAGTTCTTTTCCCAACTATTGCCACTTTGGCACTTAGGGTGCTGGAGCTGAGAGCAGTCTTTGCAAGCCAAGAAGCTCTTTATCTTCAGACCAGACTCAGTGATGTTGTGGTTGGACCCAGCCTTCATAGTTCAGCCTTCGAGTTGAACCTTCATAGTTCAACCTTTGAGTTGAACTCACCCTTTCATAGAGTGTAAGAATTTATTTTCTTGTCCTTCTGTCTGCATCCTTTGAAGAAGCTGGAAAAGATCCAGCACACACCCTGGATGAGCACAGTGCCATCTGAATGTATTTGAAAAGCAGCTTCCAGTCCTCAGATGCACTATTTGTCTCCTTCCAACCATACTCCAAGGTCAAGAAGGTCTCCGCCTTCATCATGAGCAGATGGATCAGGTTGTGCCTGTTACGGGACACTGGAGATCTCTCCATCAGAGGGTGTTATAGCACATTCTACCAGGAGATCTGCAACCACAGAGTTCTTTCCACCTGAAAACTGAAGAGCACCCATATGGAAATCAAATTCCATGTTTGTCAAATATTAAATATTTGACAGCTTTGACTCTGATGAAACTGCCTTCTAGGCATCTTCTAGCCCACTCAGGGAGACTCTGGTAAGTCCCAAGCTACAATTGGTTCCTCCCTTATGTGCTGGAAAAACAAATGTTGGTTCTTACCTGTGATGTGTCTGTTTCCAGCAGATAAGGGGCAAACCTCTTGACCCACCCTTTTGGGTGCTGGCATGGTACTTATGTTGAGTTATACGTGGTGCTTCCCTACGGGGAGCAGGCTAGATTCTTCACTGTTCTCTCTCTGTCTACTTCTGTGTGTGTCCTTCAATCTTAATAAATTGGTTTTTTTCCCCCTCTGGATAATTCATTTTTTTCTGATGTAATAGTGAGTGGCCTTCTAGGATTAGCTTTTTCTATGTGGAGAAGTGGGAGGTGCAAACCCAAACTACAAGAGTTCCATCCCTTATTTGCCGAAACAAACATGTCACAGTTAAGAACCAATGCCCCTCTATCTAGGCTTTTGTATGAGATTGTAACTCAAAACAATTTAAGCAAATAGATCTCTGGAAAAAAGGGAGCAGCCATACTTGATTGGCTTTCAAGAACCGTGTTCAAACCACGGTACGTCTGGTTAAAAGATTGTCAAGCAGCAAGTCACAGAGAGGGTTTTCTCTGCCTGAGACATTGTATAGCTGCTACCAGTCACAGCAGATGGTACTGAGTTAGATGAACCATTAATGTGGCCGGGTATATATGATTCCTATAAACAAGTTAACTGAAAGTGCTGCTATTATCTGAAAGTCCCTGATAGAGCTCCACCTCTCAAACTGAGCATGTTTAGTCTGGCTAATCTCTGGATGGGTGACTTCCTTTGAATTATGTTTAATACTCTTGAATTCTTTAGAGCACTGTTTCTCAAACTCTGCTCCTCCAGATGTTTTGGACTTCAGCTGCCACAATTCCTAATAATTGGTAAGATGGCTAGAATTTCTGGAAGCTGAATTCCAAAACACCTGGAAGAGCACTGCTTTAGAGGAAGGGCAGGATCCTAGTGCAGTGAACAGATTGAATTGTTCACCTTGTCAAAAATTCCTTTGCAATTAACTTTAAGTGAATTCTTTATAGCTCTCTTGTTTGATGTTGTTATCATTTTTTATCCTTTGCATTTGTAAATATTTATCACCAATGTACCATTTTTCTGATTTTCCTGAGAGGAGATCCTTAATGCTTTGTTATTTACATGAGAAACTTACTGTTTTTTGCCCTTTAGACGTATTTTTTATAGTAACAGTTCTTAATATGGTTTCCCTTTGCAGAGAAAGGCTCGAATTTTACTAAATCCAGCACCAACTTCCCCTACAACCAGCACCCCTGAACCTGACACTAGTACGGTACCACAGGATGCAGCTACTATCCCTAGCGCTGCTATGCAGGCCCCTACAGGTAAAGAATTTCATCCTTCCTCCTATCAGGGTATACCAGTTATATTGACATGAACATACAGATCTAGTCAGGACCTGTTCAAAGGACACAACTTTGAACAGACCAAGGCACTAACAGTACAAGATACAGCTTCATTGATAACAAGTAGAGATAAAACTATGCAGCAACAGAAAATAGAACCAAAGAAAGTGTGTTCACGCCCTTTCAGCTTAATATTGACACAGTGCTTCAGGCCCTTGGGCAAGGGACTGACATTTCCCCTTCCCAAAACTAAGATAAAGGAAATTGCCCCCAAGTGGAAGATCTATTCCCTGGCAGGGCTGACTATCTAAGAGCTTTGAGATACTACTCAGAGACTTGGGAGGGATTTCGTTTCCTCCCTCTGTTCCGCAACTGACAGAAGAAGAAAATTCCTGTTCTCACACAGAACTTCTTATCAACACCAAGAATTAACACAATCACCCTGGCTGCATGGTAGTGTTGTTCATTCACAACCTTAGTCGTTGTCCAACCCCCCCCCCCCCCCCCGCATTCATTCTTCCATACATTTTTTCTGTTGTTGAAAATCTATCCTAGACAAAAAACCTGGGTAGTGTATTCCAGTTGCGCACTTGAAGAGTCTACCATTCATAAACAATCTAGATTATTGGTCTTTGGGGTAAAATGATATAAGAACTTTTGCCTTGACATGCAAAAAGAAAAGATATAGTAGTGATGGGGGGATTTGAACTACTTTGATATTTGTTGGAAAACAAACTTTGCCAAGAGTACGAAGTCCAACAAATTCCTCACTTGCCTTGCGGACAATTTTATTGTCCAGAAGGTAGAAGAGGCAACAAGGGGATCCGCTATTCCAGATCTGATCCTAACCAACACTGAGGATCTGGTCAATGGAGCGGAAGTGGTGGAACCCTTAGGGGGGAGTGACCATGTACTTCTGGAGTTTGTGAGACTAAGGACGCTTCCAGACAGCAATTTATTGCAGGCAAAAATGGGTTAAAGTAACCCATTTTCACCCATGTTGCTGTCCACACAGATGCCCAAAAGAAGTGGGCTTTCCCGTCGCTTGTCCCCATAGCACCATTATAACTGCTGTGCTAGAATGGGGACAATCCAACCCCCACCCCAAAAAAAACCCTTTAAAATAAAAGGTTGTGCCAGGAAGTGGGGTGGGGTGGGGAACTCACCAATAGTTCCACTTCATACTGGAAATAAGTGACTAGTGCAGTGCCGCATGTTTCGGTCCTGGGCCCAGTACTGTTCAACATCTTTATTAATGACTTGGATGAAGGTTTAGAGGGCATGCTTATCAAGATGCCACTGTATTAGGAGGGATAGGTAAGACAGGATCAGAATTCAAAATGACCTTAATAGATTTGAGAACTGGGCCAAAACTAACAAAATGAATTTCAACAAGGCAGAAAAAAAATGAAATGCAAAGATACAGGATGGTGATGCCTGGCTCGATAACAGTCCATGTGAAAAAGATCTAGGAGTCTTTGTGGACAAGTTGAACATGAGTCAACTGTATGATGCAGCAGCTAAAAAAGCCAATGGGATTTTGGGCTGCATCAAAAGGAATTTAGTGTCTAGATCGAGGGAAGTCATGGTGCCTCTCTATTCTGGTTTGGTTAGACTTCACCTGGAATACTGTGTCCAATTCTGGGCACCACAGTTCAAAAGAGATATTGACAAGCTGGAAGGTGTCCAGAGGAAGGCAGCTAAAATAAATGATCAAAGGTCTGGAGACTGTGCACTATGAGAATCATCTTAAAGAACTGGGTATGTTTAGCCTGCAGAAGAGAAGGTTGAGAGGAGACATGAGAGCCATGTATAAATATTTGAAAGGATGCCATAAGGAAGAGGGAGCAGGCTTGTTTTCTGCTGCCCAGGAAACTAGGACTCGGAGCAATGGATTCAAATTACAGGAAAGGAGATTCTACCTGAACTTTAGGAAGAACTTCCTGACTGTGAGAGGTATTCAGCAGTGGAACTCTGCCTTGCAGGTTGGTGGAAGCTCCTTCCTTGGAAACTTTTAAACAGAAGCTGGATGGCTGTCTGTTGGGGGTGCTTTGATTGTGCTTTTCCTGCATGGCAGGAGTTTGGACTAGATAGCCCACGTGGGTTCTTCCAATTCTGTTATTCTATTATTATTATATGATTCTATGATTGTTCCTGTTTTCAATTGTATAGCCCTAAAGAGCTGGCAGGTCTCAGTGTTGAAATATACAGGAAAATAATTATAATTTCCTTGTATTAATTACTTAAGGCTTCTGTACTTAAGGCTTCTGTCTCTCCTCACCCCTACTACAGTTTGTATCTACTTGAATAAGAATGGTGACACTGGGCCTCACATGGACAAAAAGAAAGTCCAAAAACTCCCAGACCATTTTGGGCCGGCTAGAGCATCTGTAGTACTGCAGCAGGCAGTCCAGGCTTGCATTGACTGTGCTTATCATCAGAAAACTGTCTTCTCTTTCCTGAAGCATGGGCATGGAGGCGAGGTCATTTCAGGTAAATGGACCCTTTATCTAACTTTTTCTTTGTCTGGGCCAAAAACCCTTTGTCTGTGTCAGAGATAATTCACTACTTGAGATTTGAGAGCCATCCTTATTAACTTTTATGAAAATCCAGATTGATCCCTGCAATCCAGTGCCCGAAAGAGAGGGTATTATACCACCTCCCCCAACCCTACTACTGTTTAGCCCTACTAGAAGTTTTCTTCCAATGTCTAATCAGAATGTAATCAAAAGTAACTTCTAGTTTTTTTAAAAAACTAAACACAGACAGTAATATAAGAAATCCATAAAAGAATTAGATACAAAAATAACCACATGCTTATGGATTTCAATGGCTTCTTGGTGTAGCCTGACATGGTAGTTGTTAGGGTGGAACAACTCTATGGCCAATGAAATCCACAAGCATGTGGACAATTACAACAGAAAGGAAGAAACCATGAAAATGAACAAAATCTGGCTACCAGTATTAAAAAAAACCCTTTAAAATCATAACAGTAAATAAAGAACAACACTCAAAAAACAGGGGAACTCCAGACAAGAAACAATCAGGGACAGCTAATCACCTCTCAACAAAGGATTCCAACAGGCAGTAAGAAGTCACTTCTTGAAATTGCTAGGCCATTAAATGCTAATCAAGGTGGCCAATTGAAACATTCACACCTACCTCCAACAGGCAAGAGTTCTTTCTCCCATCCTGGACATTCCACAGATATATAAACCCCATTTTCCTGGTTTCCAACAGACCTCACAACCTCTGAGGATGCCTGCCATAGATGCAGGCAAAACGTCAGTAGAGAATGCTTCTGGAACATGGCCATACAGCCCGAAAAACTTAAAACAACCCAGTAATTCAGGTGCTTTTGTTTCCATTACCATTGAGATGAAAATTGTTTTGGAGAGGAAATATATTCAAATGAGTAGTTGCATTCTTCAGTTGTGTGTGTTGTCTTTCTGATCTAATTTCTTCACAGCTTTTTAAAAAATGAATTGAAAGTGATTTTTAAATTACAATACAAAATGTAAGGTATATTCCATCATAAACCCTGAATCTGTCCTGTCCTTCAGTCTTGGTTTGAGTAAGTAAGAAAATCTGAAATAATTAAACAAAAACAGTTCATTGATAAAGAGCTTGACATGGATTAAAAACAAAGTAGAATTATGTTATTATATTTATTCAAATAGCAAAGAGAAGATTGATTTGCAGAGATTTCCAAACATACTGAAAGTGCCTGCATGGTTTCAACATCATGCTGATGTTTCGAAAGCAAGATTTTAAGATGTATTTATGAGATTTCAAAAGCAATATATTCTCATAAGTATTCAGAGATTCTCTGTTCTTTGTAATCAGAATGCTCCAAATGTCACACAATTTCTATACTCTGCGATGCATTTCAAAACATCCAAACTAATGTTTGATATTTAGATTTATATAAATCAGGGCAAAAAGTAGCATTCCATTCACTCATTAAGTTGAGTTTCAGGAGATATTGTATGTAGTTCTTCTATCTCAGATTGCCTCTGTTATAGGTTGCTTTGAGTTTTTCGGGCCATATGGCCAATCATAATAATAAAACTTTATTTGTATCCCGCTACCATCTCCCCAAGGGACTCGGTGCGGCTTACCTGAGGCCAAGCCCACAGCACATCAATAAACAAAGGCGATAACAAATAATCAATACAAAACAGTTAAAATAAAATAAGATAAAATAAAAACTCAAAAACAAAAAATACACAATAAGCAATATCAATAACAATAACATACAGCATTTAAAAAACAATGGCCAGGCCAAATGTAATAATTAAAATTTAAAATGCTGGGCATGAACAAGGTAGATAAGCTAGGATAGGGTTTTCAAAGAAAGATGAGGGCGCGTAGACAATCCTAAATCAATATAGTAGTATTCTCGCTTCTGTTAACTTTTATATTCGGCTTTGGCTTCTTTCTTCTACCAGCTGTGTTTGACCACGAGCAGCATACTCTGAACTTACCAGCTGTCAACAGCATTACGTATGTTCTCCGCTTCCTTGAGAAACTCTGCCACAACCTGCGCAGTGACAACCTTTTTGGAAACCAGCCCTTCACTCAGCACCATGTGCAGCACTCCCGCGAGTATGGACATGACAGGTACCTACCAGGTAGGAGTTGGTGCCGAGAGATGTTATGGCCATCTCTGTAGACTGAGAAAGTTTTGCAAACAAAGTGCGATGCTAGGCTGAAAGCCAGTAGTACAGAAATATCTGTGTTCCAGTTAAATGCTAATAATGTCGATGCATTCTTCCTGCAAGTTATTATGTGTTCCATTCCTAAATCTTGAGTCACATTAAGATTTTTCTTGACAAATAATTGGATGTGCTTATAGGACTTTTCTCTGTAAGCATTAAGAATTTAGGTATTTCAGATTCCATGCTCTGATCCGCATGTTTATTTCTTTGTTCAATGTACATCCCAGCTTCCTGCATCAAAATGGTGTCCAAAGTAGCCCAATGAAGATGATTTTTCTATAACTCCTGGGGCCTAGTCCTATTTGCATTTTTGCAGACAGAACACTTTTTGAACTTGGTTCCAAGGAAGAGGTGTGACTTGTTGAAAATTGGGTTCTAGTGGAGAGCAATTAGGAAAATGTCTTGGACCAGCCGTGTCTTTGGTGTAATTATAAGGTAAATGCTGGGGTGACAGAGGGAAGACATAGGAAAGGAGTTTAACTGTGTGAAAGCAGCAATTATATATATGTATATTCTTGTCAGGAGCGACTTGAGAAACTGCAAATCGCTTTTGATATGAGAGAATTAGCTGTCTGCAAGGACATTGCCCAGAGGACGTCCAGATATGTTACCATCCTGAGGGAGGCTTCTCTCATGTCCCCACTGGAGCTAACACCCCACTTTCAAGAATATTGAAACAGGTGGAATCTCCGACTGGCTTGCACCTTCATCCTTTAGTCCAAATATTCTGATTTTTGAGCCTTTCTTCACAATCAAAAGAGATTATATGATATTCAGAAGTCATCCAAGAGAGCTTTAAATGTGATCATATACCTCTCTCACCTCATCTGTACATTCAAAATGCCAGCAGAATGTATCCCAGTGCCTCCAGGGTTTCCCAAGAATTTTTATTTTCAAAAAACTTGACAACTGTATAGCAGTCTTTATTATCATCAGTTTAATTTCTTTAGTTCAATATAATGAATCCATTTAAAACTGATTTATATATAAATATACATACTTATAAAAATTCAAATATTTGTGTTCAAGTCAAAAACGTTTGACAGAAATCACCACAAAAAAGTATACAGTGTAAATTAATAGGTTATGTACCCTGTGCAAAGGCAAAGACAAGAGGCAGAGACAAAAAGTGTCTGCACTTCATTTATTTTCTCTTGCCCAAAGCTAAGGAAGGAAGGAAGGAAGGAAGGAAGGAAGGAAGGAAGGAAGGAAGGAAGCCTTCCCTTCTCCCTCACCTTTTTTGGCCTGAGCAGAGTTCAGTAGCAATATGGGGAAAATGTTTTGGCAACTGAGGTAACACAAAAGGGTGGTTGGAATTTGCTTTATGGCTGCCACGGCATATTTTAAACCACAACTAATGTCAGACACTTTTTATGCATTTTTGTCGTTTGATTGTCTAGGCTAACGGGGTTTTTTTTAAAGGTTTGGGTAATGCTTTATTTTGAAATTATTAACACTGGTTAGCATATTCAAGACTACTAATTTACAGACATATATCCAATAGGAAGACACAGTAAAATTGACAGTTTTTATTATTCCCTCCTCCATGTGACATATGCAGAGTTACTTAAGGAGTAACTTATGGAGCCACCCATGGACACAAACAGACCTTCCTTCTGAAATGGTTGGAATTTGGAGGGAAGAGTATGTTGCTTTTTTCCCTTGTGTTGGAGGAAGTATTAAATTTCATTGCATGATGTACAATGACAATAAAATTATTCTATCTTTCTAAATACTTTAAGCATTCTATGGTTATGGGACAAGTAAGTGAGAGGTAGCCAATGTGCTTCTGATGCCCTGGTGAATAGAGATCCCTGGGGGATTTGCTCTGAAATGACCCTTTTTCTGGAATGAGCCAGGAATTTGTGTCTATGGGTTTGCCTTAAGTAGGCTAACGGGTTTTAATGTAATTATGTTTTATTAGTGTCATTATGTTCTATTTAAGTACTTGTATTTTTTCTTTAGTTATAAGTTTACTGATGGAATTTTGTATTATTTTGATTGTGTGAATCTGATTCTAGCATTGAATGTTTGCTTTTTTATATGTGTACTGCCCCTTGAGGGCGGCCTATAAATTATTTATTTATTTACTTATTATCTAGTTTATAGGGGTTCACTCCTGATACTGCAGTGGCCTTTTTGAATTCTAACTATGAAGATTTCAAACATTATCCTGCTAGTGTTTGCAATCTGTACTGTTGCTTGGAGTATCACAAAGGTCTTGGTCATTCTCAGAGCTGCAAAGACTATTGATTGAATTACTTGAAAAACTGAGGATAAAGGTCATTCTAGAAAAGGTTACAGCTTCTACCATAAGTCTAGACCATATAGGCATGTTCTAGTCACCCAGCAATGTTTTTCTTTAACACTTTTCACACTCAGCTTTACAACATTTTCTCTGTCTGTAAATAATATACTGTACCACTGTTCAAAGACTGACAGTAGCTCTATCAATCAACTTTATATTCTTACACATTTAGAAACAGTGGTCCAATTTCTCTAAGTAAGGCAGTTCTTCTGAGAACCTTTTCCAAAAGTACCACTGCAGACAGTTAGAAGAGTAAACCTGGATAGCTATGAGAAACCACAGATGTCTTCAAATTGTTTGTGAAGAGATATTTCATCATTAGCCATCAAGGCCTTTGTTGAGGAATTGTTATGACTTTGTATTTAAATGCTCCATGGAAAAAATTCATCTACGGAAACGAAAGAAAGGCTTGAATGGGATACACATTTGAAAAGTATAGTAATGAAGGAAAGCATTGGAAATGGTTCCTTTATTAAATTCTTTCTCTATTGGGTGAATTGATAAACCTGACAGGCGATTTATATTTTAGTTAGAAATCTTAAGAGCAGTCATGCAATTCTGTAACCTTTGCCACTTTATGGCCACTGTATGTTGTAGAACTTGCTTAAGACCTCAGCCAAAGCTATTTCCCGAGGGAAAACTCCAATCATAAACAGGGCTTGTTCTCTCTTCCTAGACAGAAGCATTTCATTAGACGGCTCTCTACAGGGACCAGGTCGGGGTTCAAAGAGATATTTCCAAGATTCCCCTCCATACAGTGCTCCTCTCTCTCCCAAGTTACCAAAGAATGACCATCACCCTTTGGAAGGTGAGCACAGTATCATTTTCCCTGTCTTGCTATAATAAAGCAACATAAGTAGATAAAACATATCAAGATGTATGATGTAGTCATATGCACTGTTCTTCCAGCCTGCCGTTTGTTATGTTAGATCTGTCCAGGCAATGTCTTCCTGCCCTTGGATGTTAATGTCTTGAATGTACAAACAGGATTGCAGGGAAGGAAAGTGGTGTCTCCCATGCTATACTAGACTGCCTGCTTCACCCCTCTTATCTATATATAGCAATGAGATCTGAAGGAACCCATTAAATTTGAATTGTAGAAGTCTGACATTTAGCAGTTCTTGCTGGGTTTTGTTAATATCAGGATAGGAAAGAAGGCACTTCTGTGCATTGCTTTCAGAAATTGCTTAACGTCTTGAAGCATAACATTTATCTTTCCTTATATACAGTACAACTACTCAAATTGTATGAAGGCAGTCCAACTCACTGTGTGAGTTTTTCTGCAGTAATTTTCATTGGAATCCCTTTGGCAAATCAACTGCCTTCTCTATAGTGAAGCTGGGTTTGTTCCTCAGAGCAAGCATTTACCAATAGACTGTTAGCAGACTTTGCTTGAGCTTGCCCACTGCTTTACAATCTTTCCCATCTTTGTAGTTACACTATTTATTTATTGTATCAGAAGCGGACCGAGGGTACAGTTGTAATGTATTTAAAAACAACAAAGTTTTAAAAACTTGGCATTATATTAAATGTCCTTTGACCAGTAGCTGGCCACTTGGAGTGCCTCTGGTGTTGCTATAAGAAGGTCCTCTATTGTGCACGTGGCAGGGCTCAGGTTGCATTGTAATAGGTGGTCTCTGGTTTGCTCTTCTCCATATTCGCATGTTGTGGATTCCACTTTGTTGCCCCATTTCTTAAGGTTGGCTCTGCATCTCGTTGTGCCAGAGCACAGTCTGTTCAGCGCCTTCCAAGTCTGCTGTGTGCCCAGGGGGAGTCTCTCATTCAGTATCAGCCATTGCTTAAAGTTCCAGGTTTTTAGCCTGCCACTTTTGGACTCTCGCTTGCTGAGGTGTTCCTGCAAGTATCTCTGTAGACCTTAGAAAGCTATTTCTTGATTTAAGGCATCGGCATGCTGGCTGATGTCCGAACAAGATGGGCTGGAGATGTCACTGCCTTGGTCCTTTCATTATTGGCTGCTACTTCCCACCAGGAAATGTAATTATATTAATAAGAGGTGAATGCTCCATTCAATAATTCTTATCAGCAGCCACCTTAGATGGTTTCACAAGGGTGTCTGTTTGGAACCCCCATGTTCACAGCCACTAGTCTCCTGAATATGATTTGGGGTATTGTTACTTTTGTACTCCGTGAGCTTCTCTAGAACCATTTAGTTGGATACTGGGAAGAGAAATGCTAGGCTTGGTTTTAGCTCCCAACTACTACAGTAACGATGGTAGTGCCTACCTCTTTGAGCCAGAAGAGCCAAAACGCTCTATGTAGAAGAAGAAAAAAGAATCTTATTGACCATCTTTCTTACCTAAATCTTTTAATGTATGGGTGATATTTCTCATCCACTGTACAAAGTATGATCATGACCAGCTGAATGAAAAAGTTACCTTCTACCTATGATCATCATAGACATACTAAAGTGGGGGCCCTCCTCCATCTTTCAGTCAGCAAATGAAGCTTAATCTACACAAGTTTCTTCCTAATGCTAAGGTGTGCCAAGAAAAGTGGAAATATGTATCAGACTTCTTATTGTAGCATCATAGAATCATAGGGCTGGAAGAGATCACAAGGGCCATTCAGTTCAACCCGCTGCCCTGGAGAAACCAAATCAAATGATCCTGACAGATGATGTGACGACCCTGACTGACATATTTTTTTAAAATGCCGACACCTGTCAGAAACCAATCTGTCCCCCCCTCCCCGATGCCACTTCAATCCAGATGGACACGCTGAAACAATGAGTTTTGCTCTGGGAATCGCAGAATAAAAACTGAGTTAAAAAAAACAACGCATCAACACTTAAGTGCTTTCACTCAGCACTGCAATAATGGTGGGTACGATTTTTTCTTCTAGTGTAGATAACCCCAGAGGTACAAACAAGTGATTAATCTGTCGGGAGATTTTTGGAATTGCTACTTCTGTTCAGTGGTGCAGTGGATTAAACCGCTGAGCTGCTGGACTTGCTGACCAAAAGGTTGGCGGTTCGAATCTAGGGAGCTGAGTGAGCTCCCGCTGTTACGCCCAGCTTCTGCCAACCTAGCAGTTCGAAAACATGCAAATGTGAGTAGATCAATAGGTGCTAAGGTAACGGTGCTCTATTCAGTCATGCCGGCCACATTACCTTGGAGGTGTCTACTGACAACGCCAGCTCTTCAGGCTTAGAAATAGAGATGAGCACCACCTTCCAGAGTCGGACACGACTAGACTTAATATCAGGGAAAACCTTTACTTTTACTTTACTTCTGTTCAGTCAGTGAAAACCTCTTAAATCACAGGGATTGTGACTCATGTGTTCAGCTTACTCAAGTTTGCCCATCCATTTTCCATGGTAGCTCACTAATATTGGAAACAGACAAAATGCTAGACTGGATGTTGCTTTTCCATCAGATGGTGTTTCCTAGGTGCCAGTGTCAAGTTATGAAACTTTGTCACGGATTTGTTTTGCCATGTCACTTGAGCCTGCTCACAAGCAAGCACCTGGAGCATAGCTAATTGCTTTGTAATTAAGTAGTGTAGGATGCCCAGTCCTGGACATTTTTACATGTTCTCATCAGTGGCTTCTGTGTCTTCCAGGTGAAACGTTTGTAATGAACGAAGGTCTCCCAGGTCCCTTGGAGCCTCGACTGGACCCTATGGACTCTGCCCTGAATGCTGTCACTGCAGCCAGTCCCAGCAGGAACTCAAGAGACTACCGAATTCGGGGATACAGGCATCTTCATCAGCCTTCCAGCCTCAGTCAATGTGGTAACTCAACCATGCATAGACTCAGTACTGGGGGTAAGAAAGCTAACACACTTTCTCTGTGAAGAAGATGTAGTTGAAGTATTAGAAACACAGGAACAGAGTCAATAACATTTTAGGCTTAGTGTGTCTTGGGCTGGTGGATCATTTTATATGAGGGGCACTATTAGTATTATTTTTGTATTAAGCTTCACTTTTAAAAAAAGAGTGGTGTTGAAGATACAGGGCTCTAACTACCGCTGTCCTCAAGGCAATATATGGTTCTGCTACAGAGGTTTTTTTGTAGTTCAAGGAATGGGTTAAGTCTTTAACAAAGAATAATTACAAAATAGGAAGAGGTAAAATTATGCTGTTCAAGGGTGTCTGGGTTACCGCTCAAGTACTATTTCATTAGTAGTCACTGTTAATGTATTTTCAGCTCAGGCCAGGCTATTCGGCAGATCACATCTCCCAGTATGAACCTCTTTGGGCCCTGAGATCCTCAGGAGAGGTCATCTTAATCCCACCACCATCACAAGCACAATTGATGGAGATAAAAGAGAGGATTTTCTCTGGCTGCCCCCCACAATTCTGGAGCTCCCTCCTTAGGGAAGCCTGAATGGCCCTCCCTGCTGGCCTATTGGCAGGCTAAATCCTTCCTTTTCAGACAGGCTTCTAAAGATGGAAGTTTTCAAGACTGACAGAGGATGCTGTATAGTGTTTTTTATATGTAATTTAAATCGGTTTTTAGTGGTTTTACTTGTTTTAACTACAGTATTTATTTTTAATACTCCTGTGTTTAATTCTATTTAATTTTGGTTTTAAATTATACATTATATTGTTTTTAGCATCACTTTTAGCTCCTTTTAGGAGAAAAAAGCAGCATATAATAATAATGTATTTCTTCAATTCTAAGACACACTTTTTCTCTTATATAAACATCTCTTAGAATAAGGAGCCCTCGGTGGTGCAGTGGGTTAACCCCTTGTGCCGGCAGGACTGCTGACCAAAAGGTTGGAAGTTCGAGTCCAGGGAGCAGGGTGAGCTTCTGTCAGTCAGCTCCAGCTTCTCATGTGGGGACATGAGAGAAACCTCCCACAGTATGATAAAACATCCAGGCATTTCCCTGGACAAAGTTCTTGCAAACAGCCAGTTCTCTTACACCAGAAACAACTTGCAGTTTCTCAAGTCGCTCCTGACATACACACAAAAAATCTTAGAATCACAGGTGTAACTTACATATTGTTGTTGCTGGTGGTGGTACTGAAATTAGGCTTCATCTTACAGTCAAAGGCATTTTACAGTTGAAGAAATATGGTAATAATATCAACAGTAACAACTGTCTTTCTGTATCGTCTGACCTTAATGTTCACCGTCTCCATACATACCTGTGTGTGTGCATGTGTGTGTCTTCTTCATGTAATGACCAATAACTCACTGGAGTGACCATGTTGTAACCATTGCCACAAAGCTGACTATAGGACTTGAGAATGCCAGTTTGAGTAAAGTCATAATTTTAATCAATTTTATAGGGTTTGGAAATGTTGGAAATTCAATGTACTACAGAGCCCTTCCATTCTTGACCCAGCAGCATATAAATACGTGCGTTTGGTGTTTTGTTTCTAGTCTCTGACAGATACCTTGCTCTTCGAGACAGTTCACAGTTAGGCGCCCGGGACCCTTCTGCCTGGACAGTGGAGGATGTCATGCAGTTTGTGAGAGAAGCTGACGCCCAGCTGGGACCCCATGCAGACCTCTTTCGTAAACATGTAAATATTAATACTCTAAGAATGTGGGTTTCTCCTTGGTTAGACCAAGTCTATTCTCCTTTTCTGGCTGTAAATACGGCTTCCCAGTTTATTATTCCCACTGTCAGTCACATCTGGACGTTTCTAATGGGAGCTTCAGTATCTAACTTTTACAGCCCTGTCAGAGGAAATTAAGACCAACTATCCACAGTGATCACAGAAGGGCAATTCTAGTGTGATTTGGTGCATGCATAGAATTCGGGCACTGTATGTGTAGTGAACGTATTAGTGTACAGACATAAATGCGAGTCGCTCTAGGGCTGAGAGCGGCGGTTAACAAATGCATCAAATAATAAATAAATAAATGTCCATTTAAATTGGTGTTGCTGCTCCCATGGCCTTTCATGAATAGTATAAAAAACAATTATGGCTTGGAAATTTTATGCTAATTGTGTATATCCCCCTCCAAAATCTGAAATTGTCCCTATGGTTGACTGAGATAGTGATGTGTTTGCTTTTTGGTGGTTCAGTATACACAAAAATATTGTTTCATGAATAAAAAGCATTGTATAAAAGTATTGGATTTGAAACATAAATGAATTTCATGTTTAGACTTGGGCCCCATCTCCAAGAGATCTCATTATGCACAAATATGCAAAAAAAACCAACAACAAACATTTCAGTTAAAGGACGCTCAACCTGTATTTCCTGTATTTGCCCCTAGGTGAAAAACTCCACTTTCAGTATTTCTTGTGCATATCTCTTTTAAATCTTAGCTCAGTTAAAAATTCTTTGGACATCTATTCTGGTTGTTTTACACTTCTTATTTTTTTCTCCTTGCTGGCACTGTTTGCAATTGTGCCTTGAGTACCTCACTTTTGAGAAACTCCCATCCATCATTTAACTCCCTTCTCTTTTAATTATTCCTGTCCATGGAATCGCACTCAGTATTTCCTTGAAATTCCTGAAGGCAGATCTCTTCAAGTCTAGAATGCATGTTTGACTTCTCTTAGTTTCACCCTTCCTTTGTATCTCAAATTCCTGGAGCACATGGGCACTCCTACCTAAGAATCTCACCACTTTCACTCCATTGACCAGATCCTCGGTATTAGTTAGGATTAGATCCAGAATAGCTGATCATCTTGTTGCCTCTTCTACTTTTTGGACAATAAAATTGTCTGCAAGGCAAGTGAGGAATTGGTTGGATTTTGTACTCCTGACGAAGTTTGTTTTCCAACAAATATCAGAGTAGTTGAAATCCCCCATTACTACTTTCTGCATGTTTGGTCATCTGGTCAAGGAAGGTTTCATCCAGTTGGAGGTCTGTAGTAGACCCCCACAACAACATCTTTATCAGTCCTCATTCCCTTCTTATCCAGATGCTCCGAACCTGGTTTCTAGGATTGAAGTCTTGCATCTTTTCACAGATGTAAATATTTTTTGATATATAATACTACTCCACCCACTCTCTTGTTTCTCTGAAATAGGTTATATCCCTCCATCGCTACATTCCAATTATAGGACTTGTCCCACCAGGTTTCAGTAATGCGTATTATATCATTACTGTTTTGTCGTTCTAAGACTTCCAGCTCATCTTGTTTATTTCCCATGCTCTGGGCATTAGTGTAAAGACATCTAAGCCTGTGAGACATTCCCCTTAGCTGTTTATTTGAGGTTATTGTCCTCTCGCTGCTTGGTCCTTGTTGTGTTTGTCCAATCCTCTCTTTGGCCTTTTGGCTGTTCACTCCAGGCCTTGATAAGGTCTTCACTCCAAGGATATTGTCACCCTCCTCCACACAACCTAGTTTAACATCTGGTTAGGATTGCCAGTCTCTGAGCAAAAACATTCCTTCCTACTTCTGTGAGGTGCAACCCATCAAGTGCCAGTAGCCCATCTTCCTGGAAAAGCAGACCATGGTCCAGGAAGCCAAATTGTTCTTCCTGACACCATCTGCAGAGCCAGTTATTCACCTGTACTATTTTTCTCACTTCCTGGGTCACATTGTACAATGGGGAGGAGAGAGGAAAAGAACATCTGTACATTAAGATCTTTTAGCTTTCTTCTAAGTGCTTAAAAATCCTTTTTAATCTTTTGTAGACTATGCCTTGCGGTATCATTGAACCAACATGAAAGGTGGAGGGTCAGTGGGCTTGATGAGTTTGCTCAACTGCTGAGTTACATGGTGGATTTTTGTCCCAGGGAGGCAGCATATTTATCTAGACATCCCACTTCTCTTCTTCTCAGGGGAGGAGTCACCTGTGACCAATACCCATCTCATTTGAGGATTGACAGGGTCCTTTCCTATAAGGTGCTCTGCAGATCTCCTGAAAACTGACCCTGTTGAAGAACTGGATTGTGTCACTCTAAACTGGCCTCCTCAGAGACACCCCCCTGCATTCATCAAGGATTATCCAGTCCAATACACCCTCATTCTTCCTAGTGTGTTCTTGCTCTGCCTCATCTGCAGTTGGGAAAAGAACCTCTACTTCATTCTATAACTTCAGATTTCATGTTTGTGAACTGTCCTCTTCCCCAGTGACATCCCCCATGCATTGAACCAAGGATGGTCCACTCAGTTATATCTAAGAACTCAAGTTTTTCTTAGACACAGCCCGGCAGACTATTGTAGATACACAACTCACATCAGTCGGACATGCAGGGCAAGGCTATGAGAAATCACTTCAAATGCAGAGAATGCTGATGCTTGGAAAAATGTGATATTTAGAAAAAGAAAGAGGACCAGGCATCATTCTGTGAATCCTTCTGTTAATCTAGAGTTACACAATTGATTCCAAATTCTCTCACCAGTAACAGATAATGAGGAAATACAACACCTTGGGGAGAATGAGAGGTTTCTTAATGTCCTTAAGTGTCTCACTACGGGCCTCGAGTAAGCTGATTGCACTTGGTACAGATGGAGCTCACTAGATGTTCTATCAAGAAGATGAACATCCCACAGGTCCTGCATGTAATGTTGATAAGATGACCAGATTTGCCATAGTATTATCCCAGATTAGCTCTATCCCAGCCCTCTCTTTCAGGCTTCTGCTTATGTTGAAGCATTAACTTAGTAATGCGTTAGGCCTAGTACATCTTAAATGTGTTAGAGAATAAAGCAGAGCATCCAAAAATAAACAGGATGCTTAAAGTTGAGGTTTCATGAAAGGGAAAAATTATCCAAGCACTACATCTCTGTGACACACATGATCTCAAATCACACAGCACATACTCTCCATACTAAAAGTGTCAGATGGCAGAAGTCAGATTCAAAAAGCTAGCAATAGAAAAGTATCCATTTTAAACAACCAATCAGAATGAGAGCAGAAAGAGAGAAGAAAAAGAGACATTCCCAACTGTCATTGAGGAAACATGGAGGAAGGGAAACTTATACTAAGCTAAGAGATCATCCAGATTTTGGAGATTGATGTCACCTGTACGCAGATGATGCTGCTTCTAAGGAGGCTGTTCTTGAACCAGGGCTTGGCAGCTGTGATGGTCTGGATGAGAGCAAACAAATTGAAATTGAATCCATACAAGACAGAGATCCTCCAGGTTGGTTGAAAGGCCAAGCAGGGCATAGGGTTACAGCCAGTGCTGGATGGGGTTACACTCCTCCTGAAGGAGCAGGTTTGCAGTTTGGGAGTGATCCTGGATTTATCGCTGAGACTGGAACCTCAAGTTTCGGCGGTGGCAAGGGGAGCTTTTGTGCCAGTTGCACCCATACCTTGGAAAGTCTGACTTGGCCACAGTGGTCCACGTGCTGGTTACATACCGTATAGATTACTGCAATGTGCTCTATGTGGGGCTACCTTTGAAGACTGTTCGGAAGCTCCAACTGGTTCAGCAAGTGGCAGCCAGGTTGCTCACCAGAGTGGTGCTCAGGGAGCATACAACTCCCCCGTTGCACCAGCTCCACTGGCTGCCAGTCTGCTACCGAGCACAATTCAAAGTGCTGGCTCTAGTCTATAAAGCCCTAAAGAGTTCAAGCCAAGGCTACCGGTCTAAACGTATATTCCCCTATGAACCAGCTCAGAGACTAAGATCATCTGGGGAGGGGGCTGTTCTCGATCCCACCTGCCTCACAAGGGGACAAGAGGCAGTTGTGGAACCCTCCTCCTTAGCAACATCAGATGAGCCCCCTCCCTACTTGCCTTCAGGAAGAGAGTCAAAACCTGGCTCTGGGAGCAGGCTTTCAAAAATTAGAGCAATGCAGTGTTCCGAATATATAATTATGTGCAATTTGACCTTGGAATGGCCTTAGACCTTGAACTCTGGATGGCGTGTTTTTAACTTTGAATGTATTTTAGTCATGTCTAATATGTTGTAATTTTTAGGTGAATTTGTTTTGAGATACTGTGTATGTGCCATTGTAAGCCGCCTTGAGTCCCTCTGCTGGGGTAGAGAAAAGTTGGAAATAAATATGGCAAATAAATGAGCTAACTAAACTGTTCCCAGGGACGGCTCAACCCGTTACGCAAAGTAAGCATTTTCAGTATAGTTGATTTTGCCCAGGGGCGCTCTTGAGGCACTCTTGGGGAAAAATAGACCTTGACATATGCGAGTTGTAGTTACTGGGATGTATAGTTCACCTAAAATCAAAGAGCATTCTGAACTCCACCAATGATGGAATTGTACCAAATATGGCACACAGAACTCCCATGACAAACGGAATGAATATATATATATATATATATATATATATATATATATATATATATCTCACAATGATTGGTTGGGGGGGGGGTGCCAAAATACTGTTTGCTTACCGTTGAAAATTACCTAGGGCCGCCTCTGACTGCTCCTAATTGAGGACTTGAGGCTTGGGCAGTGTGGGGTTGAATTCCAACAAAATGTGTGTTTTTTTCTCTCTGTGTGTTTCTAGGAAATTGATGGCAAGGCCTTGCTATTATTGCGCAGTGACATGATGATGAAATACATGGGCTTAAAGCTGGGTCCAGCACTGAAACTCAGCTACCATATTGACAAGTTAAAACAGGGCAAGTTCTGAAGAATAAAGTGTCTTCCTGGCACAAGTCTTGCAAACACCAATACAGACAGGTAACGTAAACCTGAATTTCAGACAGGTAACGTAAACCCGCATTATAGCACTACAAGAATATCTTCGCTACCAGAGAAAAGAAGGTTTTATCCTAGAGGAAGACCCCGGGCACGCCAAACCTTCAGATGAGACTTGCATACAGCTTGGCCTGTAAGGATCAAGGTTTCCTCGACTTTCTGCTGGTGGGATTTAGGACCGTAGGCAACCTTAC
Organism: Anolis sagrei; assembly: GCF_037176765.1. Lineage (NCBI taxonomy): Eukaryota > Metazoa > Chordata > Lepidosauria > Squamata > Anolidae > Anolis > Anolis sagrei. Next base: position 86,696,111 of record NC_090034.1, read on the forward strand.
AGGGAAGGTGAGCTTGTTTTGTATCTGGAGCTCTGGAAGAGCCGCATTTGCCTTGGACGTCGCTGTTGGGCCCTTCTTTGCACCACGTTCTTTTTCCTGCCCGTCTCAAGGATTGTCTTCATGTTGCACAAAGAGTGCATTTTGGCTGGGCAGTGCCAGGAGCTTGTTCCCTTTCTGTGCCATGCAGAAAAGACTAACTGCAAGGAACCAGTTCTTTCATAAGATAACCAGGTGCTGTTATCCAGATTATCCACTCCCTTGGTGTCAGGGATTATGGCAGAGGACGCACCATTCTGCTTGCCCTGCGATCTGAATATAGATTTTTTCCCCTTTGCCTTCATGGAGATAGTAGAGTTCTAATATTTATTTGGAACGAAAAGGGAGGATAATTGTGATGGGCTGAAAAGTGGATCTGTATTAGTATCACTATCACCCACCTTGGAAGCTCTTCAGATAAGTCGGCGGGAAGAGAGAGCTTTCTTTACCCAGATGTCAGGGCAGATTACCAAATAGCCCAGCGCGCCCAAGAATATGATTTTTTTCTACTTGATATTGAAATAGCCGCTGTTTGAGATTTTTTGCTGGGAAGTAAAATTTTCTTATTCGACAGTAGTACCATTCAACATCCCTCCACTTCACACTATGGCTATCTGAGAGGCCGGTGTGGCGTTGACTATATAGGAAACTGGTTTTTGAAATGTTTGTCCACCCCCCGGTGTGAGCAGACGAACTTGACTCAATTTGTATTGTATGTATGCTGGAAAATGTTTAATGTATTTATTTTTATGGCACTTAAGCAGTGACCCCTGCTGTTCCAGAACTGAGAACTTTTCCTGCTAGTAAATGAAAATGAGAAAAGAAGGTCTTAAGCTGGTGCCCCAAAGTTCTGCTTCTCTTGAGATCCATGAATGAAGGCTTCTGTACTTCCAAAAAGCAAAACTATAAGGGCTTTGATTTCCTTACCTACTCCAGACGCTGAACAGTGTGCTATGTCTTTTGAGATGCATAGACACGGGCCTTTGGATTAGACATGTATGGCCTTCCCCATACTATAAACTGGGCATAGGGCAGTGTATGGTACACATAGTTTTTAAGCCCCTTCTTTCATCAGCAGTGGAACTCTCTGCCCCGGACTGTGGTGAAGACTCCTTCTTTGGAGATTTTGAAGCAGAAGCTGCATGACCATCTGTCAGGGGTGCTTTGAATGCGATTTTCCTGCTTCTTGGCAGGAGGTTGGACTGGATGGCCCACGAGATCTCTTCCAACTCTAGGATTCTATGATTCTTTACTACCCTTCCTGTGGATACTTCTTCCTCTCTCATCAGGCTCTTCTCGAAGAGCAACTTTTTGGACTGCTCCCGAAGAAGAGATTATAGAACCTAAAATTTAAAATGCAAAACCAAGTGAACGCCCATGTCTAAAATAGATCTTAAGCCAGTTGTGGGAAGGAGCTTACTGCAACTCAGCCAACGCGTGGCTTACCTGGGGCAGGGTTACAGTCTTTCTTATTGCTGTCTGGCTACACAATCACATTTCTGTGAGCAGGAAGCAGGGGTGATCCTGTCAATATTTTTTCTGCACTTACTCTGTTGATTTTGTTTATAAATAAAAGAGGGAAAGAAAATGGTACTGGTGAAACTCCATGGTGATTTGTTTACTTGATCAAGGCTACAATGTGTATTTGTAACTTTAGTGAAATAGGGAGAAAGTGATCGATCTACCTAGCACAAATTAGTGGAGGCACCTGATTCCTGAGGTTCTAGGACACTGTTCCTCAACTTTCCTAATGCCACAACCCCTTAATGCAGTCATGTTGTGATGACCTCCAACCACAAAATTATTTTTGCTGCTACTTCATAACTGTAATTCTGTTACTGTTATGAATCGTAATGTAAATATCTGATATGCAGGATGTATTTTCATTCACTGGACCAAATTTGACACAAATGCCTGATACACCCAAATTTGAATACTGGTGAAGTTTGGGAGGTGGGGGTGGGATTGATTTTGTCATTTGGGAATTATAGTTGCTGTGATTTATAGTTCACCGACAATCAAAGAGCATTCTGAACTCCACCAACAACGGAATTGAACCAAACTTGGCACACAGAACTCCCATGACCAGCAGAAAGTACTGGAAGAATTTGGTGGTCATTGACCTTGAGTTTTGAAGTTGTAGTTCACCTACATCCAGGGAGCACTGTGGACTCAAACAATGATAGATCTGTTGAGAAGCCGGCCAATCACAGTGGAGGAGGGCTTTTGATGGGAGGATTCGCCATCTGTTTCCAAAAAGGAAGAGGATAGGCAGAGAGATCTTCAACCTTCTCTGCGAAAGGGGTTCCTAAGACAATCAGAAATATATGGTCCCTGATGGTCTTTGGCAACCCTTCTGAAACCCCCTCATGACCACCCCAGGGGTCTCAACCCCTAGACTGAGAAATGCTGTTCTAGGACAATAAGAAGTTGCGGCAACACAATTCCAATGCCAGCAGTTTTATGTGAAGGAATACTCTATGCCCCGGAGTGTGGTGGAAGCTCCTTTGGAGGCTTTCAAGCAGAGGCTGGATGGCCATCTGTCGGGGGTGCTTTGAATGTGATTTTCCTGCTTCTTGGCAGGGGTTTAGACTGGATGGCCCACGAGGTCTCTTCCAACTCTATAATTCTAATATTCTAATTACCAATTTCCCACTTGTAGTCCTACCCACTTGGTTGTTCTTAGTCACATGTCCATGCCATACACAGAAACCCCTTTGTAACTTAACATTACAGCAACTATCTGGAGAACTCCTTATTATCAACTTTTTACATTACATATTTGTTAACCCATTTAAGTGTGACCAGGCAAATTTGGGCCTGGTTCTTATATCATAAAACTAGAGAATGACTCTTCCTACACAGTTCTGCTTCCCATGCTGTTTCCGTAAGATAGCATTCAGTACCCAGGGCTAGGAGAGGGATGAAAGCATCTAGGCAGCTAGAAACTTTGAGGACAACCCTAGTAGTCTTCTCTCAACTGCAGAATTGCAGGTAGGTGCTGCCGGGGTGCCCTCATTCCACCTGTGCCCAGTAAATGGTGGTTACCCGAAGCCTAACACTAAACCTAACTCTAAACCTTACCCTACCTTTCCCTAACCCTAACCCTTACCCTAAACCTTATCCTAACCATCCCCTCCTTTCTATCCTTCTACCAAATGCAACTACGAAGTATATTCCCACCCTCAATGTACCACTCTCCCCCCTCTCACTCCGCTCCCTCTCAAGACCATGTGGTCCCTTCCCTTATTCACAACTGCCGTTGCGGAATGTGCGTAACGCTCAGAGCTTCCGGACCCAGTTATCACCCTGGTTTGTTTGTTTGTGAAGACTCCTGCAGCCTTGGTTGTCTCTTGGGAGGCGTTCCCTGCGCTCTCACGAACACCCGCATGCATGAAACGGACTGGAGGTGTATCACCAAAATGCCTCCATACCTCAAATGCCAGAGCGCTGGCTGGGCTTTCCTCACTCATCTTCGGCCTCCAAACAAGAAGAGCCCCCCTCACCAAGTTCCTGGTTCCAGAGGCGCTTCATGGCAAGGGCAGCCACTGGGCCCAGAGGCACTGCCACCACCTCATGCCTGCCTGCTCCCTTTCTGGCCTGCCAACCTTGGCTTTTGGGTACCTCACTCCCACCCATGTGCTCATCCCTTCTTGGAGAGGTAGGGCACCAGTTGGATCATTGTGAGGAAAGGCTTGAAGTCAATTTTGGGACCCCCAAAGAGGGCTGCAACTATTACACAGTGACAACTATTAGGGGTGAAATACAGTATATTGTTAACAGGATCCTGGCCTTGGGATGCTAACATTGGTGCAAATGTCATCCATATTCTAAACAATCATTTGCTATTGAGGCAAAAAACGTGTGCTCGGTGTTACTAATGCATTTTTGTGCTGTTTCCAGAGCACATAGTGAAAACTCTGTAATGTATAACTGAGCCACTAGAGATAAACTCAAAGCTTGTTGTTTAAAAGAATACAGAGGCGAAACAAAGACAATTTGACTAGTTTTAAGGTAGTTGCTGTACAGTGATGAGAATTAGATGTAAATAATGTAAATAAATGGTCTGTTTGACACAATTTATGATCCAAATGGACACTCATTTTCCTTGGTTGCTGCGGTCCATATATGTATTTGCCAGGGCTCTGTCACCAGAACTATGGTGTGCGTTCTCAATCTTGGGACCACCTGTGAGCACACATCAGAACTATACATCTATGACCTCACAATTTCAAGCTGTGGAAAAGATAAGTGGAGGTGCATGCCATAGACTTGCTATAGCTAAAGGTGTCAAGAAACCTGGACTCTTGTCTAACATGAATACTCATTCCTTCCATGGTAAGTTGAGTTTTAAATAAGTTGAGTAGTAGAGGGATTCAACCCGGGAAAAATATTCGCTTTGGCTGTGGCATCTACAAGTTGGCGACATGACATATTAAGTGAATGAAAGCAACAGTGTTGCCTTCATAGGAATCCTTCAAGTTCCTTTCCATCATTTAGCTAGGGATTTGGAACATGAAATCTCAGCACTTTTCCACTATCATGAACCTGGACATAGTAGCAGCTCTTTAGAAAACAGCTGTAGAACCTGCTTTCAGAAACAAAATAGTCTACTTGCAGACCTCTTGGTGATCCACATATGTTTTTCAATACAAAATAGTTTAGCAACAGCAACAAAATGGGGGTTTGTTGGGGGTTTCCAGGGGATTTGTGTGTATATATATAGACAAGTCCAGGTGTCGCCGGGTTGTTTAAAATCTCTGAATGTATGGCTTCAGATTCTTTTGCTGGTGAATTTCAAGAAGCCAGCAAAAGAATTAAGCATAAATAGTATGAAAATATTGTCACTGAAAGAACTGTAAAAACTAAGTCATGAATTTTGTATCTCATTTGACAGTGTAAGCACAAAGTAACAAACTTAGTGTTTCATCGCTTCTGTTGGGCTTTGCATATGCTGCAGGCATGAATGTAAAGAATAATTATGGAAAGGTGAGGAAGCTTTGCTATTTACAATAAATTGTTTTTTAAAAAAGGAAACAGATTTTAGAGTGGGTTTGCTAGATTTATGGAACATTGATCAGATGCAGTGCCGGGCTGTAGCACAACTGTTAAATCGCCAACAACGATAAGATCTAGCAAATCAAAACGTTGCCAGTTTGAAGCCCCAGGTCAGCATGAGCACCTGACTGTCAGTTCAGCTCAGTTTACCTAAGCAGTTTGAAAACAGAGCTGTAAGTAGAGAAATTAGGTGTGTGTGTGTGGGGGGGGGGGGGGGGTGGTATTTAACGACGCCATAAAATGAAAAAGATCAGAAAATGCCCAGCAACCAAGAGGAAGGATGGCTCTTTGTCATAGAGGATGGTGTGACAACACCTCCCTATGGCTGGATTAGAGCGCAACCTCCAAGGCGCCAAAAAGCTGGATGTTGACACAACATACCTCCTTTCTGTCTCTGTCCTGTCTATCCAAAATAGCACTGAATGTTTGCCATATATGTGCAATGTGATCCACCCTGAGTCCCCTTGGAGAGCTAGGGCAGATTATAAATAGAGTGTTATTATTATTGTTGTTGTTGTTTTTATATCTATTTAAACTGCCCCATATAAGAAGGTTAAAAGTAGTCTGCCACACTAAGTCAGCAATGATCAGCTAGACCACAGTCCTCACATCGATGTAATGTAATGATTACCAGAAGCCAAATGTTTTCCTGACAGGCTTTGATGCCATACTGTGGCCTTATCAGCCACAGATCTTGTAAGGACTTTTCTTTCTTTCTACCCCGTCCATAGGAGCAAGCCAGAAAAGGAGAGGTCTTTCCAGCATAAACTTCTAAAAAAAACAACAACATGAATGTTGAATTAAACAGATCAAATCTGCATCATGCAATATTGCAGTGAAGACTAAGATCCTGTCTCTAGAATTTTTTCACATATTTGGGTTCGGAAAATGGAAATAGCAACAACTCCGGAGGTCATAGAGGAAAGTGCAGTACCAGCTAATAGTTTTGATCAGTATCCAGAGAAGGCATTGGCAGATTCTAAGGCTGAAGTGAAGGAAGAAGATGATTGTTCTGGTCAATGCTATGTCCTCTACATTGGAAACTTGAACCCCAAGTATTCCCGTGAAGTCCTCTGTGGCATGCTGAAGGATATCCTTGGCATGGCCGGTGTCACTCTTCAGAGACACCACGTTGAAGTGGTAAAGAAACGCAAGCAGGCACATGCCTTTATCCAGGTGGGAACAGAAGTCAGGCTGGAACAGGTCTTAAAACAGTTACTACTCGCCTCTGACACAGAGCAGCATCTCACCAAGGAACTTGTGAAAAAAGGAAGAAGTCTGCTTGTAGGACAAGGCAATAAGTTTACATTTGGTAACAAAGATGGGGGAGAGGTAAGGTTGCAGAATAGAGATTCCTCTCCTGTGATAAGTCTCAAAGACAGTAGAAACAAGAACCAGGAAACAATCCTGATGTGTTCTCAAAGTTTTCTGAATAACTAAAAGTACTTCACTTGTGCAATGCTGAGAGGTAGGAGAAAATAACTAGATCTAAGCCACATATAAGGAGCCCCCAGTGGCGCAGTGGGTTAAGCACTGAACTGCTGAACTTGTTGACCAAACGGTCGCAGGTTCAAATCCGGGGAGCGGTGTGAGCACCCACTGTTAGCCCCAGCTTCTGCCAACATAGCAGTTTAAAAACATGCAAATGTGAGTAGATCAATAGTTACCGCTCCGGCGGGAAGGTAACGGCGCTCCTTGCAGTCATGCTGGCCACATGACCTAGGAGGTGTTTATGGACAATGCCAGCTCTTCGACTTAGAAATGGAGATGAGCACCACACCCGAGTCGGACACGACTGGACTTAATGTTAGGGGAAAACCTTTACCTTTACCTAAGCCGCATTTGTACCCTACATTAAATATTATATTTAAATCACCTTACAAAAGGAGATTTTGCTCCACATGAGAGCAGTCTCAATTTGGGAACGGAGTCTGAGGCTCACCGTTCTCAACAGACTCCTTCAATCCCACTCGGGTTCCTCTGAAAGATCTTAGGATGCTCACCAGAATCCCAGCTATACCCCCCTCGGGCGGGATGGACCTTGATGGGTATGATTTTGACCCCTGACTCCTCCACCTCACTCAATTAATTAACTGAGATGAAGACACAACGGTTCTTCTTCATGGTCTCTGTGAATGCACACCAATGGGTTAACTGCACTCACACAGTGCAATTCTTAACCTTCTAGAGCTCTGAAGGATACTTTTTGCTGGTACTGCCCCTCACCATCCCTATGTAGACACACTGCCATTGCTTCAGTTCTTTTCTTTCCACATTTCACTAGGAAGAGGAAGCTGCTTTTTTTGATAGCATTAAAAACTATTCTTTTTGTCATAAAACTATTCCCTGGTGGATTAACTTTCCAGGATCCCTTAGATATCATTGGGGGTCCTGTTATTTTTGCCACTAACTTCTCTATTTTTTTCCTTTCTTGTTATTCCTACATTCGCATACTAATTTTCTCTTAATGCTATAAAAACCCCAAATATTTTCATTTTCTTCTTTTAAATCGTCATTAAAGGGCTACCATTCTTCTTCAAATATGGCAGGATCTGGTGATTGTGTAAGCCTTGTCAGTTTGTTCATCTCTGCCACGTGCAATGTTTTTGTAATCCATAAAGCTTGGGTGGGAATCACTTCTTGTTTCTAATAGTACACACAAACAATCCTTGCTGTAGTTACCATGTATAAAAAGAACATTAGGAATTTTTTTTGGGTAGTGTTGAATTTGTAAGTCCCAAAAGAAAGGCTTCTGGCTCTAGTGGTACTTTAATTTCTGGTGTGAGAGAATTGGTCGTCTGCAGAGACGTTGCCCAGGGGATGCTGGGGGGTGTTATCATCCTGTGGGAGGCTTTGCTCATGTCCCATGTACCACTTGGCTGAATGTTTTTACAATCTGCAATTTTTATGGAATCAGCTCAATGGAACAGAGTGTATTGTTTACCTGTGGGTTGACAAATCACACCTTCATATGGTTTGTTGGTGAACTCTTAAAGGTTTTTTGATAATAAATTTTGTTTATAATTTCCTATTGAGTGCTATGAATCCCTCCTTCCATCTCTCTTAGCTTACTAGTCACCCAGTTGTGATTCACAGAGATCATAAAAAACAGGCTGCTTACCTGTAACTGCATTTCAGGTGGTCACCAGTGAATTCACACAACCCTACCCATCCTCCCCTCTGCGGCCAAATGAACTTAGGGGCGGGGGCAGAAACCAGCGCCTTATGTGCACTTGGGAGAGTGGGCAGGATTACCACCAAAAATCTTCTGCCTAGTTTCTGTTCTGCCCAGACACAGAACATCCAGTTGTATGAATTCACAGATGACCACTTGAGGAAATAGTTACACAGAAGCAACCTGCCCTTTCCTTGTCATGGTGCTAAACCTGAAGGTAGAATTAACCAGTAGAAGTATTGCATTACAAGTCCCCATATAGATAATGTAATACGCCCAAACTCCAAAAAGTCCAGTATTCAAGAATAGTACATTCAATTTGCAGTGACAATCTTAATGACATTTGGTTTTGGATCATAGAGTGATGTATTACTCTTGTCACATCTGTAGAGTGACTCTGCTGGGAGCTGCTCAGAGGCTCCTTTGGGAGTACCCGAGAAAAGCAGAAAGGGGCTACCAAACGAAACCCAAATTAACGCTATTAGAAAATCTGCTCCATACCCTTGGAGACTAGTAGACCGACCCAAGAAGTTCCTAAGTGGCACTCGTTCAGACAGTGTCATTGTCCAGAGAGAAATTGTGGGCAAAGAGTGCCTGTTCTATGGAGCTTTCATGGGCAATGAGACCCGGAATATGGAATTCAAGCGTGGCGGTGGTGACTATCTGACAGTAACCTTGAAGCATCACGTGCGGAAGTATGCATGCGCTTTCCTTAACAGTGAAGGAGGCAGTCTTTTTGTGGGAGTGGAAGATAATGGCCTCGTGCGTGGAGTCAGGTGTGACCACAAGGAGGAAGACCGGGTTCGCCTGCTCATTGACTCTGTCTTGAAAGGCTTCAAGCCCCAAGTTTTCCCAGCTGTCTACACATTAAGTTTCATCCCGGTTATCAAAGCTGAAGACACTGGCATCTTCCTGAAAGTTATTCAGCTAAAGATTCATCCTCCCAAACCACACCAAGAACTTTTTCTTTATGAAACAGACCAAGGGGAAGTATACCTGCGACGAGATGGCAGTATTCAGGGTCCGCTCACTGGGAGTGCCATCCAAGAGTGGTGTCGACAGGTAATCTTCACACTGTTTGTATAACCAAGTAGAATATGGGCTCAAGACCAACAGAAGGGGAAATTATCTTCTACTTGTGGAAATTATTCTGTATACTCATATATAAGTTAACCTATTCAAAGAGAAGTAAGAATTTTGGTACAACCTGTAGTAAATGACTAATATTTTCCTCTCCTTTTAAAATGCATGGAGGGAACATCCTTAAGCAGACCTAAAGGGAAAGGGAGAATCTGTTTAATTGAGGTTATTATGTATGTATAAATTGCATAGTGGATCTTAAAATGTCTGCATCTCTACCAGTGGTTCTCAACCTTTCTAATGCTGGGACTCCATTAATACCTGATGTTGTGGTGACCTCCAACCATAAAATTATTTTTGTTGCTACTTCGTAACTGTACTTTTGCTACTGTTATGAATCGCAATGTAAATATCTGATATGCAGGATGTATTTTTTATTCAATGGACCAAATTTGGCACAAATACTCGATACACCCACATCTGAATACTGGTGGGGTTGGGAGGGGGGTTGATTTTGTCATTGGGTGTTGTAGTTGCTGGGATTTAGAGTTCACCTACAATCAAAGAGCATTCTGAACTCTACCAGTGATGGAATTTGAACCAAACTTGGCACACAGAACTCCCATGGCGAACAGAAATCACTGGAAGGATTTGTTGTGCATTGATCTTGAGCTTTGGAGTTGTACTTCACCTACATCCAGAGAGCACTGTGGACTCACAACAATAATGGATCTGGACCAAACTTGGCACGGACACTCAATATGCCCAAATATGAACACTGGTGGAGCTTGGGGAAAACAGACCTTGATATTGTAGTTGCTGGGATCAATACCTCACCTATAATCAAAGAGCATTCTGAACCCCACCAATGATAGAATTGTGCCAAGCTGCCCACACAGAACCCCCATGACCAACAGAAAATACTGTGTTTTCTGATGGTCTTGGTGACCCCTCTGACACACACCCTGCGACCCCCCCAAAGGTTCCCGGTCCTCAGGTTGATAAATGCTAATCTATACCAATAAAGAAAGGGAAAGGAATATAAATGTGAAAAAAAGAATGAGATGCAGGGCAGGCAGAAGAGCAAGAAAAGCAATCTGCTTCTATTAGGGACCCTGAGAGGAAGAGGAAAGACATGTTCCCACCTCATTACCCCTCCCTTGCCCACACCAGAAAGAGAGTGCTCTCTTCTTCCTTCCTTCTACATTCCCTTTTTTTGGCCCAAGAAGCATTTAGCAGTAGCCGTTTGGGGTACTTGAAACAGAGCAGTGATGGTTGCAATTTTTTAATAGGGGCTTCCTGTAATCTCTCTGCAAATCTTGCCAGGCTTGCAAAAAGACTGGGAAGTCTCATGAGACCTATACAGCAAGCTCCTATTAAAAATGGCCACCAGCACTCTGCTCTAACTCCAAGTGCCCAAAATAGCCAGAACTGCAAAAAATATCTGGCATTGGCATATGGATAAATCAACCCATGATTTTTTTAAGTTTTTAAAAAAAGTTTTGACATATTCATGAGTATATACTGTCATCTGTTTCATAGCAGTTTGGTTTACAGCGAGCTTATACAGACAATTCTAAACATTGTCGAAGGCTTTCATGGCTGGAATCACTAGGTTCTTGTGGGTTTTTTCGGGCTATAGAGCCATGTTCTAGAGGCATTTCTCCTGACGTTTCGCCTGCATCTATGGCAAGCATCCCCTCACTACCTCTGAGGATGCTTGCCATAGATGCAGGCGAAACGTCAGGAGAAATGCCTCTAGAACATGGCTCTATAGCCCGAAAAAACCCACAAGAACCTAATTCTAAACATTTTCTCCAGTTTTCATTTCTGTCCTGAGAACCAAATGTTATCTTCAGTTTATTTATAACATAGCTAAGGCCTCTGATATATAGCAGAAATGTGGGCGTGAGCTTTATTTTTACTGCTAAAATTATTTGAAATTAAAATTATTTGATTAATAATATTTAACCACAAGTTATCACATTCATCCCAATTTTTAGAAAACCTGGTACTCTAGAGTCACAAAACAAATACCTGTAAACCCTGGAAAATATGTAATGTCAAAATTGTTCCACTGGCTGTGACTGTGGAACTAAGGTCAAGTCTTGTGCATTTGTATAGGATCACTATTTCTGTTTGTTTAATTCATATGGCCCTGTTTTCATTTTTGAGTACCGCTTATGAAAACAGTGCCTTTCTGAATGAGCTTTTTTGTCCTACATCCAAAACAAAACATACTTTCGTCCCATTGGCAGCAATGGGTGGGCAATCCTATACAAATGCTCCCCTTCCTCATAGTTTTAAGGCTGCTGTTTCCCACTTCAATTGGAAAACCTACCTTGCACCACTGCTTCTGAAGTCTCTTTATCAGAGATTCCTAATGGCTTGCCGGTTGCTGGGGTTTGTCCTCCACCGCACCAAGGATCTCCGATAAAGAGATCTCAGCACAATCCATTTTCTCTCTATACCTATGATGCCGAAAAGTAAGCCTGGAGACAGTACCCGCTCCCACCCGCCTTTCGTATTGAGTTTAGTTTCGTTCTTAGAGGGGGTCTTGCGTATCATGCCATCCAAATGGACGGAGTGAAACTGAAACAAGAATTAAACGGATGATACAGATAGCGGGCCCATGACTACTGCGGCCTAGTAGTAAATTTGAACTACAGATTTCATAAGTATATGGGATTTCCAAAACCTTTAACAACCAACTTGCTGGATGATGGGACTACTAACTGAGTAATCTCTGTAATGGAGGACTGGTTATTGTGGGAATGCAGTTAGCAGCCAGACACAACAGACAAATATTTACACAAAAGTTCAGACAAAATCTCAGGCAAAAAGACGGTAACTTGACTGCATGAAATGGAATGACAACAATTTTGTATATTCTTTAGAAATGGACAGAAGAGATCAAGAAGTTGGAAATGAAAATAGAAAGCTTGCTGGAAGAGAAAGAAACTCTGCAGCAGCACAAACAGCAAAATGCCAGATCTGCATGTTGTGTCCTCCTGTGACAGAGAAACATCATCACTAGACATTGGGTATATCGATATTCACCAGTATAAAGCAAAAGTAGTCCAATAAAGAGCTTGGGTCTAATAGGTTTATTATTTTGTGGCATATGTTAGTCTTGCTGAAGAAAAAATTAACATTTCATTAACCAGCTGTCCTTTCATAAGTACAATTGGCTCTCCATATCCACCAATTCCACCATGGTTTGAAAATATACTCCAAATCTAAATAATTGAACAAACAAACCTTGGTTTTGCCATTTATATAAGGGACACCATTTTAATATGCCACTGAGCATCCATAGATTTGTGCCCTGGAACCAAACCACCAGATAATAAGGGCCTACTGTATTCTGCCAGACCACTACCGCTGCCTATGAGATTTGGAAGTGGCCTCAAAATACTTGAACTTAATAAAATAATTATGCCCCTGCTCTCTAGAGTTTATAGAAATATGACCATTGGAACTCAAGCATATTATTGTATATACAGGTCACACTACTGTGGGGAGATAGGGCAGCCTATACATAAAGGATTATTATTATTATTATTATTATTATTATTATTATTATTATTCTATGGTTAATTATATAAATAATGCAATAACCCAGAAGTAAAAAAAAAGTAGGACAGCATCCAGTCCTCTACAGTTCATTTAAAACACTGAATCATCAGAATGCAAAAATGTCACTATCTAAGCCACCCATGGAAACAATTTTGGATTTTGGTGCATTTTGGATTTCCAAAAAAGGATATTCAAACCTATATGAATAAAAAGGAAGTTAGGTGAGGGCACAGGACACAGATTACTTTCCCCAAGTTTTAATGAACTGAAAACTGTTTGTACACAGGGCATGTTTTATAAGAACACTCTTATTTACTTGATACACAGTGTATAAGCTACATTGGCAAAAAGAGCGTAAATTCTTATTTCATGTAGTTCTCATGTTTGTAAAAGTCCTCTGCCATCCTTTTACTCACTTGCAGGCTGCAGTAAATATATTACTGAATTCCCCCTATGGCATCTTGTATGCCAACACGGTGACGTTTTCTCAACAATGGGGTGACAGAGTGAGGTGGGCCTCCCTTACAAACAGAAGGACTTTAGACTTTTAAATGCAAGGCAGCCATCTCATTGAGAATCCCAAAAGGCAGCTTATGAAAAGTTGTTTTCTTGTACAGCGCCCCCCCCCCCCTTGATACAAGGAATTATATGAGTCCAGGAAACAGGAGTAAAGAAAAATACACCCTTCGCCTGTGCATCTAAAATACTGAAAATTTATACACTCACATTTGAATTCCATTATTGCAACACATTCACTCTTCCTAGGAGGGAAATAAACTAAATATTATAGTTTTAAGAGCAGAAAAATGATATTCCCAGAAAAGGTCTTCAACAGTGGCCATGTAGAAACAAATCCATTACTTTAAAAAGGATTAAGTTTTACAGCCCTGAGAATCTTCCACTCTACAACCCTTTAAGAGTGAAAACAATATATAACTTCCTACAATGGAAGTTCACAGAAAACCTGAATCTAGATATTCTACTTGGCAACATTTATGACTATTCATAATAACATACTAAATCTCACCAGAAATCCAGAATGTGTCTTCTGGCATTATTCTTTGTAAGCTTATAACAGCACATAAGTAGGCACTGGTGTCACCTTCTCAAAGTAAAGTACTAAAAATAAATGTAAAAGAGGGGCAAAAAGGGGTGACATGATTTCTAAAAATAAAATTATAATGGTATAAGATTCCAGGTGTTTAGCCATTGCATCCAAAAAAGGATCTTCTACTCATGAGGTGTATCTGGAAGAGGAGACACAAAAGAGATTATTTGACAACTGTGGCATCGCAAGGTATTGTCTCTTCTCAATCACTTTAAATTTTAACAAAACTCTAAAAAAGGTAAAAGTTTCCCCTGACATTAAGTCTAGTCATGTCTGACTCAGGGTGGTGCTCATCTCCATTTCTAAGCTGAAGAGCTGGCATTGTCCATAGACACTTCCAAGGTCATGTGGCCAGCATGGAGCACCATTACTTTCCCGAAGAAGCAGTACCTATTGATCTACTCACACTTGAATGTTTTCAAACTGCTAGGTTGGCAGAAGCTGGGCCTAACAACAGGAGCTCACCCTGCTCTCAGGATTTGAATCGCCAACCTTCTGGTCAGCAAGTTCAGCAGTTTAACCCATTGTGTCACCAGGGAGAAAACTCTGGGAGATGCTAAGAGTGATTCTCTGGTCCAAGCTCAGCCTTTGTGATTTGTGGCTCAATTGCACTTGGAATCCAATGGCCCTTCCGCACAACCATACAACCCAGAATATCAAGGCAGAAAATCCCACAATATCTGCTTTGAACTGGGTTAACTGAGTCCACACTGGCATATAACCCAGCTCAAAGCAGATAATGTAGGATTTTATTCAGCTGTGTGGAAGGGGCCCAGGTCTCCCAGTTTTAATCTAACACTCTGTCCACATCACCACATTGGTTCTCTCTTTTGGCATATAGTATGTATGATTGAGATATGCACATAGCTTTTTTTTTCTGTCACTGATACACATAAACAGGACACAAAAAAAAGCTCAGAATAAATTCCTCTGGCATCTGCACTAACGCAGGATTCCCTAAGAGATATTTAAGTGGTGTCAGGATCCTCGTAGAGGACTTGCCACAAAAAGGAAACTATTACATGGGACTATTGTGTACCAGAATTATGTTATGTATCATTTCCTTGAACTAGTACATAAGAATTAAGGGTGTTATGTAGTTCTGGGAAGCAACATGATATCTGCTCGGCAGGGACTGTTTCATTTTTAATCTTAAAGATCCAGAGGCAATTGATACTGAAACTGAATGAGGCAGAATGGATCTTAAGGGAGAAATCATAGATCAAAGAACCTGCTTACAAAAAAAGAGAACCTTTAACCTAGAATCTTTTCTTTTTTTTGCATGTTTGAGAGGTTAAAAGCCTTGCAAATGGACATCACCTCAGCAAGACACCAAACACAATTGGGCTGCCCGTATCTTTCAGGAATCTTAGCATTTCAGGAAGTGCATATCTGAAGTGACCATTGTAGGGTAGTACAAATTGTTAGGCCAAAAACATAGTGGAGAACCAAGCCGAGTAAGACAAGTGTTCAGAGTATAGACAAAACTGAAGGAGTAACCAAAAGAATTATAAACACAAAGCTAGAAATTTGAGAACTAGAAAAGCAACCCAAAAATAAGTTACGAAGAAAAGAGAACAGTTCCAAACAGTTCAATTAATATTTCATCCGAATGGTGCACTATGAAGGTACAGATAACCAATTTTTCTTCATCAGAGATCACCAAGAGCCAGTTAGTGCGTTTCTGCACCATGCGCTGAAGACCCTTCATGTGAATACACAGATCCTGTTGGTGGAGGCCCTGTGAGATGATAACATTGTATTTATAATTGGTAGAATATCCTGCCTTTCTGTATCTGTTCAGCTCAAACTCCAAGCATGAAGCTGGAAGCAGAGAACGTATTTTTCCAGGGAGAAGTTAAAGGAAAAAATGTGGTCTTTGTTAGAACTTTGGTTTAAATGTAATAAAATATTGTTTGTAGTTTAAACTCTGTGTGTGGTATAGCAATGCAATCCAGTGTAAGAGTTAAATGCACAGAGCTGTGCTTGATTCCTACAGCGTAACTTTGAAATGTTCTGATAACTACATTTGTTTACATTCAACAAGATCAGATTACCATGTGCTCTCAGCTTCCAGCGATTTACAGCTAGCAAACCGATGTGTTTTATTTTGCTCCTGTAAATAGTTTGTAGTCTAGATTTACAATAAAGTAAGCCACTCCAGTCTTTAGAGTTGATTTAAAGTTGCATGGTGAATTTATTTTCCTTGTGCTCTCCATGTGGATGCCAGAGGGTCAAGAAGGATTGAGATAAGAGAGAGAGGTAATTTATCTCAATAAATCAACAGTCTTGGAGTGAGTGAGAAAGAGAGCTTGGTTCAGCATCTATGAGGAATGGAGGCAAGCACTAGACTGGGGGATATCATAGGATTGTCCTCCCACAAGAGAGGAAGAGTTCAGTCTTGACAGTTGCATCTGTCAAGTAGGAAATTTAGGTACCACTTCTGTGGAAAGGCTAATTTAACTGATTTACGAGGTCATAAAAATCTCAGGGAAGTATGCAAAGAATGAGGAAGTACTTCATCAGTGTCACAAACGGACAATGAAGCGACAGCTCCCCTGGTGGACAGAAGCTGGAATGTTAAATAGCCTCTGAGTGTCTGTCTATATATGTTGTGTGTCTATGGCATTGAATGTTTGCCATGTATATGTACATTGTAATCCGCCCTGAGTCCCCTGCGGGGTGAGAAGGGCGGAATATAAATACTGTAAGTAATTAAATAAATAAATAAATAGTCTCCAACTGGTCAAGGAGCCTGCCTGTTGGAGCAAGTGAGATGAACATCCAGATACAGGATATCCTCTGCTTGGTGCAGGAGAAAATTAATTTCTAGAGCAAGAAACATCCAAAGAACTATGTGCCACCATTACACTTGAAGAAGATGCAAAAGGAGGAAATCTTTAAAAAAAAATGAAGGAAAACATTACCTGCAATTACTCATGATTTACTGCAGTAAATTTCAATTCTGTCATCTCGGAGTCTGGCGAACTACTTCCACTTCTGTCACTGTATGTATCCCTATGAAGAAAAGATTTCTGCATTTCAGCGTCACCTCTGGATTCCCTTTTATATGCAAAACACCCACTATGAGAAACAATATAGTGGAAGCATTAACATTTCCATACAAGTCTGGTTTGTTTACATGGGCTGACTCCAAGCTGGAAACGGTTCTCGGTTAACCCGCCAAATAGTTAAAGGAGAATTTCAATTTGATCTTAATGTTCATTTAAACTTCCCCAAATACTCCAGAATGTCATTCCTGAATACTAAGGAAATTTAAACAGTAGTTTTTAGATACCAGCCTCAGCCCTAGAATGTCATACTTGCTTTTAGCTTTTGAGAATCCTGATGGTTGCAGTCCCATTTGTGGCTTACGTCAGGATCTGTCTGGAGGATTTGGTATGGATGTCTGACCCCAACCCCCAGATTGAGAAATGCTGTGTTACAGGGACAACACATAATGCTTACCAGCATTTGTTCTTTGTAGCTTGCAAAGGGGAAACATAACATTGTTCTGGTAGTAAGATGCAGGAGAAAGCCAGATACCTTAAGGCAGTGATTCTCAACCTGTGGATCCCCAGGACTTTTGGCCTACAACTCCCAGAAATCCCAGCTAGTTTACCAGTTTGTTAGGATTTCTGGGAGTTGAAGGCCAAAACATCTGGGACCCACAGGTTGAGAACCACTGCAATAAGGAAAGCCATACACTGCAACACAAGCACACAGAATAAAAAGCACAAGTCCTGAGCACATCTTCTTCAAATTTGTGGGCATTTCCTTATACAAACCTGCCCAGGCCCTGAGATATTCAGGAGAGGGTCTTCTCTCTGTACCACTACCACCACAAGGATGGCTGATGGGGGCCCGAGAGAAGGCTTTCTCGTTGACTGCCTCTAGGCTCTGGAACTCCTTGCTTGGGGAAGCCGAAATGCCCCCTCCCTGCTGTCTAAAACCTTTTTATTCAGATCCACAGGGCTTCCTTCCAGACAGACCCTATATCCTAGGATTTGATTCCAGCTTTTCTGCTTTAAACTGGATTATATGAATCCCCACTGCCAGATAATCTGGGGTAAAGAGAAAACCTGAGATCAGATTCTGAGACATAGGGCCTGTCTGGAAAGGTCCTTTCTGTGCTGGGGAAAAAATATTATACAGGCTGAAAGTTTTTGCACGCAACAAAAATAAAGTATCATTTTCAGTTTGCACACTCCACATAGAACAAACTGCAAAAGCTCAAAGTAAAACTCAACTGAACATACCTAGGAGAGAGTCTGCAACCTTTCTGTAGATAATGTGCGAGCCTCCCTGCAGAAGCCAGGAGGAAACCAAAGTAAGGGGGAGATGGCTTTATAGGCCTGGACAGAAACTCTGGATGATACTGAACACCAACAAAAAATGGATGATCTAGAAGAAAAAAGTATATATCCTTGATTAGGTTAGTATCTGAAACAACCTCATTTGGCCAAAGATAAACAAATACAGTATAATGTTATAGTACAATGTAATATATAATATTAATATTGTGCTATGATAATAATAATAATAATAATAATAATATTGTATTTACTTTTTATTTGTAAGCCGCTCTGAGTCCCCTTCGGGGTGAGAAGGGCGGCATATAAATGTCGCAAATAAATGAATAAACACATCAGTGGTTCTCAACCTGTGGGTCCCCAGGTGTTTCGACCTACAACTCCCAGAAATCCCAGCCAGTTTACCAGCTGTTAGGATTTCTGGGAGTTGAAGGCCAAAATATCTGGGAACCCAAAAGTTGCGAACCACTGGTCTACATCCAGGGAAGTCACGCTACCCCTCTATTCTGCCTTGGTCAGACCACACCTGGAATCAGACTGTGTCTAATTCTAGGCACTGCAAATGAAGGGAGATGTTGACAAGCTGGAATGTGTCCAGAGGAGGGTGACTAAAATGATGAAGGGTCTGGAGAACAAGCCCTATGAGGAGCAGCTTAAAGAGCTGGGCATGTTTAGTCTGAAGAAGAGAAGACTGAGAGGAGATGAGAGCCATCTATAAATATGTGAGGGGAAGTCATAGGGAGGAGGGAGCAGACCTGTTTTCTGCTGCCAGACTAGGGCACAGAGCAATTGTTTCAAACTACAGGAAAGGAGATTCCAACTGAACATTAGGAAGAACTTCCTAACTGTGAGAGCTGTTCAGCAGTGGAACTCTCTGCCCCCAAATGTGGTGGGCGTCCTTCTTTATGGGCCTTCAAGCAGAGGCTGAATGGCCATCTGTCAGAGGTACTTTGTGTGCGATTTTCCAGCTTCTTGGCAGGGGATTGGACTGGATGGCCCACAGGGTCTCTTCCAATTCAATGATTCTATCATTCTATCTTTCTGTTATGGCACGAATAATACATGAAACAACAATTTTAAATTCACAGTCTCATATTGGGTCCTTTTTCAGAATTATATTGTTATCTTCTCCAATGCCTCAAAAGGTACTTATTTTCTTTCCCAAAATTGGAATGAAGATTCTTAAATCTAACAGATGCCTATGCATTTTTTTCTTTGATAATGGTACCAAATACCAACCCAAGGGCTCACCTTCCAGCTCAACTATTTCCATCCGTTCTCCTTCAACATCCTGACCAACGAACTTCATACCTTTTTCTTCCAAAGCATTTTTCAATTCTGGATTTACCTACATAATAAAAACAGCATTGCATAACTTCTCAGAGAATGCAATGAAAAATTGATCAAGCTCACGTTTGTTTGACATACCTCAAATCTGTGCCTGTGCCTCTCTTCTATATGGTCAATATCTCCATACAGTTTTCCTATCGAGAAAGAAAACATAAGGATTTACTTATCAGAAATTGGTTACCACATTAATACCAGAATGGGGTGGATTAAAACCCTGAAGTGGTCTATTTCTTTCTGTAACACAGCCATACAGCACGGAAAACTTGTATCAACCCAGTAATTCCAGCCATGAAAGCCTTCAACAACACTTATTTCCTTTAAATCAAATTCTAATACTTGCTGTGTACCTCTGAAACAGTAAGAGAAGTCTTACGTATAATCCAATACAGTAAGATCTATCATACACTCAGATTTGACAATAGAAACCAAACCTAGCATACTCTTGTGAATGGGAGTAACATTCATGGCGAAACATTTCAGTTTACAAAAGTCTTGGCAAAATAAATGGGTATGTTCTTGTTCAGGGGTGTTGCAAATATCTGAATGCAGTCAATGAACATATGCATCCAACAAGCACTACATCACTGCCAGTAAGTAAACTTTAGAAGAGCCACTGCAATATCTTAGAATTGGGTGCAGTGGTGGGGATAGCTTTCTTTTTTCTGGCCTGTTAAATCCAACAAAGCTCATGGCCATGAATGATAATGACAGAGAATGGAATTCCATAGTTTACTGTATATTCGAGTATAAGCTGAGTTATTCAGCCCTTTTTTAAGGCTGAAAAGCCTCCCTCGGCTTATACGCGAGTCAAGGTTATTTATTATTTTACTCTGTTACTATTATTATTACTACATTTATTATTTTATTCTATTTATATTATTATATTGACATTATTTTACTCTATTATTGTTACATTTATTATTTTACTATTTATTATTATTACATTTATTATTTTTTATTATTATGTTATTACATTTATTATTTTACTCCATTATTATTATTACATTTATTATTTTACTCTATTATTACTGTTATTACGTTTATTATTTTACTCTATTATTATTGGAAGGATATATAAGCACATTTACATTGAAGGTTAGAATAATAAATTAGAGTTGGACAGTCTTATCTTAAATTACAGTTTTATGCAAATATTCAAAAACATTTAACCTATGGATACCTCAATTAATGTAATTTTATTAGCATCTATTTTTATTTTGAAATAGACCAGTACCTTCTGCATTTCCCACCCTCAGCTAATACTTGAGTCAATAAGTTTTCCCAGTTTACTGTGGTAAAATTAGGTCCTCGACTTATATTTAGGTCAGCTTATAGTCAAGTATATACGATAATTACATGCTTTCTTTGCCTGGCCCATATCTACCCCTGATTACATTAGATAACTCTTTGGAGATGGGATAAAAAGGCCTCCACACCTAGACATGAGGGAGGGACAGACAGACAGGCAAACAGACAGACAGAGATACAAAAATCCATACTCATGACTGAGTTATCCGTTTGGAAGACGGTTCTTCTCTTGCCAAGCCGCATTGTTCCACCCATTTGACCAGGATTATGTTCCGGCATGTCTATTACCTGAGGGATACAGTTCAAAGAATGCACTGTGACCACAAAGGAATTAAGAAACAAAACACTACTACTCCTCTGTTCGGAGAAAACATATACCGTATATTCCGGCATATAAGACGACTGGGCGTATAAGACGACCCCCAACTTTTCCAGTTAAAATATAGAGTTTAGCATATACTTGCCGTATAAGACCACCCCCCTTCCAATGCACACTAAATAAAAAAAAATTAAAAATCAGATTTGAATTCAATATGGTAATTTTAATTCAAATGCTTATGAGAAGCAGGTTCCTATGAGAGGGACATTGTACCTTACATTGTACATTACAGTTGCTCTTTCTCCTTGAATTTCATTTACACTCTGGGTCCTTTACATCATGCTGGCAATAAGTTAAAATAAACAGTTGCAATAAATAATACTCATTTAAAGCAATTAAAAAACTAGCCGAGGTACAGTGCCATTATCAGTTCCCTTTTGCCTTCTCTCAGGCTTCTCCTATTGACGCAGCCTAAAATGGCATTGGCCTTTTCAGCTGCAGCATCACACTATTGGATTGTGGTCGACGAAGATCTCTTTCACAGAATCCTAAAGTTGGGAGGGACCTCTAAAGGCCATTTAGTCCAACCCCCTTCATTTTGCCATCATGTAGGGAAAGCAAAATCAAAGCACCCCTGACAGATGGCCATCCAGCCTTAATATTAACATTAATAATAATAATAATAATAATAATAATAATAAAGTTGGAAGGGAGCTCTAAAGACCATCTAGTCCAACCCCTTTCATTCTGCCTTCATGGAGGGAAAGTACAATCAAAGCACCCCTGACAGATGGCCATCCAGCCTTAATATTAACATGAATAATAATGATAATGATAATGATAATAGAGTTGGAAGGGAGCTCTAAAGGCCATCTAGTCCAACACCCTTCATTCTGCCTTAATACAAAGCGCCCCTGACAGATGGCCACCC
The DNA here is from genome assembly GCF_037176765.1 of Anolis sagrei. NCBI lineage: Eukaryota > Metazoa > Chordata > Lepidosauria > Squamata > Anolidae > Anolis > Anolis sagrei. The sequence continues at coordinate 86,718,368 of NC_090034.1, forward strand.
AGCCTCAACAACAACAACAACAACATTAATACTAATAAAGAGTTGGAAGAGACCCCAAGGGCCATCTAGTCCAACCCCCTTCTGCCTTAATGCAGCAGGAGCACAATCAAAGCAACCCTGGCAGACAGCCAACCTTTCTCAATAATAATAATAATAACAACAACAATAAGATTCATACTAATAAGTCTGAGGAGACCCCAAGGGCCATCTACTCCAACCCCCTTCTGCCTTAATGCAGCAGAAGCACAATCAAAACACCCCTGACAGACAGCCAACCTTTCTCAATAATAATAATAATAATAATAATAATAATAATAATATTCATATTCATATTCATATTAATAAGGGTTGGAAGAGACCCCAAGGGCCATCTAGTCCAACCCCCTTCTGCCTTAATGCAGCAGGAGCGCAATCAAAGCAACCCTGGTAGACAGCCAACCATTCTCAATAATAATAATAATAATAATAATAATAATAATAACAACAACAACAACAATAAGATTCATACTAATAAGTCTGAGGAGACCCCAAGGGCCATCTAGTCCAACCCCCTTCTGCCTTAATGCAGCAGGAGCACAATCAAAACACCCCTGACAGATAGCCAACCTTTCTCAATAATAATAATAATAATCATACTAATAAGAGTTGGAAGAGATCCCAAGGGCCATCTAGTCCAGCCCCCTTCTGCCTTCATGCAGCAAATGCATAAAGCACCCAACAGACGGCCACCCAGCTTCAAAAATAACAACAACATTAATAAAGGGGTTGGAAGAGATCCCAAGGGCCATCTGCTCCAACCCCCTTCTGTCTTTCCCTGCTCCCCCCTCCCCCCCGCCTCCTTCCTCAGCAGCAGCAGCGACGACAGAGGAGAAGGGAGCCCCGGCGGCTTTGCTATCCTCCTCTCTCGGCCCCTGCGCAACCACGGTGCGAGGAGGCAGAAAAGCTGCACATGGGGCAAGAGGGGGAAAGGCACGCACCTCTCCCCCTTCTCTCTCACCCCGCGCATGCCTTCCTTGGCAGCGATGGTAAAGGTGCTCATGAGGTGAGAGAGGAGGGAAAGGGGCGCACCTTTCCCTCCCTCACACACCTTTCCTGCCTGCAGCACTGAGGAAGGCATCTGCGGGGCGAGGGAAGAGGAGGGAAAGGTGCACACTTGCGGAGGCCTGCACAGGCTAAAGTCTGCTTGCTGCTTACCCCAGTGCAGGTCTCCGCAGGTGTGCACCTTTCCCTCCACTTCCCTCACCCCACAGATGCCTTCCTCAGCACTGGAGGCAGCAGCAGCAGCAGCGCGGCGCAGGCCAGACGCTCCCTTGGCCCCAATTTGGCCCAGGAAGGAGGGACGCAGAGTGAGAAAGGCTGCCCTCCAGCCTCCTTCCTCACGCTGCCTCTTTCCTCACCGAGCCCAGCTGGGGCCCGACGGAGCGTCAGGCCTGCGCCACGCTGCTCCTGGAGGCTCAAGACAGAGGCTGGAAGCCTCGCTGGCAGCACCAGGGGCGGGCGAGCGGGCGCGCTCACCAGCGCTGGCCTGTGTAGCCCTGGAAGTCAGGCAAGCAGGCCGCTGCGAGCGGAGGTTCTCATCCACTGACTCGGCTGCTTCGGCTCCAGTGTCGCTACCATTTGTCATCTGCTATATCCGGGAGATTAGACGACCCCCAACTTTTCAAAGGATTTTAAAGGCTTAGAAAGTCGTCTAATAGCCCAGTTTTTACGGTATTGTAACTTCCGGTATAAGCAATCCAGCAAAGCACCTGTCAACACCAATCTTAATTCCTTTGAAGTGAAAACCAAATGAATTTCAGTACATTTTTATCAGGAGTAATGTGTAGTTTGACTTTAATCACAAACATAACTTATTAGGATTTTATGAAGAGCAGATTTCAGATGGTAGGAGATAAACACAGCAAAATGCAACCAATATTTATGCCGACTAACATAAAAACAGAAAAGGTCAGCTACAAATCAGCCTACAATCTGCATCTATATGCATTATATTTTGCATGGGTAGGCCATAACTGATTATTATGCAACATGTGCAGATGTCAAAGGACAGAGGTCTTGCTCCCTTCCATTCTTGTGGGCTGGACTGAGGAAGGACTTCATCCACTACATATTGGTTTTCAGCATTATTATGAAATAGAAAGATAATCACTATAGTCATGCTTCATTGCTCCTTCACATACTCAATTTGCTGGTGTATTGCACAATACAAGAAAGAGTATCCAGGAGTTTATGGCCATGTCAAATTCCATTTTCATCACAATTCCTCTCAAATACATCTGAATAATTCCTGAATGCTCTTAGTTTGTATGAAGTAAAATCACAAAAAGACACAAAACACTTACCACAGGATGCGCCGTTTTGGGGTCAAATTCTGTAGAATTGGCATCTGTGGATAACAGAATATGATTGGCTGTGCCTTGCAATGCAGTTATGAAAAGTATCCAGATTTCTACATTCCACAACATGAGACATTTCCCCCTTAATTGCATACAGTACTATTAGACTCAGTATAGCTATTCTCAGAACAGAATCAGCAATACTGCCAAATTCAGAGCTTTTTTAAAAAAAGATTTTATTTATAAATTTGTCCAACAAAATGTATAAGCATACATTCTTCTCTCTTTTTGCAGTATCTTAGACAAAAGAGTATGTCATATTATATACAATCTAACAGTAAATAAACATCAAAAAATCTTTAATCATATTTATCATTATTTTTAAATTTCCATTACAACTTATGCTACATATAACTCTATCACACACCTTTTATCCACTTATACATATTGTATTTCTTTATAATTATTATTATACCGTTTTCCCCCTCTTCCCCTTACCCTTAGTTTGTGCCCTCTTCACCAGGACCAACCAACTCATGTTGTTCCCCATATTTTCCAAAAGTCTGTTTGTTTACATATTCCCCTTTTAATTTTAATATTGCAAGTTAGCTTATCATTAATCACTATATTCCAAATTTCCCTATACCATTCTTCTAATTGAATTTTTTTCTTTCCGGTTTTTTGCTATTAACAATTTAGCTGCTGTTATCAAATTATAAACCCATTCTTTCTCCTCTTGTACAGGAATTATATTATCATGTATAAGTAATAGTGCTAATTTTGGTGCAATCTCAATCTCTATTTTTATTATTGCTCTTATTTCTTTGAATATGCTTTCTCAAAATGTTTGTATATTACATGACCACCACATATGAAGGTACGTCCCTATTTCCTGACAACCTCTCCAGCACTGATTTGAGTATTTTTTATCAATTTGATTCAATCTAATGGGAGTTAGATACCACCTCCATATCGTTTTGTAGTAATTTTCCTTAATTCGTATAGACATGTTTTTTAGTAATCTCATACTCCATATGAGAAATTCAGAGCTATAAGCATACCAACATGTATTTTTTATTATTTGTTACATTATTATTTTTTACTCTTTTGCCTAAGGTTTACCTTTTGTATTGAGTTTTATTTACAGAGACGTGTAATTGATGAAACAATTATCAATTTAACTTATTAATATTCCGACCAATGGTCATATGCATTTACACCAACAGAAACAACATCTAACAATCTATACAAACTGCAAAATCCAACAGTTAAAAGCAGGATGCAAGCAGGAAAAAACAAAGTGTGCAAAATATACATTGTGAAGTGCAGCGATGAAGCAATTAGAAGATTAAACTATGACTTGTAACCTGTAGCCTACCATGATCCTACATGCAGATTTAGGCAAACCATTGTCTCAAAATGTGGATATAATATGGACTCAGTGTTGCTGACAGGATGACTAAGATAATGCATACTATAAGAACTTTTAAAATAATGCACAGATTATGCCATCTATTAAAATGTAAAGGTTTCTCCTTGACATTAAGTCTAGTTGTCCAACTCTGAGGGGGAGGGGGGTGCTCATCTCCATTTCTAAGCTAAAGAGCCGGTTTTGTCCATAGACACCTCCAAGGTCATGTAGCCAGCATGACTGCATGAAGCGCTGTTACCTTCCCGCAGAAGTACCTATTAATCTACTCAATTTTTTTGTTTTCAAACTGCTAAGTTGGCAGAAGCTGGGCCTAATAGCTGGAGCTCACCATGCTCCCCGGATTTGAACTGCCAACCTTTCAGTCAGCAAGTTCAGCAGCTCAGCAGTTTAACCCACTGCACCACCAGGGAGCCCTTATGCCACCTATTGCATTATGGTATTTTACTGACTTGTTTTGACCCAGCAGTTAAGTTACTTGAAATGCTGCCTTTCATGTGAAATACTGTTTATATGCAGTCCAAAAACATATGCTCAATATCGATTTGTTATAAAAACAATCGCAAAGAGTGGAGAAAAATGAACGCAGAAAATAATAGTTTATGTAAATTCATAGGAAACAGAAGTTGCTAGTAATTTTAAATACCCTCCCTTGTAATTGTTTTGTCATTTTTACCTTGCCATTTGAGGATATTGCGAGCAAACTCCACAACTGCTAACTGCATTCCCAGACAGACTCCTGTAGAAACAGAGCAGAAAATATACATCAAGATGGCAATGTGCTGCTTCATATCAGCAGTTTTGCAACCATGTCAAAAAGGAAAAAAGTGGCACAATGGTGATGGGCAAAGAAAATGTTAAGCTCTTCCTCTAAGTTTTCAGAAAGACTGACATTATGAAGAGCAAAAAATATTGTTCAGTGTTACCCAAAAGGGAAAAATATCAAATTGAAATCATACATATGAAAACAAACATGTAACATTAAGTCTGCAGATCAGCCAGCCACAGGTCTCCTTATATACCTGATATTCAGGTGTTATCATTAGTCTTATTGTTGAGGCAGCCATCTGGTGCATGTGCCAAGACTATACTCTCATTTGTTCAAAATACAGAGTAGTAATAGAGTATACTCTCTTACCTAGAAAAGGCTTTTTCTGTTTTCTTGCCCAAGAAATAGCTTGTATCTTCCCTTCTGTCCCCCGAACACCAAAGCCACCTGGAACTAGGACTCCACTATACAAAAAAAAGGAGAAAAACATTTTAGTGGCATCTTAATGTTAATTTACAGTAGTCTCGCTTATCCAACCTTTGCTATCCGACATTCCGTCTTATCCGACACCCCCTTTTCCTCCAGCATTTCCCCTTCAATTAAAGGAGCATTCCCCAACTTTCTTTCCATTCCCAATAAGTGAAAAAGGTAAGACAAGGAGGAGGAGGGAGGAGGAAAAGAGGCAGGACCGGAAGTGGAAACACCCTCCCTCTTTCCCTCTGTGATTTCCACGCTCCACTTTCACATCTGGGCACTTCCTGCTGGGCTGCTCTAGGAGTCCCTGTTGTTAGTATTTTAGGTGTCTAGCGCTGCGTCGTACAGGTAACAAGAGACTCCGTATTATCCGACATTGTTTATCTGACATTCTGCCGGCCCGTTTATGTTGGATAAGCGAGACTCTACTGTATTTATTATTGTATTTCTATACCACTTTTCTTAACCCCTAGGGCAGTGGTTCTCAACCTGTGGGTCCCCAAATGTTTTTGGCCTTCAACTCCCAGAAATCCTAACAGCTGAGATTTCTGGGAGTTGTAGGCCAAAAAACATCTGGGGACCCCAGGTTGAGAACCACTGCCCTAGGGGATCTTAAAGCTGATTCCAAGTAAGAAATGGCAAAGATTCAATGCCTCACAACCACATAAAACAATACATTACAACTAAAACAGAAACATATAACTATAAATTAAAAGCACTAAAAACCTATACAAACTGTCAAACAGAGTCATAAAACATTAAACATTTAGCCATTGCATTAATCCAGTGAATTCCTTTAGCTGCTTAAGTTCGTTTCACTTTCCACGTGGCACATATTTGAACCATCGAAAATGTAATCTCTCAATATAACATTAAACATTGCTTCTTTGAATGCCCAACTTTGAATGCACTTCACTATGCTTCTCAGAGGACAGTACTAGATTGCTACAGAATAATATACAAAACATTTAACACAATAATACAAGTGCATTGTTACATCATCTATTCCCAGAAGCAATAAGGAGCATGCAGGACGTGCATACATACAACCCATTTCACATTTGAAACTTTCCCAGTCTCCCAGATGAAGAAAAAAAAATCTATAAAATGCAACTGCCTTCATAAGAGTTGCTATGGTGGGAAAGTGTTGGCCTTTAGAATAAGTCCTATATCCAGGATCTCTCAATAAGTTCTATATCCAGGATTAATACTGCTACCACAAACATCAGTGAAGCATACATTCTAAAGATGAATTATGCAAATTTGTTTGGTAACAGAACCATATGATAATTGCCAACTGCTATCCAGTGGTGTATGGCCTTGAAACATGGGGGTTCTACTAAGTCATCTGTCAGAAGTGCTTTAACTGTGTATATTTTGCATGACAGGGGTTGGACTGGATGGCCCTTGTGGTCTCTTCCAACTCTATGATTCTATCATAGTAACAGCCATATAAAAGCTATCACATATTAATCATATTTATTTACTTACTTACTATAGTTTTACCTCACTATCTCTCACCCTGAAGGGGACTCAGAGCGGCTTCCAAATTGTTGCTTATTTTTTCACACTTCATCTGGCCTCTGAGGAATAATGTGGGGTATATAATGTCTTGATTGCTAGGATGAAAATGCACGGCCGCTGCTACAACCCTGATCAGGCTACAAACGGGGAACAGTAAGCATGTCTACAAGAAACCAGAAGACACTTTCTCCTATATAGGAAAGCAAAGTTATGAATTCCTTACTCAGAACTGCAGAGTTTCTGCCAAGCCTCGTGGTATCGAACCGGCTCTTCTTGTAGAGTAATTGGTTCCAAGTCAGCAGAATCAATGTACTAGAGAAAAGTCAATTTTAAAAACACAATCAAGAATGAGTCAAAAGTGCCACCTTTTACATTTTAATTCCTCGACTAGAAATTCAGGGGAAAATCTATCATAATTGACTTCATACCAACAAACAATGACTTTAATTGACAAACAATGGCTAGGATATTAACCCTTGGTATCTGCTGAGGCTTGGCTCCAGAACACCCATGAATCCAAAATCCATGGATGCTCAAGTTTCATGATATACAATGGAGTAGCAAGCCCCTCATGTTAAATTACTCATATTAAATCATGGATCAAAAATCCATAGCTTCTTTAGCCACTTATATTACTCACTGCAACAAGGAATAATTGGACACTATGTACTAGTATACAATTCTACCTAGTAAGTCCCCAACCCTGCAGAATCAAGGCTAACCAAGGTATGGACCAGGCTAGTGTCTGAGAGATTTCCAGTTATTATTTCCCAGTGTTTCCAAAACTGGAAACTTCTACAACAGTGGTTCCCAACCAGTGGTCCACAAGAATGAAAATATGGTCCACAGCCTCACCATTACTACACCGTTGCCTCAAAACCACACAGCAACAAGAGCAACTGGTCTTGCGAAACCCTCTTATAGTGCCGAGGTAACAGGGATGTCAGGAGGGGTGAGGCTGACTCCCCACAAAAGATTACGACTACCACATCAGCTCTAGATTATTAAATATGGTTTTCTGTGGGCGAGAAGATGGCAACTACTGGATGGCATATGTTTTGTATCAGAAACTTGAGCTGATGTGGTCTTTCCAATGCAATTTTCTGAATCAGCACCCCAAATAACCAAACCGAATCTAAAGTTGACCAAAACGGATTTGTAGCCCTTTTGGTACTAATGTTGGAGAGTGGTCCCTGGTCAAAAAAACGTTGGGAACCACTGTTCTGCAGTATCATAGAGTTGAAAGAGAACCCAAGGGTCATCCAGTTCGAACTGCCATGTAGAAATACACAATCAAAGCACTCTTGAGAGATGCCCACCTAGTCTGTAGTATTATGTGTAGTATTTTATATTTCTTCCTCTTAATTTTATTAGTTGTGGCCCAGCTATCCAATCTATTAAGGTCACGTTGAATCCCGATACTGTTCTCTGAGGTATTCGTTATTTCTAAATTTGTGTCCTCTGTAAATTTGATGATTATGCCCTCTATTCTATTATAAAAGTCTCTGAAAAGGTTGTGGAATAGCTCTGGGTCCAGGACAAAACCTTGTGACAGTCCACAGGTCATTTCTCTCCAGAATGAAGCAGTCTTGGATTCAGCTTGTCAACTGATTAAAAATCCACTTAACAGTAGCACTATCTAACTCACATTTTGCTTCTGGAACATGGCCATACAGTCCGGAAACTCACAGCAACCCAGTGATTTCGGCCATGAAAGTCTTTGACAACACAATCATATTTTACTAGTTTATTGCAAAAATATCATGGGAGACCTTGCCTTAATAAAATCAAATACAACTACAACCACAGCATTTCCTTCCTTTATTCATATTGTAACTCTACCAATAAAAGAGATAATGTTAGTTCTTCCTTTTGCCATTAATATAACAAAAAGAAGAAAGAAATGTAATCTGTATTTTGCTGAATATAATAAAATATAAATTTTGTTGCTAGGTGGTTTGAATCCAGGGAGTGGAATGAGCTCCCACTGTTAGGCCCAACTTCTGCCAACCTAGCAGATCCAAAACATGAAAATTTGAGTAGATCAATAGGTACCGCTTCAGTGGGAAGGTAACAGCACTCCATGCAGTCATGCTGGACACATAACCTTGGAGATGTCTACGGACAATGCCGGCTCTTTGGCTTAGAAATGGAGATGAGCACCAACCCCCAAAGTTGGACACGACTAGAATTAATGCCAAGGGAAAGCCTTTACTTTTAGTTGTATTATGATATTTAAGTCATTTAAAAAAATAGAAATGTATATCCTATTTATTACTGTTTTTAGTTTTAAATATAAGTCCAACAAAGGCAGAAAGTGGAAAAGCATACCTTTATCTCAAGCTTGTGATTGATAGCTAGAGAAGAATGTTCCAAAGCTTTGATAACAGAGGCATAAGAGTCTGAAAACTTGGTGTATTTGCCAACAAGAGCAATAGAGCAGGTCTCCAATAAACGGTCATATCTGTATTAACACACAAACACAATATAAGATATATGTTTACAGTTCAGGAATATGAAATACCATTCATTTTGATTGAATAGGTCTGGTATATATATTCAGAAAATATAACTTTAAATTCCCAAAATCATATACTAATTGCATCACCACTGAGGGCAGTTGAGAGTGAGAGGTGATCCATTTTTAATACATTGTCACAATGGAGGAACATCTGTGAGGTGTCAGGGCTTCCTTAGTTTTTCAAAGTAATTTTTAAAATGCCTTCATACAATCCCCTAAATTTGAATGAGCTCAGCGAGTCATCTTTCTGTATAGACATGTACAGGCTTAATGCAGTAAAGACGTGTTCGAACTTTTTAAAACTGTCATCATTGAGTGCTACCCATCTGGTATCCATCTCTTTTCTATTGTTTTCTATTAACCAAGCATTATTGTCTTTTCCAATGAATCATGTGTTACTGGGCAGTTCCATCTTTCCTCTAGAAAGAAGAGTCAAATAGGTTCATAAACTGGAAGAAAGGATTCATGTGTAGTTTAACATAGAAGCAAGGCTGTACAAAATCCTGCCAAGTCCTAATTTACCATAAAAATATTTCTCTTCAATGGGTGAATGGCTAGAAAAAAATGTATTCTTGTCACAATCACCCGTCAGCTCTCAGAGCAAGAAGAATAGTGATTTCTACAAGGACCCCCACCTGTCCGACATCTCCTTCCACTTCATCAGCATTCTTCTAGGCTGTTTTTCAATGGGAAGGTTGAGCCTGTGACGAAAGTAATCCACCACTCCTTGTTCCTCTAGCAACAGAGGCACTCGGTAGATGGAAGAGACATCATGAACACAAATGACCTGTTCAAAAAAGAATAAAATCAGGAAAGAACAAGCACATTCTGTCACGTTTAAGATATACATAACAGTATGCAGATACTTAAAACATCTATTATTGCAGAGTGCAAATGCAAGCTTCTGTTACATAACTATGGTACATCTATATATATAAATTTGTTAGGGGCATCCAACGGAGCCACAAAACTCAAAAACCCCCCAATGAAACTTAACCAAAATTCCCATGCCCATAACACAACCCACAAGGTACAAACATATCTACTCAAAATGAAAAACAACACAACAACACACTAACAAAACGGCAAAACAACTGAGCATGCGCATTGGCGCCCAGCCGCAAGTTCCCTGGCGCGCGCACACGGCCTTCCGGCCAACGTTCCCTCTGCGGAAGCCATGCCCACTCCAAGCCCCACCGCGCCGCTTCCCGCACACACACACACCCTGCCGCAAACACACACACAACCCCACGCTCCATCACTCCCCCCACCGCCGCACACACACACACGCAACCCCACGCTCCATCACTCCCCCCGCCGCCGCACACACACACAACCCCACGCTCCATCACTCCCCCGCCCCAATCTTACCTCCTTTTACTTCACGCCACCTCCAAACCCCACCCCGCCCCTTCCTGCCCTGTCAAAATCCAGGAAAGACGGGAAGGAAGGAAAGAAGGAAGAAAGAGAAAGGGAGGTAAAGAAAAAGGGGGAAGGAAGGAAAGTTAGAGAAAGAAGGAAGAAGAAAAGGAAAGAAAAGGAAAGATGGAAGGAAAGGAAAGAGAGACAGCAGAAGAGAAAGAAAAAGGGGGAAGGAAGGAAAGGGGTAGAGAAGGAAGAAATGAGAGACAGAGGGAGGGAAAGAAAAAGGGGGAAGGAAGGAAGGAGAGAAGGAAAGAAAAAAGGGAATGAAGGAAGGAAAGAGGGAGTGAAGGAAGGGGGAAGATGTAGAGAAAGAGGGAGGGAAGGAAAGAAGGAAAGAGAGAAGGAAGAAAAGAGACCAGAAGAGAAAGAAAAAGGGGGAAGGAAGGAAAGAGATAGAGAAGGAAGAGGAGAAGGAAAGATAGGAGGGAAGGAAGGAAGGAAGGAAAGAAGGAGAGAAAGAGGGAAGGTTGGCCACAGCAACACGTGGCGGGTAAAGGTTGTTATTTCTATTATTATTATTATTATGCTATGATTCCTATTAGACCCTGGGGAATGGGAGAGGTGTCAGGTCCCAGAGGCAATGCACTGCATTATTGTTATTGTTATGATGGTGGTGAAATAAAAGGAAATAAAAAGAGAAAGAAGGAAGCAAACAGGGAGGGAAGAAAGGCAAAGGAAGAAAGGGGGAGGGAATGAAGGAAAGAGAGAAGGATGAAACCAAGTAGTGAAAGAAGGAAAGAAAGAAAGAGGTAGAGAAGGAAGAAAGGAGAGAAAGAGGGAGGAAAAGGGAGAAGGAATAGGTAGGGACCTCTCTTTCATAATAGTCCAGATATCTACCTCAACTTTGATAAGTTTTACTATAGGCCACAGCAACGCGTGGCAGGGCACATCTAGTACAGTATAAAATGCTCTGATCTAACATTTTTGCCATTCCTATCCGAGCACACAGTATTCTGCTTCACTATTTTAAAAATGTCATCTCCAAAGACTGAGCTGCTTTCACCATGTTGTTTTCATTTAAAATAAGTAAATCAGCTACTAGCATACAGCAAGTAATAGCTAGAATCAGAGATGTCAATGTTTTTATTTCTTAGCTATTCCCCAAAATGACATGTGCAGAAAAGCTACTACAAAAGTTCCTTTGTCTACAATGAGGGAACAAATCTGAATTTGCACAGCGTTTTCCCATTCCCATATTTCATATGCAACCACACATCATGGTGAATTTGCCTCAAGCAGCCACAAACACTTCCCTTTCCAAACTCACCTCACTGTAAAGGGGCAGCTAACAATATTCAATTATTGTCATATGTTCTGCAGTTGATGGTGCTTGGTGATGGAAGGGTTAATGTAAGTATTAGTTCTAAAGGGTTCGGTAATCTGTAAGTAAGGGTTTATGGGTGAAAACAATTAAGGGTGGAGGTATGCAAGAGATAGGTTGCAGCTGGGTGTTTTTGGATATAAGGAGTGAGCCTTGGAAATGATCTTTGGGAGAAAGGTATTTGTCATATTTTGGTGGTGGATGCTGCTGGTTTTTCCCCAGGTCTCTGGATTTTCGGTATCCTGATCTGTCTCCTGAACTCTTAAAACCCTGGAACTTTGAATCTCTGGACTGCTTTAGACTACAGTATAGACTCTTGATCCCTGGACTTTGTTTATTGAAACTCTTGGCATTTGATCACTGGAGTGGACCCTTTGACTACGGTGTAGCTTTTGCTATCAGTTTTTGTTTAGTCTGTGGCTGAGTACCATCTTTGTTTTATATTTTGGACTATTGAAACAGCCAGACAGTAAGTGCTGTTTTAATCAAATTATTTTAACACTAACTGGGTGTTGGTTTAATTCACCTTTGCCGGAAATAATGACAGAGCCCTGGCATCATGACAAGTATTCCCTTTAATAGGAACCAATCAAGTCAATACTGTTTTGCTATTTTTTCTTCCAGTCATGCATGTGATATATATACATTTCTCCTTTTTAGTTGTCAGTAGCCAGTAAAACCTTTTTATTTCCACCTTGCATAACAAGCTAGCTGTTGTGTTTAAACTGTCATTTGACAACTATCATTACTGTGTACAGATTAAATTGGCGTTTATGGATATAAATTCCCATGGGTGCCAGTTAACTGACCGTCTACTATATGGTTAAAAAAACAGCGAGTCAGTAATTGTGATGTAGTTGAGGCTAATAACAGGATTTAAATCCCCAATAACATTGTCCTTCATCAAGTTAGAGATGTACCCTTGTTGGTTCCTTAAATTTTGGATCCTGCCCACCTAGATTAGCTCTAGAACAAAATATTGAAGTAAATATGCTTAATGCTAAAAAAAGAGTTCATTTTTACCTGTTCTGGTTCTACATGACAAAACATGGAAATCTTCTCTTTAACTGAGGTATCAAGAGGTGTGGAACATCTGCATACAATCTAGTAAAGAAAGCAGTGATAGCAAAAGTGTCAAGACCATACCACAGCAAGTTTAAATCTAAGCTTTCAATTCATTTTATTATTTATTCAAGTTATTTAGGAACGGATATATTTCAGCTTCAGCAAATAGATACAGGTACAGTTACATGTCTTTCCACGCTAAAACCTTTGTTGAGCTAAAGGTTCTGTAAAATCCAGTGTGAAATTTCATCATATATAAACTTACAAGATCTGGTGAAAGACCAAGGCCCCGAAGTTCGCGAACACTGTTCTGTGTGGGCTTTGTCTTCTGTTCTCCTGTAGAACTTGGCTAGTCAACAAGCATAAGTGTGAGAAGACAGTGTCAGAACAAGGGCCTTCAAAACTACAGTCACCCCTCCACATTTACTGTTTTGACTATGAGTACATTTACCATTGCAAAACAATAATCCACTATTATGATAATGAAGAAATCGCAAGTATATACTTGTTCCAACAACTTGTAAAAGTTACAACAAACAACAGTATTCAATGAAACTGAAGTCTGTTATATTCACAATAATGATTACTGTTCCTTTCTTGTAGAAGGGAATTTACAACAAAAGTTTATTTAAAGAGATCTCCTCTTTAAAATTCACAATAGTAATTTCTTTATCTTTCTTGTAACTCAAATCCAAATGCTCAAAAATACTTCTAATGTACCCTTATATAAGTTGTTCCCAACCTGTGGTCCGCAAGAACTAAAATACGGTCTGTGGCCTCACCGTTACTACACCATTGCAACGAGAGCAATTGGTCTCGCGAAACCCTCTTTAATAAGTGCCGAGGCTTATTAAATATGGTTTTCTGTGGGCGAGCAGATGGCGACTACTGGATGGCATATGTTCTGAATCAGAAACTAGAGCTGATGTGATCTATCCAATGCAATTTTCTGAATCATCATCCCAAATAATCAAACCAAATCTAAAATTGACCAAAAACTGATTCGTAACTCTGATCAAAGTGGTCCCTGGTCAAAAAAAGGTTGGGAACCACTGCCTTATATGAAAAGCACTAGTCAGATACAACAAGCACAACCATTCAGCACATGTTCTTCCAGAGCCTTACCTGTGGTACAAGACTGACATGAATATTGCAAAAATTTTCTCGCTTGACTTTGAATTGAAATTGGCGGAATGCTTCAATGAAAGGCATGCTTTCAATATCTCCTACTGTTCCTCCAAGCTAAAACAAAGACATCTGTAATTAATGATGGTACCTTTTTACAGCCAAGTCCAGTCACTATATAGATGTGTCAGAAGGTTCAGTTTAGAATATGCTGGATGGCACAAATCACAAGGCTCAATCCAGACTAACCTGTATTTAAACTGTGTTCGTTTGAAATGAGACTTTAATTTGTCTAAGTCAGGCTGGACCCAAAGAATATTATTTTCTGTTCTTTCAGTCAATCAAATAATATCAATACAGAGAAATTAGATTACTGACACTTTCACCCTTCTATCTCTACCAAACCTTTTCCCATTTCCTTTACATACTCCAGGATCATAACTAAATATCATCTTCACGGAGAACGAGCTGCAGAATAAGCCTGGGTGGACAATGCTACTATAATTTGTAAAATACTTCAACAAATGAACAGTATATCCAAAGTGGCTACTGTCATAGAGAAATGCACCCCTGTCAGACCTCTGAATACAGTATTGCACTGATACGCAATATTTCCTAAACTAATACTTAGTTCTTAATCACTGCAGTATACAAAGAATGGATACCAACCTCAATCACACAAACTTGAGGCTCTATACCATCTTCATCTACAGGAATTCGTGCCTGTCTCAACACCCATTCTTGAATTGCATCCGTAATGTGGGGTACAACTACAAAACATGAAAGAAAGAATATATTTTCCTCTTTGCAAAACTAAAACTTGTGATTAAATCAGTCTCTCCCGATCTTCACTGGTTCCAAAACTCAACAAAGAATTTTGTTTATCTCAGCGTAATCCTATCTTAATGACTAGGGTTGTAGTCCCCAATTTATGCCCCATTCTGAAATATTTTCAAGAGACGCTTTGTTTTATTAATTTAAGAAGAAATGTATCAAGCTTCAAGGCCTGAAACTTCTCTGCCTTTAGACTCAATTTGCTCAGAGGAGTGACAAACCATAATCCTACTATTCCCTGATGCATTTATAATTACTGAGCTTTTGAGTTGCTGTGAGTTTTCTGGGCTGTATGGCCATGTTCCAGAAGCATTCTCTCCTGACGTTTCACCCACATCTATGGCAGGCATCTTCAGAGGTTGTGAGGTCTGTTGGAAACTAGGCAAGTGAGGTTTCTATATCTGTGGAATGTTCAGGGTGGGAGAAAGAACTCTTGTCTGTGTGAATGTTGCAATTCGCCACTTTGATTAGCATTGAAAAGCCTTGAAGCTTCAAAGCCTGTCTGCTTCCTGCCTGGAGGAAATCTTTTCCCGCTAGTGGGAAGAGTGAAGTAGAGGTCACTTTGCTGTGCACATTGGCATGTTGCTCATGAATAATAAGTCAAAGTTCTGCAAACCTACACAGAACATGTAAATGTGGCTACATATTCAACTACTTTGCCTTCTATTCAGAAAATTATATACCACTTCCTCCTCAGTTGCATATAGGACATACTGGAGTTGCACAATGCAGTATATAAAAAAGTAAAAAATAAATTATGATATAGTACTATACATCTTTATCAATATTATAAAAACAATACCATTGCCACTACCTATTTACTTTTGTAGTACAACTGAAATGAAGCACATCCAAATTTTAACAATATTGATATTATGAACATTTCCTCAACAAGAGAAACTGCATTTCCAGGATTTTACCTTGAACAGTTTTGCCCAGGTAGTCTCCTTTCCTTTCTTTGTTGATGACATACTGATAGATCTTCCCCGTTGTCAGATTATTATCTTTTGTGAGTCGGATATCAAGAAAACGTTCATAGTTACCCAGATCCAAATCTACTTCCCCTCCATCGTCCAACACGAACACTTCACCTAAAAATGTTACAATCAGAGATTGGGCTTGCTTAAATACAGCCGTCACCTTCTTTTCTATATCACATATCATCTGCTGAAAATGATCTTAATATTCCATTTGTTTCCCTTTATCACATGACAACAGCAAAGATAAGATATTTCTAGGTGGTTACTTCATTATTTAAGGAATCTCTGTTCCAGCCATATATACAACTGATATATGCATATTCCAATCTCTAACTAAGATTCAAAGATAATATAACTTTCCAATCAGTATATATACTATTTATTTTGAGTATTTATAAGCAATGTTTTTATGAAGTTATTCTTAAGTCTGTGTTTATATAAAAACTCACACAACCCAACAGTTACATACTCCTCTTACTTGTGGATGGGGCCAAATTATGTTTTCCTATTGTACCAGGACAATTCTCAATTGAAACCACTTTTTTCTATTTGAGAACCAATTTCAGCATCTGTTTTCTCTGGCCAATGAAAGGAGTCTGGCTGATCCTTGCCTTTGTCTGTATATTTCATATACTGTAGCTTCAATCAAACTGCCACAGACCCACAAACAGTATTGACAACTTCAAATCCTAGGCTAATGAGGAAATCAAATGCAATCAGTGTAGTTCTGGGTTGTTGTGAGTTTTCCACGTTGTATGACCATGTTCCAGAAGCATTGTCTCCTGACATTTCACCCACA
Source organism: Anolis sagrei (assembly GCF_037176765.1). Lineage (NCBI taxonomy): Eukaryota > Metazoa > Chordata > Lepidosauria > Squamata > Anolidae > Anolis > Anolis sagrei. The sequence continues at coordinate 86,734,970 of NC_090034.1, forward strand.
TCTATGGCAGGCACCCTCAAAGGTTGTGAGGTCTGTGGAAACTAGGCAAGTGGGGTTTATATATGTGGAATGTCCAGGATGGGAGAAAGAACTCTTGTCTGATTGAGGCAGGCATGGATATTGCAAATGTCTACCTCGATTAGCATTGAATGGCCTTGCAGCTTCAAAACCTGGCTGGTTGTTACATTGGGGGGGGGGGGGGGGGTTAGCACAGCTGGTAAAATCAGCAATTATAACAGCTACCAACTGAAAGGTTGATAGTTTGAAGCCCCAGGTCTGCGTGAGCTACTGACTATCAAGCCCAGCTTACTGTTGACCTAAGCAGTTCGAAAACAGCTTGTGCTGTAATTAGAGAAATTAGGTACGGCTAAAAAAAAAACCGGGGGAGGTATTTTATGACACCACAAAAAGAAAAAGACCAAAAATGCTAGTGACCAAAAAGGAGGAAGTCCTGATGGCTCTTCGTCATAGAGGATGGAGAGACAGCACCCTCCGTGGCTGGATTTCGAGCACAAACTTCCAAGGCACTGAAATCAAACATGGCATTGAATGTTTGCCGTGTATGTGTACTGTGATTCACCCTGAGTCCCCTTGGGGAGATAGGGCGGAATATAAATAAAGTGTTATTATTATTATTATTACTATTATAGTGCAGTTCTATGGGCTAACTAAGTGTGCACCTATTATAAGTGATTTCTAGAGACTGGCATGAGAAATGAGGCAAGGCTCTTCAATGTCTCCTGCTTACTATAGCTTCAGTTCTGATGAGAAAGGAGACTCACAAAAGAAAAACGAAGACGCCAATGAAATGAAGTTTTTTTTGGCAGTAAACATGATTGCTGCAGAGGAGTGATTGCTGCAGGTGAATAGTTTAAGTATTTATTCCCCACACTATGACCAATTCAGATAAAATATAATTTCTTTAATGAACACCAAAAAGGGCACCCCCCCCCCCCATGATTAAAAACATGCATTATTTGGTCATGCATTGCACAGAAAAAAATTTCGCCCCATCTTACCATGCTCATAAGGAGAGAAGGTGCCTGCATCAATGTTAATGTACGGGTCAATTTTAATTGAAGTGACGTGCAATCCACATGATTTGAGAATTGTCCCAACACTGCTGGCAATTATCCCTTTGCCAATTCCAGAGATCACACCACCAGTTACCAGAATGTACTTCATTTGCTTTAAAACCTGGAAAAGAAAAACATTAATCTGGAAGCATGATAAAACATCTCTGCCTAAATGTTGGGATGACCACGTTATCTTTTGAATCCAAACATGACAGTATAAATATGAAATACATGTTTAAAATGTACATTATATATTTAATTTTAGACCAAAAAGGAGGGTATATGTGCAAATGTTATATTGCAATTTTCATCAATCATAGCCAGCAATGCCAGTTATGAGGGCTCATGGGAACTGCTGTAGAACACACTTTCTTATCTACAACTTACACAGCAATATCTACTAAAATATCCCTATAAAATAGTGGCTGCTCTTGGATGAAGGGACCATAATCTGATTCTTAACATCAATAAGATCGAGGGGCTCATAGTGGACTATGCGAGGCCAGTCGGGGTATAGGGTGGCAACCTGTGGTCAATGGGGTTATACTCCCCAAGGACACAGGTCTACAGTCTGGACTCATTGCTGATGCTTGAAGCTCGGGTGTCGGCAGTGGCCAGGAGGGCCTTCACACAGTTAAAACTTGTGCGCCAGCTGCGACCGTACCTCAAAAAGCCTGACTTGGCCACGGTGGTCCATGTCTTAGTTACATCCACAATGGACTACTGTAATGCACTCTACGTGGGGCTGCCCTTGAAGACTATTCTGAAACTGCAGTTAGTGCAAAGATTGGCTGCCAGATTACTAACTGGGGCTAGCTATAGGGAACATACTATGCCCCTACTAAAACAGTTCCACTGGTTTCCGATAAGTTTCCAGGTTCAATTCAAGGTGCAGCCCTATATGCTTGGGGTCCAACCTATCTTCAGGACTGCATCTCTTTCTATGAATCAGTCCGGGCTTTGAGATCGGAAGGGGAGACCCTTCTCTTGGTCCCAACACCGTCTCATACGCAGTTGGTGGGAATGAGAAGGCCTTCTCTGTGGTGGCTCCCTGGCTCTGGAATACCCTCCCAAAAGAGTTTAGGTTAGCCCCCACCCTTGAATCGTTCTGACCCAGCCTCTATCCCCTTTGGAAAAACTTTATAAGTCCCACTACCTTAAGAAAGGTGCAATTATTAAAATTATTATTACCATTTGGCACAGAGCCCCTAGTGGTGCAATGAGCTAAACCCTTGTGCTGGCAGGAACGATGGCTGACAGGTCAGCAGTTCAAAACCAAGGAGAGCGGGTTGAGCTCCCTCTGTTAGCTCCAGCTCCCCATGCGGGACATGACAGAAGCCTCTCACAAGGATGGCAAAACAGAGGCCATCCAGCCTCTGTTTAAAAGCTTCCAAAGAAGGAGCCTCCACCACAGTCCGGGGCAGAGAGTTCCACTGCTGAACGGCTCTCACAGTCAGGAAGTTCTTCCTCATGTTCAGATGGAATCTCCTTTCTTGTAGTTTGAAGCCATTGTTCCGCGTCCTAGTCTCCAGGGAAGCAGAAAACAAGCTTGCTCCCTCCTCCCTGTGGCTTCCTCTCACATATTTATACATGGCTATCATATCCCCTCTCAGCCTTCTCTTCTTCAGGCTAAACATGCCCAGCTCCTTATATCCGGGCATCCCCTGGGCAACGTCCATGCAGACGACCAATTCTCTCACACCAGAAGCAACTTGCAGCTTCTCAAGTCGCTCCTGACACACACACCACCTGGCAGAAGGTTCAGGGTTACAAAGGCAAAGACAGACAGACTGAGGGCCCCTCCACACAGCCATATAATCCAGAATATCGAGGCAGAAATTCCCACAACATCTGCTTTGAACTGGGATATGAGTCCACACGGCCATATATTCCAGTTCAAAGCAGATGTCTGATTTAATTAGCTGTGTGGAAGAGGCCTGAAAGATAGCTTTTATCCATGAGCTGTAATTATATTGAACTCCATGGTTCTGCACTAATGTGGCATTGGGGGCTGTGCAGTGGTGGTTGGGGTATGGAGGGATGGGTGTGCTGTTTTGTGATGTCTGCTGGGGAAAGCATTTAATTTCATTGTTCAGTAGTAAAAAAGGTAAAGATTTTCCCCTGACATTAAGTCCAGTCATGTCCGACTCTGGGGGTTTAGGATTGTCTGCACGCCCACCTATCCCTAAATATCCATCCTATTTCACTTTGACATGGCCAGAATTTTTTTAAAATTTTAATTATTACATTTGGCCCTGCCACAGGTTTTTAAATGCGTCGTGATATTATTGTTATTGTTTTGCTTTGTTTATGAGTTATTTACTGTTGTATTGTTGTCGTTATGTTTTATTGTTGTTGTATTTGGGCTCGGTCTCTTGTAAGCCGCACCGAGTCCTGCGGGAGATGGTAGCGGGGTATAAATAAAAGTTTATTATTATTTATTATTGGTGCTCATCTCCTTTTCAAAGCCAAAGAGTCAGCGTTGTCCATAGACATCCCCAAAGTCATGTGGCCAGCATGACTGCATGGAGCGCCATTACCTTCCCGAGAGAGGGGTAGAATCATAGAATCAAAGAGTTGGAAGACACCTCCAGGGCCATCCAGTCCAACCCCCTGCCAAGAAGCAGGAATATTGCATTCAAATCACCCCTGACAGATGGCCATCCAGCCTCTGTTTAAAAGCTTCCAAAGAAGGAGCCTCCACCACACTCCGGGGCAGAGAGTTCCACTGCTGAACGGCTCTCACAGTCAGGAAGTTCTTCCTCATGTTCAGATGGAATCTCCTTTCTTGTAGTTTGAAGCCATTGTTCTGCGTCCTAGTCTCCAAGGAAGCAGAAAACAAGCTTGCTCCCTCCTCCATGTGGCTTCCTCTCACATATTTATACATGGCTATCATATCCCCTCTCAGCCTTCTCTTCTTCAGGTTAAACATGCCCAGCTCCTTAAGCCGCTCCTCATAGGGCTTGTTCTCCAGACCCTTTATCATTTTAGTCGCACTCCTCTGGACACATTCCAGTTTGTCAATATCTCTCTTGAATTGTGGTGCCCAGAATTGGACACAATATTCCAGGTGTGGTCTAACCAAAGCGGAATAGAGGGGTAGCATGACTTCCCTAGATCTAGACACTATGCTCCTATTGATGCAGGCCAAAATCCCATTGGCTTTTTTGCCGCCACATCACATTGTTGGCTCATGTTTAACTTGTTGTCCACGAGGACTCCAAGATCCTTTTCACTCGTACTGCTCTCAAGCCAGGCATCCCCCATTCTGTATCTTTGCATTTCGTTTTTCCTGCCAAAGTGGAGTATTTTGCATTTGTCACCTATTGATCTACTCACATTTGCATGTTTTCGAACTGCTTGGTTGGCAGAAACTGGGGCTAACAACAGGAGCTCACTTCGCTCCCCGGATTCAAACCTGCAACCTTTCGATCAGCAACTTCAGCAGCTCAGCGGTTTAACCCAGGGTAGTACAATGTACAACAATGGCAATAAAGCTATTCAATTCAATAAAAAGTCCATCGCAATTATCTCTATTGTTTCTGCATTGAGTCTGTATCTACACTCCATCTTTTTAATTTGCAAAGGGTTGCTTTCAAGTACTGCAAGACTAAACCAGACTAGGGCAAACTTGGGTCCCCCCTCCAGGTGTTTTGGACTTCAACTCCCACCATTTCTAACAGCCTCAGGCCCCTCAGGGCCTGAGGCTGTTAGAAATGGTGGGAGTTGAAGTCCAAAACACCTGGAGGGAGGACCCAAGTTTGCCCAGGCCTGGACTAAACCCAGGATCCAATCCAACCATCAGCCCCAACCTGCCCAACACTAGAATCCAAAAGCGATGCTTCACCTTTCGCCTCACAAGGACTAACCCACCGCTGGGCGAGGCTTCTCTTTCTGAGGCGCTCCGACAAGGCCCAGCCGGTACCGAGAGAGACAGAGAGAGAGGTAGCTCTGAGCGCGTGAAGCCGGCGCGCGCGAAGAGAACGCATGGGCCAGGAGGAGGAGCATTAGACTTCGGGTCGATGTGCGCCTGCGTGGAGTTCGCCCCAGCACCTCCCTGTTTCCAATGAGGACAATTCTAATTGGACGAGGTTTCGAAAGGGGGCGGGGTGAGCCGAGAGGCCGGAAGTAGAAGAATGAATGTGCTTCACGCGGGAAAGAGGCCTCTGTTTATCAGTGGCTAATTTATTTATTTTATTTATTTGCCACAGTTATTTGCTGCCCTTCTCACCCCGAAGGGGACTCAGAGCGGCTTACAAGATATATATACATACAATATATTATATTATTAGCATAGTACAATATCAGTATTATATACTAGCTGTACCCGCCACGCTTTGCTGTGGCCAACCTTCCCTCCCTCTTGCTCTCCTTTTTTCCTACCCTTCCTTCCCTCCTTCTTTTTCTTTCCCTTCTTCTTTCTTCCTTCTCCTTCCTTGTCTCTTTCCTTCCTTTCCTCTTTCGCTTTTTTATTTCCTTCTCTCCTTCCCTCCTTCTCTACCTTTCTTTCTCTCCTTCTTTCCCTCTTTCTCTCCCTCCTTCTCTCCTTCCTTCCTTCTCTACCCTTCTTTCTTTCCTTCCTTCTCTCCTTCCCTCCTTCTTTCTCTTTTCTCCCTCCTTCTCTACTTCCTTCCTTCTCTAACCTTCTTTCTTTCATTCCTTTCCTCCTTCCCTCCTTTCTCTTTTCTCCCTCCTTCTCTACCCTTCTTTCTTTCCTTCTTTCCCCCCTCCTCCTTTCCCTTTTTCTCTCCTTCTCTCCTTCCTTCTCTAACCTTCTTTCCTTCCTTCTCTCCTTCCCTCCTCCTTTCTCTTCTCTCCCTCTTTGTCTCCCTCCTTCTCTACTTCCTTCCTTCTCTACTCTTCTTTCCTTCCTTCTCTCCTTCCCTCCTTTCTCTCTTTGTCTCCCTCCATCTCTCCTTCTCTATTCTTTTTTCTTCCCTTCTTTCTCTCCCCTCCTCATCTCCCTCATTCTCTCTCTCCTATTTTGTTCCCCCTTTCTGTGTATGTGTTTGTGTGTGTGTATGTGTGTGTTTGCCTATATATGTGGTTTTGCGCATGTGTTGTAATGTAATTTTTGTTTTTTGGCTTTTTAAATCCCTTCCAACTGTGTTTTTCAGTGTTTTTATGAGTGATGGTCACTTGTTGGCCTGATAGGTGTATTGTGTCCAAATTTGGTGTCAATTCGTCCAGTGGTTTTTGAGTTATGTTAATCCCACAAACGAACATTACATTTTTATTTATATAGATTACTATATTGTACTATACCATTATATTGTAATATTATTTGTAATGTTACATGTAATATAAAATATATAATTGTAATATATTATTATTAGTATTATATTGTATTACATTATAATATTATAAATATTATATGCATATACTATATATTCTATTCTATTATTAGCATAGCACAGGAGACAAGGTGGAACTGTCCCTGGCCCCCTCTCTTAGAGAGCTGAGTGGAAGGAATGGTTCCAAAGTTTGCAGAGGATACAAAGCTGGTAGAAAGGGCAAACACATTGGAAGACAGGGAAAGGATTCAGAATCATAGTGTATGGAAAACACAAGAATGGCCATCAGACTGGGAAAAAATCAACTTATATCCCCATACCAAAAAAGGGAAATGCTAAAGAATGTTCAAACTTTCGTACAGTGGCACTTACTTCACATGCCAGTAAGGTAATGCTCAAGATCCTTCAAGGAAGACTCCAGCAATACATGGAGAGAGAATTGCCAGATGTACAAGCTGGGTTTAGAAAGGCAGAGGAAGGAGAGACCAAATTGCCAATATCTACTGGATAATTGAGAAAGGCAGGGAGTTTCAGAAAAACCATCTATTTCTGTTTTATTGACTGTTCTAAAGCCTCTGGCTGTGTGGATCATAATAAATTGTGACAAGTTCTTGTTGGTATGGGGATACCAAGCCACCTTATATGTTTCCTAAAGAATCTGTATAATGACCAAGTAGCAACAGTAAGAACTGACCACAGAACAACAGACTGGTTCAAGATTGGGAAAGGCGTAAGGCATGGTTGTATACTCTCACCCAACTTATTCAACTTGTATGCTGAACACATAATGTGATGCGCATGGCTTGACAAATGCAAGGCTGGAGTTAAATTTCTGGAAGAAACATTAACAACCTTAGATATGCAGATGATACTACTTTGATGGCTAAAAGTGAGAAGTAGCTGAGAAGCCTTCTATCCAAAGTGAAAGTAGAAAGTGCAAAAGCTGGGTTGCAGTTAAGAAAAATCAAGATTATGGCAACCAGACCGATTGATAACTGGCAAATAGAGAAAACATGGAGACAGTGACAGACTTTGTATTTCTAGGTGTGAAAATTACTGCAAAAGCAGACTGCGGCCAGGAAATCAGAAAACGTTTCCTTGGGAGGAGAGCAATGACCAATCTTGATAAAATAGTGAAGAGTTGAGACATCACACTGGCAATGAAGATCCGCATAGTAAAAGCAATGGTATTCCCTGTAGTAACCTATGGATGTGAGAACTGGACCATAAGGAATGCTGAGCAAAGGAAGATAGAGGCTTTTGAACTGTGGAGGAAAATTCTGAGAGTGCCTTGGACAGCGAGAAGATCCAACCAGTCAATACTTCAGGAAATAAAGCCTGACTGCTCACTGGAGGGAAGGATATTAGAGGCAAAGATGAAGTACTTTGGCCACATCATGAGAAGACAGGAAAGTTTAGAGAAGACAATGATGTTGGGGAAAATGAAAGGGAAAAGGAAGAGGAGCCGACCAAGGGCAAGATGGATGGATGGGATCCTTGAAGTGACTGGCTTGACTCTGAAGGAGCTGGGGATGGTGATGGCCAACAGGGAGCTCTGGCATGGGCCTATCCATGAGGTCACAAAGAGTCGGAAATGACTGAATGAATAAATAGCAAGTGTTGGAAGAGGCCACAGGAGTTATCCAATCCAAGCCCATCCCATGGAGGATGATGCAATCAATAATTCAGGGTATAGCCAAGTCAAAACATAACAACATAAATACATAAAAATTTATGTTGAGGAGGGCATAAAATACAAAGACTGACAAAGTAGAAAACTGGGTTGCTGTGAGTTTTCTGGGCTACATGGCCATGTTCCAAAAGCATTCTCCTGACGTTTCACCCACATCTATGGCAGGCATCCTCAGAGGTTGTGAGGTCAGTTAAAAACAAGGCAAGTGAGGTTAATACATCTGTGAAATGTCCAGGGTGGAAGAAAGAACTCTTTGTCTGTTTGTGGCAAGTGTGAATGCTGCAATTTATTGTCAAAGGCTTCCATGGCTGGAATCACTGGATTGTAGGTTTTTCGGGCTATATGGCCATGTTCTAGAAGCATTCTCTCCTGACGTTTAGCTTGCATCTATGGCAGACATCCTCAGGGGTTGTTACATCACAATTGATCACCTTGATTAGCATTAAATAGCCTTGCAGCTTCAAAGCCTGGCTGCTTCCTGCATGGGGGAATCCTTTATTGGGATCCTTTATAAAGATAATATCTCTATTGTTTCTGCATTGAGTCAGTATCTACACTCCATTTTAAATTTAATTTGCAAAGGGTTGCTTTTTAGTACGGTAAGACTAAACCAGGCCTGGGCAAACTTGAGCCCTAGATGTATTGGATTTAACTCCCACCATTCCTTACAGCCTCACACAGAAGCGACTTGCAGTTTCTCAAGTCGCTCCTAACATGAATTTTTTTTTATAATATCCAAAATTTGTGAGGCTTAAGGGTTCCACATTTCAGCATGCATTAATGGGTCTGACCACTAGATGCCAGAATTCAATTGTGAATCATTGGCAAGAGGAAAAATAACTAAAAGGGGTGAGCTGCCTTCAGCAACAGCGATATCTTTATTATTAAGCAGTAGTGATATAAATGCATGTTGTGCAACTAGGAGGATTAATAGATTTAGAATGAAGAAGAACAACCCTTATCTATAAATATTTAAATGTTCCTTCTTTTGGCCCAAAAGCAGAAATTCATATCAAGATATTTCTTAAGCATTTGCATCATCTAGACTGATCTTAGCTTTTGTTTTTCCTTTCCTTAAGTTTTTGCTGCTGCCACTGGAGATAAACACTATCACAGGTGGGCTTTTAAAAAGAATGTAATAAATCTCCCGCAATTGAAAGGAGATGTTGACAAGCTGGAATGTGTCCAGAGGAGGGCAACTAAAATGACTGAGGATCTGGAGAACAAGCCCTATGAGGAGCGGCTTAAAGAGCTGGGCATGTTTACCCTGAAGAAGAGAAGGCTGAGAGGAAGTCATAGGGAGGAGGGAGCAAGCTAGTTTTCTGCTTCAGGCTGTTCCTATTCTTCTTCTGAAAGCCAATGAGAAAACTGTCCTGGCATGGTTTCAAAGAACAAAGCCTGTATTCATCCCAAGGACTGTCTCTTTTAGAAGACAAAATGGAAGATGCACCCATTTATTGTGATCAGTCCCAGGTCCACTGCAACGTTTAGCATGTTTGTTTGGTTTATTGCCCTTTTAAATTGCAGTCCTACAAAAGTTCTTCAGGCAGTGTACAGCTTATTGTTGGATGTTTTGAACTCATTTCCTGCTTGTGGTGATTCTAAGAAAAACCTATCACGGGATTTTTTTAAAACAATATTTGTACAGAGGACATTTGCTATCTTCTGAGACTGAGAGGCTTCATGAGTTCCCAATGCCAAGCTAGGATTTGAATCCTTTTTTTAATGGAGCCCCCACTGGTGCAGTGGGTGAAACTGCTGAGCTGCTGAACTTGCTGACCGAAAGGTCACCAGTTCAAATCCAGGGAGCAGGGTGAGCTCCCACAGTTAGCCCCAGCTTCTGCCAACCTAGCAGTTCAAAAACATACTAATGTGAGTAGATCAATAGATACTGCTTCTGCGGGAAGGTAACGGCACTCTATGCAGTCAGGCTGGCCACATGACCTTGGAGGTGTCTACAGACGACGTTAGCTCTTTGGCTTAGGAATGGAGATGAGCACCATCCCCCAGAATTAGACTAAATGTCAGGGGAAACCTTTACCTTTACCTTAGGAAACTTGCTATAGACCAGCTATCAACAACTCATACAACAGCGCCCAGGGGCGGCTCTACACAAAGTAAGCATTTGCAGTATAGTTGATTTTGCCCAGGGGCGCTCTTGAGGCACTCTTGGAGAAAAATAGACCTTGACATATGCGAGTTGTAGTTACTGGGATGTATAGTTCACCTACAATCAAAGAGCATTCTGAACTCCACCAATGATGGAATTGAACCAAATATGGCATACAGAACTCCCAAGACGAACAAAAATATATATATCAGTGATTGGTTGGGGGGTGGGGGTGCCAAAATACTGTTTGCTTACCGTTGAAAATTACCTAGGGCCGCCTCTGACAGCACCAATCCAAAAATCCTCACTGATAACACTGGTATAGATGCCTCCTATAAGAGGGTTAATGAAGTGTAGATCAGGGATCCTCAGACTTTTTAAACAGAGGGCCAGGTCACAGTCCCTCAAACTGTTGGAGGGCCAGATTATAATTTGGAAAAAAAAACATGAATGGATTCCTATGCACTCTGCACATAACTTATTTGTAGTGCAAAAAAAAAAAACCCCTTAAAAAACAACACAATAATTAAAATAAAGAACAATTTTTAAAATATAAACTTATTAGTATTTCGATGGGAAGTGTGGGCCTTCTTTTGGCTGATGAGATAGGGTTGTTCTTGTTGTTATTATGTGCTTTCAAGTCGTTTCAGACTTAGGTTAACCCTGAGCAAAGGCCGGGTAAATGACCTTGGAGGGCTGTATCCGGCCCCCAGGCCTTAGTTTGAGGACTCCTGGTGTAGATGAATCTTAAATGAGGCTTAAGTGTCAGGCCTTATTCTTTCTACTTCATATTTCAGAAGGCCTTCTCTAGTCATGATGTTTGGAAACCAAATAAAATCTCAAGCAGTTGGCAACTAGTTCAGAACAATTCCCTTTTGCTGAAACAATGATTGTTATTATCTTCATTATCATTTTCATCATCCCTTATTATTTGCAGCCCGTTCCCCATGCAGTGCAGCTGCTTTAGCCCATTGTTAACTCTCTTCCCCAACTTTTTTCTCCCGTCCCCCTCCCTTTTTGGAAAATAAAATAAAAGAACCCTTCTGTTCACAATGACAAAACAGGAAAATGATTACAGTTGAGATATTTGCTAGATTTGGCATTTGTTAAAGAGGAGGCAAGACAAAAGCAAAGCTGCTGATAGGGTAAGTCATCATTATCAAGCCATAATATCAGAGTAAGACTGGGTACTCTACTGTTTTAGAAGAAATGAGCAGGCAGACATTGGTCTGTCATCCATTATTTGTCTGAGAGTGATGTCAGGCACCACCACCACCCCCCTCAAAATTAAGGGATAAGGACTTATAGTTCTGCAAAGGGCAAGGGCACCAGACTACACAACAAGGGTTAAGTCTTGGCCGCATTGCCAAGGCACTGACAACAACAAGGACCCCATGAGGCTTTTTGGGAAATGGCTGGATCTTGGGACTTCTGCCCTTTTGTGAGAGTTGTAGTTCCCCAAGGGCTGAGCGATGGATTCTGTTATTGATTAACTCAGCGCCCATCTGCTGGCTTCTGCCTGAAACCATGACTCTCTGCTGCGTGGACTGAACTGTTTGCCACAACCCTGGCCATGAACTTTCTATCAATGCTTGATTTGAACTGCTAGCAACCTCTGCTTCCACACGCCCTTCCTAAGAGCATGGGATCTCCAGTTTGGGTTATAATAAAGATTGAATATTGAAACAAACCTTATGGGGTGGGATGGGGTTCCCCTTATGAACTATGTATAAAAGTGTATCGTATGAAACGTAATATGCTCCCCTGCCTTTCCTATTGACCTTTACCCCACAAAAAGGTGACCAGAAGTTGTTGCAATGCTCGGGGGGGAAACTCTCTGCTTCCCCCGAAGCTCTTCCCTGATTGACTCATTGCATGAAACAATAACTGTTGATTCCCCCTTCCCGCCTTCTGAGCCTGTCTAGTGGGAAGAAGAAATCAACAGAAACCTGGAAAAAAGAATTGATTAAATTCACAAAGGCAGCGTTGATCCCTTTTGAGGTCCACTGTCTGACCCAATATTGTCTTTCCCCCAAAGCCATTTCAAACAGGAAGACTTTTGTTTACAAAGATCACACCTTGCCGGCCTGAGACAAAGGCTTGCTGGCAACTCCTAATCCCATCATTTCCCCCCTCCATTGTTCACGGCCGTACCGCCTCCTCTCTCCTGATTTGTCCATCTTGCGAGGCGAGCGGAGGGTGCTCATTGGCCCTCTAGAGGCGAAGAAACGCGCTGATTGGTCCAGAGCAGGGGCAGGCCGCCCAGCCTCCTCCCAGCTGTTCCAGCCTCAGCCAATCAGCGTGAAGCCGGCCGGCAAGGGGCGGGCGGGAATTTTGAAAGTTTTCCTTTGTATTTTTACTATAAATATGTCTGTATTCTTTGTACTGGCATGCTTGCAGTGGAATGATTCCTGCAATGCATCCGATATCAGCTGAATCGCAAATAAACTTCGGTCGCTAACTTCTTCCGCCTGGTGGGGTATTATTATCGTTATCTTTTATTATGGATTGGCAATTTTCCTGGCCTCACCAAGATATCCAGGGCCCGTTTGACGCGGTCCTCAGGTCCTTCTCTCTTGAGGGGACCCTGCTAAAAGCAGCTCGATATCAAGAGTACTTTTCCTCACATTGAAAATATGGAATGTCGCAAAGGCATCTCTTTGTAATGGCTTTTATCTAGGACAGTGGTTCTCAACCTTCCTAATGCCGCAACCCCTTGATTAATTAATTAATTAACTAACTAACTGTATTTGTATACCGCCTTTCTCAGCCCGCTGGCTTAATACAATTCCTCATGTTGTGGTGACCCCCAACCATAAAATTATTTTTGTTGCTACTTCACAATTATAATTTTGCTACTTTTATGAATTGTAATGTAAATATCTGATATGCAGGATGTATTTTAATTCACTGGACAAAATACCCAATATACCCAAATTTGAATACTGGTGGGGTTGGGGTGGGGGGAGGATTGATTTTGTCATTTGGAATTTATAGTTCACCTACAAACTTGGCACACAGAACTCCCGTGACCAACAGAAAATACTGGAAGTTTGGTGGGCATTGACCTTGAGTTTTGGAGTTGCAGTTCACCTACATCCAGAGAGCACTGTGGACTCAAACAATGATGGATCTGGCCCAAACTTGGGACGAATATTCAATTTGCCCAAATGTGAACACTGGTGGAATTTGGGGAAAATAGACCATGAAAATTGGAATGTATAGCTCACCTACAATCAAAAAGCATTCTGAACCCCAGCTGTGACTCTAAAGATCAGAGTTCAAATGCCCACTCAGCCATGGAAAGTGATTGGATGATCTTGGGCAAGTCACACTCTCTGAGTCACAGAGTAAGGCAAAGGCGAACCCCTCAGAAGAAAACCCCAAGATAGAGTTGTCTTATGTTGTTATAAGTTGGAAATGGCTCCAAGGCACTCACCCACTGCCTTCCACAAAGTTTGGTTGCTTGATCTCCTCCATTAAAAGAAACACAGGCTGTCCTGAAACAGAAATGCAACCCATTTGGATTTGGACCCCAAAGCAGAACAACCTCTGCATTTCCTGAGGAGCCAATGTGAAAGACCCTTCGGAAGATACCCCCAAAGGGCTGGACTTCTTGGAGGATCCAAGACCCCCTTAGCAGCCTGTGGGAGAACCAGGAAGGTCTCCAGAGTTGGAGGAAGTGTCATCCTCAGGCCAGAGATGAACAGCCTCAGAGCTTCAAAGACAGACAAAAGTGACCAACTGTTTCTTGAAGCAAAAGTAGGGTTTATTCAGATTTACAGAGAAGCAAAAAGGGAAAAAAAATAATGGTGCACATACATGCGTGTGGGTACAAATGTAACTTGTATAGGAGAGACAATTGAGTCCTTTGGAACAATTGTTTCATAGTTCATCTTATCTCTACCGGTTAGGATCAGCTCATAAACTTTCTGGTCGATGAGAAATTGATATCTGTCTTTCCCTCACTTATTTGGTCAAGGGGGGTATGACTTTGCTTTATCTTGTCCTTTCCAGTTGTCTAAATATGGACATTTCAGATAGAAAGCAACTATCAGTCATGTACTGCCCACTATTTGGGTCATCCAGTCATAAAGCAAGGAGAAGATGAGCAGAAGTTTGAGCATTCTTTGCATACTGCAGTGATTTCTGCATAATGGTGTTTTGTTTTTTTTTTAAGGTCAGTTTCTGTTTCACAGAAGAAGCCCTTTCTTCCAGAAGACCCAGATGTTTCTTTATCTGGGGATTCCAGGGGGTCCCTTTGATCCAGTGGGATTCAGCTCCACCATCTTGGACTCTTTCCTGCCCTTCAAGGCAGAAGAGCAGGATCAGTAAAACACATGGTAACTCTTGCCTGGTGGGCCCCTCCCATGAGGAACTCTGGGCTTGTTTTCCTTTGAAAAGATTCCATTCCTATTCAAATTCCATGGCTGGAAGTGTTTACCTGGTTGCCAGGGAGATCGGGGGGGGGGGGGTTCCAATTAACCAAGTAGTTTCCATAACAGTTGGCACCAGCCATTGCCTTCCTGGACTCCATCATGGGCAGAGGGGTTCTTGGCAGAACCTCTCACGGTTGCCCCTCTGTCCCAGGCTCCTCAGTGTGGCCCGCTCAGGATGGCCCTGACCACCTGTGGCATCCAGTGGTTACCCTGGTTCTGGCGCTGAGAGTCTTCCTTCATTGCCTCCCCCTTCTTATAGAGAGCCAGGAAGACGTCCTCGCTTTTTCTCTCCATGGGCAGCGGAAATGGAGAGGGAGTTCCTGTGGCTCCTCCAAAATAAGTCCTCCTGAGGCCCCCATTCCCTTTCAAGGACCCCTCCACCTCAAACAAGCCCCCCCCCCCTTATCCAAGGTAAGCCTCAGCCCCAAGAGAGGAGGGACCCCAGTAAGGTGAGGCTGGAAAGGGGTCCGAGCCATGAGGGGAAACTCCAGTCCTCTTATCAGCCATGTGCTGTTCCTGGTGAGGTCTGGGCAAGTGGCATCCTGCTGCCCTCAGGACCCCCAGGCAGCATGGGCAATGGGGAGGAAGGCTGGGAGTTGCAGTCCAACCCAATCCAGAGGTTCTCAGTGCAAATTCTTCTGAGAAAGAGAGTAGGAGAGTGTCACGGAAGGCAAAGTGTTCTCTCTTCTTGAGATCGGAGGTGACCCCCCCCCCCCCCCAGGGGTCTGCAAAAGATAGTTCAAAATCAGGGAATTCATACTTTTGCCAAGGACACCAGGCTGGAATGCTCACATAATCCCATATCTCATGGCCCCATGGCCCAACTCTTATGAACTTTCCATGAACTTTCATGAACTTTATAGCAACTTTTATAACTTTTGCCAAACTTTAGGAACCTTTGATGGACTTGGGAGGGAGGGAAGGGCTGATATGATTTCCCTTAGATCCTGCATGATTTCCCTTTATGAATTCCTTGTATGTTCCCCTACCCCCACACACCTTATGTGTGTGTATTTTGAAAAATGAAGGAAAAAGCCACCTTCATGAATCCAGCACCTCATGGCTCCAGGAAGCTTTCCCAATTTCCTGAGCCAGTAAATCCCTACACAAAGGACTCAACTGAAACTCATTTGCATAAACAATAAATAAATGGTTCTTATCCAACCAGATCTCGGAGGGCAAAAGCTAGACCATCCAGAAAGATAAAACCTATGGACTTTTAAAGGGCAATTATGTATCTGCGAGAACCAATGGCAAGGGAGCACACACTGCTTCTTCCTGCCCTTCATTTAACCTGCCCTCTCCCAATCTGGTCTTCCCCCTCTGGGCAGCCTTCTCAGTTTCCCACTAAGGAAGTGTGGACCCCCTATTTCACTCCTCTGCCCAATTGTCTTTTGTAGGACCCCAAGGTGGCCAAGGAAGTTCCTGGTTTTGGATCCTGTCTTGGATTGATGATTCTGCTGTTTTCAGACTACTGTCTTTGTTAACTTTGGACTAAATCTCTGGCTTCTTTGTGTACATACCTTAATACTGGTAGCCTGCAAGGACTCTAGCATTTGGGTTTTTTTTAATTAATATGCCAGAACTTTGTTTGACTCTTCTGTTTCTTGGGAAACCTTTGTTTGTATAACCAAGACTTGGCAAAACAGGAGAGTGAAATAGAGCAATTTAAGGCAACTGCAGATAGTGCGGTGCGGGCTGTGGATAGCAAAACTCAAAGTGCAGATACTGAGTTCTAATAAGTTCTAATAGGCAGCAGAGGGCTGCTCGTGGATCCGTGCATCTGGCAAGATGAAGAAGCTACCCTATGTTCCCAAAAAAATCTAAGCAAGTTGAAGAAGCCTCCAAGGTAATTTATTCAAATCAGCTGAAGTGATGCCAGCTCATGGTAATCTGCCAAAGGAAGCTGTGATACCATACATTGCAAAACTTAAATTTTTATAGACAGAAATCCTTTGAATTTCCTGTGCCCGACCTAGCTGTAGCTGCCAATGCCGTGATTGGCAGAGCCTCATCGACATCACAATCAGCTGGGTGAGATTCCCTGATGAGGCAGGACTGTGGTGCCCACCAGGCAGTCAGAGAGCATTCCCTGCTTCCAATGCCGATTCCCTCTCTCCAATGGCTGGGGGGGGGGGGGGGGGGGCAAGCTGGTCTGGGAGACAAAGGATTGCAAAGTACTTCTGGATGAATAACCTTTGTCCCATTGAGGGACAGAACAAAGAGGTGCAATCAAGTCCCATGCGTTTTATGGAATGCCTTTGTGTTTCTGAGTGATCCAATCAAGGTGGGTCCAGCACCCACGGTGCCCATGTCTATTGTGTTTCCTGTGGAGTATTGTCCATAGTGATGGGATTAGCAATCCAGTTCTGGGAAAAGTAGAAAAGTCATTGTGGAAAATGGGGCATGACCTTCTCAGCACTGAGAACTGTCATGCCAGGTGACGAGTGTCTTTGTGTGGCCAAGTATTCCTTTTATTATTTACTGCATTTATATCTCGCCCTTCTCACCTTGAAGGGGATTCAGGGCGGCTCACAACAAAGGCACAATTTGATGCCATACACACACACACACACACACACACACATATATTTTAAAACCACATAATTAAAACATATCAATCTTAAAACAATTCATTAAAATCAAGGGATAATTAAAATGTTTGAGGTCATAGGTTTTCCCTTAAGCTTTGCCACACCCTGTTTTGAAATTTAACAGAAGATTTTCCTACCCCCATCAACCTAATTCTTCTCTTTAAGATTTATCTATTTGATTCGCCATCACATGGTACGTATATGTTTCCCTGACTGTCCTTCCCCCATTTTCTTTTTTTAAAAACTTATCTCTTTTTAATCTGAGCAGTTCAACTTACAGCCCAAAAAACTCACAACAACATATGTAGAAGGGTTATCCCTATATTGCAGAATTGAAAGCAGGAGGGAGGGGGGATATGAAGATTTAGATCTCTTATATGTGTCTCTCCGCTAGCTTTTTGATAGGCAAAACAAAAGCCTGACAGCACAAGAGTTTCAGAGAGGTAACTGAGAAAATAATAGGTAAGAGTTCAAAAGGGAGATAACACAGGAAGAGGGGGGAATGTTGAAAAAAGGATCTCAGAGACAAGCACTGGATTTGCATGCTTTGCTATGTTTTTTCTCCTGAATGTTTTGAATATTTTTGAATGTTTGCTATACTTTCCCAGTCCCAAAATGGTAATGGCAGAAGAAAGGAATCAAGAATGCCTATCTCAGCTCCTCCCTCCATAGTGATGTCATTGTTATGTTTACAAATGGGTGATGGGGAATTCCCATCATATGTTAAATTGGGCATTTTTACACATCTCTGTGTGGGGGATTGAAGGAAAAGTCACTTGTCAATTAGGGTAGAAATTGTCAGGAAAACCTATATTTTAGAAACAGCGAGATACCTCTACTCCACATTTGAAGCTTGCGTCATGGACAAGGTCAGTTGCAATTTCTTAACTGTGTAGAAATACTGATTTTATTGCATGTGAAATCACAGGATTGCATCTGATTTCACAGAGTTGGGAAATTGGGCCAGGCTGGGAGAAAAGGTAAAGGAGATGTTTATAACATTCGTCTTGTTTATCAGTGTTTCCTTGGGGAAAGGACTTTATAGCATCAATAATTAACCAGGATCTTGGGATGGCTCAGATAGTTGTGTTGCATGGTTGGAACACCACCTCAATATTCTGAGTGTGCTTTCCTTGTTATTCACCTCAGTTACTGTGGCAACAGCACATCTGCTTCCATAATATCCTCCATTAATCATTTACATGCAAAGAGGAAAAGAGCTTGGAGGAACAAGTCCTACCACACAAGTTATTTTTACTTGTTTTCTCCCATGAATACACTTTTCCTTTGAAATGTACAACTTGACTCAGTTCCTGTCCGTTGCAGTTGTCGTGGAACCTTCTGTTGCGCAGGCTCTGGAAATATTCTCAAGTGTTTATTTTGGTCCACTCTTCAAAACAAACTGATGTAGCTCATACCTCCTAAAGCAGCATTTCTCATCCTGGGGGTTGGGACCCCTGTAGGGGGGTCACGGGGGGTTTCAGAGGGGTCGTCAAAGACCATCAGAAAGACCCTTTTGCAGAGAAGGCTGAAGATCTTGCCACCTGTCTTTTCCTTTTTGGAAACAGATGGCAAATCCTCTCACCAAAGCCCTCCTCCTGCTGTGATTATAGGTGAACTATAAACCCCAGCAAGTACAATTCTCAAATATCACAGTCTATTTCCCCCCAAACTCCACCAGTGTTCACATTTGGACATATTGGGTATTTGTGCCAAATTTGGACCAATGAATAAAAATACATCCTGCATATCAGATATTTGCATTACGATTCATAAAAGTAGCAAAATTACAGATATGAAGTAGCAACGAAAATAATTTTATGGTTGGGGGTCACTACAACATGAGGAACATGTTGCGTCATTAGGAAGGTTGAGAACCACTGCAATAGAGTCATTCCACAGTCAATTTCTACTCTTTCAGATACCACACTTCTCCAAAATTGTATAATGCAATTCTCCATGCAAAAAAAAATTCTGAATGTCCAGTCAATGTTTATTTTTTTCAATAAAAATATCCACAACATGGGACAGTTATATTGTGGGTTGCCATACCACTGCGTATGGTGACTGAAGAATCCTCTATATGTTAATCCCAAAAGATAACTTCTAAGTTCTGAAACAGACTTAAAAATTGAAAAACTATTACAGTTTAGGTGGCATTGGACCATACCCTCTAATACTTAAAGGATGAAAATGTAAACACATTTTTCAGGATGCCAAATGTTATTAACAAGGATGAACACACAAACTAGAGCACGAGGAGCAAAAATTAGAGCAACCAGTCTAAGGCCCCTTCTACACTGACATGTAATACCCAGATTCTCTGCTTTGAACTAGATTATATAACCAGTTCAAAACAGCATTTTTATACCATCAGTGCAAAGAACAACAGAAGCTTTTGGCCAGTGTAAGCTTCTCAAGGAAGAAGATTGAGACAGTTTATAACCATCGCTTTGCGCCAGAGGCAAGAAAGACTCCAGAGAGATTACTGCAACCAGCAATTTCTCTTTTTGTCATTTATTGTTTTAAGTTACATTATGATAGTCCTGGGTGGAGTTAACCCTTTATTCATCTTGTTTGCAGTAAACTCATTTGTTTATCTTTTCACTTTGCCTTAAGTGCCTCTGTCTGCTAAGGGTTTTAATCTTAACAGAAGATATCAGATAGTCCCCAAGTAAAGCCAGACAATATAGGTTCGGGCATACCATCACAGATGTAGATCACCCTTCACAACATATGTATTGCCCCTTACTGACCTTTCCACCCTTTTTTGCTAAACTGGAAAAACTGTGAAGTCTGACTTGGCCAGGGTAGTCCACGCCTTGGTTACATCCAAACTGGACTATTGCAATGCGCTCTACGTGGGGCTGCCCTTGAAGACGGAAGTTTGAACTGGTACAACGGGCGGCAGCCAGGCTCCTTACTGGAGCAAACTATAGGGAGCATACAACACCCCTATTAAAATACAGCTTCATTGGCTGCTGATAAGTTGCCAAGCCAAATTCAAGGTGCAGGTCATGACCTATAAAGCCCTAAACGGTTCGGGCCCCGGCTATCTCCGTGATCGCATCTCCTTCTATGAGCCAGCACGAGCTCTAAAATCTTCCAGGGAGGTCCTTCTCTCAGTCCCACTACCGTCTCAAGCACGGTTGGTGGGGACGAGAGAGAGGGCCTTCTCAGTGACGGCCCCTCCGCCTTTGGAATGCCCTTCCAAGGGAAATAAGACAAGCCCCGTCCCCTCCTTTCGTAAGAGCTTGAAGACCTGGTGGTTTCAACAAGCCTTTGAAAATAACCCGTTCTAACTCAGCCCTACACATTGTTGAATATGGCCTTATTCTTCCTACCAATTACCCAGACCATTTCCTCTAATCGACCCCAGAATGAACAGCCACAGACCCGTACCTAATATTATTGTTGGCTGCCATAGCATTGCACTTAATTCCCAGCCCCCCTAGAATTTTTGGGCTTGCACAAATCTTGGTCCGGCCTTTTAAATTTTTTAATTGCCTTGAACAGGCAGGATTACTTTTAATATATGTGTATTATGGCAACAATTTTTATGCTTTTTTTTTTTTTTGTTAATCTTATGGTTATGTTGTTTTTTACTTTGTATGTTTTGTGATGTTACCTTGGGAACCGCTCCGAGTTCCCTCAGGGAGATGGAGCGGTATATAAATAAAGTATTATTATTATTATTATTATTATTATTATTGTGTGATTTGGGCCATTCTCATGAGGGTTCATCATTTTGTGTTGTCATAATAAATGTAGATAACATAATAAATATGAATTTTGCTTCCAGTGGATGGTGTAGTTATCTGTGCCAAAGTGCTGGAGTCAATAGTGCTCTAAAGGTTCCCATAGGTGACAATGACACAACATGATATTAAAAAGTCTGCATCCACATTCAAAAGAGAATCGAAATCAACAAATCAACACTGTCATCACATCTGTGAATGTAGCTGGAGGCCCAAAGCAGTAGCTTTGCAAAAAAATATCTCAGAGTACAGTACGGAACTTTCCAACAGTACGGAAATACTTATCTAACAAAGGAAACCACAATAGTTCCAGGAACAAACAGCAAAACAGCACAGTTGCCTTGAATAGAAAAAGTTTAAAAAGAAGCAAAAGGTGGAAATAATGGCTATGCAATTGGAAGTCTTCTCTGTTTGCCTGCCAGAAAGCTGAACGGCTGCAGGTTAGAACAGGGAAGTGACATGGAGAAAAGTGACACCCACATGTTGATTCTCCCAATCTCACTGCAGCAGTACTAATGACTTACCGCACCACTATCAACACTGGAATAAAGTGTTTTTAGGGAGGCTATTCATGGTATTTTCCCCATGCATTAAAAGATGTGGCCATGGCCAAACAACAAGAGGAAAATTGGTGTGCAATTGTTTTGAGACAGCCTGTGAAAATAAGTGCCTCCACTCATTGCAAACATGTACCGTATATTCTGATATATAGGACTACTTTTAACCCAAGAAAGTCTTCTCAAAAGTCAGGGGTCGTCTTATATGCGGGAGTAGTCTTATACGCCGGGAGTCGTCTTATAGAGCGGGTGCTGAAACTTCCAATCTGGATTGGAGAATCTGTGGTTGCTGCATATTGTAGGGGGAGCACAAAAATGGCAGTGACCGCGTCCCTGCCATATGCAGCGACTGTATGAAAGCATTAAGGCAGTACAAGTACGGTAGAAGAAAATCCATTCATCAGGATTTGTGGACTTAATGCGGTCCCGATGGTGAGGTGAAGGGGCGCCTCACCAGGAAGGTGTAAGTGAAGGGTGGAGCAAGCTGCTGGCGTCTGAGGTGCCCGGGGTATGGAAAAAAGAGATAGAGTGACTCTGGGCCCAGAAAAAGACAACTCTTTTACCTGTCTGGCCCGCCCTTGTATCCTATTATTGTACTTCCTCCTCTGCCTCTCAGATCTCGCTCCTGAAGACTGCAGTGAAGTGATGCAGGTGAACATGTGCAAGATCTGAAAGGCAGAGAAGGAGGTAGAGTATTAGGAAAATTACCATATTGAAATCAAATCTGATGCTTTTAAAAATTTTATTTGAGGTGTGTTGGAAGAGGGGTAGTCTTATACGGCAAGTATATCCCAAACTCTATATTTTAACTGGAAAAGTTGGGGGGTCGTCTTATACGCCCAGTCGTCTTATACGCCGGAATATATGCCTGGCCCAACTTACCTTTCCAAACGCATCCCCCTCTATGACCACCCCCCCCCCCCCGCCACCATCTTCGCTGGGGGGGGGGCTGCCCTTGATCCCACCACCTTCGAAGGCACAACTGGTGGGGATGAGAGACAGGGCCTTCTTAGTGATGGCTCCTTGGCTGTGGAACTCCCTCCCCAGTGGGATTCAATCGGCTTCTTCCCTGCTGTCATTCTGCAAACAAGTGAAAACTTGGCTTTGGGAGCAAGCATTTGGCCCAGCGTAATTATCTGTGAAATACCATTAGAACTGACCCTGGATTGATGAATATGATTATTTGACTATCTGACTTTGGATCTATGCACAACCGTCACCTAATGTTTACATATGTTGTTTTAATGTTGTTTCAAATTGTTGTTTTATTGCTTTTTATTGTTATTGCTGTTTAGGCATGGATATAAATGTCGGGGTGAGAAGGGCAGGATATAAATGTTGTTAATTAATTAATCAATTAATCCTCATGTGATAGTCTCCTTATTCACATGTAAATGTGTATAGCACTCCTTCAGCCTCAAAGGAAAGCAGTAGCAAACCCCCTTGAACAAAACAATGTGAAAACTTACTTTTAGGATTGCTGTTAACTCAGAAACAGCGTGAATGCACACCAGAGAGCAGCCTTGAATCCCATTTTGGTAGAAACGCAGGATATAAATTCAACAATTAAATAGGTAATCCCATTCTCCATTTTGGTTGGTGATACTATTTATTTCTGCTTCTCCTCTACTCAAACGGCAAAGTTAAGACAACTTTATACAGGTTGGTAAAGAAGACTCCAAACATCTTGTGGTGGGGGAGAGAGAAGCCCACTCATTAGAAAGTTATAAATGCCATGAAAGGCCTAGTTTTCATTTATTATTATTATTATTATTATTATTATTATTATTATTATTATTATTATTATTATTATTATTATGTTACCATCGGAATTGGGGGGTACCTGAAAGATTGTCTGTCTCATTTGCCATATCACCTAGCTTGCTTTGGTTCCTATGCATATTGAGCAGATGCTGAAAAGGTTACTTTTGGGGATACAAGTCCCCAAATGTCCCGCAATAGCCAAGGAACATCCCAAAGTGACCTTGGCCTTCAGTGACTAGGAGATGACATTTGTTGCTTCACCCAAAGCAGTCATGTATAACTACTTCTTCCAGAGTCCCTGGAGGTCTGCTGTCGGAGTAGACAACCCAGAGTAGGAGTCCCCAATGGCGCAATGTGCTGGCAGGACTGCTGACCAACAGATCGGCGGTTCAAATTCTGGGAGAGAGGGTTGAGCTCCCTCTATCAGCTCCAGCTCCACATGCAAGGACGCGAGAGAAGCCTCCCACAGGATGGTAAAGCATCCCCATGGCAATGTCCTTGCAGACGGCCAATTCTCTCACA
The DNA here is from genome assembly GCF_037176765.1 of Anolis sagrei. Lineage (NCBI taxonomy): Eukaryota > Metazoa > Chordata > Lepidosauria > Squamata > Anolidae > Anolis > Anolis sagrei. The sequence goes on from NC_090034.1 coordinate 86,758,777, forward strand.
CCAGAAACAACTTGCAGTTTCTCAAGTCACTCCTGACACACACACACACAAAGACAATCCTGAGATAATGGACCCAAAATCTAAGCTGTATAAAGCATTTCCTTGTGTTCATAATGAGTGAAGAGACTAGAGGACAGCATGAGGCCTACATCCTCTCTTGTGACTGTATTTTTCAAGCTTCACCAGTTCAGGGCCTTAGATTGTACACAAACCCAAACGGAATAAGTTAGTACTACCCATGTTTCTTTGCTAAGGTTTTGCACTTTCTCAGAATCAAATTTTGTCCATCTGCTGCTCTGAAAGAAAGAAAAAACAATGTCTCATCAACAGGCATGTTTTGCTCCCTACAGCAATAGCTGCGGTTATGTGACAATTTGGCAAAGTGCCAGGATGTTGGTTCAGCCAACTGACTACACTGCTATTTCCTGTTTAGGTGCATGAAATATATTTGCAGTTCCAAGAAAGCTGTGTCACTGAAGGCCGGTTGATCATGAAAGAGTGGAAGAGAAACGATTGAGTTATGTGGTGGTCCACTAGCAGCAAAACACCATATTTAAAATAAGTGCATCATGAGATGACCCAAGGAACTGAATATGTGTGCTTACAAATGAATGTTTGGCTCCACATAAGCTGATATAAGGATAATGTCTGTTTCACTTTCTTTTAACCTGTCACAAATGTGAAGTAACTCACAAAATATCTGTCCTGAATCATATTAACTCAGTGTTTCTCAACCTGGGGGTTGGGACCCCTGGGGGGTTGCGAAGGGGATTCAGAGGGGTCACCAAAGACCATTAGAAAACATATACTTCTGTTGGTCTTAGGAACCCCTTTAGCACAGAAGGCTGAAAATCTCTCTGCCTGTCCTTCTGGGGCTATTTCTGAGAGTCTAAGTGAGGAGGGGAGAGCAGACGTACACAGCTCATGGTAGTGTGGTCCGCATGAGAGGGAGAGCACGTGAGGCTGGAGGGAGGCCCATTCCAGCGAGTCCCTTCAAAACAGGGGGGAAAGCACCTGTGCAACATGGAACTGAGAGTGGCCCTGCAGCATCAGGAGGAGAAGGAGAAACAGCTTAGGTAATTTGTAATGTTATTTATTAGTAAAAAAAAGTCTTTCCTTTGGTTTTTTTAATTAATTATCCCATTAGAAAATACATAAGGCTATGGGTGAACTACAACTCCCAAAATCGTGGGTCAGTCCTCCCCAAATCCCACTAATGTTCACAGTTGGCCATGTTGGGTCTGTGTGCCAAGTTTGGTCCAGATTGGTCATCAACTGGGTTCAGTGTTCTTTGGATGCGGGTGAACTACAATTCCCATATGCCAAAATCAATCACCCCCAAATCCCGTGTGTATTCAAAGTTGGCCACATTACGCCTGTGTGCCCATTTTGGTTCTGCTCCATCATCGATTCAGGTCACAGGGTTTTCTGGATGCAGGGAAAACTACAATTACCAATATGTTGAGTCAGCCCCCCCCCCCCAAAAAAAAACCCCCCACCAGTATTCAAAGTTGGTCATATTGCGTAGTTGTGCCAAGTTTGGTCCAGATCCATCACCTGAGAGCACATTGATCTGTCGATGTGGGTGAGTCATAACACCCAATCTCTGAGGCCAGTCCCCTCAAAACCTCACCAGTATTCAAAGTTTGGCATGTTGGGTATGTGTGGCAAGTTTAATAGTTCCATAACCAGTTTGGTACAGAGTGCTCCCTGAGTGTTGGTGAAATACAACTCCCAGGTCTCAAAAACAGCCCCCCACCCCAACCCCATGAGTATTCAGTGTTGGCCATGTAGGCAGTGTGCCAAATTTGGTGCAAATCCATGGTAGGCTAGGTTCAGAGTGATCGTTGATTGTAGGTTATCTATGATTCCCAGCAACTACAACTCCTAAATGTCAAGGTCTATTTTCCGCAAGCTCCACCAGTATTCACATTTAGGCATACTGAGGATTTGTGCCAAGTCTAGTCCAGATCCATCATTGTTTGAGTCCACAGTACTCTAGATGAAGGTGAACTACAACTCCCAAACTCAAGGCCAATGCCCACCAAACCCTTCCAGAATTTTCTGTTGGTCATGGGAGTTCTGTGTGCCAAGTTTGGTTCAATTTCATTTTCAGTGGCGTTCAGAATGTTATGAAGTAGCAACGAAAATAATGTTATGGTTGTGGGTCACCACAACATAAGGAACTGTATTAAGGAGCCGCAACATTAGGAAGGTTGAGAAACTGTATTAACTGACGTTGCCTGTCAGCTTATGGCAAGCCCAGGAATTTCATAGGGTTTTCTTAAGCAAATAATACTTAAAGGTTGTTTTGTCAGTTCCTTCCTCTGAAATATAGCCTGTAACACCTTCATTTGGTGGTCTCCATCCAACTGACAAACAGAAGTTGCTTAGCTTGTGAGATCAATCAGAATCCAATGTCTTTCATTGAAAAAGTCTTAAACCTACACCTGTTGATAAACTCTACAAGCTAGCTGGCATTGCCCCCCTCCCCACGAGGGTCTTCCTCCAGGGGCAAACCAAGAATGGGCAACTTGGAAGTCCCTGAACAGACTCAAAAGTGGAGTGGGCAGATCAAAAGACAACCTGGCAAAATGGCACTACCTAAAAGAATCCCACACCTTATGTGACTGTGGAGCAGAACAGAGAACTCCGCATCTATATGCTTGTCCACTATGCCCTGCCTCATGTACAGAGGAAGAGACAAAGCCGTTACTGTTGCCTCTTTTTGGTCAAAAGATATTTAGCCGCCTGCGCTCCTTCTATTTTTATCAGTTTTATACTAATTTATGCAATGCTTTTGATATGAAATAAATAAATATTGAAAAAGTAACCTTCCCAAGTTCTGCTGGGAAATTAGTCTTGTTTTTGCTGTGTTGTTGTAGGTTTTTTCGGGTGTATGGCCATGTTCTGGAGGCATTCTCTCCTGACGTTTCGCCTGCATCTATGGCAAGCATCCTCAGAGGTAGTGAGGTCTGTTGGAACTAGGAAAAAGGGTTTATATATCTGTGGAATGACCAGGGTGAGACAAAGGACTCTTGTCTGCTGGAGCTAGGTGTGAATGTTTCAACTGACCACCTTGATTAGCATTCAATGGGCTGACAGTGCCTGGAGCAAATGTTTGTTGAGAGGTAATTAGATGTCCCTGCCTGCTTCCTCTCTGTTGTTGTGCTGTTGCAATTTTAGAGTTTTTTAATACTGGTAGCCAGATTTTGTTCATTTTCATGGTTTCCTCCTTTCTGTTGAAATTGTCCACATGCTTGTGTATTTCAGTGGCTTCTCTGTGTAGTCTGACATGGTGATTGTGAGAATGGTCCAGCACTTCTGTGTTCTCAAATAAAATGCTGTGTCCAGGTTGGTTTATCAGGTGCTCTGCTATGGCTGACTTCTCTGGTTGAAGTAGTCTGCAGTGCCTTTCATGTTCCTTGATTCGCGTTTGGGCAATGCTGCGTTTGGTGGTCCCTATGTAGACTTGTCCACAGCTGCATGGGACATGGTAGACTCCTGCATAAGTGAGAGGATCCCTTCTGTCCTTTGCTGCACGTAGCATTTGTTGGATTTTCTTGGTGGGTCTGTAGATAGTTTGTATGTTGTGTTTCCTCATCAGCTTCCCGATGCGGTCAGTGGTTCCCTTGATGTATGGCAAGAACACTTTTCCTCTGGGTGGATCTTCGTCTTTATTCTCGTGGCTTGTTCTTGGTCTTGCAGCTCTTCTGATGTCTGAGGTGGAGTATCCATTGGCCTGTAGAGCCCAGTTGATGTGGTTTTTGCTTCTTTTAAACCCCAACACACTCCTTATCTTTCACAGTTTCATATCAATTTAACAGGCAACCATATTCAAACTGAATATATGCTCGTAGTATCAACTGAACTTGTTGACTAAAAATAGAATGAGAATTTAGCTTAGTTCATTTCAAAACATATCAAAACCCACAGGTGTCTTCAGTTGACTTCAGAATAAACAGAATGAGTTTTCAAAGTGATATGTGAGTCAAAGCAAAACTGAAAGATACAATGGCCTTCCAGGTGTTGTCGGACTGCAGTTCCCATCATCCGTAGTTGTTGGCCAGACTAAATGAGTTTCACTGCTGTGGAACAATTGACCCCCTCCCAAATATTAAACTTGATACAGGGCATGAGAAGAAAGGAAAGCACAGAGAAGACAATTATGCTGGAGGAAATGGAAGAGAAAAGGAAGAGGGGGCGACCAAGGGCAAGATGGATGGATGGGATCCTTGAAGTGACTGGATTGACCTTAAAGGAGCTGGGGGTGGCAATGGCCAACAGGGAGCTCTGGTGTGGGCTGGTCCATGTGGTCATGAAGAGTTGGAAACAACTGAATGAATGAACAACAAACAGAGCAAATATATATCTATATTTTATCTATCTATCTATCTATCTATCTATCTATCTATCTTTTATCTATCTATCTATACACATAATAAAAGTGAAAAATGTGTGTATGTGGTGGAAGTATCCACTTATACAGATAGCCTCCTCCCTCCACAAACAGGCTATAATTCCAAGTGCTGAGAAGCCTCCAAAGGCAAACATCGGATATGGACCAAACTTGGTACACAGATGCAACATGGCCAACTGTGCATACAGGCCTGGTTTGGGGAGGATTGACACATGGTTTTGGAAATTGTAGTTCACTCACATCCTTATGCATTTTCTAATGGGAGCATTTATTTAAAAAACAACACATCAAAAGCTGGCTTTTTTTCTAATACATAGTGTTACTAATTAATTAATTGATATTACATCACACCCAAAAACAAACAATACCTTTTTCAAATAACCCGGGTCAGCGTGTACCCAAGCAAATATATATTCTAGCCGTCCCCTGCCACGTGTTGCTGTGGCCCAGTCTGTGTATGTGTGTTTTCTGTGTGTTTATGTGTGTGTATATATATTTGTGTATATGTGTATACTTGTGTGTTTGCATATGTGTGTGTGTGTGTGTGGTTTTGCGTATGCATTGTAATGTATTTTTTGGTTTTTGGCTTTTTAAGTCTCTTCCACTGTGTTTTTCAGTGTTTTTTGAGTGATGGTCACTCGTTAGCTGATAGGTGTATTGTGTCCAAATTTGGTGTCAATTCGCCCAGTAGTTTTTGAGTTATGTTAGTCCCACAAACGAACATTACATTGTATTGTCGAAGGCTTTCATGGCTGGAATCACTAGGTTCTTGTGGGTTTTTTTGGGCTATAGGCCCATGTTCTAGAGGCATTTCTCCTGACGTTTCGCCTACATCTATGGCAAGCATCCTCAGAGGTACCTGAGGATGCTTGCCATAGATGTAGGCGAAACGTCAGAAGAAATGCCTCTAGAACATGGCCCTATAGCCCGAAAAAACCCACAAGAACCTAGAACATTACATTTTTATTTATATAGATTTATACCCTGCCCTCTCACACCCCGAAGGGGACTCAGAGCATGGCTTACAAGTTAAATGTAAATACAACATATATTATTAGCATAGCACAATATTAGCATTATATGTTACTATATTATACTATATCACTATACTGCAATATTATTAGTAATATTACATGTAATATATAATATATAATTATTCTATTATTAATTATTCTATTATTAATTGTTATTAATTATTCTATTTTAATAATAATAATAATATATAATAATTCTATTATTGTAGCCCCCAGTGGTGCAATGGGTTAAAGCACTGAGCTGCTGAGCTTGTTGACCGAAAGGTCACAAGTTCGAATCCGGGGAGTGGCATGAGCTTCCGCTGTCAGCTCCAGCTTCTGCCAACCTAGCAGTTCAAAAACATGCAAATGTGAGTAGTAGATCAATAGGTGCCACTCTGTCGGGAAGGTAATGGTGCTCCATGCATTCATGCCAGCCAAATGACCTTGGAGGTGTCTACGGAGAATGCCAGCACTTCGGCTTAGAAACGGAGATGAGCACCACACCCCAGAGTCGGACACGACTAGACTTAATGTCAGGGGAAAATCTTTACCTAACCTTATTCTCTTATTAGACTATATTATTGTGACCTTGGTTTTGGCTTTCAGTCTGCTGAGGTTAAATATGCCATACGTAAGCCTCCTTGAGTCCCCCTTTGGGAAGAGAAAGGCGGAGTATAAATAGAATATGTAAATAAATAAATTCTTAATTTCTAGCAATTTTGTTTTCAGGTTGAGATTGGTATTCACTTATTGATTTTATGGGGTTTTCTTTCATTAATTATATTTGTATACCTGGCTGTTTTCGTCATTTTTATTCTCCAAATTACACTTTGAGAAGTGGTGATTGGGCACCAAAAAGCTCATTAAAAAATAGTTTCCACCTCCATGAAGTCTGCTATGTACACTTTTAGCTTTAAAAAAAAAACCAACTTTTGGCATCATTTGTAAGAGAGTTTGCTGAAGAAGCACACAGCAAGCCAAGGAAGAGAAGCCATGCTGGTTTTTTGGTTTTTTTGCACAGCGAATCCTCAGACCTATCAGAGCTTGCAGATGTCTTCCCTTTTGTGTTTCCTTTTGATGAACAGTGACGTGATGGACTTTTCTTGGCACCATCACCAGCCGAAAGTGAATCTGCAAAGCTGCAAGAATGAGTCTCCATGGTAACAGAATTTTAATTGTGCACACGTAGGTATATTTGTAGGAGACACACTCACCTGCCCAGCCTATCATCTAGTAGTAACAATGGGCATGTCACAGCCGGCCAGTTACAACCAAGGAGTTGCTTGAATGACAAACAGCAACAGAGCCACAGCAAACATTTCTCTATACAATTGGGAAAAGGCTTAAAAGTCTAGCAAAAGAAAAAAAAAGTGAAAATGGCATTTGTTAAATTTCCCAACAAAAAGATTGTCACCTTGTGTGACTGTGGAGCAGAACAGACAACTCTGTATCTGTATGCTTGTCCACTATGCCCTGCCTCACGTACAGAGGAAGAATTATTGGAGGCTACAGACAATGCCATTGTTCTTGCCCGTTTTTGGTCAAACAATATTTATCAGTTTTATACTAATTTATGCAATGCTTTTGATATGAAATTAAAAAGAGAATGATTACAATTGGAATTTATGGTACTCACTTGGCCTCAGTGAGGATTTCAGACACTTTCCCAGAGGCTGGAAAAGTTAGATTTTGAGATATAGGTGGCCAGCTACCTGCATGGGCTGGGGGATTCTGGAACCTTTGATCCAAATAATGTAAATTATTCCAGCTCTGCTCTTGGCATTTCCCATTCAAAGTTAAACTGTGGAACCCATCGCAGTTCAAAGGTATTGGTAGATTCAAGATATGCGCTATTAGTAAAGGGGATTGTATACAACTCCAGTATCAGAAGCTATATGCATGGACCTGCGAGTGCAGCATTTTTCCAAATGAAGTAAAGAGTCTTTGAGGACCGGGACATCTGTAAGGATATCAAGGTGCCTGTTTATAAAGCTATTGTCCTCCCAACCCTGCTATATGCCTGCAAAACATGGATGATCCACAGATGTCACCTGCAACTCCTGGAACGATTCCATCAGCGCTGCCTCCGAAAAATCCTGCAAATCTCTTGGGAAGACAAGCGGACAAATGTCAGAGTGCTGGAAGAAGCAAAGACCACCAGCATTGAAGCGATGGTCCTCCGCCATCAACTCCGCTGGACTGGCCACATTGTCCGGATGCCCGACCACCGTCTCCCAAAGCAGTTGCTCTATTCCGAACTCAAGAACGGAAAACGGAATGTTGGTGGGCAGGAAAAGAAATTTAAAGATGGGCTCAAAGCCAGCCTCAAAAACTCTGGCATAGACACTGAGAACTGGGAAGCTCTGGCCCTTGAGCGTTCCAGTTGGAGGTCAGCTGTGACCAGCAGTGCTGTAGATTTTGAAGAGGCACGAATGGAGGGCAAAAGAGAGAAATGTGCTAAGAGGAAGGCTCGTCAAGCCAACCCTGACCGGGACCGCCTTCCACCTGGAAACCGATGCCCTCACTGTGGGAGAAGATGCAGATCAAGAATAGGGCTCCACAGTCACCTACGGATCCACACTGAACTTGGAGGACCATCATCCTTGGACTACGAGGGATCGCCTAAGTAAGTAACAGAAAATACTGGAAGAGTTTGATGGGCATTGACCTTGAGTTTTGGAGTTGCAGTTCACCTACATCCAGAGAGCAGTGTGGATTCAAACAATGATGGATCTGGACCAAACTTGGCACGAATACTCAATATGGCCAAATGTGAACACTGGTGGAGTTTGGGAAAATAGACCTTGACATTTGGGAGTTGTAGTTGCTGGGATTCTTGTTCACCTACAATCAAAGCGCATTCTGAACCCCACCCACGTAACCAACAGAAAATACTGTGTTTTCTGATGGTCTTTGGCAATCTGACACTCCCCTCGCGATCCCCCGAGAGGTCCTGACCCCCAGGTTCAGAAACACTGAGATAGACAATGTCCTTTGTTAAATAAGAAATGAAACCAAACACAATTGCGTAAGTCTGCATTACTCAAGCTGAAGTTTTCCCTTTGTTCCGGTTTATCTATGACATGATTCCTTTCATTCTCTCTCTGCTCCTTGTTTGCTTTCCCATAAAACCCTCACATTATTATCATGTTATCATGATAAAGCTTATCATGTTAGAACAGACATGGGCAAACTTCGGCTGTCCAGCTGTTTTGGACTTCAATTCCCACAATTCCTAACAGCCTTAGGCCCTTAAGCGGCTGAGGGGGAAAAGGAAAGGTCCTGAGGCTGTTAGGAAGTGTGGGAGTTGAAGTCCAAAACACCTGGATGGCCAAAGTTTGCTCATGCCTGTGTTAGAATGTCACTGTACTGTTTTTAATGTGTTGATTTGTCTGTTTACAAAATTTGATGCTTGTTTAGGAAAAGCTTTGTCATGTCAACTTGGAAAGAAAATAATAATAAAAAATCATTTGAAAAATCCATACAAAATTATTCGGTGTCATTTTCTAAAGTCCGCAGAGCCCCTTTTAATGATACGCAGACAAAACAAACCTTAACCAAGATGGATACATATGTACTCCCACCAAAAGTCAAAGTTGACTTGGTCGCAGTTAACAAAAACACGTTCTCTTCACTCAGTGGGTAGGATACGAGTACAACTAAATGTTCAGTTTTACATTTGTATAGATCAGCATTTCTCAACCTGGGGGTCGAGACCCCTGGGTGGGTTGCAAGGGGAGTGTTAGAGGGGTCGCTAAAGACCATCAGAAAACACAGTATTTTCTGCTGGTCATGGCGGTGGGAAGTTTGGCCCAATTCTATCATTGGTGGGGGTCAGAATGCTCTTTGATTGTAGGTAAACTATAAATCCCAGCAACTACAACTCCCAAATGTCAAGGTCTATTTCCCTCAAACTCCACCAGTGTTCACATTTGGGCATATTGAGTAATCGTGACAAGTTTGGTCCAGATCCATTATTGTTTGAGTCCACAGTACTCTCTGGATGTAGGTGAACTACAACTCCAAAACCCAAGCGGTTGCAGCATTAGAAGGGTTGAGAACCATTGCGCTGACTGGACCAGAAGTAGGGAGCCTTTTCATGATGGAATTTGGCATAAATTAAGCTGCAATTTATTTATTTCATATCAAAAGCATTGCATAAATTAGTATAAAATTTTTAAAAATAGAAGGAGTGCAGGCAGCTAAATATCTCTTGACTGTAATCAAATAAGGCTACATTCAAGGGCCCTCCCACAGAGCCCTATATCCCAGAATATCAAGGCAGAAAATCCACATTATCTGCGTATGGATTCAGATAATTCAGTTCAAAGCAGATATTGTAAAATACCTGATTCGCCCAAATTTGAATATTGGTGGGATTGGGGAGATTGACCCCAAGACACTTCAATGAGAGAGACTTCAAAATTCATATTATTTTGTAAAAACTTAACTATTTGGTCATTATTTTAGAAAAAAAATGAAAACTATGTCTTTTTTTAAAATATTTGGTTGCAGGATGGAGGTAAGAAGTTTCAGTTGATCCTCTAGATCAGGTCTGCACAACAGACGGCCTGACCTGCTTAATAATTGTAAAAGACCCGTCCTTCAAATGGGGTTTTGCATAATTAGGATTATTATACAAGGACTTTTTTCCCGCTTATCTGTGATGGTAGATATCACAAAAGTTATGCAGGGTCTTTATCTTATTTTGCTCATCAGTTATTGTTTGTGTGAGCAAATTTTGTATATATTCCTTCCAATGTGGCCTGGGGAAGTCAAAGAGTTGAACCCCCCCCCCCCCCTTGTTTTAGATCCCTCTTCAAACTGTTATTAAATATGGCCATTAATAAAAACTCCCACACTCGACCCCTCTGGAGTGACCATTACTTCAGAGACTTCTAGGAGGTCTCTAAGGACTGGGGTTCTCCTGCTACTCAATCAGTCCTTCCTACTTCACTTCTATCTACGAGGGTTGAATGAAAAGTAATGCCTCCACCTTCATTACTCCTCAACAGATGGTAGTACTGGTATGCAGCAGGCACTGGCTTGTTCCGTAGACTCTCTTCTACAGTTCCATTTTGGTGGGAAGCCTTAGCATTGAATGGTTGTGTTGTTAAAGTGCGAAGTATGGAATCCTGCGCAGACGGTTGGTCAATCCGACTTAAGCAATGTGCAGCCATTGAATTGTTGACAGCAGAAGGTGTCACCCCAAAGGAGATTCATCAGAGAATGCAAGCTGTTTATGGTGATTGTGTTGATGTGAGTACTGTGTGTTGTTGAGCGAGTAAGTTTAAAGATGTTGAGGTGGGAACGTCTGACTTGCGTGTCAAGTCGGACATTCTGTGATAGCAACCACCGAGTTTCACAAGCAAAAGGTTGACAGATTGATTCAGGATGATCTTTGTCTTACTCAGAGAGAAATTTCACGCATAATCGGAATTTCACAAGAACGTGTGGGTCACATTATTGCTTTGCTTGGCTATCGGAAGATCTGTGCACGATGGGTACCCAGGATGAGAGAACTTTGAGATGCTCGTTGCGGAAACAGAGTGTTGACTTCTTCCGTGATGCCTTAAAAAACCTTGTTCATCGTTGGCAGAAGTGTATTCAATTGTCTGGTGATTATGTGGAAAAGTGAATAGTGGTAGTTGAAGAGTACGTTTTAAGGATTACTTCTGCATTTGATTTATTAAAATATTCCCATCCAAACCCAAGTAATGAAGGTGGAGGCATTACTTTTCATTCAACCCTCATATTCTATTTCATCCCCCTCCCCACCATTTATGTGGTTCCTCATTACCATATATCCCTCTGTGTCACACTTCTGTTTGATTCCTGGAGCAGCTGAGGCAGGAGCAACATGTTTGTTCCTATTCAGACTCTTTGTCTGGGCTCGCTTTGTACCTCTTGAACAGAATGCCAAAAGCATTTGCATGAGAATCTGTTTCAAAAAGATAATCTAACTGTTGTAGGGGGGGAGGTGAGAAGAGGGAGCTGACTGGGCAGAGTGTATACAGGACTGTTCTCCCCATTCATTCATTAGGGGCAGAATAGCAGGTGCCAGGGTTGGCTGCAGCCACAGGCACAGGCGCCTTTCCTTCTTCAGCCACCAACAGTTTGGGGAGGAGGAGAATTGCTACAGCTGCCTGAAATGCAAGATGAACAATAATATCTCTCCCCCCCACCCACAATAAAAGTAAACATGTGTCTGTGTGTGTGTGCATCTATGAATGTATCTATGTTTTGTTTCCAAAATCAATACAGTTCACCCATAACAAACTCTAAACCCCATCAGGGATGGATCTGGACCACACAGACACCCCCCCTCCCATGACCAAGAGAAAATACTGGTGGGTTTGGGGGGATGGACACGAGATGATGGGAGTAGCAGCTCACTCACATAGACAGACCTCTGTGACTCCCACCAAATGACGGATTACAAAAACCAAACTATCCCGTTGTTTTTACATTATCTCATTGGCACAATATTTCCCCAGGAAGGATTTCTGGTATATGGATCCAGTCTCCTTTTAACCAGATAACATTTTGTAATGTATATTATTTTATTTATTGTATTTGGAGCGAACCAAACAGTTATATTGTATTTTAAAACAAAAACAAAACAAAAAACCCACAAAGTTTGCAAACTTGGCATTCTATTAAATGTCCTTTGACCAGTAGCTGGCCACTTGGAGTGCCTCTGGTGTTGCTATAAAAAGGTCCTCCACTGTGCATGTGGCAGGGCTCAGGCTGCATTGTAATAAGTGGTCTGTGGTTTTCTCTTCTCCACACTCACAGGTCGTGGACTCCACTTTGTAGACCCATGTCATAAGGTTGGCTCTGCATCTCGTGGTGCCAGAGCACAGTCTGTTCAGCGCCTTCCAAGTTGCCCAGTTTTCCGTGTGCCCAGGAGGGAGTCTCTCATTTGGTATCAGCCATTGATTGAGGTTCTGGGTTCTAGCCTGCCATTTTTGGACTCTCGCTTGCTGAGGTGCTCCAGCGAGAGTCTCTGTGGATCTTTGAAAACTATTTCTTGATTTAAGTCGTTGGTGTGCTGGCTGTATCCAAAAAGGGGATTTGTAATGTGAGCTTTCCCTTGTGTTCCTTAACCATTCACCTAGCTCTATACTTTGTTGCAGCCACCTCTCCACAAAAGTCAACATTGACACTGAAATACCACACAGTCTGAGCTCTGCGAGTGCAGCATTTTTCCAAATGAAGCACAGAGTGTTTGAGGACCGGCACATCTGTAGGGATACCAAGGTGCTTGTTTATAAAGCTATTGTCCTCCCAACCCTGCTATATACCTGCGAGAAGTGGACTATCTACAGATGTCACATGCACCTCCTAGAACAATTCTATTAGCGCTGCCTCCAAAAAATCCTACAAATCTCTTGGGAAGACAAGTGGACAAATGTCAGCGTGCTGGAAGAAGCAAAGACTACCAGCATTGAAGCGATGGTCCTCCACCATCAACTTCGCTGGACCGGCAACATTGTCCGAATGCCCGACCACCGTCTCCCAAAGCAGTTGCTCGACTCCAAACTCAAGAACGGAAAACGGAATGTTGGTGGGCAGGAAAAGAAATTCAAAGATGGGTTCAAAGCCAACCTCAAAAACTCTGGCATAGACACTGAGAACTGGGAAGACCTGACCCTTGAGCGCTCCAGCTGGAGGTCAGCAGTGACCAGCAGTGCTGCAGAATTTAATGAGGCACAAATGGAGGGTGAAAGAGAGAAACGTGCCAAGAGGAAGGTGCGTCAAGCCAACCCCAACCGGGACCACCTTCCACCTGGAAACCAATGCCCTCGCTACGGGAGAACATGCAGATCAAGAATAGGGCTTCACAGTCACCTACGGACCCACTGCCAGTACACCGATCTTGGAAGACTATCCTACTTGGACAACGAGGGATCGCCCTAAGTAAGTGCAGTATTCCTTGATGAATAGTGAGATGGGTTCCATGGCTAAAGCAAAAAGTGGAAGGCAGGAACAGTTGGCCTTTTGGGATTGAAATGCAATAACCACAATTGCCAGGTACCTGAAAAAGCGGCTAAGTGGCTAAGTGTTGTTGGAGGCTTTCATGGCTGGAATCACTGGGTTGCTGTGAGTTTTCCGGGCTGTATGGCTATGTTCCAGAAGCATTCTCTCCTGATGTTTCTACCACATCTATGGCAGGCATCCGCAGAGGTTGAGAGGCCTGTTGGAAACTAGGCAAGTGGGGTTTATATATCCAACAGACCTTACAACCTCTGAGGATGCCTGCCACAGATGTGGGCGAAAACGTCAGGAGAGAATGCTTCTGGAACATGGCCATACAACCCGGAAAACTCACAGCAACCCAATAAACTAAAGATTTGTTTCTGTTCATCAATAAATAAAGAGGGGAAAAGGAGAAGTGATGTATGTAAATTCAAGAATAACAGCTAAAAATGGAAGATGAAAATGAAAGATTCATGAGAATAGAACTCCTAACAAGGACAGAAATTACTGGTGGGAGATATTATTCACCACCAGAGAATAAAACAGCTCTTTATGAAAATCTGATGGAACACTCTTGAATTTGCCATATGAGAAGTGGCTTTTGTGTGGAAATAAAGGATCAGAAAATAAAATCAATATTTTTTAAAAAAATATTAATGATTTAGACTCCTAAGTATGCCGAATGAAGTATGAAGAAACAAAATAAAAATATGTTTTTTAAAAAATCTAAAATGTTTAAAGAAGTATGTGTAGTGAGATGAAGAAATTATTTTTTTGTGTGAAAGACTTCATTGGATCACAAGCAAGTTTTTCTAATAAGAGGATTGTCGAAGGCCCTATCTATGTTGCCATATAATAACGTTTGAACTGCATTACATGATGAGTCTACACCAGGCATGGGCCAACTTGAGCCCTCCAGATGTTCTGTGTAGGGATTTGTAAAGAGGCGCCATGATGTGGTGGGTTGACTGGAAAGGCATGTGTCGGCAGCTGATTGGCTGAGCATGCCAGGAGTTCTGATTGGCTGCTGTCCCTGGCTTGCTGCTGAGACAAACGGTTTTAACTGTCACTTTCGCCTCAGAGAGTGAGAAGAGAGTACTGACTGAAAACAGTCAGGAAGGAAATGGCTGTCTACTCTCAGAAGCCTGATTATTTATAAAGCAATCTAGGCATATTTAAAAACTGTTTTAAAAGGACTGTTTATTCCCTCTATTCTCTGTAAGAATTCAGAGAGACTGCTGGATATATTGTTGCTCTGTGTGGCCTTTTGAACTGAAGTAAAGATACTGTTACTTGTTACACAAGCCCGAGTGACACTTTATTATACTGCAGGGTATATCTTGGTTCAGAAACTGTGGTAAAGCTTCTGTTTATTTACATTTACAACCCCCAACATTCTGGACTTCAACTCCCACAATTCCTAACAGCCTCAGGCCCTTTCCTTTTTCCCCTCAGCCACTTAAGCGGCTGAGGGGGGAAAGGAAGGGGCCTGAGGCTGTTAGGAATTGTGGGAGTTGAAGTCCAAAACACCTGGAGGGCCGAAGTTAGCCCATGCCTGGCATAGCTGCTTCCCTACATTCTCCCTTCTCAAGCTCAGTGAAGGCCTACTTAAGCGGCTGAGGCGGGAAAAGGAAGGGGCCTTCGTTTTCCTGCCCATACCTGGTGTAGACTCATATAATACAGTTTAACTGCATTGAACTGCATTATATGAATCTACACTGACTATATAATGCAGTTTCAAATTGAATTATATGGCAGTGTAGATGGCACTTAAGGGAACATTTAAGTGAATATGAACTGAAAGACTGTTACAAGATAAAAATACAACAAAGAAAATATTGAAATGATAAATTAAACATGGGTACAGATCTGAGAATGGTTGGGAATACAAGTAAAGCTGTTATAAGAGAATTTACAATCCTGCCAGAAGTAACTCTTACGTTTCATGTTTTTAAGGTAGAATTGAATTGTACACGTAGACATAATACTTAAGGAGTCCTCGGTGGTGCAGTGGGTTAAAGTGCTGAGCTGCTGAACTTGCTGACCGAAAGGTTGCAGGTTTGAATCCAGGGAGCGGCATTAGCTCGCACTGTTAGCCCCAGCTTCTGCCAACCTACCAGTTTGAAAACATGCAAATGTGAGTAGATCAATAGGTACTGCTCTGGCAGGAAGGTAATGGGGCTCCATGCAGTTATGCTTGCCACATTGGAGGTGTCTACGGACAACACCGGCTCTTCAGCTTAGACATGGAGATGAGCACCAACCCCCAGAGTCAGACACGACTGGAAGGGGAAAACCTTTACCTTTAACCTCTACAATTGTAAGGTAACGGTTGTGCCAGCTATAAGGCACAGTTAAAGTTTGAAGTAGCTCATTACTTATAATGACTTTCTTCCAAATTGTAACCCAAAGGCAGTGTGGATAATTTGGGAATTACAAAGGCCCAGAATGTGGAGTGTGTATTTGGTTTGTTCTCAAACCTCAAGTTTCCAATTTCTGTTGCGTATAGATTCCCATGAGAGGAAATGCTTCAGTTGAACTTAATATGTTTGTATTACAGCTAAACTCAGTATGGGTGGCTTATCATGCCAAGTATTTCCTTTTGTTCATGCCAGTGGTTTTGCTTTGGATTTCTTCATGGCGCAGAAGAACAAGTTCGACTGAATTTTGGGCACATGACCTTGGAGGTGTCTATGGACAACGCCGGCTCTTTGGCTTAGAAATGGAGATGAGCACCACTCCCCAGAGTCGGTCACAACTAGACTTAATGTCAGGGAAAACCTTTACATTTGTCATTTACCTTAGGAATCTTGCTATGAACAGCTACCAACAACTCATACAACAGCACCAGTCCAGAAATCCTCCCTGATAGCACTGATGTAGATGCCTCCTATAAGTGGGTTAATGAAGTGTAGATTAATTTTAAATCAGGCTTAAGTGTCAAGTCTTATTCTTTCTACTTCATATTTCAGAAAGCCCTCTCTAATCATGATGAGTGGCAATAGCGTTGACATTGTTGACAGTTTTTATATATATAACTATCTTGGGAACCCGGCAGTGCCCAGGTTATTTGAAAAAGGCATTGTTTGTGATGTGTAATGATATTTAATAGAAAAAAAGCCAGTCTTACCTTTTGTATTGCATGAATGCTCCTATTAGAAAATGCATAAAGATGGAGGTGAACCAAAATTCCCAGAATTGTGGGTCATTATCCCTCAAGCCCCTCCACTATATTCTGTTGATCATGGCAGTCTGTGTGCCAAATATGGTCCAGGTCCGTCATTCATGGGGGGTCACAGTTGTCTGTGGGAGCAGAATCGGGTGAAGGTACTGCAAATCCCATCATCTGTGGTCCATCCTCCCCCAAACCGCACCTGGACGTGAGGTGTGTCATGGGAAGTCTGGGTGCCAAGTTTGGTCCTGGTCCATCATTCGTGGGGGTTGCAGTTGTTATGACTCAGCTGGAACCACAGACACAGACTGATAGTGTTGTGACTCAGATGGGGTCTCAGAGTGACCTGACGAGGATGATGGGATTCAGGTTCACAATCAGGTTCAAAATGTTCCCGTTGTAAACAATGAGGAACAGGGTGTGTAAGTTCAGTTTCCCACAGCAGGGAATGATGTTTTTGATACTGAAACTAGCCAGGTGCAAACTGACTCAGAAAAGGAGGACAGTTCTCAGCCTGATAGTAGGCAGGAAGGCAACCAGGCTGACACTAATGAGCAGCCTGACCTTGATGATACGGGAATCTTAGATCAGGCTGACCATTTGGAATTCAGAGTTCGAAGGAGTGTGAGAATAGCCAACAAGAAGGAGGTCAGAGGCCAAAGAAATGCTTTCATGTATTGCAAAGGGTATTAAGCAGTGTGTTTGAAAACAAACCTTTGTCAGAGCAACTTCTCGCTCAACCAAGCAGCTTGCGCTCATTTTCCTGTGTCCATGGTCTTGGGATTTTGTCATGTTCTCATGGGACTTTCTTTCATTGGTGCCATTTGGAATTCTGCTTTACAGTGCTATGTGTTGCAATCCAGAGCAGGGAACGAGGCCCTAAGATAACTATCCACCACACTTGGCTGTGAAAAACAATCCTTTTTTATTAAAGAAAAATGGTTACAAAATAAAGGAAAAATGCAAGTCAAAAGCCACAGCAAAATCAGCAAACATGAATTTAAATGGACAAAGCAAAACCAAAAGCCTCACTGGGAAAATACTGGAATCTGTTAGCAATCCACTAACCGTACTTGATATCCTAGAAATCTTCCCAAACTATGGCCAGGGAACCGGGAGAACTGCCAAGGTCTTCATCAATTCTGAAACGATGCCTGAACTGAGGCAATCAGCCTGGCGTATTGCAATTAAAACTCAAGAATCGGTTCCGTGAACCGCCCTTCTGTTTTGAAGCCAATGTTTTTAATTCTTGAATTCGGGAGGATCGACGCAAACTGAGTGTTTTACTTCTGTCTTCCCAAATTTGGCCCCTTCTGTTGTCATTACAGTTAACAGGTGCAGAAGGGAGGGAAAGTTCAAGGTCTCCCTCTGAAACATTCTCATGAACACTGGTACTTTCATTTTCCAAATCTACAGAAGTTTCTTCCTCACTAATTTCAGGAACATTGGCATTTTCCAAACCTACAGCAGTTTCTTCCTCACTAATTTCAGGAGCATTGGCATCAAAAGGTACATTTCCACTAGCATCAGTAAATATACTTTCATTAGCATCAGGAGGAACAAACAGAGAATCAGGTTCAAGTTCAAACTCAGGCTGAACCCCAACACTATGTTTTATTGATCTTTGGAACACTATTTGCTTTTTAAACTTTTCATCTTTTACTTTTTAATAAACTTACTTACTTAATTACTTACTTACTTACGCGATCCCTCGTTGGACGAGTAAGATGGTCTTCCATTATGCGTTTCCTTGTGGGTTCGTAGGTGGCTGTGGAGCCCTATTCTTGACCCGCATCTTCTCCCACAGTGAGGGCATTGGTTTCCAGGTGGAATGCGGTCCCGGTTGGCTTGATGCGCCTTCCTCCTGGCACATTTCTCTCTTTCGCCCTCCACTCGTGCCTCCTCGAATTCTGTAACACTGCTGATCACAGCTGACCTCCAGCTGGAGCGCTCAAGGGCCAGGGCTTCCCAGTTCTCAGTGTCAATGCCAGAGATTTTAAGGTTGGCATTGAGCCCATCTTTAAATCTCTTTTCCTGTCCTCCAACATTCCGTTTTCCGTTCTTAAGTTCAGAGTAGAGCAACTGCTTTGGGAGGCGGTGGTCAGGCATCTGGACAACGTGGCCGGCCCAGCGGAGTTGATGGCAGAGGACCATCGCTTCAATGCTGGTGGTCTTTGCTTCTTCCAGCACGCTGACGTTTGTCCGCTTGTCTTCCCAGGAAATTTGCAGGATTTTCCGGAGGCAGTGCTGATGGAATCGTTCCAGGAGTTGCATGTGATGTCTGTAGACAGTCCACGTTTCGCAGGCATATAGCAGGGTTGGGAGGACAATAGCTTTGTAGACAAGCACCTTGGTATCCCTACGGATGTCCCGGTCCTCAAACACTCTCTGCTTCATTCGGGAAAATGCTGCACTCACAGAGCTCAGGCGGTGTTGTATTTCGGTGTCGATGTAGACTTTGGTGGAGAGGTGGCTGCCAAGGTAGCAGAAATGGTCAACATTTTCTAATGTTACACCATTAAGCTGTATCTCTGGCATTGGAGTGGTGGTGGCTGGTGACTGCTGGAACAGCACTTTGGTTTTCTCGATGTTCAGTGACAGGCCAAGCATCGTGTATGCTTCTGTGAAGGTGGCTTGTAGATCTTCTTCTGAATGCGCACAGACGACATTGTCATCAGCATACTGGAGTTCTATAACAGATGTTGTTGTAACCTTGGTTTTGGCTTTCAGTCTGTTGAGGTTAAACAGCTTGCCATCTGTCCGATAGATGACTTCCAATCCGGTGGGAAGCTTCCCGTCAACAAGGTGAAGTATCATGGCAATGAAGATGGAGAATAGAGTTGGGGCAATAACACATCCCTGTTTGACACCCAATTCCACCTTAAATGGGTCACTTTGGGAGCTGCCATCAACTTTAATAAACTATAAGAACTTCAGTCTGTGTGCAGTTCTGGTGATTTCAATAAGGTGAATCTATTCTGAGGTGCCACAGCAGTGGTCTGTGGAAGTGGGAGCCAATTGGAAAGCTGCCACACACATACATACTTACACACATAGAATAAATAGATAGATTGTTATGTAAACATGTATACTTTGATGGTTGTTTTCCATAGTTTAAAATCTATATGTAATAAAAAAAATTAAAAGAAGGGAGTCTTTTAAATACATAATGAATGAATAAAACGGCTATTTTTCCATTTTCAGCTCTATGACCTTGAGGATATTTTCATTTACTGTGGGTGACCAGGTAAAGAGATATTTAAAAGCCTACTTATGATCCCATTAACAAAAGCAAAACCAGACGACCAAAAAACAAAAAGCTCATTTGAAACCTGCTTGGTCTCAGCTCACAGAAAAGAAAAGAAGAGCATTCTGACTTCCAGCCAGGCAATAAAATGCCATCTGTCTCCCTGCCAGGATTTCCCTGTCCCGCAGACAGGCCTCCCTTTAACAAAAGAGATGGAGTTGAGCACATGGCAAGGAGACAGTTGGGCAATTGATGTTGTCTGCTCCTCTGCTCTAAAGAATGGCAGGGGAGGGGGGAAGGAGAAATGGAAAGGGGGGTGTCTTCCCCCAAATGATTTTTGACCTACTCCAGAAGATATTTTTTCTAATGTCTTGGTCAGAAATATAGTGACAAGGAAGCCGCATCCCTCTCTTTGTCTTCTCCTCTAATTCAGAATTAAACTTTGGGCAGATGAGATACTATACCTATGAGGCCAACAATTCAGGACTTTGTCCTGCAATTGATTGTAGAATGTGGCTTTTTCGGAGCTAGGAATTCTCATCAATCCAACAGTTAAACCCTCTTTGAAAGAAATTGTCCTGGAAAACAAAGGGGGGGAAGGCCCTGCTGTCTGTTTCTCTAAAGGAATCCTTTACGGCCAACTCTTTTAAGATGCCTCTTGGGACAAATGGAGATTTAATGTTTTTCAAGCTATACAAAAATTATGGGAGGAGTGACTTAAACTGCTGTGTATGTTTAGCCTGCAGAAGAGAAAGCTGAGAGGACACATGCTCACTAGAGTTGGATAGGTTCTAGGTTCTTGTGGGTTTTTTCGGGCTATAGGACCATGTTCTAGAGGCATTTCTCCTGACGTTTCGCCTGCATCTATGGCAAGCATCCTCAGAGGTAGTGAGGTCTGTTGGACTTAGACAAGTCTACATAGGGACCACCAAACGCAGCCTTGCCCAAACACGAATCAAGGAACATGAAAGGCACTGCAGACTACTTCAACCAGAGAAGTCAGCCATAGCAGAGCACCTGATGAACCAGCCTGGACACAGCATATTATTTGAGAACACAGAAATGCTGGACCACACCAATAACCACCATGTCAGACTACACAGAGAAGCCATTGAAATCCACAAGCATGTGGACAATTTCAACAGAAAGGAAGAGACCATGAAAATGAACAAAATTTGGCTACCAGTATTAAAAAACTCTAAAATTGCAACAGCAAAACAGCGAAACAGCAGAGAGGAAACAACCAGGCACATCTTAACACCTCTCAACAAAAGAATTTCCCAGGCTCAGCCAGGCCTTCAAATGCTAATGAAGGTGGTCAGTTGAAACATTCACACCTAGCTCCAGCAGAGAAGAGCTCTTTGCCCCACCCCAGCCATTCCACAGATATATAAACCCATTGTCCTAATTCCAACATACCTCACTACCTCTGAGGATGCTTGCCATAGATGCAGGCGAAACGTCAGGAGAAATGCCTCTATAACATGGTCCTATAGCCCGAAAAAACCCACAAGAACCTAGTGATTCCAGCCATGAAAGCCTTCGACAATACATTGGATAGGTTCGTTCGGAATAGTTTTTATAAAAACTTTGAAAATTCGCCAGAAATCCATGGGTAAGTCAAAGGTTATGAAATTTGGTGAGCTAACAGTGGTCCACGTGTTAACAGTGGGTGAGCTAACAGTGGTACCATTGTAGCAAGTTTCATCAGGATTGGTCTAAAAATGAGGGAGGGAGAATACCCTGAATTTTTCCCAGTGCAGTGCTGTTTTTTCCTATGGCGCATGCGTGTTTGCCATTAAGAAATTGATTCGGACATTTTTGAAGTTTCAGAAAGTTTTGAATTTTTTAAAAAAATTGGAAGTGACTTTAGAATCGAACTACCATCTGAAATGAGTTTTGAACCATTTTTTTAAATCAACCAAGCCTAATGATCACCATGCTTAAATATTAGAAAGGGTGTCATAAGGAAGAAGGAACAGGCTTATTTTCTCCTGCCCTGGAGACTAGTAGTTGGAGCAATGGGTTAAAATTACAGGAAAGGAGATTCCACCTGAACATTAGTGTTATCTAAAAGAACACTGAAAATGGAATCCCAGGCCCTTTCTACACTGCCATATAGACTCCAGATTATATGTTTTGAACTGGATTATATGGCAGTGTAGTTTCATATAATCCAGTTTAAAATAGATAATGTGGATTATCTGCTTTGATAATATGGGTTATATGGCAGTGTAAAATGAGCCCCAATAGGGGCCAGGATGGGCGACCTGGAGAGGTCCCAAGGTCAAATTTAAGGCTAGGACCATGAATAAGGAAGGTCTGTTGGTCATGGGAGTTCTGTGTGCCAAGTTTGGTTCAATTCCATTGTTGGCGGAGTTCAGAATGCTCTTTGATTGTAGGTTAATATAAATCCCAGCAATGACAACTCCCAAATGTCAAAATCATATCCCTCCTGTGAAGTCTTGACTCCGTCTTTTCCTCTCCTTTCCTTCAGTTCCCCCTGTTTATAGTCCTTCCCAATAGCATAGATAACTTCCTTTGTATTCGTTTTTAAAATCCCCCCCAGAGGTCAATCTTAGTTGGTCTATTCCATTTTCCTGTATAGGGCTCTCTTACTGGACTCCTCCCTCTTTTCTACAGCAGAGCTACTATGATTTAGGCTTGGGATTGTATAGTAATCCTAGGCCAAGCAAACCAAACAGGCATTCTTAGCACCTGCTGCATTTAGAAGTATTCTTATACCAGCAGTCCAAAGGACAATAGAAGCTTTTGGCCAGCCTAAGCTTCACAGGAGAAAAGATTAGGACAGTTTGTAAGCAACAATTTATAATCCATTGCTTTAGACCAGAGGCAAAAGACTTTCAAAGATTCTAGAAAGATGATTGCACCCAGAAAAATCTCCTTTTGTAATGTATCGTTTTAAGTTACTTTATGATAGTCCCGGGTGGAGTTAACCCTTTATTGATCTTGTTTCAGTATTAAAAGGTCCGTATCCACATTCAAAAGAGAATCCAAGAGAATCCAAGCCCCCAAGTAAAGCCAGACAATATAGTTTTCCCAAAGGCTCGGGCATACCATCACACACACCCCCCAACCCCACCTGTATTCAAATTTGGGCGTGTCGGGTATTTGTGCCAAATTTGGTCCAAGGAATGAAAATACATCCATCCTGCTTATCAGATATTTACATTATGATTAATAACAGTAGCAAAATTACAGTTATGAAGTAGCAACGAAAATAATTTTATGGTTGGAGGTCACCACAACATGAAATGTATTAAGGTGTCACGGCATTAGAAAGGTTGAGGAACACTGCCCTAGATAAAAGCCATTCCATCCAAACATATACTGTGCAGGAATCCTTCAAAAGAGAGAACAAAAGAGAGATACATCTATAGATAAAGATGATGCAATGGCCTCAACAGGTTATCGACTTTGTTAGGGGACTTTCTAACAACAAAGAGTTGAAATTTTGGAGATAGTTACTGCTGCTAATGAAGAGAGGTGGCGTGTTAGTAGCAGCAATATTCAAAGATCATCATTGCCATACCAGTTTACATTCCAAGCGACATGTGCATAGAAAGAGTACAAGCAGCTACAGTTTGCACAGTGCTTTATAGCATGTGAGGAGCTGGCAACACTAAAAATCTTCCAGGTTAAGCTGTTTCCACTGCTAAGCTTCCATAGGGCTCTTTGTGAGTATCTTCAGAAGGAAACAGCCTATTCCAGCCTCTGAGCAACACTAATCTGCCTCTGCTATGTTTAACCAGGCTAATGATTAGCCCATAGAAAACTTGTTGTTCAAGGATGTTCCATCAAAACAGCTATTCTGGCCTTGTTGACACAGGTGTGGCTTGCTCTGCAAGTGGAGCTAGCAAAGCTTCATCATCAGACATATGGCTTTCTCATGTCATAGAAAGAACAGGATTCGACCTAATTCTAGTTTGCCTGGAATAGGACTTTGTAAGCTTTCCCACTAGTGACCCCTTTTGGCCCGATATTTTTTTTATGTGACCCTGTGCATATCTATATAAATAAAAATGTAATGTTCGTTTGTGGGATTAACATAACATTAACATTTTTGTCTCTTGAGTGCATTATCAATAAAAGCCCTTCCGCTCTGGCCATCAGTAACAGAAGGTGAGATCAGATGTATCATAAACAACCTGAAGACCAATAAAGCCCCAGGGGAAGATTACTTACCTGCTGAGCTATTTAAAAGACATCTAGATTGGTGGCCCCCCTGTTAGCAGGCTTATTTACACACATAAATAACATCTGCCAGGTTCCAGTTGGATGGAAGATGGCAATAGTTGTCCCTGTTTACAAAAAAGGGAACAAAAAAGACCCTGGTTCCTACAGGCCAATTAGCCTAATTGATATTGTGGCCAAGATATAGGCCAGATATCTCCTGGCCTATATCTGCTGAATGCTGGGAAAAAGAAAAACATATCCTCGTTGAAGAACAGGCTGGCTTTAGACAGAGTAGATCAACTATTGACAGTTGCTTTGTTTAAAATCATACAATTGCAAAATATGTCAGCAGAGGGAAACAACTGTATGCCGCCTTTATAGATCTTAGTGCAGCATTTGATACTGTAAATAGAGAGACGTTATGGAAGAAATTAACTGACCTCAATATGGAACCCAGACTGCTGGCACTAATCAAAGCACTTTACACAAGCACCTTCTTGAAAGTGCGATTTGGGATGCAAGGAGCCATGACAAACAGTATAGAAACATACAAAGGGGTCAGACAAGGGTGTATATTAGCACCATTGTTATTTAGCTTATACGTAAATGATCTCCCTGAACAGTTGAGGGACCCAGAGGTACATATGCCCAAGCTGTGCAATACACATTTTAACATCCTTCTATATGCCAACGATATGATTTTACTATCATATTCGCAAGTTGGGCTACGTAGACTGCTGAGAAGATTTAATTCCTACTGTCATAACAACGCTCTAACTATTAATAAATCAAAGTAAAAAATAATGGTATTTGGCAAACGACATAACAGACATAACAGACAAAGCATTGGTTCCTGAATGGTGAACCAATAGAGCAAGTTTGCACTTTCACATATCTGGGAATTGTTTTTTCTGAGACCGGCTCTTGGCTACCACACCATCAAAAAAGCTCAGTCAGGGCAAGAGTACGTGCAAATCAACTACTTAAATTGACAAACCACAACCAGCCAGGATCCTTAGACCCACTTCTTAAAGTATATAAAGCAAAGGTTACTCCCATGCTCTTATACGGAGCTGAAGTTTGGGGTCTAAACCAGGTACCATTATTAGAGCAAGCACAATCACAGCACCTGCGAAGTTTTCTAGGAGTGGACAGGACGACCCCAGCTGCCGCAGTAAGAGCAGAACTGGGAGTATATACAGTGGATGGCTTATCCAAAATCAGGGCCTACAACTACTGGGCAAAACTGACTGCCATGGCAAATGATAGACTCCCAAAACTGTGCCTGTTAGAGCAGATAGGAAATCAACATCAGACCTCCTGGCTAGTTCTCCTGACAAAATACATTAGGAGCTGTGGACTTCTGACTCGGTATCCGAATCTCTTAGAAGAGTTAGACCCAAAAATAGTTGCTCAACGAGTATTGGATATAGAAGGCCAAAAAGACATTGCTACCCTCAGTAAAGCTGGCTCATTGAAATGGTTAAGCCGCTTTAAACACACTTTCCAAACAGCTCGATATCTAAAAACAGAAATGCCTAAACACCTTAGGAGGGTATTTACCAGAGCTCGTTTTGAGCAGCTGGATTCAATGGTCAAGCATGGAAGGTTTAATCAAGTTCCATACAGCGAACGATTCTGTATTTGTGGATCATCGGAGGTGGAGGATATCACATGTACTGTTCAACTGTGAGCTGTATAAGAAAGAGAGAGACCATTGCCTTGGACCATACATTATTCACAAAACACATTGGGATCCACATATTAAAACTTCATTTTTGTTGGCCGGCCAGAACCCTAAAATAACACACAAAACAGCCCTTTTTCTATTCAAAGCAACACAGCTGAGAATTGCACATTTAGAATCAATTGGGGTAAAGTGTGGAGGTGACGTAGATATTTGACCTGAATGGGATCTTGCTAACAGTTTGTTTATTTTAACTTCTTTTATACCGAGGGTCGTATGTTGCATGTATGACTGTGTGTTAAATGTGTTTATGTGTTAAATGTTTTGATACGGCCAATAGGCCAATCAATAAAACGTGTTACTATTGTTGTTGTTGTTGTTGTTCATTCATTCAGTCGCCTCCGACTCTTCATGACCTCATGGACCAGCCCATGCCAGAGCTCCCTGTCGGCCGTCACCACCCCCAGCTCCTTCAAGGTCAGTCCAGTCACTTCAAGGATGCCATCCATCTTGCCCTTGGTCGGCCCCTCTTCCTTTTGCCTTCCACTTTCCCCAGCATAATTGTCTTCTCTAGGCTTTCCTGTCTCCTCATGATGTGGCCAAAGTACTTCAACTTTGTCTCTAGTACCCTTCCCTCCAGTGAGCAGCCGGGCTTTATTTCCTGGAGGATGGACTGGTTGGATCTTCTCGCAGTCCAAGGCACTCTCAGCACTTTCCTCCAGCACCACAGCTCAAAAGCATCAATCTTCCTTCCCTAAGGTCCAGCTCTCACATCCATAGGTTACTACAGGGAATACCATGGCTTTGACTAGGCGGATCTTTGTTGCCAGTGTGATGTCTCTACTCTTTACTATTTTATCGAGACTGGACATTGCTCTCCTGTTACTATTGTTACTATTATCTAAAGCAATTTTATGGGAGTGTGTGTATGTGTGTATAGGCAACTGAAAATCTCTTATGGAGCATTGCTGTTTATTCATGCACTGGCAAAATCTCTGTTTTCCTAAAAGATCAGAGAGAACAGGTTATTCAGTCTAACAACTGAAACCATTGCCTTGCATAATTATATTTGGTTGTATACCACAAGAGAAGATTCTACTTGAAAGGTTTTTTGGCTCTTCTCTGAAAGGTCATGCTTTTCTAAAAAGTTATGATCTCCAAAAGGTGTTTTTCCGAAAGGTTATAAATACCATTTTCCAAAACTGGAACAAGACCATATAGCCCGGAAAACTCACAACAACCCACTAAAGTTACTCTATTGGTAAATTTGTAACCATTTCAACTTTCACTTTCGAAAGTTATTTTTCTGTTTTAAAATATTTTTCTTAAATACACAGCAAACATATCTATGAATAAACACTTGATACACTATCAATACAAACAATTCAAACACACTAAAACAATACTAATATTCTTCAAATGCCTTCAGATGAGTGTTTTCACTTCTCATCATCTTCGTTGTCTACTCATAGCATTCTTAACTGCAAATAAACTGGTTTTGCCATAAAAATAAGATATAGTAATAATATATTATGCAGTATTGTCATGTTATGTATGACACGGTTTATCTGACTGTTTCCAGACTCTACTCCAGGTTAACCAATGAAATATTGTGGTACCATCAAGTTTCCCAGTCTCACAGATAATAATAATATCAATCTATTAATTCTATTCAGTGCTGTCTATCTCCTGAACATTCTTATTTCCACCATTCCTGGTATTTCATAATAAAAATTGTTAATGGACAGTCTTTCTGAGTTTTTTTCATTAAGTCAACCTGTATTTCTATCTGTCGACCTCTTTTCCTTACTCTCCCATTTTGTCTTCATTTAGGTTCTTCCCTGTCACTGCTTGATTGTTCTCACTCTTCTTTCTCACTACTCGAGTCTTCTGTTATTCTTCTTGGCTTTTCCTTTTGATCTGTTCCACTGTGAACTCCCTCAACCTCCTCTTCATTTACCAGATCTTGTTTAAACTTGTAGTAAAACTATTTTGCTTGTTGAGGTGTGGTAATCCAGTAATGCTTCTTGTTGTAAAGAAAAGACAGGTCTTCCAGCTTTTCCCATCTGTAAATAATGTTTCTATGATTGATTTTTCTATCATCTGTTGCTTTAACTTGATCATCCAAAGAACCATATTTCTTAAAAAATCTTTATCCACAAGAAGCTGAAATGTAGAGAGCTAAGGACTGTGGATACCGAGAGTCCGTGCCCGGTGAGCCCAGCTAATCACCAAAGTTCCTGGAAGTAGGACTCACCGCGCTGAAGACATGGACTGAGGCTTTAATATACAATCTGCAGAAGGGATACAATGTACAGCAAAAGATGTCATAATGTACAAACATAAGGCATATGGACGCATGTAGCCAATTCATACAGTCAAACTCAGACAAAGCATGAACATTGTCTGAGATTGAATTTCCCTCCCTCATTCCTGATTGGCTGAGCACTGGGTACTGTCCAGTGCTGCCTCCACTCCTGATTGGTCAGGAGGTGAGCTCAGGCCGGCTCATTTGAAAATTTGTGCTAGCTATGATGACATGGCTGGGGATTCCCTCCTTCTTAGGTGGAGAAGTCCTGAGGCTGCCAATCAGCTGCTGGGGGTGTCTTTGTGGTAAGGGAGGTGTTTCCAGGACGTGATGCCCTTATTTGGTGGCATAAGCTGTAGTTTGGAAGGCAATAGGTGTCCAGATATGGAGATGATGCAATTGTGCAGATGTAAAGTCCAGATGTAAAGTGCATATGAGAAGACAATTATGCTGGGGAAAATGGAAGGAAAAAGGAAGAGGGGCCGACCAAGGGAAAGATGGATGGATGGCATCCTTGAAGTGACTGGATTGACCTTGAAGGAGCCGGGGGTGGTGACAGCCGACAGGGAGCTCTGGCATGGGCTGGTCCATGAGGTCACGAAGAGTTGGAAACGACTGAACAAATGAACAACAACAACAAAGTCCGGGATGCCAGACAATGGGTGCTAATCTCTCAGGTCCATTCTCAGACTGACCAGATAAAGGAGTGTCCACAGAAATTTTGAAATTTCCAAGGTCTCCTTTGTTTCTGATTATGGCCAGCTCACACCCAGGGCTGGTTCCCAGATGGCAAGTAGGAAGTTTTATCTGCTGGGTGTGAGAGTCCATAATCGCTGGACCGAACCCAAAGCCCCAGGGCGCAGCATGACATTCCTGGGGGTCATCGCCGCTTGACCTAGGCCAGGCAGTGGCAGTGTCCTTTGTCTCAAAAATAAAGCCTATGAAAAATTATAAACTATATTTGGCAGCAGGGATAGAAGGAAGGCAAAGGAGATATAGTGTATTTGGAACAAGCTAGACTGAACACATTCTATAGAGGAAACTGTCATAATATTTCCTTTTTCTTTTAGGTGTTTAACCACTATGGATGTGCATAGATCTGGATCAACAAATATTGTTAATGATTAAAATGGAGTAGACAGAGGCATGGGAAAAGAAAGGTTTAAGGCAAAAAGGCTGTTAGGTGGTCTGGATATAAGGTGATATTAGACATAGAGGGAATGTTTCATAGAGGGGTGGACCGGGGTTCCTGGGGAAGAGTTCTACTGCTCCAGACCTCGCTCACGTGTGCACTGGTTTGAATTAGCGCATCTTAGGAAGTAATTTTCCCTGATTTTCCCTGATCTCTTTAGTTTTAAAACTAAAGAGATCAGGGAAAATACACAGACCAGTTAGATATGATCTCACTAACATTCCTAGCGAATATACAGTGGAAGTGAAGAACAGATTTGAAGGACTAGATTTAGTAAACAGAGTCCCAGAAGAACTATGGACAGAAGTCCGCGACATTGTTCAGGAGGCGGCAACAAAGTACGTTCCAAAGAAAAAGAAAACCAAGAAGGCAAAATGGTTGTCTGCTGAGACACTGGAAGTAGTCCAAGAAAGGAGGAAAGCAAAAGGAAACAGTGATAAGGGGAGATATGCCCAGTTAAATGCGCAATTCCAGAGGTTAGCCAGAAGAGATAAGGAACTATTTTTAAATAAGCAATGCATGGAAGTGGAAGAAGACAACAGAATAGGAAGGACAAGAGACCTCTTCCAGAAAATTAGAAACATTGGAGGTAAATTTCAGGCAAAAATTGGTATGATAAGAAACAAAGATGGCAGGGACCTAACAGAAGCTGAAGAGATCAAGAGAAGGTGGCGAGACTATACAGAAGATCTGTATAGGAAGGATAATAATATTGAGGATAGTTATGATGGTGTGGTGAATGAATTAGAACCAGACATCCTGAGGAGTGAGGTTGAATGGGCCTTAAGAAGCATTGCTAACAACAAGGCAGCAGGAGACGACGGGATCCCAGCTGAACTGTTTAAAATCTTAAAAGATGATGCTGTCAAGGTGATGCATGCCATTTGCCAGCAAATATGGAAAACACAAGAATGGCCATCAGACTGGAAAAAATCAACTTATATCCCCATACCAAAAAAGGGAAATGCGAAAGACTGCTCAAACTTCCGTACAGTTGCCCTTATTTCTCATGCCAGTAAGGTAATGCTCAAGATCCTGCAAGGAAGACTCCAGCAATACATGGAGCGAGAGTTGCCAGATGTTCAAGCTGGGTTTAGAAAAGGCAGAGGAACGAGAGACCAGATTGCCAATATCCGCTGGATAATGGAGAAAGGCAGGGAGTTTCAGAAAAACATCTACTTCTGCTTCATTGACTATTCTAAAGCCTTTGACTGTGTGGATCATAATAAATTGTGGCAAGTTCTTAGGGGGATGGGCATACCAAGCCACCTTGTCTCTCTCCTGAGGAATCTGTACAAGGACCAAGTAGCAACAGTAAGAACTGACCACGGAACAACAGACTGGTTCAAGATTGGGAAAGGCGTACGGCAAGGCTGCATCCTCTCACCCAACCTTTTTAACTTGTATGCAGAACACATCATGCGATGTGCGGGGCTGGATGAATGCAAAGCTGGGGTGAAAATTGCTGGAAGAAACATTAACAACCTCAGATATGCAGATGACACCACTCTGATGGCCGAAAGCGAGGAGGAGCTGAGGAGCCTTCTCATCAAGGTGGAAGAAGAAAGCGCAAAAGCCGGGTTGCAGCTAAACGTCAAAAAAACCAAGATTATGGCAACAAGAATGATTGACAACTGGGAAATAGAGGGAGAAATCGTGGAGGCCGTGACAGACTTTGTATTTCTAGGCGCAAAGATTACTGCAGATGCAGACTGTAGCCAGGAAATCAGAAGACGCTTACTTCTTGGGAGGAGAGCAATGTCCAGTCTCGATAAAATAGTGAAGAGTAGAGACATCAGACTGGCAACAAAGATCCGCCTAGTCAAAGCCATGGTATTCCCTGTAGTAACCTACGGATGTGAGAGCTGGACCTTAGGGAAGGCTGAGCGAAGGAAGATCGATGCTTTTGAGCTGTGGTGTTGGAGGAAAGTGCTAAGAGTGCCTTGGACTGCGAGAAGATCCAACCAGTCCATCCTCCAGGAAATAAAGCCCGACTGCTCACTGGAGGGAAAGATACTAGAGACAAAGTTGAAGTACTTTGGCCACATCATGAGGAGACAGGAGAGCCTAGAGAAGACAATTATGCTGGGGAAAGTGGAAGGCAAAAGGAAGAGGGGCCGACCAAGGGCAAGATGGATGGATGGCATCCTTGAAGTGACTGGACTGACCTTGAGGGAGCTGGGGGTGGTAACGGCCGACAGGAAGCTCTGGCGTGGGCTGGTCCATGAGGTCACGAAGAGTCGGAGACGACTGAACGAATGAACAACAACAGGAAGTAATTAATAAAAAATAAATAAAGAGCTTCGTATGGGTATGTGAAGATCTTGTGGCGAAGGTCTTGTGGCTTGCTGCTTCTGCTGGCTTGTGGGATAGTGGAGGAACGACCTCAGTTGGTCGTGTTTGCACAAGGTCATTTCCTAGATCCCAGCAAGAGCTCTAAGGGCCCTTCTACACAGCTGAATAAAATCCCACATTTTCTGCTTTGAACTGGAATATATGGCAGTGTCCTCAGGACAGGACCGGGACATCCGGAGGGATACCAAGGTGTTTGTTTATAAAGCTATTGTCCTCGCAACCCTGCTATATGCCTGCGAAACGTGGGCTGTCATCATACGCAACTCCTGGAACAATTCTATCAGCGCTGCCTCCGGAAAATCCTGCAAATCTCTTGGGAAGACAGGTGGGCAAACGTCAGCGTGCTGGAAGAAGCAAAGACCACCAGCATTGAAGCGATGGTCCTCCACCATCAACTCCGCTGGACCGGCAACATTGTCCGAATGCCCGACCACCGTCTCCCAAAGCAGTTGCTCGACTCCAAACTCAAGAACGGAAAATGGAATGTTGGTGGGCAGGAAAAGAAATTCAAAGATGGGTTCAAAGCCATCCTCAAAATCTCTGGCATAGACACTGAGAACTGGGAAGCCCTGGCCCTTGAGCGCTCCAGCTGGAAGTCAGCTGTGATCAGCAGTGCTGCAGAATTTGAAGAGGCACGAATGGAGGGCGAAAGAGAGAAACGTGCCAAGAGGAAGGTGCGTCAAGCCAATCCCGACCGGGACCACCTTCCACCTGGAAACCAATGCCCTCACTGCGGAAGAAGATGCAGATCAAGAATAGGGCTCCACAGTCGCCTACAGACCCACCGCCAGGACACCGAACTTGGAGGGCCATCATCCTCGGACTGCGAGGGATCGCCTATGTAAGTAAGTAAGTAATGGCAGTGGGGACTCAGATAACCCAGTTCAAAGCAGATATTCTGGGATTTTCTGCCTTGATATTCTGGGATATAGGGCTGTGGGGGATGACCCTTAGAAACGTGACTGATCTTTGGAACACCTCCAGAAAGAGTCTGAAAAGTTATTTTAAGTACATTGTAGGAGCATAGCTAGAGGAATATTTCAGGTTCTCCACTATTCTTTTTTCATCTCTCAAAATTGCAGAAAATGATATATTATTACAAAAAAACAACACAGAAAATAATAGAAAAGTAACAAGCAATTTAACAAAACACATTAATTTTTCGTTAAGTAAAATCTAGCGAGGATTATAAGGCTGGACGAACTTTGCCTCACTAGTTATTTCTGAGTCTTGCCCAATAAAGTCAATGATAAGGAATTGCATGAGTTGTACTACAAAACATCTGGAGGGCAATGTATCTAGCAATGCCGATAACACCGGACCTCAAGGGCACAACAACATTAGGAAAAAAGCAGGTGATTCTGCACTGACAACCAGGTATAGGATTTCTATTGTGTTGAAAGTGTTTATCACAATATTAAAAATATATAATTATAGGACCACTTATACAAATATACAATTATAGGACCATGTGCGTACATTATTTTAAAATGCAATCATTTTATTATTGCTGCTTTATTTTTAATATATATTATACATGTCCTAATTCCAGTTGTTAATCCTGACTCAAAGAAGCCCACTGAATCAATGAGAAGTCAGCTGTTCGACTCCCCTTGATTCAGTGGATCTAATCTAGTTGGGAGAGTAATCACTGAATTTAAGTGTGTATGTATAGCAACAGAACAACAAAAGCAAGCTCCATTTTATGACTTTAGTAATGGAAGTGTTATGTTTGAATGACGTAAAATTGTGAAAGTGCACATGACTGCAGTGTTTGTATATTTTATGAGTGTGGGCAAAGAGCACTTCATTTTGTTTCATTTTTACATATTGAGAATATGAAAACAGTTGTAAAGCACAGAATGGCAGTGGCATAGCAGGGAGAGAGACATCTTAGATCAGCATGATAACATGGGAGTCTCAGGCCCCTTCCACACAGCTGAATATATGGAAGTGTGGACTCAGATAACCCAAGGCGCTTCCAGACAGCACTAAATCACGGGTTTTAGTGAAGCACAAAAAAATCCCAGGACTTCAGGAGAGGTCCACATACAGACTTGTTGGTCCTGGGATTTCTGCCTCTGTTATCCAGACTTGATGCTTTGTTGTGAGATTTAGATGGCCGATG
The DNA here is from genome assembly GCF_037176765.1 of Anolis sagrei. Classification (NCBI taxonomy): domain Eukaryota; kingdom Metazoa; phylum Chordata; class Lepidosauria; order Squamata; family Anolidae; genus Anolis; species Anolis sagrei. Next base: position 86,792,482 of record NC_090034.1, read on the forward strand.
CGGGACTTCTGCTGGAAACTAAGACAGTTTTAAAAAATAAACCTCAAGATGTGGATATGCAGATATGTGGCAAATTACTGCAGCGAATCACTGCAAAAGTTCAGTTCTTTGTCCTGGCCAGAGAAACTATGCCCTCCAAACATTTCATGAAGTACCTGCCACATAAACTTTATGGGGTAGGGCCACTTTTGCACAAGTCAGCACTGCACAATCAAACAGGAACACACACTTTCAAGCCAGGAACAGAACTTTGTCATTATTGACAATTTGGTTGTGTACTTGTGGCATCAAACAACAGCATGCTGTTCCTGGGTTATACATGGCTGTTCCTGATTGCTCTTTATAACGACGCAGCCGAGTAGTAGAGATTTTAAATTAAATTTATAGCCGGGGAAATATATAAAAATAATCCCAACGCTGCTCAGCCAAATTATAACTATGACACTACAGACTAGCTCACCAAAATATAGAGGGAGAATAGTTGTTGAACCAACTGTCTATGTAAAAGCTAGGAACTGGGAACCACTGGAACTGAGAGACTTAAAATGATTCTTCAAAAGATTTCCACTGCCACCATATTAATAATAAACAGGCTGAGGTATTATTGAGAGGTTGTTCAGTAACACACTCTGTGTCACTATAGTTTTCTTAGAGGCTGTTAAAAGCCAACTTGAATAAGGCTTTGTTCACAAAAGTATTCACACTGAGGCTGGTATAAGTTGATAAAAATAACAGGCTTGAATTATTCAGGTACAAATGCTTAATGGTTTCAGTAAAATACTGGCATAAACAGCTTGTGGTTGCGTTTGAGTAAAGATCTTAAAAACTTCTGGGTTACAAGTCTTAAAAGTTCCAACACAGAAAATTACTCTGAATCTCTGAAAGTAACTCCCAAAAATCCCCCTTAGGAATCTAGCCAAAACCCTGAACTAGCCTTCCTTAGGAAATGAACAGACCACTAACAGGGTGCTGCTCCACACAGTAGTCTAGCTATATTCTCTATAGCTACTCTGAATACTTTACAAAAGACTGACCCAAACTGCTTCTTCAAAAACCCAAACTGCTCTTGCTAACACCCACACTTCTTCTCTCTACACCTCCCAAATTCCAACTCGCAAACTGGGAACTAAAACCTCAGTTTTAAAAGACACTTCCCTTCAGACTACTTAGGCTCTGCCCCATCTTTCTACCAATCAAAGCCTTCTGATTTTCCCTCCTAGACTAGAACACGCCCCCTTAAGGCAAACCTAACCTAAGATGGCTTCTCCCTGTCTCCCTTTCCTAAAATGGACGCCGTGGCTTTGCCAGGCCCACTTCCTTAGGCTTTTGCCAGCTAGCTAAGGTAAGGGATTCATTACACTCTTCTTCTGAAAAGATGCGTAACACTGACTAGGAGGCCAGAGAAAATGTGCCCTCCACACATTTCATAAAGTTTCTGGTACACAAACAAAGTTTATGCATTCTACTCCAGTATCGCCTTCTTTTTAGGAACCGATCAATCAGGAACAAGCATGTAAAACCCGGGAACAAACCCAGATAAAAAATTGTATGATTTCCAATTGCAGGGACATGTGACTGTTGGTTTTACTGATGTGTCTATGGACCATAATAAAACTGTTGTTGTTGATTGCAAGGACATACAGACGTGAAGATCCAGATATTCGGCTCAAACCCACGATATTCCTGCACCTGGAAATCTCGCGCTTTTTGCCTTTTGTAGCAATTGCTTCCACATTTACAGGGAATGATGTCTGGCCACTCCTGTCTGCTGTGAAAGTTCCTGGGATAAAAGTACCGTCTGGATGGGCCCCCTGTTCAAAGCTGATATTGTAGGGTAGGGGTCCCCAAACATTTTCAACAGAGGGCCAGGTCACAGTCCCTCAAACTGTTGGAAGGCTGGATTATAATTTGAAAAAAAAAAACATGAATGAATTCCTATCCACACCTCACATATCTTATTTGTAGTGCAAAAAACACTTTAAATAATACAATAATTAAAATGAAGAACTATTTTAACAAATATAAACTTAGCAGTTGAGAATAAATATAAACCTAGCAGTTTGAAAACATTCAAATGTGAGTAGATCAATAGATACCGCTCTGCAAGGAAGGTAACGGCGCTCCATGCAGTCATGCTAGCCACATGACCTTGGAGGTGTCTATGGACAACACCGGCTCTTCGGCTTAGAAATGGAGATGAGCAGCAGAGTCCCAGAGTCGGACATGACTGGATTTAAGCTCCCCCCCCCCCCCTTCTCCTGCCTCCGGGATGCGGCAAGGCCGCATCCCGAAGGCAGGAGAGCCTGGGCCCACGGAGGCGGAGGGCAAAGCAGGCCCAAGCCGCTTTGCCCGCCGCCTCCCCCCCCTTCGCCTGCCTCTCACCCTTCTCCACAGCTTGCGGGCTGGATAGATGCCCTCGGGGGGCCAAATCCGGCCCGTGGGCCGTAGTTTGGGGACCCCTGTTGTAGGGTTTTCTGCCTTGATATTCTGGGTTATATGGCTGTGTGGAAGGGCCTTGAGTTTCTAATTGCAGAGTGTAAGAGACTGAAAATAATTCACACTTAGAGCTCTTTGCCTTTCTTTTCTTCTTTGGGTGCCTAAACTGTATTTCTAAATGCTCTACTGAAGTTTCAAACAACTGATGTGCTAGCAATTGAGGGACTGAAAGAAAATGTATTGGTTTGAGGACATAATGTGTACGGTAAGGCAATGGTCTAATTTTACTCCCCTTCACCACACCACTCAGCTTCATGCAGTGGTGTGGTGGTGGTGGGGGGGGGGGGTAAAATTGGACCATTGCCTTACCATACAAATTATGTTTTCAAACCCAATACATTTTCTTTCCATGAAGCTGACTATGACCACTATCTCTCAGCTTCATCTTGCTATATGAGGATAAAACTGAAGAGGAGAAAAAAACAAGAGCCCTTGTTTTGCTGTGAGCTTTTTCAGGGAAAAGCAATGTCAATATGTAACAAATAAACAAACAGGGTAGCTTTGTAAGACCACTAAAGATCAGGTTTTAGAATTATTTAGGTCAACCAGTAATATTAGACCACTGTTGCCAACTCATCAGAAAACCTTTACAGATTATTTTTGAGAGGGCAATAGCGGCACAAGACATGGTGAGGAACGGTGAGGAAGGAGGAAGTTGCACTGCTTTTCCTCACCTCTGCAAAGTCTATGCAGTTACGCTGGCGTAGCCACATTCCAGGTGGTTCAGAGAGCAACAAATTAATTCATGTTCCAGTGGTATGAGAGCAAAACCTTGGGGCAAATGCTCAGAGCTCCTCCCCAACTCAGAAAAACTGGCTGGCCCCCTTTTGAAGTAAGTGACCCTCATACTTTCCATCTAAGGACACACACATAAACTATTAACTGTGCCACTGAATGAGGAAAAGGGAAAGAAATGCCCTTTACCAGTTACAAAACTTCAGAGAGTGGAGTCACCAGTTTCTGGGCTTCAAAAATGAAGCCTAGAGAAGCTGCTCTGTTTCAGAACCAGCTCCTTTATAATGAATCAGACCTTTGCTCAGTCTGACTCAGGACTGTATATGTTCAAGGAGGACAAAAGGTCTTTAGGAGTCTTTTCAAGCTTCACTTAGGAATTCTTGCAATTGCACGTACTCTTTCATTCAGCAATGGCCCTTTCCTTATGTGTCTTACTGGAAAATAGGTAGGTAAGGTAAAGGTTTCCCCCTGACATTAAGTCCAGTTGTGTCTGACTCTGGGGGTTGGTGCTCATCTCCATTTCTAAGCCAAAGAGCTGGTGTTGTCCATAGACACCTCCAAGGTCATGTGGCCGGCATGACTGCATGGAGTGCTGTTACCTTCCTGCTGGAGCAGTTCCTATTGATCTACTCACATTTTCATGTTTTTGAGCTGCTAGGTTGGCAGAAGCTGGGGCTGACAGCGGAAGCTCATGCAGCTCCCCGGATTCAAACCTGCGACCTTTTGGTCAACAAGTTTAGCAGCTCAGTGGTTAAACCCACTGTGCCACCGTTAAAAGTAACATAATTGATTTACTTACAAAGTTTATGTATTCAGCATACAAGTATATTGCTTATCAATCCAGTTACAGATATGTTTGAAGAAGTTTATCTGTGCAGACAACACAAGACATCTTTCTTAGAATCAAACAGTCCAAAGTCTAAAGCATCTCTGCATTCTGAGAGTCTAATGGAGTCTTAGTCTGAATAGTCCCAGATCTAGTCACATGGTCTGTAGTCCCTCCCACAACACAGAGTTAAGAAAAACTGCATACCAATACACATATATACAACTAGCTGTGCCCTGCCACGCGTTGCTGTGGCCTATAGTAAAACTTTTCAAAGTAGAGGTAGGTATCTGGAGTGTTATGAAAGAGAGGTACCTACCTATTCCTTCCCCCTTTTTCTCCCCCTTTCTCTCCTTTCTTCCTTCTCTACCTCTTTCTTTCTTTTTTTCCTTCTTTCGCTCCTTGGTTTCATCCTTCTCTCTTTCCTTCATTCCCTCCCCCTTTCTTCCTTTGCCTCCTTTCTTCCCTCCATGTTTCCTTCCTTCTTTCACTTTTTATTTTCTTTTCTCCTTCCTTCTTTACCTCTTTCCTGCCTTTCCTTCCTTTTATTTTTCTTTCCTTTCTACTTTCTCTTTTTCCTTCCTTCGATACCTCTTTCTTTCCTGCCTTCCCTCCTTCCTTTCTTCCTTCCCAATGCTTACCCAACCCTTCTCGTGCTTTCTGTTGGGTCATGGGAGTCCTGTGTGCCACGTTTGGTTTTTTTCCATCGTTGCTGGAATTCAGAATGCTTTGATTACAGGTAAACTATAAATCCCAGCAGCTACAACGGAGGGGGGTGGGTGGAGGAGGAGTGCAGGGGCGGGGCGTCGGTGGGTGTGGGCGGGGCTTGGGCGGAGGGGGTGGGAGGAGGAGTGCAGGGGCGGGGCGTCGGTGGGTGTGGGCGGGGCTTGGGCGGAGGGGGTGGGAGGAGGAGTGCAGGGGCGGGGCGTCGGTGGGTGTGGGCGGGGCTTGGGCGGAGGGGGTGGGAGGAGGAGTGCAGGGTCGGGGCGTTGGTGGGTGTGGGCGGGGCTTGGGCGGAGGTGGTGGGAGGAGGAGGAGTGCAGGGGCCGGGCGTCAGTGGGTGTGGGCGGGGCTTGGGCGGAGGGGGTGGGAGGAGGAGTGCAGGGGCGGGGCGTCGGTGGGTGTGGGCGGGGCTTGGGCGGAGGGGGTGGGAGGAGGAGTGCAGGGGCGGGGCGTCGGTGGGTGTGGGCGGGGCTTGGGCGGAGGGGGTGGGAGGAGGAGTGCAGGGGCGGGGCGTTGGTGGGTGTGGGCGGGGCTTGGGCGGAGGTGGTGGGAGGAGGAGGAGTGCAGGGGCGGGGCGTCGGTGGGTGTGGGCGGGGCTTGGGCGGAGGGGGTGGGAGGAGGAGTGCAGGGGCGGGGCGTCGGTGGGTGTGGGCGGGGCTTGGGCGGAGGGGGTGGGAGGAGGAGTGCAGGGGCGGGGCGTCGGTGGGTGTGGGCGGGGCTTGGGCGGAGGGGGTGGGAGGAGGAGTGCAGGGGCGGGGCGTCGGTGGGTGTGGGCGGGGCTTGGGCGGAGGGGGTGGGAGGAGGAGTGCAGGGGCGGGGCGTCGGTGGGTGTGGGCGGGGCTTGGGCGGAGGGGGTGGGAGGAGGAGTGCAGGGTCGGGGCGTTGGTGGGTGTGGGCGGGGCTTGGGCGGAGGTGGTGGGAGGAGGAGGAGTGCAGGGGCCGGGCGTCAGTGGGTGTGGGCGGGGCTTGGGCGGAGGGGGTGGGAGGAGGAGTGCAGGGGCGGGGCGTCGGTGGGTGTGGGCGGGGCTTGGGCGGAGGGGGTGGGAGGAGGAGTGCAGGGGCGGGGCGTCGGTGGGTGTGGGCGGGGCTTGGGCGGAGGGGGTGGGAGGAGGAGTGCAGGGGCGGGGCGTTGGTGGGTGTGGGCGGGGCTTGGGCGGAGGTGGTGGGAGGAGGAGGAGTGCAGGGGCGGGGCGTCGGTGGGTGTGGGCGGGGCTTGGGCGGAGGGGGTGGGAGGAGGAGTGCAGGGGCGGGGCGTCGGTGGGTGTGGGCGGGGCTTGGGCGGAGGGGGTGGGAGGAGGAGTGCAGGGGCGGGGCGTCGGTGGGTGTGGGCGGGGCTTGGGCGGAGGGGGTGGGAGGAGGAGTGCAGGGGCGGGGCGTTGGTGGGTGTGGGCGGGGCTTGGGCGGAGGTGGTGGGAGGAGGAGGAGTGCAGGGGCCGGGCGTCAGTGGGTGTGGGCGGGGCTTGGGCGGAGGGGGGTGGGAGGAGGAGGAGTGCAGGGGCGGGGCGTCGGTGGGTGTGGGCGGGGCTTGGGTGGAGGGGGGTGGGAGGAGGAGGAGTGCAGGGGCGGGGCGTCGGTGGGTGTGGGCGGGGCTTGGGTGGAGGGGGGTGGGAGGAGGAGGAGTGCAGGGGCGGGGCGTCGGTGGGTGTGGGCAGGGCTTGGGCGGAGGGGGGGTGGGAGGAGGAGGAGTGCAGGGGCGGGGCATCGGTGGGTGTGGGCGGGGCTTCGGCGGAGGGGGGTGGGAGGAGGAGGAGTGCAGGGGCGGGGCGTCGGTGGGTGTGGGTGGGGCTTCGGCAGAGTGGGGTGGGAGGAGGAGGAGTGCAGGCAGCATGGGCAGGGTAAGATGAAGGAGGGGGCGGAGAGATGGTTTCGACAGGGCAGGAAGCGGCGTGGCGGGGCTTGGACTGGGGGAAGAGGGTGGCAGGGTTAGAAAGGGGCGAGGCTTGGCAGCGGCGTGGGTGGGCTTAGCAGGGGGAGGGGGGAAGTTGCGTGGTGCATGTGTGGGCGAGAAGGGGGCGGGGCGAAGTTGGATGTCGGTGAACTACAACTCCCATACTCAAGGTCACGGAGGGAAGGGGTGGGGCGAAGGGAGGGGGCGGGTCTTTCCGGAGGGGGTGGAAGGAGGAAGGAGTGAGTCAGGGAGGGAAGGGGTGGGGCGAACGGAGGGGCGTGTCTTCAAAGTCTCCCCCTCCCTTCACCCCACCCCTTCCCTCTGTGACTCATTCCTTCCCTCCTCCCTCCCTCTCTGGTTACACGCCCCCTCCCTTCGCTCCACCCCCTCCTTCATCTTACCCCTCCCACGCTGCCTCCAAGCGCCGCTGCCTCGCCGCGCCGCATCCCCACCGGCGTGTCTTTCCGGAGGGGGAGGGAGGGAGGGAGGAGGGAAGGAGTGAGTCAGGGAGGGAAGGGGTGGGGCGAAGGGAGGAGGCGTGTCTTTCCGGTGGGGATGCGGCGCGGCGAGGCTTGGAGGCAGCGTGGGAGGGGTAAGATGAAGGAGGGGGTGGAGGGAAGGGGGCGGGGGGAAGTTGCGTTGTTTGTGTGTGTGTGGGCGGCGACATGTTCGTGCTGGGCGGGGCGAGGGAAGTGCTGAGGGCGCATTGGCCGTTCGGCCATGTGTGCGCGCGAGCTGGAGACTTTGCTCCAGTGCGCATGCTCAGTTGTTTTGCCATTTTGTGAGTGTGTTGTTGTGTTGTTTGTAATTGTGAGTGGATTAGTTTGTACCGAGTGGGTTGTCCTAGGGCCATGGCAATTTTGGTGCAGTTTCGTTGGGGGGGTTTAGAGTTTACCTGTCCGGTATAACCAACCTAACAGATTTATATATATATATAGATAAACAGTAGAATCTCACTTATCCAACCTTTGATCATCCAACGTTCTGGATTATCCAAGGCAGACTGCCTCCTGCCTGGATCCACAGCTGTTTCAATACATTGCGATGTTTTAGTGCTAAATTCGTAAACACAGTAATTACTACATAACGTTACCGTGTATTAAACCACTTATTTGTCGATTTGTTGTAAATCATGATGTTTCGGTAAAATCATAATGTAATTTGACGTTTAACAGGCTTTTCCTTATTCCCTCCTTATTATCCAACATTTTCATTTATGCAACATTCAGCCGGTCTGTTTATGTTGGTCACCCTAAGTCTGAAATGCCTTGAAGGCACTTAACAGCAACAATCCTAATTAACTTGACTATCTCATCAGTCAAAAGCAAGCCTACACTTCCCATTGAAATACTGGTAAGTTTGTGTTGGTTAAAACTATTCTTCATTTTAAATATTGCATTGTTCTTTTATTTATTTTTTGCACTACAAATAAAATATGTGTGGTATGCATAGGATTTTTTTTGCTTTTTTCCAAACTATTGTCGGCCTGCCCCCCCCCCCCCCCCACACACACAGTTCAAGGGACAAAATCTTTGAGCACTCCTGATCTAAAGGATTATCTATATTTTTTAAAACTTTCTAGAGCAACCTTTTTGAGAATGCCACCCTATACAGAGATCTAGTGTCCTTTTACATTAGTCTTACTGTTATGACAATATCCTACAGAACCCTGGGACTGGCTCTTTAAGGGCGTATTTAGAATTCCTAGTCAGAGAGCTCTAGTGCCTTACCAGATTGTGGGCCTTAGGATGGAGCCAGGGCAGTTAAAGCAGAATCATAGTGGTATATGTGTGTAGTGTGAAAGCCAACAGGGACAAATAGGAGAGCAAGGAACTAAGATCCCAAACTGGGGCCTCCCAGGAGACCTTGGAACAGTGTTTCTCAACCTGGGGGTTGGGATCCCTGGGGGGGGGGTCGTGAGGGGGTGTCAGAGGGGTCACCAAATACCATCAGAAAACACAGCATTTTCTTTTGATCATGGGAGTTCTGTGTGGGAAGTTTGGCCCAATTCGTTGGTGGAGTTCAGAATGCTTTTTGATTGTAGGTGAACTATAAATCCCAGCAACTACAACTCCCAAATGTCAAGGTCTATTTCCCCCAAACTCCACCAGTGTTGATATTTGGGCATATTGAGTAATTGTGCCAAGTTTGGGCCAGATCCATCATTGTTTGAGTCCACAGTGCTCTCTGGATGTAGGTGAACTACAACTCCAAAACTCAAGATCAATGGCTACCAAACCCTTCTAGTATTGTATTGTCGAAGGTTTTCATGGTCGGAATCACTGGGTTGTTGTAGGTTTTTTCGGGCTATATGGCCATGTTCTAGAGGCATTTTCTCCTGCCTATATGGCCATGTTCTAGAGGCATTTTCTCCTAAGAGAAAATGCCTCTAGAACATGGCCATATAGCCCGAAAAAACCTACAACAACCCTTCTAGTATTTTCTGTTGGTTATTGGATTTTTGTGCGCCAAGATTGATTAAATTCCATCGTTGCTGTGAAGTTGAACATGACCCCCCCCCCAAAAAATTAGGGATAGTAACTTATAGTTTGCTAAGGGCAAGGACACCAGACTGGATAATAAGGGTTAAGCCTTGGTCAATTTGGTGTGTATCATTTAATCAAGGCTTTGTGCCCTATTTTCATATGTTTACAGCAGAAGGTAACCAATTTATTACTGAAAATCATGCCACGAATGTATTTGACTTTTTCCATCTGAGGTACACCTGGGCTCCTGATGGTCCCCCTTCTCACAAACAAGGGACTCTCTTTCCCCCTCATGGATATATTTCCCTTTATGGACCTTCCTATGAATACTATGAACTATGGACACTGGGGGAGGGTAGTTGGGTTTACTCTCTGTATTATGATTTCTATATTTTCATATTTTCTCCTGTATTTCTATATTTCCCTTCATGTATTTGACCTGGCCCTGACTCTTTTGCTCCCTTCCCATCTCCTTGAGGAAAAATGTGTAAGGAAGTTGCCCTGGCTCTGTAAAATCAATTAGCGATTGTGGAAACCCTTATCACAGTACATTTCTTGCATGGAAAAATAACAAAGGAATATTTTCTTGACTTCGGAGGCTGGCCATCAAGAAGATAATCACTTGGCAGACTTTTTAATCACATTACAATTGGGGGAAAGAGGACCTTCAGAAAGTCTTCTTTCTCCTGACCCGTTTCCTTTCAAGCCTTTCCATTAAAGACATTCACCCAAGATCTCCCCCATTGTGCCCCTGCCTGACCGCAAGAGGAAAACCCAGATTAAGTAGTATCGCTCACATCAATGCTTATCTCAGATCAAGCACAACACAATAGATTGGCTTTTCTTGAAGGCCGGTTCGGACTCATTAGGCCCCCTGGACATTTCCTGTAACTCCATAATCAATTCAAGAATGCATTGTTTTCCTTCATCCCGCCTCCCTCCCTTCTGATTCACTGAGTGCAGAGGAACGCAGAGGTGGCAGGAGTCTTCTGATTGGCTCTGGCACCGCGGAAGCACTATGATTGGCCCAGACACGCGGGGGACGGCTAAACCTCCTCCCAGCTGTTTGTGCACCAGCCAATCACCTTCGAGCCGGGCGAGGGGTGGGGAGCGGGGGATTTGAACCACACAACTCTGTATTTTCTATAAAAATGGCATTTATTTCTGTACATGTATGCTTAGCTTGGCGAATGATTGCCGCTTTGCATCCTTTTCTGCTGAATCGCTAATAAATCATCTCGGTGGCACTTTCTTCAACTTTGGTGAGATTCTTTTTGGGAACCTAGGGAAATTATTTTAAATTGGGCTTCTCTTTGCTCACCATTGTAGCAATCCCTCGTTGGTGGGGCCGCAGGGTCTCTCCTCCTGGGGTAGACGCTTCTAAAGTTCCTATCAACTACAACTCCCAAATGTCAAGGTCTATTTCCCCCCAAACTCCACCAGTGTTCACATTTGGGCATATTGAGTTATTGTGCCAAGTTTGGGCCAGATCCATCAGTGCTATCTGGATGTAGGTGAACTACAACTCCAAAACTCAAGGTCAATGGCTACCAAACCCTTCTAGTATTTTCTGTTGGTTATTGGATTTTTGTGTGCCAAGATTGATCCAATTCCATCATTGCTGGAGTTCAGAATACACTTTGAATGCAGGTGAATTATAGGATAAGTGAATTATAAACTCCCAAATGACAAAATAAATCCCTCACAACTCCACCAGTATTCAAATTTGGATGTATTGGGTATTGTGGCAAATTCGATCCAGTGAATGAAAATACATCCTACATATTAGCTATTTACATTATTTATATTTACATTACGATTAATAACAGTAGCAAAATTACAGTTGTGAAGTAGCAACAAAAATAATTTAATGGTTGGGGGTCACCACAACATGAGGAATGGTATTAAGGGATGGCGGCATTGGGAAGGTTGAGAGCCATTGCCTTGGAGGGTCACCCCCATTGCCCCCAGATTTTGTTTCATTTTGAAATACAACACTTGTGAGGCAGCAGAATGTGAGGGCTCCCATCCATTCTTAGAAGAATGGCCTGGACTGCCAGACGTTGGTACAGGGAGTCATCTTGCTTGGCCATGTGCTGTAAAGACCACCCCAAACAAAGAAATCTTGTTCCCGCTCCCTTTTCTCCCCGATTTTCTTTCTTCACCTTCATCTGAATGACAAAGGCTTCCAATTACAGTCCTTTTGGGAATCAAACAGCAAGCCATGATACTCACTTAGGCGGCTGGCGGATTACGACAGATACAATGTAGTGGGGAGTTCGATTTGTACAAAGAAGTTGACTCTGCATTCGTATACTTTGTGCGCATGGATGGGTCTGGGCTAGGAATCCCGATCTACTCTGAAAGAATAACTAGCACCATTTTTAGATGAAATGAGCTTGAAAATTCACAGCTGCCTGCCTTAGCCACCCCGCCTTTCCACCGCCACCTCCATTGTATCACTGAAGATCATAAATAATTCAGCCTTGCTCAAATATTTATGGAAATCAATTTAGTCCTGGCCTTCCTTTCTTCCTTTCTGAAACACCGCCATTCTGTTGTGCATCTTGAGCTGAGTATAGACACTTTACACCCACTTTGAGAGACAATAGACTGCTGTTTGCTCTGCTCAGTCTACAGGCTGAGAAATGCATCCCATAGGCTGTGGAGATAAAAGGCATGTCCCAAACCCCAGTAAACATACAATGGGTTCAGATAACTAAAGGTGCCTGTTTTTTTATTCCCATGTCAGGAGTGACAATTATGGTGAACCCGCCAGGAGCCCCTGCCATCAAGTTAATCTGACCTGCAGCAGGGAGTTCCGCAGTTCCTGGATGCCCCATTGGGGCAACTTTGATTGGAGTGTGCCTCCGCAGCAGCCTCAACCAGGGACTCTTTCACTCTCATTCTCTCCTTTACTTTCTTCCCCTGCCCTTAACACTGTAGCAAATCCCCCAATAAAAGTATCATTAAACTAGCTGTCCCCTGCCACACATTGCTGTGGCCTAGTCTGTTGATATGGAAAATAAAGTAATGAGAAAGTGTTGGTTTCTGATATATGTAATTTTGTTCTGCTTGTGGGTAAACAGTATTTCTTGCTGTTTCTTTGTCAGTGTTGATGTGAAGATTGTCTGGTTTGCCTACTCTGGAACATGCAACATATCATTGTCCTTCTTCAGGGGTCCCTTTCAAATCTATGATAATATATCTGTTTGTGTGTGTGTGTGAATCGTATCTATCTATATCTATGGCTGGATGGCTCTTTGTCAGGAGGGCTTTGATTACATTTTCTTGCACTGGTGAAGGGAATTGGACTGAATGGCCTTGAGTATTTTCTCTTGGTCATGGGGCTTCTGTGTGGGAAGTTTGGCCCAATTCTGTCATTGGTGGGGTTCAGAACACTCTTTGATTGTAGGTGAACGATAAATCCCAGTAACTACAACTCCCAAATGTCAAGGTCTATTTCCCCCAAACTCCATCTGTGTTCATATTTGGGCATATGGAATATTCGTGCCAAGTTTGGTCCAGATCCATCATTGTTTGAGTCCATGGTAGTCTCTGGATGTAGGTGAACTACAACTCCCAAACTCAAGGTCAGTGCTCACCAAACCCTTCTAGTGTTTTCTGTTGGCCATGGGAGTCCTGTATGCCCCAGTTTGTTCAATTCTATCATGCTGTTTGATTGTAGGTGAACTATAAATCCCAGCAACTACAACTCCCTATCTATCTTTCTATATCTATGGCTGGATGGCTCTTTGTCAGGAGGACTTTGATTATGTTTTCTTGCCCTGATGAAGGGAGTTGGATTGGATTCTGTCGTTCATGGGGTTCAGAATTCTTTTTGATTCTAGGTGAACTGTGAATCCAAGTGACTACAAACCGCCCCAAACTCCATCTGTGTTCACATTTGGGCATATTGAGTGCTTGTGCCAAGTTTGGTCCAGATCCATCATGGTTTGAGTCCACAGTGCTCTCTGGATGAAGGTGAACTACAACTCCAAAACTCAAGGTCAATGTCCACCAAACCCTTTCAGTATTTTCTCTTGGTCATGGGAGTTCTGTGTACCAAGTTTGGTTCAATTCCATTGTTGGTGGAGTTCGGAATGCGCTTTGATTGTAGGCTAACTATAAATCCCAGCAACTACAACTCTCAAATGACAAAATCATAATTTTTCGAGCAATGGTCACTCCTTGTGTTGTGAGACATTTTGTTGCCAAATTTGGTGTGATTTCGTTCATTGGTTCTTTTGTTTTTAAGGTGCTCATTATGCACAGAGCATTTTTATATATATAGATTGTAACCTTTACCTCTCCATAGTGATACGTTGTGTCTATTTACTGACTCAAAGTTTCTAATGCATGAACCTCTTCCTTTCTGAGCTGCGGGCAGCGGCAGGCTCAACCAGGATGCTTTCAAGGCATCCTGGAGAGGCCGAAACTGCGTTCCCTTAAATCGTGGATACGGAAACCCCTCGGGCCCCCGTACCCACGAGTTAACCGATCACAATTTTTGTGTCATATTTTTCCTAGCCTAATTCTAAGACTAACGGCTATCTCACTTTTTGCACTCTGGACTCCTACGCTCAGGGAATAACCTTTTATCTTTAAAGAATATACTTAATAAAGAAACAGCTGATTGTCAAATGAGGCTTCCCGCTGACGCTTTGCATCCTTTCCAGCTGGATCACAATAAAACAACTCGGTGGCGTTTTCTTCAACTTTGGTGAGATTTATTGGGAAAAATCAGGGAAAATTCTATTGGCTCTTTCCTTTGCTCACCAGAGTACTGGACTCTTGTTGGTGGGTCTGAGGGCTCTTCTCTCCTGGGTGGGAGCCCCTAAATTCTAGCTCGATATCAACTTGAGAAACTGCAAGTCACTTCTGGTGTGAGAGAATTGGCCATCTGCAAGGATGTTGCCCAAGGGACACCTGGATGTTTTACCATTTTGTGGGAGGCTTCTCTCATGTCCCTGCATAAGGAGCTGGAGCTGACAGACGGAGCTCAACCTGCTCTCCCTTGTTTCAAACCGCCAATCTGTTGGTCAGCAGTCCTGCCGGCACAAGGGTTTAACCCACTGTGCCACTGGGAGTTTCTGACCAATGGGTTCCTGTTATCACCTCCCTTTTAAATCCTTACTTCAGATCTTGGAAAGTTTTTTAAAACTAATAATTACCAGATCTATGTTATTGAGAAATCCCCCCCCCCCAAAAAAAACAATATGAATTATGTAAAATATATAAATTGTAAAATGTGGCTCCACTGGAAAATATAGCCAGCCATCTAGTCATTTCTAATCACCTCAAAAGTAAAATTTTCTATAAAATTCCTTAGAAGTTCCCCAGAATGTAAGTACACCTTGCCTCATCTTACCGCCACTCAGAGAAAATCACCGTAATCCAATCACCTTTATCTTTCTGACTTGATACGATCTAGGTTAGCCCTGGGAACATTGCCCTATCTCGACCCTGTCTGTGAATCCTCTGTTGTATGCAACTGCACCTTAAACACCTTTTGTCCTTCAGCTGGCACCTCCTTTGTCTAGTTAGCAATAGACCACCAGAACCCATCAACCACCCATCAAACTGCATTACACCCAGATGCACCCAGTTTCTGGGAAGGACTCACAACAGATACAAGCCTTCAAATCTATGAATATCAGTTTGTTAAATTTCCCGCCTTACTTCTGATTGGCTCAGAGGCAGGAACAGACTTGTGCCTCCTCCAATGAGCCAGCACCCTCCAGGACCAATGAGAAAACAGCATGGCAATTTTCAGTTGTTCTGTATTACTACTACTTTATGTCAAATATACTATAAATAAGCCCATGTGTTCACAGTCAGTACTTTGAGGGCTTGCTCTGCTGACATCCTCTTTGGCCATTAAGAATAAAGACCTCTGCATTTGCCTTCAAACGTGTCAGCAGAGGTGGCCCTAGGTAATTTTCAACGGTAAGCAAACAGTATTTTGGCGCCCCCTCCCCCACCCAATCACTGATATATATTTTCTGTTCGTCGTGGGAGTTCTGTGTGCCATATTTGGTTCAATTCTATCATTGGTGGAGTTCAGAATGCTCTTTGATTGTAGGTGAACTATACATCCCAGTAACTACAACACGCATATGTCAAGGTCTATTTTTCCCCAAGAGCACCTCAAGAGCGCCCCTGGGCAAAATCAAGTATACCGCAAATGCTTACTTTGCGTAATGGGTTGAGCCGCCCCTGCGTGTCAGTGTCTTAATCTGGCATTCGATTAGTGAGGTGCGCCGTGCTTTTGAACCTGCCACTTAGTGGAGCTGAAATCGCATATATATTCATGTGGAAGTCACTCTTTTGTATAAACTGAGAGCAGGTTTGGGGCAAAATTATGGATTTTGATATGTCCCTTATTGATTGGTTCTGCCTTTTCTTTTTCTCCTAATAACACACAGAGGTTGTACCATTTTCTTGTTCTTCCTTTTGCTATGGACATAAAAAAAAGTAATTTCTATTGTTTTTAGCTTCCCTAGCAAGCCTGTGAGTATTGCTGTCCACATCCTCAGGCAAAAACACAAACATTCCACAATTGTTGAAGGCGACTGCATGAGTTCCCTTAGGTAAAGGTAAAGGTTTCCCCTGACATCAAGTCTAGTTGTGTCTGACTCTGGGGGTTGGTGCTCATCTCCATTTCTAAGCCGAAGAGCCGGCATTGTCCGTAGACACCTCCAAGGTCATGTGGCTGGCATGACTGCATGGAGCGCCGTTACCTTCTCACCAAAGTGGTACCTATTAATCTGTTCACATTTGCATGTTTTTGAACTGCTCCGTTGGCAGAAGTTGGACAAACAGTGGAAGCTCACCCCGGTCCCCGGATTAGAACCACCAACCTTTTGGTCAGCAAGTTCAGCAGCTCAGTGATTTGACCCGCTGTGCCTCATCCATTTTTAGGAAAACCCAGTAGAGAATGGAACAGAAATATGGGCATCTCACTCAAATTCTCCCTCCAAACAGCCATGCAAAGACCCCTGCTTGTCTCACCCTGCACACCTCATTCCTGTATGTTGACCTCAAGGAACTATGGGGAAAACACTTCACCTAGGCATTAGGACACAAATTCCTGTGTACAGCAACAGCTGTACAACCACTAATACACTGCTTCAGAATGTGGTCGAGTCTCCTTCTCTAGAGGTTTGTAAATAGGCTAGATGGTCATCTATCGGGAATGCTTTCATTGTGTATTTCTGCCTAGAAGGGAATCATACTGGATGACCCTTATAAGCTTTTCCAGCTCTATGATTCTATATATGTTTTTCCCAACCTATTCACTTTCATTGAACTAGTATCACTTTTGGGTATCAATGAGAGGTTTCACATTTCCATGTAAGATAGATCTAAGTTATTTTACTGTCTCAAGTGGAATAGAAAATTGGACTTCTCTCTCACAGTGAATGAATGCAGTACTCAAAGAGGGGCAAAATGTTTTATTGCCTGAATCCAAAACTCTCTCACCAGTTCATCTCTCTTTGAGAGTAAATATTCAAAAACGTACATTGAATAATGAATAATTTGATGTCTTTTCCTGACAGCCCAAATAAGCTGCCTCTAGCATCTGTTTCTCTCTCTCTAATGACAGGATTGGCTCTGTTGTCATGAAATGCAGTGGACTCTGGTCCAGGAGAAATCGAGGAGCTTCCTTCTTCTGGAAATTGATTCACCATTCCCCTTTATCTTTGGAGCAGTGATGAAGACGCTTTTTTGCCAGGAACGACTTGAGAAACTACAAGTTTGCTTCTGGTGTGAGAGAATTGGCCATCTGCAAAAATGTTGCCCAGGGGATGGCAGGATGTTTGATGTTTTACCATCCTTGTGGGAGGCTCCTCTCATGTCCCCACATGGGGAGCTGAAGCTGACAGAGGGAGCTCATCCACGCTCATCCACGCTCTCTGACCTGTCTGTCTTCAGTCTTGCCTGCACAAGGGTTTAACCCATAACACCACCGGCAGCTCAAAATGAAGTCGAACATGACCCTCCCCCCCCCCCCCCATAAAAGATAGTAACTTATAGGTTCTTGTGGGTTTTTTCGGGCTATAGGGCCATGTTCTAGAGGCATTTCTCCTGACGTTTCGCCTGCATCTATGGCAAGCATCCTCAGAGGTAGTGAGGTCTGTTGGAATTAGGACAATGGGTTTATATATCTGTGGAATGGCTGGGGTGGGGCCATATTCCACAGATATATAAACCCATTGTCCTAATTCCAACAGACCTCGCTACCTCTGAGGATGCTTGCCATAGATGCAGGCGAAACGTCAGGAGGAATGACTCTAGAACATGGCCCTATAGCCCGAAAAAACCCACAAGAACCTAGTGATTCCAGCCATGAAAGCCTTCGACAATACATAGTAACTTATAGTTTTGCTTAGGACAAGAAGACCAGACTGGATAATAAGGGTTAAGCTTTGGTCAATTTGCCAAGACACTAACAACAACAAGAACCCTTCCCATGTTAGATAGTGTGTATATTTAATCAAGGTTTTATGCCCTAGGTTTCATATATAGCAGAAGGTAGCACATTTATTACTGAGAAACCACCTCCCTTTACACTTATGTGCTCTCTTGAACTTCTATGGGACTCTGGTGGGAGGGATAAGTGGGTATATTTTCTATATCATAATTTCTATATTTCTCCCTGTGTATCTGACCTTTTCCTGACCCTTTTTGCCCCATTCCCCTTTGGAAAATATAAGGAAGCCACCCTGACCCTGAAAAGGAAGAAATTAACAGTTGAAAGAACCCTTATCAAAAGACACTCTTTGCATGGACTGTAACAAAGGATCGTGACCTCTGGCATCGGAGGTTTTGGCCACCAGAGGAAACGGCTGCTTGGCAATTTTGATTATATCACAATGGGACAGAGGGGAGCCTTCGGAAAGCTGCACCTCACCCTGATCTGTCAACCATTCAATCTCTCTATCAAAACATCCACTCAAAGTTTCCCCCCATTGTTCCTCTGTCTTGGCATGGAAGAAAATCCGGATTATGGCAGTATCGCCAATATCAGTGTTTATTAGAACCACTCAAAGAACAATAGAAGGCTAGCTCGTAGGCCTTTAGGACTCACCGGCCCCTTGGACATTTCCTGAAATTCCATAATCCACTAAAGAATGCATTGTATTCCCTTGTCCCACCTCCCTCTCTCCTGATTTGCTGAAGCACCGAGGTGGCCGAAGCCCTGTGATTGGCCCAGGCGCACAGCAGAAGCCTTGTGATTGGCCCAGGCGCTCGAGAGGCGGCCGAGCCTCCTCCCAGCTGTTGAAGCGCCAGGCAATTACCTTCAAGCCAGGCGGAGGACAGGGAGCGGGAGATTCAAACCAGACAACTCTGTTTTTCTATAAAAATGGCTTTTATTTGTGCTCATGCATGCTTAGCTTGGCGAAATATTGCTGCTTTGCATCCTTTTCAGCTGAATTGCAATAAAATCATCTTGGTGGTGCTTCCTTCAACTTTGGTGAAATTTCTTTGGGGAACTTAGGAAAAACCATTTAAATTGGGCTTCTCTTTGCTCATCGTTGTAGCGAGCCCTCTTTAGTGGGTCCGCAGGGTCTCTCCTTCAGGACCAGACCCTTTTAAATTTTACCTCAGTTTCACTATGCTGAGTCTGTCATAGTACCTTAAGGAGAACCCTGACCTGTCTGTCTTTTGGATAATTTAATTTTTGAAATTTGGGGGGATTTCTTGTACCTTTCCCACACCCACAGGAATGATATCCATCTCATCACATCTAATCAACCTTCGCCCCCTTGACCAAGCCTCTTTTTTTCCTGATTCCTCCTCATACATTAATCAGCATCCCTAAATATGCATAGGGGTCTCATTAACAGCTAAGTTTGCTTATTTAAAACATCAGCATAATCAAACGTACAATGCTGTTTTTGTACCTCGAAGAACTATTAAATATTCATGGACTGGGAATTTGCATACACAGTTATTGATTCTTTAAAGAACGTGTGCTTCAGAGCTTGGGGGCAGATCTGTGTGTGTATTTGAAGCATTTTGAATCCAAGGTATTGTTCAGTAATTCCTTTTTAAAAAAAGCCAGGATAGTCAAAGTGCAGTTCACAGAAATGTCATTTTAGAAGCCTGGAAAAAGAACATTTTCCTCTAATGCAGTGGTTCCCAACCTGTGGTCCGTAGACCACCAGTGGTCTGAAAGAACTAAAATAGTCTTGCAATAAGATACAGTTCATGAGAATCTTTAGAAGGAAGCCATGGCAGTTAAAGTAGATGTGCAAAAGCGGCAGATATTTTATGGTAGATATGCTGAATAACTAGTTTTACTATGGGCCCTCTTGCCTGAAACGAAAGAAAGAATAAAACAAGAAAGCCACTGTTCACAGGATTTCCGTAGCTTATTTCCCAAGCACCTGACTGCATCTGCGAGCAAGCAAAGAAGTCTCTCCGACAAAATTCCGCAATGTGAGGTGTTGCTCAAGATTCCAATTTCTTCAGTCCATAGACTCTTCAAATTTCTGGTTTCCTTACCAATGAGATGATAGTTGAAGATGATAGTTGAAGATCACTGAAGTTCAGGAAGTCTTGATTTAACGTGTTGTCGATTTACTTGGCAATATTTTGCCATAAATGGGTGTTTAGGGGCCTAACATTTTAAGGAATTGCAAAAAGGTAAGGTTGCCATTCCACCTGATAGGTGGGTTTTACCTGGTTTGCAGGCATTCCACACAGTGCCCAGTTGGGTCTCCATTTGGTCCAAATTGCAAGCTTTCTGTTCATACTGAGGGAGCACTGTCCCAGATTATTATCTACTACTTTAACTATCAAGTGTCTGACTTCTGCAGAATTATTGGAAACTAGCTGTACCCGTCACGCGTTGCTGTGGCCACTCTTCCCTCCCTCTTTCTCTCCTCCTTTCTTTCTCTCCTTCCTTCCTTCCCATTTTTTCTTTCATTCTTTCCTTCCTTCCCTTCCCTTCCCCCCTTTTCTTTCCCTTCCTCTTTCTCCCCTTTCTTCCTTCTCTATCTATTCTTGGACTGCAACTCCTAGCAGTCCTCCTGATCAATCTATCTACCTCTCTATCTAATCTATCTGGAGGATTGCTGGGAGTTGCAGCCCAGGAATAGGAAATTGGAAATATGCAGGGATTGGGATGCTCTTGAAGAAATCCAAGGAGAAGAAAGCTTGGAGCTTGGAAGCAGTGCATTTGGATCATCCTCCTCTCCTAAAGGGCCTGGTCTAGGGGATGCTGGGAGCTGTAGTCCGGAAGAGAGTGTGGGTATGCTATTGTGTATTTTGTTTGCCAGGGGGAGTTGTTTTTGCGCATGTGCTGTAGTGTCTTTTTGCTTTTTTGGCCTTTTAAGTACCTTCTGTTGTGTTTTCCAGTGTTTTGATGAGTGATGGTCACTCGTTGGCCTGATAGGTGTCTTGTGTCTAAATTTTGTGTCAATTTGTCCAGTGGTTTTTGAGTTATGTTAATCCCACAAATGGACATTACATTTTTATGTATATAGACTAGCATCCCCTGCAACACGTTGCTGTGGCCCAGCCTGTGTATACGTGCTTTGTGTGTGTGTATATTTGTGTATATGTGTATATATGTGTGTTTGCATATGTGTGTGTGGTTTTGCGCATGCGTTGTAATGTAATTTTTGGGTTTTTTTGGCTTTTTACATCTCTTCTGCTGTGTTTTTCAGTGTTTTTACGAGTGATGGTCACTCGTTGGTCTGATAGGTTCATTGTGTCCAAATTTGGTGTCAATTCATCCAATGGTTTTTGAGTTACGTTAATCCCACAAATGAATATTACATTTTTATTTATATAGATGTACCATATTTAATCACATAATAGTCGCATCCTCATTTTTGGTGTCAAGTTTCTGTATTTTTATTTTCCTCACATAATAGTCACACCCTTGATTTACCAGTGTAAACCTCCACCGACCACTTCACTTACTCACCCATCCATCTGTCCATCCCAGTGGTTCTCAACCTGGGGTCCCCAGATATTTTTGGCCTACAACTCCCAGAAATCCCAGCCAGTTTACCAGCTGTTAGGATTTCTGGGAGTTGAAGACCAAAAACATCTGGGGACCCCAGGTTGAGAACCACTGGTCCATCCACTCACCCGCCCAAAACCCACCCACTCATTCACTCATTCACTCACACACACACTCTCTCTCTCTCTCTAACTTGGTCACCCATATATTTGCTGACCTCTCACTTCCAAGAACGCTGTGTGAATGCGTCAGAGAGTGTATGGGCGAGTAAGTGAGTGGGAAAGTGGTAAGGGTAGATGGGATGTTCTCAAGTTGTTTTCAACATTGTTTTATTTTTAAAATACTGAACAAAAATAAGGTTTTTTTCCCTTAGGGAAGTCGAGGATTTCTCTAGCTGAAAGTTCCAAAGGCCTCATCCTAAACTACTGTATTTTATGGCATAATAGTCACATTTCCCTTTTTATGCATTGGTTAATTTCTCTACTTCCCTAATTCTAGCATGAATTAAGGACATTCATTTTTTTAAAAGAAAAAGAAAAATGCTTTAAGTAAGAAAGAAGAGTAACTTGTACAGGAAGTGCAAATGTCAGTGAATTTCTGATTCATGCTCACAGTGACTGCCAGTGCGTCAACTCAAGAATGTGCACAGAGGTTAAATGTTTCTTATCACTCATCTCAGCAAAACCAGGTTATTTTGCCTGTGCTTGCAAACAAATTGGGCAAAGGTGACAAAAAAACGAAACCAAGCAGTTGAAAGATTTTGGGTGCTTCCAGACAGCAGTCAAATCCATGTTAAAGCGGCTTTCATAAACCTGCTTTGGCACGGATTTGAGTCCCCACCCCACCCCCAAAACCCAGGCTTTCCTGGGGTGCGGTGCCCCCATGCCATCCTGGTAACTAAGGTAATGGGATGGCATCCATCCCTGCAATTAAGGTATCGCAGAGTCCTCCTGGTGCATAGAAATGACGTGCCAGGAGACCGGGGAGGGGGAGCAATTTTCAGGACCTTAATAGCGGTCCAGTAAGTTATTTTTTCTTTTAAGGGCTTTTGGGAGGGCAGGTTTCGGGGGGGGGGGTGCCATCTTGCACCTCCGGACTTTTGGAAGCCTCAAGAAGTGAGATGGGAAATAGGGACTCACTCCTGGGTAGTTCCGGGTAGTCCTGCAACTACCCTTGGGTGAGTCTCCACAGGCTCAATACCCCATTAGATCCGGGACTTTCAGGAAGGCCCAGATCTAATGGGGTGTCAAATTAATTCAGGACAAAGCAGGGTTTAACTGCTTTGTCCCGAATTAATTCGTTTTTCCCTGAGACGTCATTTGGATGCTACGGGTAAAAGCCCAACAGGCCACATATTTTTGGGGCCTGTCTGGAAGCGCCCTTTATAAGAAATGTCATCTTAGAGCAGCGGTTCCCAACCTTTAGATTGCCAGATGTTTGGAACTTCAACTCTCAGAAGCTCCAGCCAACTTGGCCAACTATCAGGAATTCTGGGAATTGAAGTCAAAATATTTTGAGGACCAAAAGTTGAGAACCACTGACCTACAGTATTGTTGAGCCCTTTCCAGGGCCTATGTCTCTGCTAGGAGTCTCTAATCCAGTGGTTCTCAACCTGTGGGTCCCCGGATGTTTTGGCCTTCAGCTCCCAGAAATCCTAACAGCTGGTAAACTGGCTGGGATTTCTGGGAGTTGTAGGCCAAGACACCTGGGGACCCACAGGTTGAGAACCACTGCTCTAATCAGTTCCCAAAACTCTGGACTTCACTATCTCTCCTGCAAATAGGAACCCTGAAAACCTATCACCATCCTCTTTCCGCATGTCTCCTTAATGTAGATCACCAAACATCTAAATTTGGCAAGAGCTTTACAAACATGCACATGCATGAACATGCATACTCTTGCATACAGAGAGAGTAATGGTGTCATTCTGGCAGAAGCAAACTGACATGTTTTGAAGGTAATAGGGCTGGTTTCTCACAAAAAAAAAATTAAACGCATTTGCAATTTAAAGATTAAGTGTCTTGAATTGTTTTCATACACAATACTCTGAATGAATCGACCATGAAAGAAGAAGCTCATAGAGTGCCATTTGCCAGTATGCTCATTGAGAGGAATAGACATGAGGCTGTTAGGAATTGTGGGAGTTGAAGTCCAAAACACCTGGCGGACCGAAGTTTGCCCACGCCTGTGACAGGGTCTATTTCTCTGACTGTTTTCAAAGGAGACTGGACAAATACCTGCTGGGGGATGTTCTAGCTCAGTGTTTCCCAAACATTGGTCCTCCAGCTGTTTAAAACTTCAGCTCCTAGGATTCCTGGTCATTGGCAGTAGTGACAGGGACTTCTAAGAGCTGAAGTCCAAAGTATCAGGAGGAACTGGGTTTGGGAACCAATGCAGAGCAAGAGGTTGGGCTTGTTTCCCCATAAGGCTTAATTCAACTCTATGATTTCATAGCTGAGTAGGCATTTGAACCCCGATCTTCCAGAATCCTAGCCCAACATTCAAATGTCTACCATATAGAATCATAGAGTTGGAAGAGACCTCGTGGACCATCCAGTCCAACCCCATTCTGCCAAAAAGCAGGAAAATAGCATTCAAAGCACCCCCGACAGAGGGCTATCCAGCCTCTGTTTAAAAGCCTCCAAAGAAGGAGTCTCCACCACACTCTGGGGCAGAGAGTTCCACTGCTGAACAGCTCTCACAGTCAGGAAGTTCTTCCTAATGTTCAGGTGTAACCTCCTTTCCTATAGTTTGATGCCATTGTATGCTGGTACTTCTTTTTTTCATATTGATATTAATTATACACACAATGGTGGCCCAGCAGGTTAAACCGCTGAGCTGCTGAAGTTGCTGACTGAAAGGTTGGTGGTTCAAATTTGGGGGAGTGGGGTGAGCTCCCCTGTTAGCCCCAGCTCCTGCCAACCTAGCAGTTCAAAACCATGCAAATGTGGTTAGATCAATAGGCACCACTTTTGTGGGAAGTTTAACGGCACTCTATGCAGTCATGCTGGCCACATGACCTTGGAGGTGTCTATGGACAACGCCTGCTCTTCAGCTTAGAAATGGAGATGAGCACCACCTCCCAGAGTTGGACATGACTAGACTTAATGTCAAGGGGAAATCTTTATCTTTACCTATCAATGACAGCTTTCTAGGGCCTGCCCTAGAGATTTTGCTGTCAGAGGCAAATATGAAAATGGTGCTGGTTTTTCCCCTCTCTCTAATGACAGTTGGATCCTAATCCAGCATCAATGATGGGCTAACATCCCATCTTTTGCTACTCCTGAAGGCAGCAGGCTAGTTCATGGGTGCAAGGCAGGCAATGTTACAAGCTTTGTGTGGGGAGGGGGCTGTCATTAGTGCACTTCAACATTTCCTTCCCAGGCGTAGTTATCTGAAGCATCTATCTCAGTCGAATAGTTCAAAGAGTGCAGAAGCTTTGAAAGACAATCTAATCAAATTCCAGCCAGTCTTGCCCCACCGCCCTTCTCTAAGTTAGCCAAATCTAGGTATGCTTCTAAAACACTGAAACGACCAGGGAGGGAAGCTATTGTTTCCAAATCTTGCTACAAAAGACAAGGAATCCTTTCAAAGGCTTTGCATTCCCTGTCTACACTGGGCTCATGGGGCGATTTGCAAAACAACAGGGGACTGTGTACAGAGCCACGGCAGGAATGTGCTTAGATCAGTGGTTCTCAACCTTTCTAATGCCGCAACCTCTTAATAGAGTTCCTGAAGTTGTGGTGACCTCTAACCATAAAATTATTTTCATTGCTACTTCATAATTGTAATTTTGATACAGATATGAATATCTGATATGCAGGATGTATTTTCATTCACTGGACCAAATTTGGCACAAATACCCGATATGCCCAAATTTGAATACTGGTGAGGTTGGGGGGGGAGGGGTGATTTTGTCATTCGGGAGTTGCCGTTGCTGGGATTTATAGTATACCTACAATCAAAGAGCAATTGTCCTGGGGACCCACAAAATGCACATCTCCAATGCAAGAACATTGGGGGGAGGGTTTTGGGAGATACCCACAAGTGGTAGAAATGCACTCCACATGCCCCAGAGTGTATTTGGGGACATTATGGAGCAAAACATTATTTTTGACCCCTACCATTTGCAGGGCCCAAAAATGGCCTCTGTCCCGCCTTCTTCTATGAAGAACATCCTCAAACAGTTCAAATATTGTGGGGTATATCAGGGACAACTGTGGCCGAACCCTTGTTAATATCAAGTCCTAACAGTTGGGTTTTCGTCTTTCAAGGGTGTGTGCGTGCATGCACACACCAGTTGTGGGGAGCAGAAGAGGGGAGTTGTGAGTGGCAGACTCTTGTACAAAGTCCTATTCTAGCAACTAGCTGCTGAGTCATCAGAAATATAAAACATATACACATGTTGAGACAGGGAGGCTTCTCCCTTTGTAATAATGTGGCTCCAGCCTAGATGCAGTGTTGTCAGTTCTCACCACTGTCACTGTTAGCTTTGCGGTGTTGACTTGGGAGACAGAGAGGTAGAGAATGCTCCTTTAAAGTGGATATCTATGTACTGAGTATCATCACCCATGTACATATGTTGCTATCTTCTCCTGGTGTCCTCTGTATCCCCTGTAGACAGTTTGAGAAATGTTTTGAACAGGAGACAGATCAAACCAGTAGCAACAACTGAGGGAGGTTCCAGACAACTCTTTATCCCAGGAGCATCCGCGTTTAAAAAACGCAGATATTCCTGGGGGCCTGTCTACACCCACCCCAGAAAGTGCATGCTTTCTGCAGTGGGTGACCAGATATTCTGCTGGGACTAGCCTGGCAGAACATCTGCGGACCCTCCTCCCTCCCCCAAATCCCCCAACCTCCTTTTAAAAGTAAAAAAAAACGTACCCGGACTCCAGTACAGTGTTGCAGCAGCTCTCCCGGCATTTCTACATGCCAGGAGAACTGCTGCAACACTGTACTGGAGGCCAGGTAAGTTTTCTTTACTTTTCAAAGGGGTTTATGGGCTTTGGGGGAGGGGTGTGTGTATTCCCACAGTTTTCTGGACTAATTTAATCCATAAAATTGTGGGAATGGTGTCTGGACTGCAGTCCAGACACCGGAAATAGCGGTGCGGAATAAATCCACTATCTAATTAATTTGCTACAAACCAGGGTTTTCTTGGTTTGTACTGAATTAATTCAGGATTGTCCAGGTCATCACCTGGACATCCCTTCTTTATTGCGGGAGTTACCACAATAAAGGGGCTGTCTAGATGCGCCCTGAGATATGCAGCAAAATGTTGTAGTCCATTGTTTACTTACTCAGACCTTTCTCTATCCCCAAAAGGTGAGGGTTGGTAAATGTGAATAAGCAGAAGCTGTACCACAGTATTTAAACCAAGATATACCCAGCAGTATAATAAAATGTCACTCAGGCTTGTGCAACAAGTAACAGTATCTTCACTTCAGGTCGAAAATTCAAACCGGGTAACAATGTATACATCAGTCTGTTTGAATTCAGGCAGAGAACAGAAAGAATAAAATAGTCCTTTTAAATAGTCTTTAAAATAAGCCTCATGCCTTAAAATGATCAGTCTTCAAGATAGTTGGCAGCCAGCACTATCTCTTCACTGTCGAAAGTGAGAAAATGGCAAATGACAGTTAGAACCATTGGTCTCAGCAGCTAGCCAGAGGCAGCAGCCAATCAGAACTCTGGCTCCTGGCACACTCAGCCAATCAGCTGCTGACACATGCCTCTCCAGTTAACTCACCACATCATGGTGTCCCTTTTTCTGATCCTCACAGACCTTTCTCTATCCCCAAAAGATCAACACTTCATGTCCAGTGACTGTGCTCAATCGCCATTCTATTTTTTTTTTAATTTCTGCACACCTTGGGGCTTCCCCAGGCCTAATAGTAGTGGCCCTTTCTTGTGCATGGATAGAGTTATTTGGGTTATAAATGGAATGGCATCCAAACATGGATTGCATAAATAGCCTTTGGGCCTCCAGTTGCTGCACTAATAAAAGTACATCATATCCAGGGCTTGAAAAATATGTTTTTTAAAACAATTTTCAGCATAAAAACTTGGCTATTGGGATATGTGGTCCAAAAAAAGTAACTCACAATTAGAGATATGAACTGAGCATCCTAGTGTCTCTCTAACTACAACCCCATAATTCCATGAGGTATAACCACAGGGTGTTGTATCATCTTGCTTTAATGCCAGTTTGCCATCTTTCTGCAACAAACTTCTCAGAGTCTCAACAGTGAAACTGAAGTCGAACATGACCCCCCCCCCCCCCCCAATAAAAGATACTAACTTATAGTTTTGCTAAGGACAAGAAGACCAGACTGGATAATAAGGGTTAAGCCTTGGTCAATTTGCCAAGCCACTAACAACAAGAACCCTTCCCATGTTAGATGGTGTGTACATTTAATCAAGGTTTTATGCCCTATGTTTCATATATAGCAGAAGGTAGCACATTTATTACTGAGAAACCACCTCCCTTTACACTTATGTACTCTCTTGAACTTCTATGGGACTCTGGTGGGAGGGATAAGTGGGTATATTTTCTATATCATAATTTCTATTTTTCTATATTTCTCCCTGTGTATCTGACTTTTTCCTGACCCTTTTGCCCAATTCCCCTTTATTGAAAAATGTATAAAAATATAAGAAGCCACCTCTGTGATCCTGGAAAGAAGGAAATTCTCAGTTGAAAAAACCCTTATCAAAAGACACTTTTTGCATGGACAATAACAAAGAATGGTGACCTTTGGGGCTCGGAGTTGGTCCCCCCAGGAGAGGAGGCGGTCACTTGGTATTAATGATCCTATCTCAATAGGACAAAGGAAGCCTTCTGAAAGCCACAATTTGTCCTGATCTGTTACTCATTTAAATCTCCTTCCACTGAAACTTCAGCCAAAATTCCCTCATTGTTTCTATATCTCAACACCCAGAAATTCTGGATCTGGCAGGCTTGCCAGACTTCAATGTTTATTACAGCCAATCAAAGACAATAGGAAAGGCTGGCTCGCAGGCCCCCAGGACTCGCTGGCCGCTTGGACATTTCCTATCTTCAATAATCCTCTCAAGAATCCATTGTTTCCCTCTCGTCCCGCCTCCCTCTCTCCTGATTCGTCAGGGAGCTGAGGCAGCAGAAGCTCAGCGATTGGCCCAGGTGCTCAGGAGGCGGCCAAGCTTCCTCCCAGCTGTAGAGGCGCCAGCCAATCACCGTCGAGCCGGCAGAGGGGCGGGGAGCGGGAAATTCAAATCTGACAACTTTGTTTCTGTATTTAAAAAGGCTTTTATTTGTGTACATGTTATGCTCAGCTTGGTGAAATATTGCTGCTTTGCATCCTTTTCAGCTGAATCGCAATAAAATCATCTCGATGGCACTTCCTTCAACTTTGGTGAGAATTCTTTTGGGAACTTAGGAAAATCTTTTAAACTGTGGCTCCTCTTTGCTCACCATTGTAGCGAGCCCTCTTTGATGGGTCCGCAGGGTCTCTACTTCAGGGCCAGACCCTTTTAAATTCCTCCTCGATTTCAAAACAATGTCATGCATGGTATTTGTACGTACACTCAAATGGTAGCAATAATTTATGTTTGTTTTGCAGATTGTTTGCCTGTTCTGAATGTTCTTTTATAGAAATGTGGTTTATAAATGGAATAAAATAATAAAATAAAATACATGATGAGTATGCAAATCAATATCGTAACATACAGAGAGCTTTACTTTCTTACTTAGACGATCCCTTCTAGCTCGAGGATGATTGTCTGCCAGATGTGGTGTCTTGGCGGTGGATCCATAAGTGGCTGTGGAGCCCTATTCTTGATCCGCATGTTCTCCCGCAGTGCGGACATCGGTTTCCAGATGGAAGGCAGTCCCGGTCAAGGTTGGCTTGACATGCTTTCCTCTTGGCATGTTTCTCTCTTTCACCCTCCATTCGTGCCTCTTCAAATTCTGCAGCACTGCTGGTCACAGCTGACCTCCAATTAGAGCGCTCAAGGGCCAGGGCTTCCCAGTTCTCGGTGTCTATGCCACAGTTTTTAAGGCTGGCTTTGAGCCCATCTTTAAATCTCTTTTCCTGTCCTCTAACATTCCATTTTCCATTTTTGAGTTCAGAGTAGAGGAACTGCTTTGGGAGACGGTGATCGGGCATTTGGACAACGTGGCCAGTCCAGTGGAGTTGGTGGTGGAGGAGCATCACTTCAATGCTGGTGGTCTTTATTTATTTATTTAAAACTTTTATATCCCGATTTTTTCACCTCCGTAGAGGGACTCAGACCGGCTTACAGCAAGGATTCAATGCTACTAATACAAGTTAAAACATCATACAACAATACAAGATTTGCGTCTTCCAGTACGCTGACATTTGTTTGTTTGTCTGTCTTCCCAAGAGATTTGAAAGATTTTTCGGAGGCAGGACCAGTGGAATAGTTCAAGCACCTTGATCTCTCTACGGATGTCCCGGTCCTCAAACACTCTCTACTTCATTTGAAAGAATGCTGCACTTGCAGAGCTCAGGCGGTGTTGTATTTCAGTGTCAATGTTGACTTTTGTGGAGAGATGGCTGCCAAAGTAGCATTTTTTAATGTTACACCTTTAAGCTGTATTTCTGGCATTGGAGAGGAATTGGCTGGTGACTGCTGGAAGAGCACTTTGGTTTTCTCGATGCTCAATGACAGGCCGAGCTTTTCGTATGCTTCTATGAAGGTGTTTAGAGTGGCTTGTAGGTCTTCTTCTGAATGAGCACAGACAACATTGTCATCAGCATATTGGAGTTCTATAACAGATGTTGTTGTGACCTTGGTTTTGGCTTTCAGTCTGCTGAGGTTAAATAGCATGCCATCGGTCCGACAGATGATTTCCACTCCGGTGGGAAGCTTCCCGTCAACAAGTATCAAAGCGATGAAGATGGAAAATAGGGTTGGGGAAATAACACATCCCTGTTTGACACCTGATTATACAGAGAGCAGGATATTAATATCTTTGGGCATTACCAATGGCAGGGACACTTGGAGGCTCACGCTAAAACCTTTTTTGGTCACATAACAGTATGAAAAAAAATTGCCCTCCCACTTCTTCCTCTTACGTTTTTGAAGAAAAGGAAGCAATTGTGGAGAGGACAGCATCTGGAAATAAAGACGAACACAGCTGGCTCCACCCACAGATGTCAACGTCATGATTCACATCATTCTGGCATTCCTTTCTCGAAACTGAGAAGTTGAAGTAGAAAGTTTTTTTCCTCCATGAAACATGATTGGGCAATGACACTTTCCTACACAGTAGTGATATCTTTCGTTGCTTCTTTTTGTGATAGAGATAACATGAGTTTTCATGGGGGCAGGGAGCTCCAGTTCTTTGAGATCAAACAGATGGTTTCTTTGAACAGCAGAGCTGTTTAGGGGCATCCTATTGTGTACATTCTTTGGAGAGTAGGAACAGATTACAAATGGCTAAAGATTTAAGGATTTTTTAAATCTTAAATGTGACAAACTGTGTTATATATATCACTAGTGTCTGTGGCATTTGAGAACCCATCCAGACAGTACCTTTATCCCAGGAGCTTCCGCAGCAAACAGGAGGGTGGCCAGATGCCATTCCCTGTAAACCCAGAAGAAATCACTACAAAAGGCAAAAAAAAAAAAAAAAAAGGGGGGGGGAGATTTCCAGTAGTGGGAATATCAAAGAGCTTCTGAACCCCACCAACAAGAGAATTGGGACAAACTTCCTACTCAGACCAACAGAAAATACTGTTTTTTGCTGGTCTTTGGCGACCCTTCTGACATCCCCCTCGTGACCCCCCCAGGGGTCCCGACCCCCAGATTGAGAAATGCTAGTTTAGATCTTTAAAGAAAAGGAGCAGATAAGATGACCAAGGAAAAGTAGGGCCAGGCTTTAGCACAACAGGTTAACTGCCAACCAAAAGTTCGAAGTCCAGATCAGGGTGAGCTCCTGACCTTTAGCCCAGCTTCTGCCCACCTAGCAGTTTTGAAAACAGCAATGTGAGTAGATAAATAGGTACCGCTTAAGTGGGGAGGAATTTAGGCACCCATAAGGAAATGCCAGAAAAGTTCCAGCAATTCAATCAAGGGGGAAGTTTACAAACAAAGCTCTTTGGCAGGTAAAGTGGAGTGTTTCCCTCAAGTGGATGACTCAGGCAGGAGGAGGTGATCCTGTGTGATGGCGATAAGTAAATTCTCAGGCCTCTTTAACAACAGAATCCCATGCAAAGAAGACAATTCTACATGCAAAGAAGACGATTTCACCTACTTTCCCCCATTTTCCTCAGCTCCACCTGATGAAGTCCTAAGACACATTTTGAGAAGAGAGATAGTGTGGAGGGAAGAACTACAATGATTTAATGTGAACAGGACACAAGGAATGTTATCTGTATGGATTTCCAGTCGTACTGACACCTTATTGTTTTTTAGCACCAGGCAAATGAATAAGAAAGAGAAACCTGTAAAACCAGTTCATGCGACCTTGTGATGGAACATCTCCAGCTGACCATGAGTCACCTGTACGATTTTGAGTTCTCAAGAGGGTTTTTTTAAGTAGTCTAACTGCACAAATTTCCCATAGGCACTATATATATATAGAGAGAGAGAGAGTAAAAGTTGTCTCCTGACATTAAGTCCCGTCGTGTCCAACTCTAGGGGTTGGTGCTTGTCTCTGTCGCAAGTCAGGATAGATTCACCTTGCTCAAGACACCACCACACACCAAGGCTGTAGGTTTTGTAGTTTATTGAGGAAAAAGCAAAATCAAAAACATAGAAGTGAAGTTGCAAAAGTTCAATAGCTAAACAGAGTCTTAAATGCAAAGGCAAAGTTTCCAAGATCCAAAGGCAATTAACATGAAATATAATCCTTTAGCATTGGTTAATCAAGAATCCATGGCAGCATGACAAGGTCCCCAAAAATCAAAATCACAACCAAAGTCCCAAAGAGCTAGAAGCTTTCCCCAAAAGCTGAGGTAATTTCAGGGAAGTTAACAGGGTGTAAGCAACATTGCACTGACAAAGGATAGACTTCAATCGGATTGTTAAATATGTTTTCCTAGCATGAAAGCATTACGTTGACCTCAAACTTCCCATTTGTCGGCAAGCCACACACTTTGGCGAACCCTTAATTGCAAACGGTCCTCCTTAATCAAATCTCCACCATCTTCAAGACCAGATAACTCATTATCCTGGGACTGGTCACCCTGGGAACCGAGAGGCACTGAACTCCCAGATGGAGCCAACTCCTCCACCTGCAGCTGTGAAGTTTCACTATCTTCATCTAAAACAACATTCCTTTCTCTGGGAAACAGAAATGCCGTCTCTTCTTCACAAACAACACTGTTTTCCTCAATAAGAGGGACATGTTCAGAAATCTGTAACCCATCATCCTCCTCATCCTGAGGAAACTCAGGCTCAGAAAGCTCAGGCTCAAAGTGAGCCACAACAGTCTCCATTTCTAAGCCGAAGAGCCAGCGTTGTCCGTAGACACCTCCAAGGTCATGTGGCCAGCATGACTGCATGGAACACCGTTACCTTACCACCAGAGAGGTACCTATTGATCTACTCACATTTGCATGTTTTCGAACTGAAGGTTGGCAGAAGCTGGGGCTAACAGCAGAAGCTCACACTGCTCTCCAGATTCGAACCTGCAACCTTTCAGTCAACAAGCTCAGCAGTTCAGCGGTTTAACCCACTACACCATTGGGGCTCCATATATATATATATAGAGAGAGAGAGAGAGCAAGTGAAAACAACAAAGAAAGTAAAATGAAACCAAAGTATTATTTGCTCCTTGCTTGCACCCTGTATCAATTGCAGTTTCTCTTTAAGACTAATCTACACTATAGTAACCATTCATTTACACACCAATTTTAGTTCATTAACAGGACAATCCAATGGCTGCTGCACCGGTATAAATCGCAACTGAGTAATACTTGTGTATATGTGCCTTTAAGTCTTCCATCAATTTATGATCACCTCATGAATTCCATAGGATTTTCTTAGGCAAGGAATACTCACAGTTTTGCCAGTTCCTTCCTCTGAAATATACTCTACATCAATGGTTTTCAGCCTGTGGGTCCCTAGGTGTTTCGGCTTACAACTCCCAGAAATCCCAGCCAGTTTACCAGCTGTTAAGATTTCTGGGAGTTGAAGGTCAAAACACCTGGGGACCTACACGTTGAGAACCAGTGCCCTACAACACCTGGTGCTCTTCATTGGCCTCCTAAATATTAACCCTGGCTTTTTCCCCCTTTTTTTCTTTTTTGTCGTATCAGGAGTGACTTGAGAAACTGCAAGTCGCTTTTGGTGTAAGAGAATTGGCCATCTGCAAAGACGCTGCCCAGGGGACGTCCGGATGATTTGATGTTTTTATCATCTTTGTGGGAGGCTTCTCTCATGTCCCCGCATGAAGA
Organism: Anolis sagrei; assembly: GCF_037176765.1. Classification (NCBI taxonomy): domain Eukaryota; kingdom Metazoa; phylum Chordata; class Lepidosauria; order Squamata; family Anolidae; genus Anolis; species Anolis sagrei. The sequence goes on from NC_090034.1 coordinate 86,826,029, forward strand.
GCTGAAGTTGATAGAGGGAGCTCATCCGCCTCTCCCTGGATTCGAAACCTGCGACCTGTCGGACTTCAGTCCTGCCGGCACAGGGGTTTAACCCACTGCGCCACCAGGGGCTCCATTAACCCCGGCTGACCCTGCTTCGTTTCAAAGTTCAGATGGGATCTGATGCCTTGAGGGTATTTAGGCAGAAGTCATCCTTCTGCTTCATCAAATTAATACCTCTCCAAAGCTCTCTATTTTCAGCAAGAGTGTCATTGTCATGCGTTATGAATAGGTCTACTTTCCTTCCCCTTTTTCAACTGCACAGTATCAGTCTTTAAACTACACAGTTTTTCCATTTGTACATTTTGTGCCCAGCTGTAAACTTTACAAAGAAAATAATACACAACCTCATCTTCTGTAGGTAGAATCAAGAGATGTGTACCATTTGGTCAAGTAGCAAAATGTCTTAGACCATCCTTGGTGATTCGATTATTTTTCATGTCAGGAGTGACTTGAGAAACTGCAAGTCGCTTCTGGTGTGAGAGAATTGGCCGTCTTCAAGGATATTGCCCAGGGGATGCCTGGATGTTTTACCATCCTATGAGAGGCTTCTCTCATGTCCCCACAAGAGAAGCTGGAGCTGACAGACAGGAGATCACCCCACTCCCTGGATCCAAACCACTGTCCTTTCGGTCAGCAGTCCTGCCAGCACATTGCGCCACCGGGGGCTCCATGTGATTCGATGTACAACAGTTTATAAAAATAGCAAAAATAGCCTTGGAAAGCAAATTGAGCTTGGAGACAGAACACTTAGTGTGTGGAGTGGAGACTCCATCTAAATCCTTTTCCCCACGTTGCTACTTATCACGCTGTAAAAGAAATCATGCGCACAATATTCTTGTATAAGGCAAATTAAAAGCAGTTGCCATTGGGAACAGTGTGGCAAAGCATTATCTTTTCTCTCTAATATCATGGTCCCTAACCTAAATTGACAGGCAGGGGGGTGCACACATGATTTTAGGATTTTCAACAGTGGGAATCAATCACAGATCCCTCCAATTCTCAAGTTTTATTCATGTGACATGAACCACACAACAGGGACCCACGGTTACGACTAGTCTACCCCTCAAAATATAGAAAGCTGCCACCAGCCAGAGATGACCTAGTTCAGTGTTTCTCAACCTGTGGGTCGTGACCCCTGGAAGTTTGTGAGGGCGTGTCAGAGGGGTCACCAAAGACCATCAGAAAACACAGTATTTTCTGTTGGTCATGGGGATTCTGTGTGGGAATTTGGCCCAATTCTATCGTTGGTGGGGTTCAGAGTACTCTTTGACTGTAGGTGAACTATAAATCCCTGCAACTAGAACTCTCAAATGTCAAGATCTATTTTCCCCAAACTCCACCAGTGTTCACATTTGGGCAAATTGAGTATTTTGGTGCAGATTCGTCATTGTTTGAGTCCACAGTGCTCTCTGGATGTAGGTGAACGACAACTCCAAAACTCAAGGTCAATGCCCACCAAACCCTTCCAGTATTTTCTGTTGGTCATGGGAGTTCTGTATGCCAAGTTTGGTTCAATTCCATTGCTGGTGGAGTTCAGAATGCTCTTTGATTGTAGGTTAACTATAAATTCCAGCAACTACAACTCCCAAATGACAAAATCAGTTTTCTCCCCACCCCACCTGTATTCAAATTTGGGCATATCGGATATTTGTGCCAAATTTGGTCCAGTGGATGAAAATACAACCTGCATTACAATTCACAACCGTAGCAAAATTACAGTTATGAAGTAGCAACAAAAATATCACAACATAAGAACTGTATTAGGGGTCACAGCATTAGGAAGGTTGAGAAACACTGACCTAGTTAGTTGAGGAACCGGAGGAGTTATAATCCAAAAAAGTGATATTTCCAAGCTCTGAGTCAGAAGAGTCAATAGCACAGCCTAGCACAAGGCAAGCCCATATGAACTATGGCCAGCACCATAAGCCAATTGTTCATGATTTATGTTGTTCATCCAGTTGAACATCTTCACCCAAGATTAGGGAGGAGATAAATCAAATGTAGATAATTAGTAACTTGCACATATGAGCAGAAAAATATCATTTTGGGTGTCTTACTAATGGCTTGGTAACACTAGGGTGTCTGACCCCATGCATTCATATATGTCATTAGCTACATTCAATGCTAATGATGCATAGGAATGCATGTGGTCAGGCGTCCTTGTATTACCAAGCCATAATAGTACCTTATGAATACATTTTTAATCTGTTTTAAGGGTTTTAACTTTAATTTTTAATTAATTGCATTGATGTTTAATTCTATTTTAATGTTGGTATGTTTTTGGATTTCAAATTTAATTGAAATGCTTTTAATTGAAGCCGCTTTGAGTCTCTTTTGTGGAGAGAAAAAGCTGGGTAAAAATAAACTAACAACAACAGTATTAATAAGACACTAAAATGATATTTTTCTGCTCATGTGTATAAGTGACTGACTGACAAATATTGCTAATGTTACAGCAGGTCTGGCAGAAAAAGTGGGGGGGGGGTCATTTTGAAGTTGAACATGACCCCCCCCCCCCCCCCCCAATAAAAGATAGTAACTGAAAGTTTTGCTAAGGACAAGGACACCAGACTGGATAATAAGGGTTAAGCCTTGGTCAATTTGCCAAGACACTAACAACAACAACAAGGACCCTTCCCATGTTAGATAGTGTGTATCATTTAATCAAGGTTTTATGCCCTATGTTTCATATATAGCAGAAGGTAACACATTTATTACTGAGAAACCACCTCCCTTTACACTTATGTATTCTCTTGAACTTCTATGGGACTTTTTTCCCTTCTGAAGGACTCAGAAAACTCTTTGGAAACTTTACCTTTTCAAGCCCCCTATGAATGATTTTTGCCTGACCCTTCTGTCCTATTCCCTTTTATTAAAAAAAATGTATAAAAATATAAGAAGTCACTCTCTGTGACCCTGGAAAGAAGGAAATCCTCTGTTGAAAAGAACCTTATCAAAAGACTTATTTGCATGGACCATACAATGGGAAGCCACCCTGGGGCTCGGAGTCGGTCCCCCCAGCTGTGGTGCCCGCTTGGCATTAACAATCATATCTCCACGGGACAAAGGGCCTTCGGAAAGCCACACTTTGTCCTGATCTGTTCTGTCAGTTATCTTCCATCCACCAAAACTACAGCCAGGATTACCCATTGTCTCCATATCTCAGTTTAAGAAAAAAACGGATTCTGGCCCCCTCGCCAGACATCAACGTTTATTGCCACCCATCAAAGACAATAGTCTGGCTGGCTAGAAGGCCCCCTGAGGACTCGCTGACCACATGGACACCACATATTTCCATAATCCACTCCAGTTCTCATTGTTTCCCTCTCATCCCGCCTCCTTCTCTCCTGATTGGCCAGAAGGCCGAAGTGGCGTGAGCTCACCCATTGCTTAAGGCGCTCAGGAGGCGGCCAAGCCTCTTCCCAGCTGTAGAGCGCCAACCAATCAGACAGCTCTGTTTTATATATATAAAGGCTTTATTTTTTGTACTCTTTATGCTTTGCATGATGAATTATTGCTGCTTTGCATCCTTTCCAGCTGGATCGCAATAAAATCAACTCGGTGGCGCTTCCTTCAACTTTGGTGAGATTCTTTTGGGAACTTAGGGAAATCTTTTAAATTGCGGCTTTTCCTTGCTCACCATTGTAGCGAGCCCTCTTTGGTGGGTCTGCAGGGTCTCTCCTTCAGGGCCAGACCCTTTTAAATTCGTCCTCGACTTCAATTTCAAGAAAGAAAAGGCAGTTGCCAAACTACAGAGTTTGAAATTTGGGCATATCGGGTATTTGTGCCAAATTTGGTCCAGTGAATGAAAATACATCCTGCATATCAGATATTTACATTAAGATTCATAACAGTAGCAAAATTACAGTTATGAAGGAGCAACTAAAATAAATTTATGGTTGGGGGTCACCACAACTGTTTTAAAGGATCGCAGCATTAGGAAGGTTGAGAAACACTGGCCTAGAGTTTCACAAAAGCATTGTAGGGATTCCACAAAAAATCTTTTTTAAAAAAAAAAAAAAAACCTTTTCAAAAGCCCTTGTTAGAATAGGAAGCTTTTATTGAAATTCAATATACATCTGCTTTAGAAAGAACATTTGAATCTGTGCCACTGAATGTCAGATAGGCATATACCCATCAGCAGGTGGAAAACTGTCAAAACTCTGCTCTGCTTTCCATCTGCCTATTGGTGTAAACCAGGCTTTTCAGCTTATAATTAAACCAAAACCTAACTTAGGAATAAGTTAGATGCTGCCCCATGTTTGCATATTCAGCTATCTGACATAAAGCCCAATTTCAAAACTATTAAAATTACAAAAACGTAACAATTTCATTCATCACATTAGATGTGAATGAAATATTTTCCTGTAACAAAATAAATTTGTGTTTGTGTTTATATCCAATATTTTCTTGTACCATAATAAGTTTCTCTTTATTTCTAAACTTACTGCATTATACAACACACTAAGGCAATAGGAAAGAATAAAGAATGACACTTTGGGACAGAGTTTGGGTTCTGCAGGAAAATCAGGGAAAGACTTGGGGTTCCACGGGAGAAAAAAAGTCTTCTGAACGGTTCCATGGTTGCAAAGTTTGGAAACCACTGCCCTAGAGCCGTGCAATGGGCACATAGACTACCAAACAGTAAAAGAAAAATAATAAAATGGGTTAAATAAAGAGGCCACTTCTGACTCTCAAAAATGGACATTTTTTATGTTAAACAGTTTGGGGAGGAATTGCTGATATAAAGCAAATGAATAGCAGCTGCCAAGGAAACAAAGTGGGCTAAGTAAGCATTATCTCTTCCGCTCCAGCCTTATGGTCTTAATCTAAATAGGGGGAAAGAGGGGGTGCACCTATTTAAAATGCAAGTTGTTGCACAGGAAGCCTTCTGAGAACTGCATCATCTTCATCATCTTCATCATCATCATCATCATCATCATCATCATTATTATTAGAAACACAACAAGATGAGTCCACAGCAAACAAGATCACTCTGCTGGCTGTTGTATTGGATCACGTGTCAGACACTTCCCAAGTGTCTAGGACTGTGTGATGCATCAGCGAATAATGCATGCAAATCCCAGTAGGGTGGCCTTTTGCATCTAGCAGATGGTAATCTTGTCAGCGGCGATTGTGTTTAAGTGCAGGCCAAGGTTTTTAGGCACTGCACCCAGTGTGCCGATCACCACTGGGACCACCTTGACTAGTATTGTGCCGGTCTTTGCAGTTCGATCTTTAAATCCTCATATCATGTCAGCTTTTCCAGTTGTTTCTCTTCAATCCTGCTGTCACCTGGGATTGCAACATCAATTATTATTATTATTATTATTATTATTATTATTAATAATAATAATATGGTCAGCAAAGAATAAGTCCAAAGGGTCAGAAAAAGTCTGAAGAGCAAATTAAATGGCGGAAATATGATTAAGGCTATCAACACCTGGGCCATTCCCGTCATCAGATACACTACTGGGATTGTGAACTGGACACAGGCAGAGCTGGATGATCAGGAAAGAAAAACAAGAAAACTGATGACAATCCATTACTCATTACACCCGGGTAGTGATGTCAACAGACTTTACCAGCCCAGAAAATCAGGAGGCAGGAGGCTACTGCAAGTGAAACAAACAGTAGAAGAAGAGAAACATGCACTGGCAGATCATGGGAAAGGCAGTCAAGAACCAACATTGAGGGAAGTCAATAGTAGAAAACTGCTTAAAGTACCAAAGACAAAGATTGAATACTATAAAAGTACAATGCAGAGCAGGACAGAAAACTGGTAAAAGAAGGCTCTCCATTGACAGTTCCTGGGAAAAATTGAGAACAAAATTGAAAAGGAAAAACATGGATGTGACTCACAAATGGAACTTTGAAAAAGGCGATGGAGAGCCTGACTCTGGCAGGCCAAGAACAAGCCATTAGAACAAATGCCATCAAAGCCAGAATTGAAAAGTTGACAACAAATTCCAAGTGTAGACTCTGCAAGGAAGCAGACAAAATGATGGATCACATTCTCAGCTGCTGCAAGATCGCGCAGACAGACTACAAGAAGAGGCATAATATTGTTGCTTGGATGATCCATTGGAACTTGTGACAGAAATACCATCTGCCTGTGACAAAGAACTGGTAGGATCACAAGTTTGAAAAAGTTACGGAAAATAAAGGCACGTCAAACTTTTCTGGGACTTCTGAATTCAGAGTGACAGAGTTTTGGAGCACTATACTCCTGACCTAATAATAATAATAATAATAATACGCTTGAGAAGTGTTCAACTTGTGATTTTGTTATACGAAATCCTGCATATATATCTCATTTGCTGTGTCATACTGTGTTTTGTGTCAGTAAAATAATAATAATAATAATAATAATAATAATAATAATAATAAACACATCAAACTACTCTGGGACTTCCGAATTCAGACTGACAGTTTTGGAGCACAATACTCCTGACCTCACATTCATGGGGGGGAAAGTATGGATCGTCGATGTTGCAATCCCAGGCGACAGCAGGATTGATGAGAAGCAACTGGAAAAGCTGACATGATATGAGGATTTAAAGATAGAACTGCAAGCTAGTAAAGGTGGTCCCAGTGGTGATTGGCACACTGTGTGCAGTGCCTAAGGACCTTGGTCTGCACTTAAAAACCATCAGCACTGACAAAATTACCATCTGTCAGCTGCAAAACGCCACTCTATTCGATCTGCACGCATTATTCGCCGATATGTCACGCAGTCCTAGACATGTGATCAAATGCAAAAGCCATCATAGTGATCTTGTTTGCTGTGTACTAATCTTGTTACATATCTAATAATAATAATAATAATAATAATAATAATAATAATTTTATTTATAGACCACCCTATCTTCCTGGAGGGATTCAGGATGGTTTCCAAAACATATGGCAAACATCCAGTTCCAACAAAGAGACATAGACAATTATTATCTAGGCAATTTTTTCTGTCTAGAAAAAAGTATGTTTGGGAAAAAACATACTCAAAAAGAGGGGGGGGGTTCTAATCACCTCCCAACAAAGGATTCCCCAAGGCAGTAAGAAGCCAAACCTTGAAACTGCTAAACCATTAAATGCTAATCAAGTTGACCAATTACAACCTTCACTTTTATCTCAAACAGACAAGAGTTCTTTCTTCCACCCTGGATACATTCCACATATATACGAGGGGTATTTTTTAAGTAAGGTCCGTTTGAACATAAGTACACAATGAAAGTTTATTTCAAAAAAGTAAATTTATTTTCAGAAAGTACATACTTCACTCTATTTTTCCGACATAGTTGCCAAGTTTGTTCAAACACTTATCATACCTCTGAACCAATTTTAAAATACCCTCTTCATAAAAACTTGCTGCCTGCTCCGATAACCAAGAGTTCACTTCCATTTTCATGTCGTCGAAGGGCGACCGGAGCGGTCCTCATCATGGACGTTGTCACGGCCATCTCTGAATTGTCGTACCCACTTACGCACTTTGTTTTCACTCATAACAGTATCACCGTACACTTCACAAATCTGTCGATGGATTTCTGCAGCAGGCAGGTTCCTTGCTGACAAAAACCGTATCACTGAGCGAACCTCAGATGCGGTGGGTGAGTTGATAGTCTTAAACATTTTTAAAGCACAGAACAGAACCGTACAGGTTAGCTACAGAGAGGAAACTGAACACATTTGTTCCTGAAGCATACCGGTACATGATGCACGCGCTCGTTGCGGTATGCGCGCGAACTACTAGTGTCTACAAAAAAATGGACCTTACTTAAAAAATACCCCTCGTATAACCCAGTTTCCAACAAACCTCACAACCTCTGAGAACGCCTGCCTACCATAGCTACAGATGAAACGTCAGGACAGAATGCTTCTGGAACATGGCCATACAGCCCGTAAAACTCACAACAACCCAGTGATTCTGGCCATGAAAGCCTTCGATAATACATATGTTTGGAAATTTTGGAGAAGTCAAGGCCCACAAAAACATGCTGGGAGAGATGCCCAGGCTGAAAATAATGCTTCATGGCCCTGCCTTGTTTTATCATTCTTTCCTGGTTTACATACTCCGTTTGTGACTTTATCTGTCCTAGAAGGTGGCCTGCCTTTGCTTATTGAGCAGCCAGGACATCACACTGCTGTTTGAGATATGAAGTCTGGTATTTAAATCAGGTACCAAGTCTTGGAAAGCTAAGCTTCAGGCCTTTGTTTAAGGGCAGAAAGAGTGAATGGAGCCCAACTTCTTGGCTCCAGCTGAAATGCTGACACAAGTATGCCTCAGCAGCAACCGCCGCCTTTGCTCTTTCCGTTTCAGCAGTTATGACCAGCCTTTCACATCCCTTCTCATGGGGGAGAGGTGTTTAATTAGACCATGTCACAACTTGCTGTGCATGTTTATGTCAAAGCAAAGACCAACAATGAGCAAAGGCCAGTTAATTATGAATACCTCTCTGTGTCTGGACGAGGTTTGGGGGAAACTGAGCAAGAGCCCAGAATGGCCGCTCTCCAACAAAACAGAACTAAATCGATTCAGCACTCCTTTCAGCTGCTTCTATTTCTTTTAATTAAAAGTAAACATCAACCGAGAAAGTGAGAAACATATCAGAAAGCTTAGTCAGCAAAGCCAGGGACAAAAGGGCAACAGAAAAGTACACAGGAGAGAAAAATGCAAAAAGTTTGGATTTTTTTCCTCTTTTGCTGCTAAAATCTAGTGCAGGGATGTCAAACTCGTTTTCATCAAGGGCCACATCAGCGTTATGGTTGCCACTGAATCCATAGATCAGTGGTTCTCAAACTTCCCAATGCCGCTACCCCTTAATACAGTTCCCCATGTTGTGGTGACTCACAACCATAACATTATTTTTGTTGCTACTTCATAACCGCAATTTTGCTACTGTTACGAATCATAATGTAAATATCTGATAAGAGGATGTAGTTTCATTCACTGGACCAAATTTGGCACAAATACCCAATATGCCCAAATTTGAATACTGCTGGGATTCGCGGGGATTGATTTTGTCATTTGGGAGTTGTAGTTGCTGGGATTTATAGTTAACCTACAATCAAAGAGCATTCTGTACTTCACCAACAATGGAATTGAACCAAACTTGTTCCTATGACCAACAGAAAATACTGGATGGATTTGGTGGGATTGGTGACCTTGTGTTTTGGAGTTGTAGTTCATCTACATCCAGACAGCACTGCAGACTCAAACAATGATGGATCTGGACCAAACTTGGCACAAATACTCAATAAGCCCAAATGTGAATACTGGTGGAGTTTGGGGAAAACAGACCTTGGCATTTGGGAGTTGTAGTTGCTGGGATTTATAGTTCACCTACAATCAAAGAGCATTCTGAACCCCACCGACGATAGAATTGGGCCAAACTTCCCACACAGAACCCCCATGACCAACAGAAAATACTGTGTTTTCTGATGGTCTTTGGCAACCCCTCTGAGACCCCCTCGTTAACCCCCCCCCCCAGGTCCCGATACAGAGAGATAACTATAACTTTGGATACAGAGAGATAACTATAACTTTTTTACATAATGGCTTTATTTTTTTACTCTATTTGGATCCCCAGATATTACTGAATGACAGTTCCCATCACTTTAGATTATCCACCATGAAGACAGGGGATAATGGGAATTGCAAGAATACAGCCCTTGTGGCTGAGATTGGAGAACGGTCAAAGGACATTTTAAAACCAGGCATCCTGTTCTTAATTTTAATTATTGTATTGTTTTAAAATGTTTTTTGCACTATAAATAAGATATGTGCAGTGTACATAGGAATTCATTCATGTTTTTTCGAATTATAATCCGGCCCACCAACAGTTTGAGGGATTGTGACCTGGCCCTCTGTTTAAAAAGTTTGTGGACCCCTGACGGTATCTAAATTCAAACCCTCAAACCCCACTATCCAGACTAAACTTTCTGGCTTTTGGTGGAATCTCCTTTCCTGTAATTTCAACCCATTGCTCTGAGTTCTAGTTTCCAGGACAGCAGAAAACAAGCCTGCTCCCTCCTCCTTGTGACAACCTTTCAATGTAAATGTGGTTATCATGTCTCATCTCAACCATCTCTACTGCAGGCTAAACATACCTAGCTCTTTAAGATGCTCCTCATAGGGCATTGTCTCCAGACATTTGATCATTTTAGTTCCCCTCCTCTGGATACCTTCCAGCTTGCCAATGTCTCTTTTAAACTGTGGTGCCCAAAATTGGACACAGCATTCCAGGTGATATCTGACCAAAGCAGAATAGAGAGGCACCATGACCTCCCTCGATCTAGAATGACATTGGGGAACATAGCAAATTCTTGGAGTGGACTTCTTTCTAGGAATTTTCTGAATCCTCCATCATGGATTGTTTTGAGTTTTCTGGGCTGTATGGCCATGTTCCAGAAGCAGGAGAGACTGCTTCAGGAACATGGCCATACAGCCCGGAAAACTCACAACCACCCAATGATTCTGGCCATGAAAACCTTCGACAATACAGTCCTCTATCATTATTCTATTCTAACTTCCAGCAAAAGTTGTTCATTTCAATAAGGTTCATAGACTCTTCTTTCCACAATAAGTTCTGGTAAGTATCCCTTAGAGACAAGGGATACTTACCAGAATTTGTTTGTATCAGGTATTTGTGTCAAATTTGGTCCAGTGAAATTAAAATACATCCTGCAAATCAGATATTTATATTACGATTCATAACAGCAGCAAAATTGCAGTTATGAAGTAGTAATGAAAATAATGGTATTTAAATAAATAAATAAATAAACAACCAGAGCAGATTGGGATTATTTTTCATCAAAATTTACATCACTTTGTTACATCTAAGGCCGTGCTTCATTTTTAATTAAATTTCATAAGGTTGTTGCCAACTTTTCTGGGACCTTCAGAGATGGCAAACCCCAAAATTCAGTCGAACTTGTTCTTCTGCGTCATGAAGAAATCCAAAGCAAAACCACTGGCATAAACAAAAGGAAATACTTGGCATGATAAGCCACCCATACTGAGTTTAGATGTAATACAAACATATTAAGTTCAACTGAAGTATTTCCTCTCATGGGAATTTATATGCAACAGAAGTGGGAAACTTGAGGTTTGAGAACAAACCAAATACACACTCCACATTCTGGGCCTTTGTAATTCCCAAATTATCCACACTGCCTTTGGGTTACAATTTGGAAGAAAGTCATTATAAGTAATGAGCTACTTCAAACTTTAACTGTGCCTTATAGCTGGCACAACCGTTACCTTACAATTGTAGAGGTTAAAGGTAAAGGTTTTCCCCTGACATTAAGTCCAGTCGTGTTCAACTCTGGGGGTTGGTGCTCATCTCCAGGTCTAAGCTGAAGAGGCGACGTTGTCTATAGACACCTCCAAGGTCATATGGCCAGCATGACTACATGGAGCGCCGTTACCTTCCCGCCGGAGCAGTACCTATTGATCTAATCACATTTGTATGTTTTTGAACTGCTAGGTTGGCAGAAGCTGGAGCTAACAGCAGGAGCTCACCCCACTTCCAGCGTTCGAATCCACGACCTTTTGATCAGCAAGATTAGCAGTTCAGTGGTTTAACCACTACGCCACCGTTACCAAAATGAAAATTGGAGAGCTGCCATACCCTTAATGTTTGTGTAGAAGAGGGAAATCCAGTAGTGTTGCATGTGACCTGATTCTATGACAAACCACACCTTCTGAAATTCCCTCTTCTTACACAACCATTAAAAGTAAAGGAGCCCTTTTGAGTTTCCAGTCTGGCAATTCTAGTAACAAATTATACTTGTGGGGTAAAATTACCATTCTAAATTATTTATATATTCATAGCAAGTGTGGGCATCATGGAGTTCTCCATATGTTGTAAGACTGCAGTTCCCAGCATTCTTCAGCATTTTATCTCCTGGCTAGGACTGCTGTGGTTTACAGTCTGGCAGCATCTACACCAATGCTTCCCAAAATGGGTGATATTGGAATGATCCTGGAGGCAAAAGTATTGTTGGGTCCAATTGGGGGATATATTTTTTTTAAATTAAGGGGATCATGCAAACATAAAGAATGAAGAGAAGAAATATTTGACAAATCATAGAGTTGGAAGAGACCTCATGGGCCATCCAGTCCAACCCTCTGCCAAGAAGCAGGAAAATTGCATTCAAAGCACCCCTGACAGATAGCCATCTAGTCTCTGTTTAAAAGCTTCCAACGAAGGAGCCTCGGGGCCCTTCCACACAGCTATATAATCCAGAATATCAAGGCAGAAAATGTCACAATATCTGCTTTGAACTAAAATATCTCAGTCCACACTGCCATATATCCCAGTTCAAAGCAGATAATGTGGGATTTTATTCAGCTATGTGGAAGGGGCCTCCACCACACTCCAGGGCAGAGAGTTCCACTGCTGAATGGTTCTCACAGTTAGGCAGTTCTTCCTCATGTTCAGGCGGAATCTTCTTTCCTGTAGTTTGAAGCCATTGTTCCGCATCCTAGTCTCCAGGGCACCAGAAAACAAGCTTTCTCCCTCCTCCCTGTGACTTCCTCTCACATATTTATACATGACCCTCATCATGTCTCCTCTCAGCCTTCGGCGCGAACTCAAAGATCTTCTGGGGAGGCCCTCCTTTCACTCCCACCACCATCACAAGTATGGTTGGTGGGGACGAGAGAGAGGGCCTTCTCGGTGGTGGCCCCTCGCCTCTGGAATGCCCTTCCAAGGGAAATAAGACAGGCCCCATCCCTCCTCTCCTTTCTTAAGAGCTTGAAGGCTGGTGGTTTCAACAAGCCTTTGAGAATGACCGGTTCTAGTCCAGGCCAAACATTGTTGAATATGGCCTTATACTTCTCTTTGCCCCACCCCAGCCATTCCACAGATATATAAACCCATTGTCCTAATTCCAACAGACCTCACTACCTCTGAGGATGCTTGCCATAGATGCAGGCGAAACGTCAGGAGAAATGCCTCTAGAACATGGCCCTATAGCCCGAAAAAACCCACAAGAACCTTTTATTATTACTATTCTTCGGGCTAAACATGCCCAGCTCTTTAAGCCGCTCCTCATAGGGCTTGTTCTCCAGACTCTTGATCATTTTAGTCGCCCTTCTCTGGACACATTCCAGCTTGTCAACGTCTCCCTTTAATTGCAGTGCCCAGAATTTGACACAGTTTTCCAGGTGTGTTCTGACTGAGACAGAATAGAGGGGTAGAATGACTTCTCTGGATCTAGACACTAGACTCCTATTTATGCAGGCCAAAATCCCATTGGCTTTTTTAGATGCCGCATGTCATTGTTGGCTCATGTTTAACTTGTTTTCCACAAGATCTTTTTCACATGTTTGTACATGTTCCATCTGTCATTTATCATAGTGTTAAAGTTGTAATTTTATTTCCCAAATGAAGACACAAAATTAAAGTTATAAACGATTAGCAGTCAAGTTCGCCGATAGGTCTTAACAAGCAAGTGTTGGCAGGCAAGCATGTCATGCTTTGTCCAGCAGGCATCAGCGGGAACACATGCATGTAATGACTTGTTTAGAATATGATACTATAAATTGGTGGCATGCTTGTCATCTGACTGAGATTGTTTCTGAACTGAATGACAAACTGTTAACAATAGTCTAAGTGCAATAAGTATTTCAAAATGTAATTTGCGCTGCTGACAAAAAAAAAGAGCTGAACACTGATAAATTGATAGCAGCACATCAAGTTCATTAGGGTTTAAAATTTTTATTTGTAATTTTTATTTCATTGTTCATTATCATAATTTTCTGTGTGTAATGTTTATGTTACGGTGGTTGTTGTACATAAATAAATTTATAAATTCAAGATGTCTTGGATATATTTTTTTACTGTGTTGTATGACATAGATAGAAATCTAGATGCAGTAATAAGTGTTTTAAGCTTTGATATGTTTTTAATAAATGTATATATATATATATATATATATATATATATATATATAGTCTCCAGCAAAGGATCACCGCCTTGTCGGGGCACTGGAGCTTGAGCACCTCAATGATGTCATGAGCGAAACCGTGAAGGGACACCCAAGACGGGACGGTTGTGGCAGAGAGGTCAGACCAAGCGTGATCCCTGGGGAAGGCAATGGCAAACCACTCCAGTATCCTTGCCAAGAAAACTAAATGGACCAGTACAACCAGAGATATGTCGGTATGCCATTGGAAGATGGGACTCCCAGGTCGGAAGATGGCCAAAATGCTACTGGGGAGGAGCAGAGGATAAGTTCAACTAGCCCCAGATGTGATGACGCAGCTAGCTCAAAGCTGAAAGGAAGGCTAGCGGCCGACGGTACTGGAGGCGAACGACGAATCCGATGCTCTAAAGATCAACACACCATAGGAACCTGGAATGTAAGATCTATGAGCCAGGGCAAATTGGATGTTGTTATTGGTGAGATGTCAAGACTAAAGATAGACATTCTGGGGGTCAGCGAACTGAAATGGACTGGAATGGGCCACTTCACATCAGATGACCACCAGATCTACTACTGCGGACAAGAGGAACATCGAAGAAATGGAGTAGCCTTCATAATTCATAAGAAATTCGCTAAAGCGGTGCTTGGATACAACCCAAAAAATGACAGAATGATCTCAATTCGAGTGCAAGGAAAGCCTTTCAACATTACAGTGATCCAAATATATGCCCCAACCACAGCTGCTGAAGAAGCAGAAGTAGATCAGTTCTATGAGGATCTGCAGGAACTACTGGATAATACACCAAAAAGAGACATTATTTTCATTACAGGAGACTGGAATGCCAAGGTGGGAAGTCAAATGACAACAGGGATCACAGGCAAGCATGGTCTGGGAGAACAAAATGAAGCGGGACGCAGGCTGATAGAATTTTGCCAGGAAAACTTGCTGTGTATAACGAATTGTATGTATTGTATGTATGTATTGTTTACATACAATTGTATGTATGTATTGTTTACATGGCATCAAATCATTGCCTATATATGTAATCATTTATACCATTATATTAAGTAACTCCTTTAAATGGATACATACAATCTAACTCAGGGGTCCTCAAACTTTTTAAACAGAGGGCCAGGTCAAAGTCCCATAAATTGTTGGAGGGCCGGATTATAATTTGAAAAAAACATGAATGAATTCCTATGCACACTTCACACATCTTATTTGTAGTGCAAAAAACACTTAAAAACAATACAATAATTAAAATGAAAAACAATTTCATCAAATATAAACTTACTAGTATTTCAATGGGAAGTGTGGACCTACTTTTGGCTGATGAGATAAGGTTGTTGTTGTGTGCTTTCAAGTCGTTTCAGATTTAGGTTGACCCTGAGTGAGGGCTGGGTAAATGACCTTGGAGGGCCATATCTGGCCCCCGGGCCTTAGTTTGAGGACTCCTGATCTAACTGAATACTTTAAAACATTCCACCTGATGATAATGGGTGATCCCAAAGAACATTCTATGCTTGCAATAAGAATTAACAGACAGTCAGCAGAGTATCTCAAAAATACATTTAAAACTCTGGCATAGACACTGAGAACTGGGAAGTCCTGGCCCTTGAGTGCTGCAGCTAGAGGTCAGCTGTGACCAGCAGTGCTGCAGAATTTGAAGAGGCATGAATGGAGGGCGAAAGAGAGAAACGTGCCAAGAGGAAGGCGTGTCAAGCCAACCCCGATCGGGACCGCCTTCCACCTGGAAACTGATGTCCTCACTGCGGGAGAACATGCAGGTCAAGAATAGGTCTCCATAGTCACCTATGTACCCACCGCCAGGACACCGATCTTGGAAGACAATCCTACTAAGACAACGAGGGATCACCTAAGTAAGTAAAAGTATATCGTTGAACAGGGTTGAGAAAGGCAGGGCATAAATAGGATAAATAAATAAAAATATCCAAATTTGTCACTGCATCTTCCTGTTTGTTCACTTACAGAAAGTACATTTCTGGAGAGGAGGGGGGGGCATTGCATATTTTTTCCTGAAAGTGGGGTGGTAGGCCAAATAAGAACTAGTGGAGCTCACATTTCCCATCCTTGAATTATAGGATGTGTATGGACACATTATTTAAATGTGTCTTGTTGCATGGATAAGCTGTTTGTATCATTCGGCGATGTGTTTTTAATATTTTTATATTGTTTTATACTGTTTTTATTATATTATTTATATTTATGCTTTTCTTACCATGGGCACTGTGCTGTGCCGGTTGTTAGCCGCCCTGAGTCCCGCTGGAGAGGTGAGATAGAATATAAATGTCCTAAATATAAATAAATAAATAAATAAATAAATAAATAAATAAATCATTCTGACACTTGAAACAAAAAGTAAGTAGAAGTTGTCTATTTTCAGTTGCTTTTAAACAATTGCAAAGACAGGCTTTTCCAAAGGCATGCAACAGTTTTCGGCATTCACTGGGGTTAGGGGTACCGGACCATACAAAAGAGACACAAGTGTGGAAAAAAATGTTTTTTTAAAACCTGGGCGAACACTTCTCTAGGAATGTCTAGGTCCTCCACACGATTCTGTGGTCAATCTCTTCTGCCAGTTGACCACTTCCAACAGAAACTTAAGAGATTCCTAGAAAGAACATTTTAATCAAATCCACAAATAGTCAAATCTGCAAGAGTCAAACTCGAAAAAATATCTAAATGAAAATCTAGATACTTAGTTCTTAAATAGGAGGACAGGGATAATTTATGCCAACTATGCTCAATAGGAAAATGAAGGAGAGACATAACTTATTCTAGGTAAAGGTTCTCCCCTGACATTAAGTCCAGTCGTGTCCTAGTCTGGGGTGTGGTGCTCATCTCCATTTCTAAGCCGAAGAGCCAGCATTGTCCGTAGACACCTCCAAGGTCATGTGGCTGACCTGACTGCATGGAGAACCGTTACCTTCCCGCCAGAGTGGTACCTATTGATCTACTCACATTTGCATGTTTTCGAACTGCTAGGTTGGCAGAAGTTGGGGCTGCTAGCGGAAGCTCATGCCGCTCCCTGCGACCTTTTGGCCAACAAGCTCAGCAGTTCAGTGCTTTAACCCACTGCGCCACCGGGGGCTACTGACTTATTCTAACACACCTTTATCCCACTACTTTGTCTATGGAATTTGGTTGGCATAGAATGATACATGTCCACTCTTTCCCCGCACAGTGACCCTGTAAGATAGGTTAAACAAGGTATTTCACAGAGTTTCAGACACAGGGCTGGCCAACTGCTTTGCAGCCTGAAGCAGAAGAACCAATACAGCCAGCCCCCCACATTCACAAGTTTGGCATCCGCAAATGTGCTTATTCACAGGCTGGCCGCCTGCCCCCACCCCCACCCCCGAGGCCTGAGGTCAATGCATGGTGCTCTGCTCCCCATGGCTTCAAGGAGCATTGCAGTGAAAATATGAGTCACCAGTCCTCCCTGCCTCCCAGTATCCTACTTACTAGACCAGTGTTTCTCAACCTTCCTAATGCTGCAATCCTGTAATACAGTTCCTCATGTTGTGGTGACCCCCAACCATAACATTATTTTCGTTGCTACTTCATAACTGTAATTTTGCTACTGTTATGAATCATAATGTAACTATCTGATATGCAGGATGTATTTTCATTCACTTGACCAAATTTGGCACAAATACCAAATACACTCAAATTTGAATACTGGTGGGGTTGGGAAGTGGTTTTGTCATTTGGGAGTTGTAGTTGCTGGGATTTATAGTTCACCTAAATTCAAAGAGCATTCTGAACTCCACCAAAGATGGAATTGAACCAAACTTGTCACACAGAATGCCCATGACCAACGGAAAATACTGGAAGGGTTTGGTGGGCATTGACCTTGAGTTTTGGAGTTGTAGTTCACCTACATCCAGAGAGCAGTGTGGACTCAAACAATGATAGATCTGGACCAAACTTGGCACGAATACTCAATATGTCCAAATATGAACACTGGGGGAGTTTGGGGAAAATAGACCTTGATATTTGGGAGTTGTAGTTGATAGGATTTATAGTTCACCTACAATAAAAAAAGATTCTGAACCCCACCAATGATAGAATTGGGAAAAACTTCCCACACAGAACCCCCAAGCTTTGAAGGGCCTTGCTGGCGCAAGCCTCCCTCCAGCCTCACACGCTCTCCCTTGTCTGCACATGCACACCACGCTGTCATGAGGCAATCACACCTGCTCTCCCCTCCCCACTTGGAGTCTCAGAAACAGCCCTCCCCTTGGCTGAGAGTCTGGCCAGTCACAGTGGAGGAGGCCTTTTGGAGGATTTGCTGTCTGTTTCCAAAAAGGAAGAGAAGGACAGGCAGAGAGATCTTCAGGCTTCTCTGCCAAAGAGGTTTCTAAGACCAACAGAAATACGTGTTTTCTGATGTTCTTTGGTGACCCCTCTAAAAACCCCTTGCAAGCTCCCAAGGGTCCCGACCCACAGGTTGAAAAACACTGTACAAGACTATAGGACAGAGGCAGCAAGTCTGATTATCATGCCTCTGCTCCCTGCAGCTTTAGGGAACAGGGCACTGATGACCTGTCAGCTGTCCCCAAGTCAGCTCCTTCATAGACTTTGGTGGAGGGTGGATAATTTTATGGTTGGGGGTCACCACAACATGAGGAACTGTATTAAGGGGTTGCAGCATTAGGAAGGTTGAAAAACACGGTTCTAAGGCTTAGTTTTAGTAGGAAGAGCTTTCAGTGAGAATATGTTCATCATTGTAGTTCCACCCTTCTGCCCTCGGATTTGCCCATTGGAATGTAGCCCATGAGACTTCAGCCCTTAGGCACAAAACAGTTCCCCGCCTTCCCTGTTAATGGGTATGGAGATGCCTGAACACAGAGCCAAGTTGCCAGATGACCTGTCTCTAAACTAGCTACTCCCAAGGACATTGAAGGGCACTGGTTGATGAACATTTTTGAAGAAGGAATCAGCTGCCCCACCTTATCAACCTCTATACATGCTGTCTATAGATATTATTAAGTAGCAGAGGAATGTAAAGGAGCCATTTTGGACTCTAGGGTTGCCAGTCTTAAATCTGGAAAAGTGTCCTGAGTTGCCCTTCAAAAACAGCCTTTAGACAATGTTAAAAGTAAAAGAAAAATGTTTTACTTCAGCAAACACTAAGGAGAAGCAAATGCAATTGAAAAATGCAAAAGAAAAAAAGGAAGACTTAATCCAGACACAAATTAACGTCTCTTACGAAGTCTCAAAAGAAATACCAGTCTTTCATCAGACAACGGACGATCAGAGGCGGCCCTAGGTAATTTTCAATGGTAAGCAAACAGTATTTTGGCGCCCCCTCCCAAACCAATCACTATTATATATATATATATATATATATATAGCCAGGCTTCGCGATTTTCGGGAGGCCTGGCTAGGAAGGAGCACTGCTTAGGCCGCTCTCCTTCCTAGCCAGGCCTTGCGATTCTCGCGTCTTCTCCCGTGAGACATTGTTGTCTCGCGGGAGAAGACACAAGACTCGCAAGGCCTGGCTTGGAAGGAATGCGCTCTAACCAGCGCTCCTTCCTAGCCAGGCCTCCCGAAAATCGCGAAGCCTGGCTAGGAAGGAGCGCTGCTTAGGCCGCTCTCCTTCCTAGCCAGGCCTCTCGATTCTCGCGTCTTCTCCTGCGAGACAACGTTGTCTTGCAGAAGAAGACGTGAGAATCGCGAGGCCTGGCTCGGAAGGAATGCAGCCTAAGCAGTGCTCCTTCCTAGCCAGGCCTCCCGAAAATCACAAAGCCATGTGTGGGAGCTCCTCAAGAGCGCCCCCCCCCCCCAGACGGGCGCCCTATGCAAAAGCGTAATTTGCGTACCGTCTTGGGCCGCCTCATGGACGATGAACTAAGTTCTTAGCAGCAGACACAAAGCAGATTCCATAGGAGTGAAACATTGGTGTCAGTGTTGTTGTTACAAGTGAAAGCTGATTGCTCCTGCTACTGATTTATAGCCCTGAATTCCCCACGCAGAAGGTGCTAGGGCATCTCCCAATTAGCTCAGCGTTTTTAGCAGCTATCCTAGTAGAACGCCATCTGTGCTGTCTCTTTTCGTCTCTCTAAAAATATAGGCACTTTCAAACCCTCATCGTCTGATTCTTCTCCCTCCAATTCCTGAGCACTTCCCTGCTCCCCTTCCTCCTCCGAAGATGAGGAATTCCTAACCAGAAGGCTTTTGTACCTTTAACTGTTGAGTAGAAGGGGAAATATCAGCATGTATTGCTCATCATTCTAAACTGAATTCAGTTTAGAGGAGCCAACTCCAAATGGGGGCCCCTTTGCTCAGTAATTCCCCCTCCTGTTTGTTTGCATGCCTGTTTGTTTGTATGATGCTTCATCTTGTTGATGAGGATCTTCCCACCAGAGTGAAAATCATCTACAGTGTTCCCTCACCTATCGCGGGGGTTCTGTTCAAGGAACTCCCAGGATAAGTGAAAAACTGAGATGTGAGGACGCTATACTGTATATTACAGTATAGCTCTGCCCACTCCTGTCTCCCCCCTCCTCCCTCTCTCTCTTCCTCTTCTCTTTCCTCCTCCCTTCCTCCTTCTCTCCCTGCTTCCCCACTGGAATGGGGCTCTCACCCAGTTATTCCTTTGCTACTTGTATTTTAAATTAATTTTTTTGAAAAGCCGCGAAACAAAGAGTCCACGGTTAGCAAACCGCAAAGCAGCAAGTATTGGACAGATGGCAAACTATTTAACCTCAGCAGACTGGAGCCAAAGCCAAGGTCACAACAACATCTGATATAGAACTCCAATATGCTGATGATAATGTAGTCTGTGCACATTCAGAAGACGTACAAGTCACTCTAAACCCCTTTGCAGAAGCATACGAGAAGCTTGGCCTCCCATTGAACATTGAGAAAACTAAGTGCTTTTCCAGCAGTCACCTGTCGATCCCTCTGTAGTGCCTGATCACTGTCTCCCAAAGCAGTTACTATACTCCCAACTCAAGAACGGGAAACGTAACGTGTGTGGACAGGAAAAGAGACTTAAAGATAGGCTTAAAGCAGTGTTTCTCAACTTTCCTAATGCCGCAACCCTTTAATGCAGTTCTTCATGTTGTGGTGACCCCCAACAATAAAATTATTTTGTTACTACTTCATAACCCTAATTTTGCTACTATTATGAATCGTAATGTAAATATCTGATCTGCAGGATGTATTTTCATTCACTGGACCAAATTTGGAACAAATACCCAATACGCCCAAATTTGAATACTGGTGGGGCTCGGGGGGATGGTTGGTTTTGTCATTTGGGAGTTGTAGTTCCTGGGATGTATAGTCCACCTACAATCAAAGAGCATTCTAAACTCCACCAATGATGGAATTGAACCAAACTTGGCACAAAGAACTCTCACGACCAACATAAAATACAGGAAGGATTTGGTGGGCATGGACCTTGAGTTTTGGAATTGTAGTTCACTTACATCCAGAGAGCACTGTGGACTTAAACAATGACATTTGGAAGTTGTAGTTGCTGGGTTTTATAGTTCACCTATAATCAAAGAGTATTCTGAACCTTATCAATGATAGAACTGGGCCAAACTTCTCACGCAGAAACTCCATGAACAACAGAAAATACTGTGTTTTCTGATGGTCTTTGGCGACCCTTCTGACACACTCCTCACAACCACCCCAGGGGTCCTGACCCCTAGGTTGAGAAATGCTGGCTTAAAGCCAACCTTAAAAATCGTGGCTTAGTCACTGAGAACTAGGAAGCCCTGGCTCTTGAGTGCTCTAACTGGAGGTCATCTGTGACCAGCAGTGCTGCAGAATTTGAAGAGGCACGAATGGAGGGCGAAAGGGAGAAACATGCCAAGAGAAAGGGTCGTCTAAGCCAACCCTGTCCTCACTTCAGGAGAACATGCAGATCAAGAATAGCACCCTACAGCCACCTACGGCTATAAAGTGTTTGCCTGCACGCCTTTGCCTGCACACGTTCGAGGCATACACGAGGGTGGGTCAGTGTCAGGACCTCTACGGCATTTATTTATGGGAGGAGTGAACCAAACAGTTGTATTGTTTTTTTAAGAAAACACACACACAACGTTTGCAAACTTAGCATTATATTAAAAATCTTTTGACCAGTAGCTGGCCACTTGAAGTGCCTCTGGTTGCATTATAGTAGGTGGTATGTGGTTTGCTCTTCTCCGCACTGGCACGTCATGGACTTCACTTTGTAGCCCCATTTCTTAAGGTTGGCTCTGCATCTCGTGGTGCCAGAGCGCAGTCTGTTCAACGCCTTCCAAGTCACCCAGTTTTTTATGTACCCAGGAGAGAGTCTCTCATTGGGTATCAGCCATTGATTGAGGTTCTGGGTTTGAGCCTGCCACTTTTGGACTCTCGCTTGCTGAGGTGTTCCAGAAAGTGTCTCTGTAGATCTTAGAAAACTATATCTTGATTTAAGTCATTGGCATGCTGTCTGATATCCAAACAGGGGATGGGCCGGAGATGTCACTGCCTTGGTCCTTTCGCTATTGGTGGCTACTTCCCGGCGGACGTCAGGTAGTGCAATACCGGCTAAACAGTGTAATTTCTTCAGTAGTGTAGGGTGCAGATACCCCGTGATAATGCGGCATGTCTCATTAAGAGCCACATCCACTGTTTTAGCACGGTGAGATGTGTTAGCAGAGTAGCAAAGAGCAAGAGCAGATGTCTAACAGAAGCTGAAGAGATCAAGAGAAGGTGGCGAGACTATACCGAAGATCTGTATAGGAAGGATAATAATATCAAGAATAGTTTTGATGGCATGGTGAGTGAATTAGAACCAGACATCCTAAGGAGTGAGGTTGAATGGGCCTTAAGAAGCATTGCAACCACAAGGCAGCAGGAGATGACGGGATCCCAGCTGAACTGTTTCAAATCTTGAAAGATGATGGTGTCAAGGTGATGCATGCCATATGCCAGCAAATATGGAAAACACAAGAATGGCCATCAGACTGGAAAAAATCAATTTATATCCCCATACCAAAAAAGGGAAATGCTAAAGAATGCTCAAACTTCCATACAGTGGCACTTATTTCTTATGCCAGTAAAGTAATGCTCAAGATCCTGCAAGGAAGACTCCAGCAATACATGGAGTGAGAGTTGCCAGATGTACAAGCTGGGTTTAGGAAGGCAGAGGAAGGAGAGACCAAATTGCCAATATCCACTGAATAATGGAGAAAGGCAGGGAGTTTCAGAAAAACACCTATTTCTGTTTTATTGACTATTCTAAAGCCTTTGACTGTGTGGATCATAATAAATTGTAGCAAGTTATTGGTGGAATGGGCATCCCAAGCCACCTTGTCTCTCTCCTGAGGAATCTGTACAAGGACCAAGTAGCAACAGAAAGAACTGACCATGGAACAACAGACTGGTTCAAGATTGGGAAAGGTGTACGGCAGGGTTGTATACTCTCACCCTACCTATTCGACTTGTATGCAGAACACATCATGCGATGTGCAGGGCTTGACAAATCCAAGGCCAGGGTTAAAATTGCTGGAAGAAACATTAACAACCTTAGATATGCAGATGATACCACTTTGATGAAAGTGAGGAGGAGATGAGGAGCCTTCTAATCAAGGTGAAAGAAGAAAGCACAAAAGCTGGGTTGCAGCTAAACATAAAAAAACCAAGATTACGGCAACCAGACTGGCAAATAGAGGGAGAAAACATGGAGGCAGTGACAGACTTCGTATTTCTAGGTGCAAAGATGACTGCAGATACAAACTGTGGCCAGGAAATCAGAGGAGGTTTACTTCTTGGGAAGAGAACAATGTCCAATCTCGATAAAAAAGTGAAGAATAGAGACATCATATTGGCAATGAAGATCCGCATAGTTAAAGCAATAATATGCCCCATAGTAACTTACGGATGTGAGAGCTGGACTATAAGGAATGCTGAGTGAAGGAAGATAGATGCTTTTGAATTATGGTGTTGGAGGAAAATTCTGAGAGTGCCTTGGACCGCAAGAAGATCCAACTAGTCCATACTTCAGGAAATAAATGACTGCTTATTGGAGAGAAAGATATTACAGGCAAAGATTAAGTATTTTGGCCACATCATGAGAAAACAGGAAAGCTTAGAGAAGACAATGATGCTGGGGAAAATGGAAGGAAAAAGGAAGAGGGGCCGACCAAGGGCAAGATGGATGGATGGTATCCTTGAAGTGACTGGATTGACCTTGAAGGAGCTGGGGATGATGACGGCCGACAGGGAGCTCTGGTGTGGGCTAGTTTATGAGGTCACGAAGAGTTGGATGTGGCTGAACGAATGAACAACAAAGGTTTGGGTTAGGGTAAGGGGTTGGGGTTAGACTTACGGTACAGTTTAGGACTAGGGTATGGGTTAGTGTTTCACCATTAAAGAACTCTTACATTCCTTCTATATGATCTGTCTCCGGCCTGGCTTACATTAGCTAAGTCTCTCTTGCACAAACAGTGCTCTTGAAGGAGCGATGCGGCATTTCCGTAACTCTCGGAGCTTCCGGACCCAGCTGTCATACTATTACCCAGTATAATTTCTCCAGTGGTGTAGGGCGCAGGCACCCTGTGATAATGCAGCATGTCTCATTAAGAGCCACATCCACCGGGACTGTGGCGCAGCTGGCTGGGAGTCAGCCGCATTAAGATCACTTATGACCAAAAGGTCATGAGTTCGAAGCCAGCCCAGGTCAGAGTGAGCTTCCGACCAATTGTGTAGCTTGTTGTCAACCTTTGCAACCCGAAAGACAGTTGAATCTGTCAAGTAGGAAAATTAGGTATCACCTATGTGTGAGGAGGCTAATTTACAAGGCCATAAAAAAGACGCCAGCAAAACACTCCAGCAAAAGCATGCGGGGAATGCAGAAATACTTCATCAGTGTCGCAGATGGACGATGAAAGCAACAGCTCCCCAGGCGGCCAGAAAAGTTAAATAGGCTCTGACTGTCTGTCTATATCTGTTGTGTGTCTATGACATTGAATGTTTGCCGTGTATATATACATTGTAATCCGCCCTGAGTCCCCTGCGGGGTGAGAAGGGCAGAATATAAAAACTGCAAACAAACAAACAAATAAATAAATAAAGTGTGGTGAGATGTGTTCCACACAGGGCATGCGTACTCAGCAGCAGAGTAGCAAAGCACAAGGGCAGGTGTCTTCACTTCACTCCACTTTGGCAGGAAAAACAAAATGCAAAGATACAGAATGAGGGACACATGGCTCGGCCTCAAGAGCAGTAAGTGTGAAAAAGATCTTGGAGTCCTCGTGGACAGCAAGTTAAACATGAGCTAACAATGTCATGTGGTGGCAAAAAAAGCCAATGGGATTTTGGCCTGCATCAGTAGGAGCATAGTGTCTAGATCTAGGGAAGTCATGCTACCCATGCTCTATTCTGCCTTGGTTAGACCACACCTGAAATATTGTGTCCAATTCTGGGCACCATAATTGAAGAGAGATATTGACAAACTGGAATGTGTCCAGAGGAGTGCGACTAAAATGATCAAGGGTCTGGAGAACAAGCCCTATGAAGAGCGGCTTAAAGAGCTGGGCATGTTTACCCTGAAGAAGAGAAGGCTGAGAGGAGACATGATAGCCATGTATAAATATGTGTGAGGAAGTCATAGGGAGGAGGGAACAAGCTTGTTTTCTGCTGCCCTGGAGACTAGGACGCGGAACAATGGCTTCAAACTACAAGAAAGGAGATTACATTTGAACATTAGGAAGAACTTCCTGACCGTGAGAGCTGTTCAGCAGTGGAACTCTCTGCCCCGGAGTGTGGTGGAGGCTCCTTCTTTGGAGGCTTTTAAACAGAGGCTGGATGGCCATCTGTCAGGGGTGCTTTCTACAAAGTGGGTGCTAGAAACAACATCATACAAAAGCTGACTGGCACAACCTGGGGATCACAACCAGATATAGCGAAGACATCTGCCCTTGCGCTATGCTACTCTGCTGCTGAGTACGCATGCCCAGTGTGGAACACATATCACCACACTAAAACAGTGGATGTGGCTCTTAATGAGACATGCCGCATTATCACAGGGTGTCTGCGCCCTACACCACTGGAGAAATTACACTGCTTAGCCGGTATTGTACCACCTGACATCTGCCGGGAAGTAGCAGCCAATAGTGAAAGGACCAAGGCAGAGACATCTCCAGCTCATCCCTTGTTTGGGTATCAGCCAGAACGTCAACGACTTAAATCAAGAAATAGTTTTCTTAGATCTACAGAGACACTCGCTGGAACACCTCAGCAAGTGAGAGTTCAAAAGTGGCAGGCTCAAACCCAGCACCTCAATCCGTGGGTGATACCAGATGAGAGACTCCCCCCTGGGCACACAGAAGACTGGGTGACCTGGAAGGCGCTGAACAGATTGCGCTCTGGCACCACGAGATGCAGAGCCAACCTTCAGAAATGGGGCTACAAAGTTGAATCCTCAACATGCGAGTGTGGAGAAGAGCAAACCACTGACCACCTGCTGCAATGCACCCTGAGTCCTGCCACATGCACGATGGAGGACCTTCTTGCGGCAACACCAGAGGCACTCCAAGTGGCCAGATACTGGTCAAAGGACATTTAATCAACTACCAAGCTTGCAAAATTTGTGTGTGTGTTTTTTTTTATCTGTTTGTTTGCTTTGTTCTGTTAGAAATGTAATACAATGTTCTGGTTGCGGATGACACGATAAATAAATGTGAACATTAGGAAGAACTTCCTGACTGTGAGAGCTGTTCAGCAGTGGAACTCTCTGCCCCGGAGTGTGGTGAAAGCTCCTTCTTTGGAGGCTTTTAAACAGAGGCTGGATGGCCATCTGTCAGGGGTGCTTTGAATGCAATCTTCCTCCTTCTTGGACTGGATGGCCCATGAGGTCTCTTCCAACTCTATGATTCACTGTGTCTGGTTGTGATCCCCAGGTTGTGCCACTCAGCTGTCGTATGATATTTGCAAAGATGCAAAGATACAGAATGGGGGACAATGCCTGGCTCGAGAGCAGTACGTGTAAAAAGGATCTTGGAGTCCTCGTGGACGACAAGTTAAACATGAGCCAACAATGTGATGTGGCGGCAAAAAAAGCCAATGGGATTTTGGCCTGCATCAATAGGAGCATAGTGTCTAGACCTAAGGAAGTAATGCTACCCCTCTATTCCGCTTTGGTTAGACCACACCTGGAATATTGTGTCCAATTCTGGGCACCACAATTCAAGAGAGATATTGACAAGCTGGAATGTGTCCAGAGGAGGGTGACTAAAATGATCAAGGGTCTGGAGAACAAGCCCTATGAAGAGCGGCTTAAAGAGCTGGGCATGTTTAGCCTGAAGAAGAGAAGGTTGAGAGGAGACATGATAGCCATGTATAAATATGTGAGAGGAAGTCACAGGGAGGAGGGAACAAGTTTCTTTTCTGCTGCCCTGGAGACTAAGACGCGGAACAATGGCTTCAAACTACAAGAAAGGAGATTCCATTTGAACATTAGGAAGAACTTCCTGACTATAGTTTCTTGTGGGTTTTTTCGGGCTATATGGCCATATTCTAGAGGCATTTTCTCCTGACGTTTCGCCTGCATCTATGGCAAGCATCCTCAGAGGTAGTGAGGTCTGTTGGAACTAGGACAATGGGTTTATATATCTGTGGAATGACTGGGGTGGGGCCAAGAGGTCTTCTCTGCTGGAGCTAGGTGTGGATGTTTCAACTGACCACCTTCATTAGCATTTGAAGGCCTGGCTGAGCCTGGGAGAATCTTTTGTTGAGAGGTGTTAAGCTGTGCTTGGTTGTTTCCTCTCTGCTGTTTTGCTGTTGTAATTTTTGAGTTTTTTAATACTGGTAGCCAGATTTTGTTCATTTTCATGGTCTCTTCCTTTCTGTTGAAATTGTCCACATGCTTATGGATTTCAATGGCTTCTCTGTGTAGTCTGACATGGTGGTTGTTGGAGTGGTCCAGCATTTCTGTGTTCTCAAATAATATGCTGTGTCCAGGCTGGTTCATCAGGTGCTCTGCTATGGCTGACTTCTCTGGCTGAAGTAGTCTGCAGCACCTTTCATGTTCTTTGATTCGTGTTTGGGCAATGCTGCTGCGTTTGGTGGTCCCTATGTAGACTTGTCCACAGCTGCATGGTACACGGTAGACTCCTGCAGAGGTGAGAGGATCCCTCTTGTCCTTTGCTGAACGTAGCATTTGTTGGATTTTCTTGGTGGGTTTGTAGATTGTTTGTATGTTGTGTTTCCTCATCAGCTTCCCTATGCGGTCAGTGGTTCCCTTGATGTATGGCAGGAACACTTTTCCTCTGGGTGGATCTTCATCTTGACTCTCGTGGCTTGTCAACGTGCTTGTGGATTTCAATGGCTTCTCTGTGTAGTCTGACATGGTGGTTGTTGCAGCTCTTCTGATGTCTGAGGTGGAGTCTCCATTGGCCTGGAGAGCCCAGTTGAGGTGGTTCCGTTCATCTTGGAGGAGGTGGGGTTCGCAGATTCATTTTGCACGGTCTGCCAAGGCTTTGATGGTGCTTCTTTTCTTCCTGACTGTGAGAGCAGTGGAACTCTCTGCCCCGGAGTGTGGTGGAGGCTCCTTCTTTGGAGGCTTTTAAACAGAGGCTGGATGGCCATCTGTCAGGGGTGCTTTGAATGCAATCTTCCTCCTTCTTGGACTGGATGGCCCATGAGGTCTCTTCCAACTCTGATTCACTGTGTCTGGTTGTGATCCCCAGGTTGTGCCACTCAGCTGTCGTATGATATTATTTCAAGCGCCCACTTTTTGCTTGATATTCAGGTGCTACAGTGTTTGTATGTGTGTGTGTGTGGAAGGTGGGGGAGTGGTTGAACACGCCGGGAAAGGATGCGTGGGGAGGGGGGGAGAGAAGCAGCCAGGCAAGCTCCTTCCTCGGGTGCAAAAGCTCCAAACTCCCGCCTTTGTGTGGCAAACAAAAACAGAGAGGCGGGGAGAAAGAAGAAAGGAGGGGCGGAGAGAGAAAAGGATGGGGGGGAGCCCACAACCCACATCTGGACCAATCAGGGGCCGAGGGGGCGGGGCCGGGTTCTCTCTCTGGCGTTTGCATCACCGCTTCTATAAAAGCACACTGAAGTTTCTCCGACTTAGGTTGAAGGTACACAGCAGAGGCCTTGGAAGGAGGAAGAGAGAGAGAGAGGCCGAAGAGAGAGAGCGAGAGAAAGGAAAGGAAAGGAAAGGAGGGAGGGGCGTTGGACGCAAGAGGTCGGCAGGTAGGCAGCTCAGAAGCCTCTCACGCAGGGCGAAGAGGAGCCGCCTGGTTGCTGCTGCTGCTGCTTTCTTCTTTTCCTCCTCTTCTTCCTCCTCCGTCGGCTTTGTTCTGCGGAGTGGGGCCATCGTGGGTCTCCGGACTGCCTAGGTAGGTATCTCAAGCCGGGAAGCGGCATTGTCTACGCTCGGTCTCCAGGCCGCAAAGGGTTAAGCTTGGCCGCTGACTTTGAGTGCGGGAGGAATGCGCTTGGACTGGGAAATGGCCGGAGGGATCGCCTTGCTCCCTCCT
Organism: Anolis sagrei; assembly: GCF_037176765.1. Lineage (NCBI taxonomy): Eukaryota > Metazoa > Chordata > Lepidosauria > Squamata > Anolidae > Anolis > Anolis sagrei. The sequence goes on from NC_090034.1 coordinate 86,855,495, forward strand.
GTTTCCCTCCCTCTTTCTCCGGCTCTCAGCAGCATCCTTCCCCGCTTTGGGCCCGTCGTCTTACTGCCTCGACAAAGCTGCGACTGTCTTTGTTCCCAAGCTCGGCTCTCTCCAAGCTTCGCAGGAAACTTTCCTGGCTGCTTGTCACTTCCAGCTCTCTTCCCCCAACAAACAAACACCGAGAGCCAGGGGTTGTCCTTGACAGAAGAAACAGGCAAAGTGCACGCCCTTCTCGGTGTAAAGCAGGGTGTCGCAAGAAGCTGTGAACACACAAAAGGCTTCCTTCCAGCTCCAGGATACACCTTCTCCAAAGGTTTGTTATGGAAATGCAGGGGAATGGAGTGCCACCATCTTAATTCCTCCAGCCCTGGCATAGGCAAACTTGGACTCTCCAAGCGTTTAGGACTTCAACTCCCACCATTCCTAACAGCCTCTGGCCCTTTCCTTTCCCCCCTTAGCCGCTTAAGTCTGGGCTGGAGGAACTAAGATTGTGGCACTCCATTCCCACACAGAGGGAGCCCTTCCTGCTTTCCCATAACAAACCTGATCCTGTCCTCTGGAGTACTAGCTATCCTTCGTAATTTGGTGTCATTTGCAAATTTGATAAGCAGACCCTCTAAATTAGGCATGGGCAAACTTGGGCCCTTCCTCCAGGTGTTTTGGACTTCAACTCCCACCATTCCTAACAGCCTCCGGCCCTTTCCTTTCCCCCCCTCAGCCGCTTAAGGAAGGGGCCTGAGGCTGTTAGGAATGGTGGGAGTTGAAGTCCAAACAACTTGGAGGGCCAGAGTTGGCCCAGGCCTGGGCTGGGGGAATTAAGATGGTGGCACTCCATTCCCACTCAGAGGGACCCCTTCCTGCATTCCCATAACAAACCTGATCCTGTCCTCTGGAGTACTAGCTATCCTTCGTAATTTGGTGTCATTTGCAAATTTGATAAGCAGACCCTCTAAACCAGGCATGGGCAAACTTGGGCCCTTCTTCCAGGTGTTTTGGACTTCAACTCGCACCATTCCTAACAGCCTCCGGCCCTTTCCTTTCCCCCCTTAGCCGCTTAAGTCTGGGCTGGAGGAACTAAGATTGTGGCACTCCATTCCCACACAGAGGGAGCCCTTCCTGCATTCCCATAACAAACCTGATCCTGTCCTCTATTTATTTATTTACCATATTTGTATACCACCCCTCTCAGTCCAAAGGCGACTCGGAGCGGTTCACAAATTGGCAACAATTCGATGCCGTAACAATTATAACAAGTAAAACGATCATAAAATTATGTTAACAATAGCATATAAAAGTATAAAAATCCGTACAAAGCCTTAAAACATCGTGAGCATCTCCATGTCAAGTCATTATTCCATTGCGTTATCAAGTAGTTCCATGACTCCATATAGTTATGCCGCATTTGGGAAGGCCTGCTCAAAAAGCCAGGTTCCACCTTTTCCCCCCGAAAAGTCAGGAGGGAGGGAGCCAATCTTCTATCTCTAGGCAGGGCGTTCCACAGTCGAGGGGGCACCGCTGAGAAGGCCCTGTCTCTTGTCCCCGCCAGACGCATATGCGAGAAATCCTTCCTAATTTGGTGTCATTTGCAAACTTGATAAGCATGTATTGTCGAAGGCTTTCATGGCCGGAATCACTCAGTTCTTGTGGGTTTTGGAGAAATGCCTCTAGAACATGGCCATATAGCCCGAAAAAACCCACAAGAACTGAGTTGATAAGCATGTCCTATAAACCAGGCCTAGGCAAACTTGCCCCCGCTCCAGATGTTTTGGACTTCACTCCCACCATTCTTCACAGCCTCAGCCCCCCCCCCCCCGCCCCTTAAGGAAGGGGCCTGAGGCTGTGAGGAATGGTGAGACCAAAACACCTGGAGGGCCTGAGTTGGCCCAGGCCTGGGGTGGGGGAATTAAGATGGTGGCACTCAATTCCCACTCAAAGGGAGCCCTTCCTGCATTCCCATAACAAACCTGATCCTGTCCTCTGGGGTACTAGCTATCCTTGGGCCCGTCTAAACCAGGCCTGGGCAAACTTGGGCCCTTCCTCCAGGTGTTTTGGACTTCAACTCCCACCATTCCTAACAGCCTCCGGCCCCTTCCTTTTCCCCCTCAGCCGCTTAAGCACTTGACACATTCTTACAAGCACACCAGAGGTTAAACCGTTCCCTAATAAGGGTCATCACAAAATTGATGGTGACACAACACAGCCTGTGACAACCTTTCATTGAAATTGTTTCAAAATACAGGCTGTTCCCAAGTTACAAATGACTCATAGATAGAAATGGGGGTGAGATAACAGGAAGTGAGAGAAATCTCCCCCTAGGAAGGGAAATTTATTCCTGGGAAAGTTATTATCTCCACTGAAGCTTTCTCACCAGTCCTTGTGGAGCCCTCGGTGGCGCAATGGGTTAAACCCTTGTGCCAGCAGGACTGAAGAGTGACAAGTCGCAGGTTCTAATTTGGAGAGAGCGCGAATGAGCTTCTTCTGTCAGCTCCAGCTCCCCATGTGGGGACATTAGAGAAGCCTCCCACAATGATGGTAAAACATCAAAAACATCTGGTTGTCCCCTGGGCAACGTCCTTGCAGAAGGCCAATTCTCTCACACAAGAAGCAACTTGTAGTTTCTCAAGTCGCTCCTGACACGAAAAAAACTGCAATTGTTGTTTCCAGTTTTTTCAAAATCCATTTATCACAAGGACAGAAAGTGAGGTCAGATCTTCAAAACAGGGGCACACACAGCAAAACACCCATTACAGAGGTGTTAGCCCTTCCCTGTGCTCTCCAAAGAAACAAGTATATATTTTTGGCTGGAGTTACACTTAATAAATGTGCCTATTCTGAATTACATACATATTCAACTTGAGAATAAACTTACATAACCTATCTTGTTCATAACTTGGGGACTGCTTCTGTATGATTTAATGCTCAACTTAGTAAAAGAAAGGTCAGTGGTTTGAATCTGGGGAGTGAGGTGAGCTCCTACTGTTAGCCCTAGCTTCTGCCAACCTAGCAGTTTAAAAACATGCAAATATGAGTAGATCAGCAGGTACTGCTCTGGCGGGAAGGTAATGGTGCCCCATGCAGTCATGCTGGCCACATTACCTTGAAAGTGTCTAAGAACAATGCTGGCTCTTTAGCTTAAAAATGGAAATGAGCACCACCCCCCAGAGTTGGGCATGACTAGACTTAATGTCAAGGGGGAAACATTTACCTTTACTTTCCATAGACTCACGGGTTTCTTGCTAGGTTTGTGTGATGCACCTACACACAGCACACTAATGCGTCACAACATACAGTTTGGAAAACTGTTAAAGTGTTACCTATTTGAAAAACCTGGGGTTGAGGTGAGGAAATTGTTTCTGTCGGATCCATAAGAGACTGTGAATCTCTTTGTTGATCTCTCTCTCTCTGTATATTAAAACTCTCTGTGAACTTAGTTATGGTGAAAGAGGAAAAGTAGTCTTTCTCAGAAAACAAATGTATGTGTGGAGGCTCTATGTTCTGTACCAGGGCTTCTTAAACTTTTCCTACTCGCGACCCCTTACCCAAGAAATTTGTACATGACCCCCAGGTATATACTTCAGAATAAGCCTAGTTTTTCAGCCCCCTTTTTAAGGCTGAAAATGTCCCCCTTGGCTTATACTTGAATCAAGGTTATTTATTATTTTACTCTGTTATTATTATTATTATTACATTTATTTTACTCTATTATTATTACATTTATTTTACTTTTTTATTGTTGCTATTACATTTATTATTTTACTTTATTATTATTATTACATTTATTATTTTACTCTTTTTTATTATTGGAAGTATACGTAAACACATTTACAATGAAGAAGGTTAGAATAATGGTTTGATCAGAGTTGGGCAGTCTTATCAAATTACAGTTGTATGTAAATATTTTAAAACATTTAACCTACTGATGCTTCAATTAATGTAATTATATTGGTATCTAGTTTTACCAGTAGTGGTTGTATTTTCCACCCACAGCTTATACTTAAGTCAATAAGTTTTCCCAGTTTTTTGTGCTAAAATTAGGTGCCTCTGCTTATATTCGGGTCGGCTTATACTCAAGTATATACGGTAAGCTTGTTTTCTGCTGCCCTAAAGACTAGGACGTGGAACAATGGCTTCAAACTACAGGAAAGGATATTCCATCTGAACATTAGGAAGAACTTCCTACAGTGAGAGATATTCAGCAGTGGAACTCTCTGCTGCAGTGTGTGGTGGAAGCTCCTTTGTAGGCTTTTAAGCAGAGGTTGGATGGCTTCTTGGTCGAGGGTTGGACTGATTGTCCATGAGGTCTCTTCCAACTCTATGATTCTATAGCATGAGAATAATAATCAAACATTAACTACTACTACTACTGCTACTAATAATATTATTAATACTAATAATAACAATAATAATAATAATAATAAATCTTGATGAGATTTATTCAGAGGTTTCCCATTACAACCCTCCTCTAGCACCTGATATTCCATGGCAGTCTCTTTCCCATGTATTTACTAGGCCTAACCTTGCTTCCCTTCTGATTTCATGAGCCCAACATTGAGCTAAGTATTCTATACCGCAAAATTACCGTTTTCTGAGAAATAGCAACCATAGGGATGCTGTCACCATAGAAAAGGGGATAAAATCCTACACGTAAAATAAATAAAAGCAGTTTCCTGCATACCCTATTTGAGGAATTTTAAAATTTTGCTGAATGTGGACTCGTAATATTCTCCATTGTGTACAGAGCTGTGACTTATATTCCTTTCTGACATCAAACATGGAACAAAAACTGTGCTGGTTGAGGATGATGGGAGTTGTAGCCATGTGGAGGCAGAGGGCATCAGCTTGGAAAAGGCAACTCTTATCTGTGTCACACTATGGCCGCCTAATCCAAAGCCCTCCCTTCCATATAGGCTGAAGCAGGGGGGAAGGGCCCTGCCATCTGCTACCACTGTAGAGAATGGGGGCTGGAATTGTGTGTGTATATATATGCAGATGCACACACAATCCCCTCCAGCAAATTAGCTGCAGCTCAATGGTTATAGAAACAATGCACGGTTGTCTTAAATGCTGCATTTCAAGAGTTCCCTTGCAGTTGATGCATTTTAGACAGCAAGATTAAAACTTCCCCCTTGATTGTGAACTTTAGGTTCATAGAGTCATAGAGTTGGAAGAGATCTCATGGGCCATCTAGTCCAACCCCCTGCCAAGAAGCAGGAATATTGCATTCAAAGCACCCCGACAGATGGCCATCCAGTCTCTGTTTAAAAGCTTCCAAAGAAGGAGCCTCCACCACACTCCGGGGCAGAAAGTTCCACTGCTGAACGGCTTTCACAGTCAGGAAGTTTTTCCTCATGTTCAGATGGAATCTTCTTTCTTGTAGTTTGAAGCCATTGTTCCGCGTCCTATACTCCAGGGCAGCAGAAAACAAGCTTGCTCCCTCCTCCCTGTGACTTCCTCTCACGTATTTATACATAGCTATCATGTGTCCTCAGCCTTCTCTTCTTCAGGCTAAACGTGCCCAGCTCCTTAAGCCGCTCCTCATAGGGCTTGTTCTCCAGACCCCTGATCATTTTAGTCACCCTCCTCTGGACACTTTCCAGCTTGTCAATATGTCTCTTCAATTGTGGTGCCCAGAATTGGACACAATATTCCAGGTGTGATCTAACCAAGGCAGAATAGAGGGGTAGCATGACTTCCCTGGACCTCCTTCTTAGCCTACCTTACAAAGTGGTTGTGAACCTTTGCCAAGGACTACAGTGTTATTTATCTTGTTTCAAAAGCATTGCATAAATTAGTATAAAATGGATAAAAATAGAAGGAGCATCCTTTGTTGATTGAGAAAAGTGTGATGCAAAAGTAATTATAATGAACTTGCATAGAACAGGTTGGAGCACTCTGCTAAATTAGGTTTGAACAACCTTCACTAGCAAAAACAAACAAACAAAAAACTCCAGGCTAAAATCCAAGAGAGTTGAGTCTCATCATCTACCTTAAATGTTTGGCCATCTATCAGGGGTGCTTTGAATGTGATTTTCCTGCTTCCTGCCAGGGGGGTGGACTGGATGGCCCACGAGGTCTCTTCCAACTCTATGATTCTGTGACCCATAATGACGGGTACCTTAGCTGTGTTGACTGATGACTTGGCCTTGGACTTTATTGTGGGAAAGGCATTGCGCTGGTTGCCTCTTGTATAGCCAGCACTAAACTAGATAGGTCAATGTCTGGAATTACATAAGGTTTGAGGTTATGCTGTTTCAAGCTCACTCCCAATTTACAGTGACTGCGGTGGCACAGCGGATTAAACCGCTAAGCTACAGAACTTGCAGACTGGAAGGTCTGCGGTTTGAATCCACGGGACGGGGTGAGCTTCCATTGTTAGCCCCAGCTTCTGCCACCTAGCAGTTCGAAAACATGTAAATGTGAGTAGATCAATAAATACTGCAACAGCGGGAAGGTAGCAGAGCTCCATGCCATCAGAATTTACTGACCAGAAGGTCAGTGGCTCAAATCCGCCGGATGGGGTGAGCTCCCATTGTTAGCTCCAGCTTCTGCCAACCTAGCACTTAAAAAGCATGCCAATGTGAGTAGATCAATAGGTCTACTTTGGCGGGAAGGTAATGGAACTCCATGCAGTCAGAACTTGCTAACCAGTTGGTCAGTGGCTCAAATCTGCAGGATGGGGTGAGCTCCTGTCGTTAGCCCCAGCTTCTGCCAACCTACCAGTTTGAAAACATGCAAATATGAATAGATGAATAGGTACCACTTCAGAGGGAAGGTACCAGTGCTCCATGCAGTCTTACCAGCCACATGACCTTGGAGGTATCTACGGCTCTTCGGCTTAGAAATGGAGATTAGCACCACCTCTCAGAGTCGAACTCGACTAGACTTAATGCCATGGGGAAACCTTAACCTGTCCTGGGTGGTTTGTCATTGCCTTCTTCTGAATAAAGCCTACGCTACCTGCTTTTCCTGGCAGACTCCTTGGTATTTACAAGGCCTGGTCTTTGTATAGTTTGCCTTTGAATAGGTTGACTTTCCATTAAGGTAGAACTCTGGCTCCTCTAGGCACAGCATCTAATTACACATGGATGCTCTTTCATGGTGCTGCTTTAGGTGTGGGAACCTCTGGCTCAGCAGATACTATATTAGCATTATCCTTAGCTATTTATTTGGCAAACTTGGCTTTTCCCCTTTCTCGTACTGAGATCAAGATTGCATACGTAGTTTTGTCTCCTTCCTGGGTTCCCCCCCCCCCCCCAAACATCTTGTGTGTTAGGTTAAGCCTTGAGAGAGCAACCGGCTCAAGATGACTTCATGAATTTCACAGTTGAATGGATCTTCCAGACCTGAGCCTAGTAGGCTAAAAATGGCACCACATTGACTCTCAATAGTCTCCCTGTGTATGGAGTGTCCATATACTCCTCTCCATCCAGGCAGTGACCAAGTTTAGAATGGTTTGCCTTTCCTGGCTTGCCTTGCAGACTTAGGTTTTTAAAAATCCTTGTGTGTTATTGTTTATATGTGAGTTATATTAATTGTATTGTTTATTTGTTTATTGCTTGTTGTTTTTACTGATGTGTTGTTGGGCTTGGCCTCATGTAAGCCGCTCCGAGTCCCTTGGGGAGATGGTGGCGGGGTATAAATAAAGTGTTGTTATTATTATTATTATTATTATTATTATTATTATTATTATTATTATTTTGCTTGTGCACCTAAAGAGAGACTCCATGCCACCTTGGCAAGGTATGTTCTATGTGTTCGAATTCAATGTCACAGTGCTCAAGTCCTCAATGAGAAGCAGATAGATAGTATTAAGCTAGGCTGAGGGAATCCCTCCCTCCCCCCATTCCTGAATGTCTGTTTGAGGGTTGTTTTTATATTGTGTTATGCCATTGTTGTTTTACTTTGCTTGTTGCTGTTTTTATTAATTTTAATGTGTTATTTTAACTATGTTGGTTGGGCTTGTCCCCATGTAAACCTGAGTCCCTTCGGGGAGATGGTGGTGGGGTACAAAAATAAAGTTGTTGTCATGTCTGTAGTTGTCTGTTTTCTTTCACTTTGACCTTTCTCCACCCATCCTAATTGACGAGATAGACTGGAATTCTACAGGGTGCATGTTTCTTTGTTTTAAGACCATGTGGTCACTCACACCAGAAGCGACTTGCAATTTCTCAAGTTGCTCCTGACACAAAAAAAGACCATGTGGTCATTCATTCCTTTGTCACCTCCTTTTCATCCTGACCTCTCTCTAGTTTATGTAGTCTTTAGATATTTCTCCTTTCGTTTGAACCTTAGAAGTAATGCAGTTAGAATGCAGTTAGAAAGCTTAGACTCAAATCCTTTCTATCAGGAAATGTAGTTTTTCTATGTTTTTACGAAACCTTTTGAAACTTTAAAGATTGAACTCTGCATCTTTGCCTCCTTGAGTCAAAAAGACTTTGCAGTCACACCACTACTGCTTCTGTTTGCTGTGAGCTGAAATTGCTCTGTTAAGTATCGGTTTTGTATTTGTAAATACTCTGATTTTGGAGAATTTCCATAACACTATGCAAAGAGCCATTTTGCACCTGCTATTCTTGGTTTCACAAGGAGGAGGTATGCCTTGGGAATTATTTGCTTAGAGCAGTGGTTCCCAACCTGTGGTCCGTGCACCACCAGTGGTCCCCAAGAATGAAAATATGGTCCGCGGCCTCACCATTACTGCACCATTGCCTCGAAACTACGCAGTAATGAGAGTGACTGGTTTCGCGAAACCCTCTTATAGTACCAAGGCAATGGGGATGTCAGGAGGGGAGAACTGATTATCCGTGAAAGATTACTAGCACCATATCAGCACTAGATTATTAAATATGATTTTCTGTGGCTGAGCTAGTGGCAACTCCTGGATGGCATATGTTCTGTATGAGAAACTAGAGCTGATGTGGTCTATCCAATGCAGTTTTCTGAATCAGCACCCCAAATAACCAAACCGAATCTAAAGTTGACCAAAAACTGATTCAAAAACTGACATTCTGGTACTAATGTTGGAGAGTGGTCCCTGGTCAAAAAAAGTTTGGGAACCACTGGCTTAGAGGGAGCCCATTTGGGGAGTCTTATCTGAGATTGATGTTCCTGTTCTAATCACATGCATCCTGTCCTGTCTTCTCTTGCAGTGCTCAGGTCGTCATGGCTGATCACATGATGATGCCAATGAACCACAGTGCAAACGGGCTACAGGGCTACCGGATAGGGATGAATGGGATGCAGGGCTCTCCACAGCATGGGCAGCATGTTCTAAGAACGCTACCAGCTAACCATCAGATGACACAGTATGGAGGCCCCGCCATGGATGGAACTATCAGGCCTAGGCCCAACATCAGTGGACAGATGGGTCACCACCAGGTGACAAGCACCATGATGTTCAACAGTCCAAGTCAACAGCAACAACAGTATATGGGGCCCGTGGGTGCACAGCAGCTTATGGCCAGCATGCATTTACAGAAACTCAACACACAGTATCAGGGCTATCCTCTCATGGGGATGAACAATGGGTCCTTGGGAACGGGGGCTCAGCAGTATCGGATGGGGCCCAGTCAGCATCCGGTCATGCAGCACCTGCCTCCTCCTGCATTGACTTTGAACGTTATGGATACAGAACTGATTGACGAAGATGTTTTGACCTCTTTGGCTATGGAATTGGGTCTGGACAGAGTTCAGGAGCTGCCAGAGCTTTTCCTGGGGCAAAATGAATTTGACTTCATCTCGGACTTTGTGAGCAAACAGCAGCCCAGTGCAATCAGCTGTTGAATGCTTCTACTGGACCACTGATGTTTCTAAATGATGGTTTGGTTTCTTCCCTCTCCAAAACACTTTACTTTTATCTTCCTTGTGCACAAACGGGCTTTTCCAACTCTACTTTACCCCACTTCTCCAAAACACAACGGACAATAATTGGACTTTCCTTGCTGTTGCTGCTTGCACTGCATTGCTATTCCTTTTGTGTGTGTAAAGAAGAGGAATGGATGGAAATGGAGTTCCTCTGCAGAGGAAACAAATGTGGTAGATTTATCATTTTTGACCCAGAGGAAAGCAGGCTTTCTGTGTTTGGACTGCTGTGTGGAAGTAGTGGATGGGCACTGAAACCTGTGCTATACTGTCAGCAAGCTGGTCTGAATATACTTCCATTGGATGTAATTTTGGTGGCATTTTTAAACTCCCATTGGAAAGTGAGTCAGGGGGAGTGCTCTTCATATTGTCCACCATCTTTTTTTAAAAGTATACAGTATTTTTGGAATACAGTTCACAGAGTAATCTGCTGGTCATGTAGGAGACTGGGCATGCAGAAGGGGGCGGGAATTCTATAAATTGTAATCAAAGTAATTTTGCCCAATTTTGCTTTATTGCTCTCAATGCTGTTAACAGTGGTTCTCAACCTGTGGGTCCCCAAGGGTTTTGGCCTACAACTCCCAGAAATCCCTGAAAGTTTACCAGCTGTTAGGATATCTGGGAGTTGAAGGCCAAAACATCTGGGGACCCACAAGTTGAGAACCGCTGAGTTAGGAAATAGCTCTCCTTTTTGGCTCAAGGGAGATCACTGGCCTCAAGTCTTTTGTTTGGTGTCTCTCCCCTCTTCCTATTTTTTTTTCTTTCCTTTAGAAAAAAAAGAAAACAAATACAAAATATCTTTAAAAATATGAACAGGCCTCCTTCAAAGTGGAGTCAGTTCACGAGAATGGATGAACCATTTAGTTTATAGAACAAGCCTTCCCCAAGGTGTTGTTAGCTAGAGATTGGTGGACTCCCAACTTCCACTGACGTTAAGTGAGTTGTAGTCCAAATCATCAGACAGCTGGTTATGGGGAAGGAAGCTGTTGGAGGACTTCCTTCAGGTTTTTGCCACCATGAGCTTTTGAGTTGTCATCTAGCTCTCTGCATCTTAAACCAAAAAAAAAAAAAGTTGTAATTATGTATATTACTGATTTTATTTTGAAAAAAAGTGTTTTATTTATCACTTGTATGTGTGATCCTTATTTATTTGGAAGAGCTCAATTATGGCCCAAATTGTGATTGCTATCAATAACCAAGGTTGCAAAAATCACAATTTGGCACCCTCTCTCCTCTAAGATTTTATATAATTCTAATTGTTTTCTACAAAAAAGAGGGGAGGGGGAGGTAAAATAGTGAGGGATGGGGTGGAGTTGGTGGCTAGTTTTTCTGCCTAGCCTTATCTCCAGATGCTTTGAGGAAGTGGAAAGCTTGAGTACAGGAACTACTGCTACCCTTCTTGTTGCAAGCAGACAGCAGCATGTTATTGTTGCTTGTGAGAATGTACAGGTGATTCTTCTCTTCTTTTTTTTCCAAATAAAAATGAACCACTTGGGAATCAAATACGATTTGTTTGGGCTGTGTCTCTTGCTTTAAATATCCACAGTAAGAAAACACAGATCAAGGATGTTCCCAAGATCTAAAGCAGTGGTTCTCAGCCTTCCTAATGCTGCAACCCCTTAATACAGTTTCTCATGTTCACCACCCATAAAATTATTATCGTTGCTACTTCATAACTGTAATTTTGCTACTGTTATGGATCATAATGTAAATATCTGATATGCAAGATGTTATCTTCATTCACTGGACCAAATTTGGCACAAATACCCGATATGCTCAAATTTGAATACGGTGGGGTTGGGCGCAGGGGATTGATTTTGTCATTTGGGAGTTGTAGTTGCTGCAATTTATAGTTTACCTACAATCAAAGAGCATTCTGAACTCAACCAATGATGGAATTAAACCAAACTTGACACAGTTTGCAACAGAAAATACTGGAAGGGTCTGGTAAACACTGACCTTGAGTTTGGGAATTGTGGTTCATATACATCCAGAGAGCACTGTGGATTCAAACAATGATTGATCTGGACCAAACTTGGCACAAATACTCAATATGCCCAAATGCAAACACTAGTGGAGTTTGGGGAAAATACACCTTGACATTTGGGAGTTGTAGTTGCTGGGATTTATAGTTCACCTACAATCAAAGAGCATTCTGAACTCCACCAATAAGAGAATTGAGCCAAACTTCTCACACAGAACCCCAATCACCAACAGAAAATACTGTGTTTTTTATGGTCTTTGGTACCCCGCTGACACCCCATTGCAACCCCCAGGCTGAGAACCACTGATCTAAAGTGTAATCCCACTTCCTTTTTAAAAATAAGACAAGGTAAAGCACCTTTTCTGCACATGAAAAATTCTCCAGTCATTATACTTCTTCATGGAATCATGAGTTGGAAGAGACCTCATGGGCCATCCAGTCCAACCCCCTGCCAAGAAGTAGGAAAATCACATTCAAAGCACCCCTGACAGATGGCCATCCAGCCTCTGCTTAAAGGCCTCCAAAGAAGGAGCCTCCACCACACTCCAGGGCAGAGAGTTCCACTGCTGAACAGCTCTCACAGTTAGGAAGCTCTTCCTAATGTTCAGGTGGCATCTCCTTTCCTGTAGTTTACAGCCATTGTTCCGTGCCCTAGTCTCCAGGCCAGCAGAAAACAAGCTTGCTCCCTCCTACCTATGACTTCCCCTCACATATTTATACATGGCCATCATGTATGCCTTCTCGTCTGTCGTGTTTCAGTGAAGGATGTTGAGTATTCTGTAGATGCCAGGCAAAGCGTATGATTGTTACCTCACTAGACAGAGTAGACTTTTTTGATCATAGGTGGGGCGTTTAGTCCAAAACATCAAGATAATATCAGATTGGGGTTGATTTTTTTAGAGAAGATAGTGAGGAAAATCAGATTATCCAAAACAGCTTCATGTGAAATTAGCAAGGACTACCATATATTGTTGCCTACTTCCTACTATGCATGCAGAGCTCTCAAAATGTTTTGCTGTTCATCTCCCTGAGGGCCCTTCCATACTGCCCTTTATCTCAGTATCCGATCCCAGATTATCTCCTTTAAATTAGAATATATGAGTCCCCACTGCCAGATAACCTGGAATAAACAGATAATCTGGAATCACATCCTGGGATAAAGAGGCAGGGTGGAAGGGTTCTTTGTGCTTTGTTGTGTGCTTTCAAGTCATTTCTGAGTTGTGATTCTAGGGTAAAATTGTCATGGACTTTCTGGGCAGAATGTATGCAGAGATGGTTAGCCCTTGTGTTCCTGGAAGGTGGAGAGTGCACGACTTGCACAAGGTCACCCAGTGGGTATCCATGGCTGAGCAGGGATCTACATCTTAGGGCCATACTACACAGCCCTCTATCCCAGAATATCAAAGCAGGAAACCCCACAATATCTGCTCTGAACTGGGTTATCTGAGCCCACACTGAGGTGGAAGGGAGGTGGGCAACAGGGAAACAATGAAGAAATGTCTAGTTGACTGGATTAAGAATGGCCGGTGTTTGCCAAATGGCTGGGCAATAGCTTTAGGCTCTCAAGCCTGGCCTGAGTTATTGTTTGATTCCTTGAATAAACATTCTTATCTAGCCCCAAGAGGCTAGGTCCTTTGTCACACTGTCCTGCAAATATGGAGTTCATTTATGAAGTAGATACTAGTTTCGGGAGATCAGGATGTGGCACAGCAGGGAGGCGGATGACAAATCCCCGGTTCCTTGCAGATGGAGAGGTGTCCTTTGTGTTGGGTGATCCAAAGTGTCCATAGACCCCATCATTCCGGATGGCCTGGCTATTAGCTCTCCGAGGTCTGGTCAGACAGAACCATTGACTTATTGTCCATGCAAATGGGATTGGTGAAATCCTTTGTCAGCCACTCTAAATTGCTCAACAACAACACTACCATATATTCTTGTTCAAAGCAGATAATGTGGGATTTTCTGCCTTGATATTCTGGGATATAGGGCTGTGTGGAAGGGCCCTTGGTCTCCCAGTGTCCTAGAACAGTGCTCAAACCACTATACCATGCTTACTCTCCATAGCGTTCTACCCTTGGCAGTTCTAATTAGAGCTGATCCTCAAAATAACTGGAGGGCCAAAGGTTCCTTTAGGTGAATTATTTACTTCTGCTACTAAGAATGGTTTTGCACAAGGAAAATTGTGTACTTCTGCTTTCTATGCCAATGAGTAGATATGAGATACTTTGAGCCTGTTTACAATGCCTTCTGAGTCAATATTGCATACTTTTTGATCCAAATTGAATTCTTTGACCTAAAAAATAATAATCAGATGGCATTGTCTAATAATGGTTGAATCCTTTATCCTTTTATTGATGAATGTAAATGTTAACGCCATTACTTTTTTGATATTCTCCAAGTAGGTTAATACTGGGGGTTATTTTTACTGGGGAAACTTTGTTGTTATTATGCTCACTGATTGATAATTTGGTCCAATTATTTAATGTAATGTCCACATTTAATAGACTGACTTTCTTCAACTGAAATCCCTCTATATATGTTTTGTATTGACACTCCCAGAATCCCTGACAGTTGGCTATGGTGATGAGGAATTGGTGTGAGTTAACATCCAAACCATGTAAAGTACAATAAGTTGGGGAGGCTGATTGGCCCAAGATCTACAAGTGATTCCCTTTTTTTATTTTCTGCTAGACATTTGAATTCTTGATTAAGGTAGTTGTGTTGCCTGTTCTATTCTTTAATATCCCTTCAGGAAGTGCATGTATGTATTACAAGTATTTATGCATGCAAGCAAGGTACTAGGCCATGTACATATCTGTGTTTGGAGAGCAAAATGTTTCTCCCACCCCTGCTATAATCCAAATTTTCCTGGATCATGCAAAACCTATCCTTAATTACTAGTGAAGTCTCATATTCTATGTGCATGTAAGACTTCCAGCATTAATCACTCTGTTATTGCTACAACTAGTCATAATCCCTTGATAAATATATCATTTTCTGATCATGCGAATGCCTATACAATGTGAGACAGCCAGTATGGTATAGTGTTTGAGTGTTGTACTTGGACACTGGGGGAAACAGAGTATGAAACCCTATTTATTTATTTATTTTGCTGCTGTAGACAGCCCCTTGACAGATATTCAAGCCAACATGGCCAATGAGTAGGTTTGATGATCTAAAATCCAAAGGCTGAGAATGATTTTCTGAAGGTATTAAGTACTTTGGTCACATAATGAGAAGACAGGAAAGCTTAGAGAAGACAATGATGCTTGGGAAAATGGAAGGAAAAAGGAAGAGGGGCCGACCAAGGGCAAGATGGATGGATGGTATCCTTGAAGTGACTGGCTTGACGTTGAAGGAATTGAGGGTAGTGACAGTCGATAGGGAGCTCTGGAGTCCATGAGGTCACAAAGAGTTGGAAGTGACTGAATGAATAAACAATAATTAAGTACCCACTTGTCAACAAGGTTCCAATTAGTATAATGCATTGATACAATCATGAGAGCTAAGAGGCAGGAGAGGCACATGCGCAGAACTTGTGAAAGGAAGCTAGGTATTAGAGAAACAGGTTGATCTGCAGTTTTTAGAAGGGGAAATATGAGATCTTTGTGGGGCTTTATTAATCCCATAATCTGCACTTTGCCTAATAGGATTTTAATCTTGTTGTCCATGACAAATTTGATACCATTCTCTCAATTCTGTGGCCCAACATATTTTAAGAGAAACCCAGTCCCCTGGCATCCCTCATCATATTTTTCCTCTCCTCTGAAAAATATCTTAAGGTGTACCCCACTGTGTTTGTTTTTTGTTTCAGCACTAAGTGCTTATCCTGCCTTTCTCCTGATATAGAAACTCAAGATGACTAACAAAAAATATGAACATAATAAAAATGACACCTGGCTTGAAAACAGTACATATGAAAGGGGTCTAGGAGTCTTGGTAGATCATAAGCTGAAAGACTAGAACACAGGAATGGATTCAAATTACAGGAAAAGAAATGCCACCTAAACATTAGGAAGAACTTCCTGAGAGTAAGCGCTGTTCGGCAGTGGAATATGGTGCCTTGGAGTGTGATGCAGTCTCCTTCTCTGTAGGTTTTTAAACAGGAGACAGATGGCCATCTGTCAGGAGTACTTCGATTGTATTTTCATGCATGGCAGGGGGTTGAACTGAATAGCCCTTTGTGAGCACTTTCAACTCTGATTCTACGTTGCAAATTAAAATGATGTAAATACATTAAAATAGTAGAACAAAAAATAATTCTTTGTGCTTAAGTTAAGCCACTTTGAGTCTCCTTGTGGAGAGAAATAATTAAACATAATAAGTCTAAAGTTGGACTATAGCACAGTTCTGAGCTTTGACAGGTTGTAACTAGGCAACTTTAAAATACAACAACTTTGAATTCCATCACAGTGAGAATTATGATTTAAGAACTACATTAAAAAGCCACTGTCCATTTATGGCAAGCAGGAAACACTTCCAAAGGGCCATGTGTTCCAATATTTGTAGACTGGAAGAGACCGGGTTTATTTTTACCACTTCATACTTGTTGGCTGTTGGAGGAGGTGATATCTCCTAACTCTCCTGAAGATGTATTGGTTTCATGTTTGAAGATTATTTTCTGGACGGAGAAGTCGAAACAAATGTATTTGATGTGGATTCTTTTGAGACACAGACAGCATCGCATTCCATGCATAAAGGCGCCATAGCATCACTTGGGTGCACACTCTCTCAGACCTACCTTAGTCACTTAATTTTGGTGAAAGTTCATTGTGTGACAATGTATGAGAGACCACACGAAAAGTCTGCTCTAACTTGACTTTAGTTAGGAAGGTACGGTAATAATATTTCTTGTTACTTAGTGACTAAAACAATTTAACAGCTGTAAATAATGGCATCCGGGTAAGCAATCAATTTGAATACTTTAAGAAAATCTGCAATAATTAAGTTATTAGTTTTGAGGCAGCTGACGGGGGGAAACCATTACATTTGATACAGCCTAACACGTTATTCTGAAATAGTTACAGACATAATTCCAAGAGGACTTCCCATCCCAGTTATAGCGCTTAAAGTTGCATAAATACTTATTTTTTTACTTTCTCGAAATTCACTAACGTCATAAATCTTAACTATCTGTACCAGAAAAAATGCTTTAAGTACCACATGATACCAAAGATACAAAACCACAAGGGATCCCAGCTAGGGACAGAGCAGGTAGAGGCAGCGGTGGCCGTGAAAAGGTTGGTGGGAAGTCCAGGCAGAGAGGTGCAGCTTCATGCCAGCCTTTTCATGGCCACCACTACCTTGCATTGTTTTGTTGTTTATTTGTTCAGTCACTTCTGACTCATTGTGACCTCACGGACCAGCCCACACCAGAGCTCCCTGTCGGCCGTGGCCACCCTCGGTTCCTTCAAGGTCAAGTAAGTCACTTCAAGGATACCATCCATCCATCTTGCCCTTGGCTGGCCCCTCTTCCTTTTTCCTTCCATTTTCCCCAGCATCATTGTCTTCTCCAGGCTTTCCTGTCTTCTCATTATGCAGCCAAAGTACTTCATCTTTGGCTCCAATATCCTCCCTCCAGTAAACAGCCGAATATTATTTCCTGGAGTATGGACTGATTGGATCTTCTCGCGGTCCAAGGCACTCTCAGAATTTTCCTCCAGCACCACAGTTCAAAAGTGTCTATCGTCCTTCGCTCAGCCTTCCTTATGGTCCAGCTCTCGCATCCATAGGTTACTATGGGGATTACCACTGCCTTAACTATGTGACCTTTATTGCCAGTGTGATATCTCTACTCTTCACTATTTTATCGAGATTGGTCATTGCTCTCCTCCCAAGAAGTAAACGTCTCCTGATTTCCTGGCTGCAGTCTGCGTCTGCAGTAATCTTCGCACCTAGAAATACAAAGTCTGTCACTGCGTCCACATTTTCTCCCTCTATTTGCCAGTCTGGTTGCCGTAATCTTGGTTTATTAAATGTTTAGCTGTCTTGCATTATATTTGACGGCAAATCCTTTTTTTGTACCTTCAAAATTGAGGTATACATTACACTGGATGGTGAATCATACTCGAGTAAATACAGGTATGGTATGTATTTTTTTATGGGAATAAAATAAACCACTCTGTACCAAATCACACCACTTGTCAATCAAACCCATTCTAGTTTTCTAGAATTTTAGAACCAGCAAAGGTCCCCCCCCCCATAGCCACTAATTAATCCTTCTATAAAGAAACTGATACTAAGGCCTCAACTTGTCTCTTTCTGAACGTAAAGATGTACTCAAATCCGTTTGAAAACATCCTGTCATTTTAGTAGTAAGCCTCCAATAGCATCAAAGGATGTGGGCCAGGACTAGATCTTGGTTTATTAATAACATGCAGGTGGTGTGTGTTATTAAAATGACTTCCAGAATCAGTTTCTGCTTTAAATACTATGGCTCATTCTAAGTTCAGCACCTTCCCTTTGCTCTTGGCCACCACTCAACATACACAAACATCAGTCTGCTGCTTAACAACAGGAAATGCTTATGACAAAAGGCTACTTCATGTGCTTCTTGGCCTGGAACAATTGTTCATTGATGGGATTATTCTCTGCTCCTCTCACATGAACAACTTTCTCTAAACAGTGTTTGACTTGCTCTAGTTGTTGCCAGGTATGTGAACCAGAGCTTCCCTCCAGCCCTAACAGCTTGCTCCTGGATTGTTGCTTGCTCTGTATTCTATTTCCACAGTCATCTTTCTGCACTTTTGGAGATATAAAAAAAAAATCCCCCATGCAACATGCTACTTCAGAAAGCATTGTCAAATTCTGGGCATGGGATTCTCTTGGTGAGATAAAGTATGTAAATATGCCTTACATGTTGATATGTTTCTTTTTTAGATGTGGTGTAAGGAGTTTTTATTTTTCCTTTTGTGCTCAGTCCAAAACATTCATCTGCAGTTGTTGAGCTCCAGGAGTGCCCACGGCTGTTTACCTGTTGGGAGGCAATTTAAAAATGAAAACTGTTTCCAGGGGAAAGAAAAAGATAAAGATGGTGCACTCTATAGTCAAACATTTCTTTCTTTCCCCTCTAAACCAAAAATAGCTGCTGCTTCTTTCTCTCAATAGCCTCCATATTTTACTTTATCCAGCAATATGCAGCAGCAATAGGAGGCTCCGTCCTGGAGTCTGACAACCAACAAGGTCCTGTCCGTCCTGGGCCTGGTCCTGTTCAACATCTTTATTAATTACTTAGATGAAGGGCTAGAAGGCATGATCATCACGTTTGCAGACGACACCAAATTGGGAGGGATAGCCAATACTCCAGAGGACAGGAGCAGGATTCAAAACGATCTTGACAGATTAGAGAGATGGGCCAAAAC
This sequence comes from Anolis sagrei, assembly GCF_037176765.1. NCBI lineage: Eukaryota > Metazoa > Chordata > Lepidosauria > Squamata > Anolidae > Anolis > Anolis sagrei. The sequence goes on from NC_090034.1 coordinate 86,874,701, forward strand.
TAGCAAAATGAAGTTCAACAGTGACTGTGCAGGTACAGCTGTACCAGGAGCTCCAATTTTGTTTGCTTTGCATCTAATGTTTGTTGTAGTCCTAAGTTTCAGGGACTCTGCAGATAGGTGGCTTCTTTTGGCTGCAATCATAGGGCAAGCCACCTGTCAATTATAGTTAGGTTCCCTGGCCCCGCCCCCTTTGGATTTTTGGAGGGAATAAGAGCCTTTTTGAGGTCAGTCCACACAGAGAAGCTTTCCATGCAGGACATAATACCAAGAGCTCCTGTAGAAAGCTTCGTATTCTACGGCTTGGCCGGGGAGATATACAGCCTACAGCTTGGCCGGGGTTATACAGCCCACAGCTTGGCCAAGGATCATACAGCCTTACAGCTCCTTTGCTGAGGGACTTCGGCCAGCCATCACTGAAACCTGAACTCCTTTTCCCTTGGAAGTCTACAAAGCTCTGCTTGGTAAGGGTCACTCGCGGAAGCCAGAAGCAGTTGGTACCGGGTGCAGGGGCTCCACGCTTACAGAGGCAAAGACAGACTGCCCAGATTAGAAGTTAAGGATTTCCCCATTAGTTAAATTACAGTTTATGAAGATAGTGCCTGTTCCCTGTGGACAAGCTTGAGAGAGAGCCAATAGACTGTTAAGAAAGCTTTAAAGTACCTGTTTGTTTTCATTAATAAAGAACTTTGTTGAACCTTTAAGTATTCTAAAGACTGTGTTTTAAGGAAATCCAAAGGTCTTTAATCTGAGGCAGCCGCAGCGTCCCGTTGGGCACACAGAATTTATGTCCTGTCTACAGTTTTATGCACAGGAGCAGCGTGCGACAACACAGTGACAAATGCAAGATACTCCACTTAGGCAGAAAAAAACGAAATGCAAAGATACAAAATGAGGGACCATGCCTGGCTCGAGAACAGTACGTGTGAAAAAGATCGTGGAGTCCTCATGGACAGCAAGTTAAACATGAGCCAACAATGTGATGTGGCGGCCAAAAAAGCCAATGGGATTTTGGCCTGCATCAATAGGAGCATAGTGTCTAGGTCCAGGGAAGTCATGCTACCCTTCTATTCTGCTTTGGTTAGACCACACCTGGAATATTGTGTCCAATTATGGGCACCACAATTCAAGAGAGATATTGACAAGCTGGAATGTGTCCAGAGGAGGGCGACTAAAATCATCAAGGGTCTGGAGAACAAGCCGTATGAGGAGCGGTTTAAGGAGCTGGGCATGTTTAGCCTGAAGAAGAGAAGGATGAGAGGAGATATGATAGCCATGTATAAATATGTGAGAGGAAGCCACAGGGAGGAGGGAGCAAGCTTGTTTTCTGCTTCCCTGGAGACTAGGACAAGGAACAATGGCTTCAAACTACAAGAAAGGAGATTCCATCTGAACATGAGGAAGAACTTCCTGACTGTGAGAGCCGTTCAGCAGTGGAACTCTCTGCCCCGGAGTGTGGTGGAGGCTCCTTCTTTGGAAGCTTTTAAACAGAGGCTGGATGGCCATCTGTCAGGGGTGATTTGAATGCAATATTCCTGCTTCTTGGCAGGGGGTTGGACTGGATGGCCCACGAGGTCTCTTCCAACTCTATGATTCTATGATTCTAAGGTTTGGGGGAAGATGCACAACTATGCAGACACAACGTTATGCTTGATCTAAAACCCTGTGTTTACTCCTCTTGTACAATGCAAGAAGAGTGATGTTGAATCACGCCAAAGGCCTATCCAGGTCAGTAACTTATCCAAACCAGATACTTATGGAGCCCAGAAGATTTTAAGCAGCTCATATTGCAGAGGCATACTGTCTCTGACACTGAAAATAATATATAACCATTGCAACCAGTTGCTAGTGATACCCTCATTCTCAATAAATGCTTATAATCGCCATTAAAGTCACTCAAGTTAATATCTTAGCTGCATTTGTGTGAACTGCAGCTAAGCTTAAGGAGAATCAGGGAAGCCCAGGAACAGGTGGATAGTAGATTATGTCCTTACTCCTGCTAATAGAGTTCAGACCAAGGGAAGTAATAATGGCCCTTTATTCTATTTTGGTCAGATCTCAGCTAGAATCTATGTTCAGTTCCTATCATGACAATTCAAGAAGATATTGACAATCTGGAATATGTCTAGAAAACAGCGATCAAAAGAAAACCACATCCTATGAAGATCAACTTGGGAAGCTCACAAAATAGAAGACTGAGAAGTGACATGATAGCCATCTTTAAATATCTAGAGATGCCATGTAGAAGACAGATCAGAGTAGTTTTAGATCAGTGGTTCTCAACCTGTGGGTCCCCTACAACTCCCAGAAATCCCACCCAGTTCACTAGCTGTTAGGATTTCTAGGAGTTGAGGGCCAAAACATCTGGGGACCAACAGGTTGAGAACCACTGTTTTAGATGCTGTTTTAGATACTAAGCAATTATTTGAATTGCAAGAGAAGAGATTCTACTTAAACAGAAGGAAGAACCTCCTGATGGTAATTGCTGATCAACAGTTCAAAAGACTACCCCAGAAGGTGGTGGACTCTCTTTCCTTGGAGGTCCTTATTGAGGAATGAAATATTCTAGTGATATTTTTGTGTGGTAGGGTTGGACTAAATTCCAGTCCCTTCCAACTGTGTGGTTTTAACCTAGAAGTCCTCAGACATGCTGGACCACTGACCATGTGCACCCAAACTCTACTACAACATCGTAAAAGTCCCTATACACAATTAAGGGATCCAGATGCTTTTCAACTCCTCATAACATTTTTGGATTCTGGTTTGTTATTGCAACACAGGAGGAAGATGTGGTTGAAAACAATGAAATGCTGGTGATCGTTCTCTGTTAGGTTGCCTCACTGGTGGTCTAGCAAGAAAAACTGACAGTCTTTTCTTCCTCTTTCTCTTACAAATGGAAAAAGAGAGTTGGAAGCAGTTAAAATCATCTTCAAATGTTTGTCAGTGTCCAAAGTTGAATAGCCTATGTTGGACTGCAATGGCTTTGGGTCAAATGTTGCCCACATGGGGAAGTACAATGCCAAATTTAGATGCTGATAATAAGCAATATTCTCACTGTATACAAATTAAAAGCATACTCTCAGGCAGCCCTAAGCCATTGAGGACCACAGCTTGGAAATGTTGCCCCTTTTTTGGACCTCAGCTCCTAGACTCCCACAACCAACATGATTGTATTAATTTTGGGGATTTGGAAGTTCTAATTCAAAAAGCACACCCCCAAGATCTGCAAGCTGGGTAGCTAGGATGGTGGGTGCAAAGATATTCACTCCTAAGTACTCTCCTGCAAAACTGTATACATATACAACTGCGTGGGAAGGAATAAGTAGCTGCAGTCAGTAGCATTACGTACTTTTGCATGTTACTCAGAGTGCAGCAAAATTAACATATAAATCAGCTTTGCTGTTCCCCTTGAATTGCTAGCAAAGGTTGATCTACAACTTGGCCCCTTTTTTTCTGACTGTGTAACAACTTAAAAATGTCCCAAAGCTGCAGCAAATATAAGTATGGAGGAGGAAACTTCATTATCTGAAACACTCAGTAACCATATGGATAGGTCTAATCACACTCGTACTTCCTTTTCTTATGTTACCAGTACCATATATACTCGAGTATAAGCCGACCCAAATATAAACCGAGGCACCTAATTTTACCACAAAAACTGGGAAAATGTATTGACTCGAGTATAAGCCTAGGGTGGGAAATACAGCAGCTACTGGTCAGTTTCAAAATAAAAACAGATACCAAGAAAATTGCATTAATTGAGGCATCAGAAGGTTAAATGTTTTTGAATTACATAACACTGTAATTTAAGGTAAGGCTGTCCAATTCTGATTCTAACCTTCTTCAACGTAAATGTGCTTATGTATCCTTCCAATAAGAATAAAGAGAGTAACATAATGTAATAATAATAATAATAGAGTAAAATAATGGAAATGTAGTAAAATAATAAATGTAATAATAACAATAATAAATAAAGTCAAATAATACATGTAATAATAACAATAATAAAGCAAAATAATAATGTAATCAAAATAATAATAGAGTAAAATAATAAATGCAATAATAATAATAATAAATATAGTAAAATAATACATGTAATAATAATAATAATAATAATAATAATAATAACAGAGTAAAATATTAACTAACGTTGACCCGAGTATAAGCCGAGAGGAACTTTCTCAGCCTATAAAAACGGCTGAAAAACTAGGCTTATACTCGAGTATATACAGCATATTTTTTTCTCATAAAGAAGGCCTAGTAATGCTGAATAAGTGGTATAATTACATTACAGAAGCAGCAACATGTTTGCACCAGGTGCAATATAAGATTGTGAAATCAACCAACAATCTGGACATTTGCTGAATATTACATTGGATGAGAGTACCAGTTTGTTTTCCTGGCCCTCAGAAAACAAAATGTCCTGATCCAACCCTGATCTTATGCACATCCCTGGCAGCAATTGAGCTTCTGCTTCTACTATTATAGTGTCCTTAGAGTGTTAGCTCATTGTTTGGCTCTGAGCGGAATATAGAAACATGACAGAGTCTTCTAGAATGGCTAGTAACTATGATAAGACACAAGGGAGAAGTAATCTAGTTGTAATTCATGAAATGGTTGGGGAATCAGATGGAAGAACTGGATCCTGCTGAGCCATGCCTGATTTTCTCTCTCTCTCTGTCTCTTCAATGCAAGCTCCCGCTGGCATTGCACATTTTTGTTGCAACATCAAGTACAGCTGAACAGTAACTCCTGTAGACAGTTAAACAGATTTTGGCCTCAAAGATCATAACTCAATAATAATGGAAGGTAGGCAACAATCTTGATATCTCCTTCCAAGGCTTCTCAGAACCCAAAAAACTGAACTCCCTGGTTTTTATAGCAGGGACAAGAGAATAGGTGGTTCTGGGGAAGTTATTGGAATGCAACTTGCATCAGCCACAGCCAAGGTAGCAAATGGTGAATCGTGACAGGACTTGTACTTTGATGATGTCAGAGGAATTACACATAGCTCCCCTCTGCTCTACAGGGTTCAGTCATCGCCAATGTCAGGGCTTGTGAATAAAAGGATAAGTGCCTCTGAGAACGCAGAGAGCACTTTTGCCTCCTGACATCAGGCAGCTACATCCCCTCTTGACATTTTGCAGATAGAGGAGGACACTTATCTAATGAGAAGCCAAGATGTCAAATCAAATCATTTATTTCGGTCATAGACCAGCACAGGAAATAAAAGTCACAGTTTCATACAAACTTTGTATGTTTAGTACATTAACAATATAAATACTGAAGCACAATAGGGGTGAGGGAGTGGAAGGGGAAATAAGGTAAAAACATACAATGTGCAGGTCTATCAGCAAATGATAGATTCAAAGAAGATGATTACTGGATACACAGTTAACTTTTGAGACGTATTATTGTATAGACATATAGATGTATTATTCTGGTTAAACTGTTACAAGCCAAACAGGAGTAAATAAAACAACACTGCCCTACAATGTCTTATCAACTGATCTAAAAGAAACCATGCCAGCAGGTGAAATGGCACAATATACAGTTGTTGTTTATTCGTTCAGTCTCTTCTGACTCTTCATGACCTCATGGACCAGCCCACACCAGAGCTCCCTGTCAGTCACCACTCCCAGCTCCTTCAAGGTCAAGCCAGTCTCTTCAAGGATACCATCCATCCATCTTGCCATTGGTCTGCCCCTCTTCCTTTTTCCTTCCTTTTCCCCCAGCATCATTCTCTTCCCCAAGCTTTCCTGTCTTCTCATGATGTGGCCATCTTTGCCTCTAATATCCTTTCCTTCAGTGAGCAGCTGGGAATTATTTCCTGGAATCTGGACTGGTTGGATCTTCTTACGGTCCAAGGCACTCTCAGAATTTTCCTCCAACACCACAGTTCAAAAGTGTCTATCTTCCTTTGTTCAGCCTTCCTTATGGTCCAGCTGTCACATCCATAGGTTATTACCATTGCTTTAACAATGTGGGTCTTCGTTGCCAGTGTGATGTCTCTACTCTTCACTATTTATCAAGATTGGGCAGTGTATGCAAGATAGTCTCAAGCGAGATACTCTCAAAATAGTCAAAAGAGTATCTGTTTATCAGTTGAACTGCCAAACATGCTTTGGCTTTTTTTCTAAATTAAAGCAACACAGCTAAGAACTGCATATTTAAAGTTTATTAGGGTAAACTGTAGGGGTTTTGTGTGTGTGTGTGTATGTATGTGTGTGTCAGGAGCGACTTGAGAAACTGCAAGTTGCTTCTGGTGTGAGAGAATTGGCTGTCTGCAAAGACATTGCCCAGGGGACGCCCAGATGTTTTAATGTTTGACCATCTGTGTGGGAGCCTTCTCTCCTGTCCCCACATGAGGAGATGGAGCTGATAGAGGGAGCTCATCCATGCTCTCCCCGGATTTGAACCTGCGACCTGTCAGTCTTCAAGTCCTCCTGGCACAAGGATTTAACCCACTGCGCCACCCGGGGCTCCTGTAACTGTAGAGGTGATGCAGATATATGATCTGGATCGGGATCTTGTTAACAGCTTGCTTATTTTAACTTATGTTGTACTGTATGTGTATATGTTTGTCAAATGTTTTTGATACGGCCAATGGGCTAATCAATAAAATATACTACAGTGCCAAACATGATTTGGCTTATAGTTGCTTTTAAGGCCTTCTTGAGGGGGCATCACAAACACTTTCAGAAATGTCTAAGCAAAGGGAATCTAAAACTATGTACACCGTGTGTGTGTAGATCTGTGCCAGCTGGAAATAACAAATAGATTTGGGCCTCAATTATGATGCCCTACTTGCTGACAAAGTTCAACAGGTTATGTTGGCTAAACCACAATTAAACATGGGAGGGAAGAACTAGCCACACATACCAAATTTAGCCTCTCAATTCGTTGAGAACAGTGTGATCTTATATAAATAAAAATGTAATGTTCGTTTGTGGGATTAACATAACTCAAAAGCCACTGGACGAATTGACAACAAATTTGGACACAATGCACATATCAGGCCAACAAGTGACCATCACTCATAAAAACACTGAAAAACATAGTAGAAAATACTTAAAAAGCAAAAAAACAACAACTCCAAAATACATTACAAACCTTGCACAAAACCATATATATATACACAAACACACATATACACAAATATATACACACATATATACACAAAAAAACACATATACACAGAATGGGCCACAGCAATGCATGGTAGGGGATGGCTAGTGAATCAATAAAATAATAACACCCCAAAATAAAGGTGGCTACCCTCAGAGGGCTGTTATAACAATAAAAATGGGGAGGAGGAAAGAAAGGATATAAAAATGACAAAAAAATACCGTGGACCTCTGGAACTCTTTCTGAAGAAATCCAGTGACACAATTTTGAACTGGAGGAGTGATTAAGGCAATTACTAATTGTACCCGTCCAGTGAGAGAGAGAAACAACAACGTAGCACATGTTTCGAAACCCTTCTGACTGTAAGACAAAGTTGGAAATGTAATTAGGTATTAATTGGACTTTATTAGACTCTAAACAACTATGTGAATGCATTTGTTCTACTGAATGCCTGCAGCAGATCATAATCAAGTTCTATTTTCTTCCACCCCAGTCTGCAGCATCCCTGTGTAAAGAAAGCAAGTGGGTGGGTGGAGTGCTAAGTGGAAAAGAAAAAATAACTTTGTGAGAAAGCAGTGCTGGCCCCTAGTGTGAGCAGAAGCCAGCTCTTGTATATAAATAGTCAAGTTCAGGAAAAGGCTCTTTCCGCTTGGCTGTCAGAACACTGTGAATCAACAGCTTTTTTTGAGCAGGAAATAAAAAGATAGACTGCCTGTTCCTTTCCATTGTAAAGCTCCACATCTAGTCCATTTTTAAAGGGACTGGGCATTCACATCCATCTGTTTTTGTGTTTCCGATGCCTATCCATTTCCAACCACTCCACTGAAGATGATTTGCTTGTGATATCTATATTCTAAATTTCCTTCAGCGAGCTAACAGAGTCTGACTAGCTCAGGGTGACATGGTAAGTTTCACAGCTCAATGGGGACTAGAATCTGAACATCCCAAGATCCAACCATCAACCAAATCATTATACCATACACAAATGACTGGCATTTCTCTGCTACCTCCCAACAGAAGTCAATGTGTCTCCATTCCTGTTGAGTTTGTTGTGGTAAGCGATGAAGACTGTGTTGTTTTACATTGCATTTCATCCTTAAAATCAGAGATGGCTGCTGATTTGAAGGACCAAAGGCAATGTAAAACAACACAGAGATTGCTTCTCTCATAGACAAAAGCAGAATTATGGAAATTCTTTTATTTTCTTTTTTTAAAAGAAATTAATAAGTTGTTGCAAAGATCTCCAAAAGTAAAATATTGTTGATAAATAAATATAGTTGTTCATTGTGCAATTTTCTATTTAAAAATCCTATCCCCCTCAAAAGAAAGGGAAAGATGCTCCTGAAAAGGCCACAAAAAGCCCCAAATAACAAGAATAGAGAGAGAGGAGGGGTTTAAAGGAGCACCTAATTATGTTCTTGCCGAAGCACTTCTTCCACCTCACTGCTCACTGGAAATCTAGTCTGGTGATTCTAATTCCACTGGATCTTCTTAAAGAAAAGCCACGGAGTATTGCATGCATGGGTACACATATTTTACTTCAAGCAAGACTAGGTTAAGAAAGAAAATGAACTAAAACGATTCTCTAACCAAAAATCCTGGTTCTAGGAGAATGTACTCAGCTTGAAAAGCGTGAAGCACAGGACCTTGACAGTGATTCAATAAGGTCTCCAGGAGCAGTCAAGCACCTTCTTAGGAATCGGAGCTCTTGTTCATTTATTTATTTATTTATTTATTTACAGTATTTCTATTCCACTCTTCTCACCCCACAGGGGACTCAGGGCAGATTACAATGCACATATATATGACAAACCTTCAATGCCATTTAGACATACAAGATATATAGGCAGATACAGAGACAATTTAACATTTCAGCTTTTCCGGCTTCATGAGGGTATGCTCGGTTCCAGCCTCAGGGGGAGCTGCTGCTTCACCGTCCACTTGTGACACCTGGTCCTTTAATGGAGTACTTCCTCATTCTTCTGCACAGCTGCTGGACGGTTTTATGGTGTCGTAAATTAGTTAAATTAGCCTCCCCGCAGAAAGCGGTACAGAAATTTCCAACTTGACAGATGCAACTGTCTTTCGGGCTGCATTGGTCAACAACTAGCTAGACTATTAATGGTCGGGGCTTACTCTGATCTGAGCTGGCTTCAAACTTATGACCTCTTGGTCAGTGGTGATTTTATGCATCTGGCTACTAACTAGCTGCACCACAGCCCGGTCCCAATGAGCAATTGTTTATTAATACTTAAGACTATAGGCTATTTGCATACCAATAAATACAATACAAAAGTACTCCCTAAAATAGTTATTAATTTACAGCATTTATATACCGCTCTTCTCACCCCTAGGGGGACTCAAAGCGGTTGGCATATAGATATTGCTAACTAAAATGCAATATCATTAAAATAAAATAAAAACCTACATTATATATACACAATATATTGTATATGGAATAGCAAAGTATATGGAATAGCAAAGTACATTATTCAATAAGCTTCCCGGATTCAAACCTTACTGCAGTTCCACCTCATGTGGATGAATTCACCTTTCCCAACCATTTCCAACAACTATCTTTTGATTTATCTTTGGAGATTTTTGATAATATCACTGGTGTTAGGTACCATCTATAAAAAATCTTGTACCCACTTTCTTTAAGGTCGATAGCGTATGTATATTTAATTTTTCTTTGCCAGATTTCTTCCCAATCCGCTAGGGGTATGGAGTGGCCTATGTCTCTTGACCAGTTTATCATATTGTTTTTTATTTGCTCCATTTCAGTGGTCCATATTAGGAGTTGGTTGTATATTTTTTATGATTTTTGTGTCTGAATCTAGTATTTTGTCCCAAAAGGTTTTTTTCGTTCCAAATCCTATTGTGTTGTCTATCTGGAAATTTTGCTTAATTTGGTGATAATGAAACCATGAGATGGAGGAGTCCAACAGGGGCAGTTCTTCCTGTGACTTAAGTATTATCTCCTATCCTCTGACCTTTAATAGTTGGTTGTATGTCAGCAATATGTTCCGAGGAAGTTCTCTTTTATGATAGGCCTCATTAGGTGAAAACCACATTGGGTTTTTTTGATATAGTCTGATTTTGTATTTGTTCCAGGTATGGATAAGAGCAGCTCTTACAGGATGGTTTCTGAAAGATTTCTCTTTTCTTCCCTTCTCTCTCCAGAGATATGCATGCCATCCCTGGTTGATGTCGAAACCTTCTAGGGCTAGAATCTTCCCCCCCCTAATGTTGCCCAATCTCTAAACCAGCTTAAGGCAGCGGCATCATAGTATAATTGGAGTTCTGGTAAAGCGAGTCCCCCTCTTTTTATATCGTCTATTAAGTTTTTTCCGCTTATCCTGTGTTTTTTACCATTCCATATGAATTTAACTATTTCCTTTTGCCATTCTTGTATCAGTGTATTTGTCTTAAGTATCGGGAATGTCTGGAATAGGAACAGGATGTCTGGCAGGATGTTCATTTTAATTGCTGCTATTTTGCCTAGCAGGGAGAGGTTCAGGTATTTCCATTTCTGCAGTTTGATTTTTATTTCCGACCATTTTTTCTCATAGTTATTCTTTATCAGGTGGATATTGCTTGGGGCAATTATAACTCCTAAGTATTTTACTTTCGTGGCTACTTTTATTCCTGTCTTTTCCTGTAGTAGTTCTTTCTTTTCCTTGTTCATGTTTTTTACGATAATTTGTGTTTTTTCTCTGTTTATCTTTAATCCGGCCACTTCCCCGCACTTTTCTATTTCTTGTAGCCACTTGTTCGCATCATTCAGCAGATCTTCTATGAAACACACAATGTCATCCGCGAAAGTGCGTACTTTGTAAGATTGGCCTTTTGTTCTCAGTCCCGTTAATTCGGGGTTTTTCCTTATGTTAGTTAATAATGTCTCGAGAGTCAAAAGGAAAATCAACGGTGAAAGTGGACACCCCTCTCTTGTTCCCTTTAGTATGGGAATGTTTGATGATTGTTGGCCATTGATTGATATTTTTGCCACTTGTTTTGAATAAATTGCCTTAATCGTGTTTAAATAGTAATATCCAATATCCATCTCTTTTAATACGGTGGTGATAAAGTTCCAGTTGACTTTATCGAACGCCTTTTCGGCATCGAGAAACATTAGTGCTATCTCCTTCTGCTTTGTTTTTTCGTAATACTCTATGACATTAACTACGGATCTTATATTATCTTTTAGTTGATGTTTAGGAAGGAACCCTGCCTGATCTTCTTCTATCCTATCATTTAGAAGTTCCTTTAATTTTCTGGCAAGTACCCCAGTAAATATTTTGTAATCTACGTTAAGTAGAGAAATAGTTCTGTAGTTCTTAACTAATGTATTATTGGAATTTTCTTTGTGATTTAGGGAAATTGTTGTTGTATTCCATGAATCTGGTATTTTCCTTCCTTCCATTATGTTATTCATCACTTTTTGTAGGTGTGGTGTTAGTGTTTCTTGGAAGATCTTACAGTATTTAGGTGTGAAGCCATCAGGGCCTGGTGCCTTGTCTGTTGGCATACTTTGTATTATTTTCTTTATTTCTTCTTGTGTGATCTTTTTATTTAATTCTTCCCTTTGGTCTTCCTTTAGTCTTGGTATATGTTATGTTCCTTGGTATTTTCTCGCCCAGTATATTTTCATCTTTGTATAATTCTTTATAGTATTTTACAAATTGATTTATGATGTCATTGGTTTGGAAGTAGATTTTCCCTTTCTCTTCTATTTTTGATATATGTCTACTTTTTTATAGCAATTTTTCTCGCTAGCCATTCTTCTATTTTGTTGGCGTTCTCGAAACGGTACTGTTTTACATATTTAAGTTTCTTCTCTATTTCTTCCAGTTGGAGTATATTCATTTGTTTCCTTAGTATGTCTAGTTGGTGGGTTATTTTTTTGTTATGTGGATCTTCCTTGGCCTGTGATTCGAATTTTATTATTTCCTTCTCGAGTTTTGTGTATTTTTCTCTCTTGATCTTATTTAACCTTGCTCCCTGCTCTATAAGGTACCCTCTCATGAAGGATTTACTGGCATCCCACACAATATCCATAGATGTTTCTTTGTCTGTGTTAAATTTAAAGTATTCCTCCATCTGGGTGATGTTTTTCTCTTGTTGCTTGTGGTCTATTATAAGATTATCTTTTAATTTCCAGTTGTAAAGCTTGTCTTTTTCTTGTTGTAAATTGATTATCATTTCTATTGGGGAGTGGTCCGAATTAATCATTGGCATTATCCTGGATCTCATTATGTTTGATAGTAATGTTTTGGTTGCCCATATCATATTGATGCGAGACCAGGTTTTATATCTATTAGAAAAGAAAGTGTAGTCTTTCTCCTTTTCATGTTGGTGTCTCCATACATCATGTAACCCTAGGTCCTCTTTTAAATTTATAAAGTTTCTAGGCAGTGCTCGCAGTTGCTTTACATTTATCCTTGCCTTAGTTGTGGATTTATCACTCATTGGATCTAACACCCCGTTGAAATCTCCCATAATTATCAACTCTTCATATTCGTGTTCTTCGATATATATTTTTAAAACTTATTAACAAAATTGTCTTTGGATGCATTGGGGGCATATATGGAACAGATCAAGATCGCCTTACCTTCTATCTCAGTTTTTATCCCTAGTATTCTTCCTTCTTGGTCTCTGAATGAAAGTTTAGGTGAGATTTTTTCATTTATGTACATCACTATGCCATTTTTTTGGGAGGGACCGGCTGCATAGAACATTTTTCTCAGAGTTTTTTGTTCTAAATAGGCGATATGTTTGTGTGTAATGTTTGTTTCCTGTAGATAGATCAGATCATAGCCACTTTTTTTTAATTGGTGCCAATTTTTTTCTTTTATTGGGTGAGTTGAGAACATTTACATTATACATATACAATTTAATTTTCCGATCCATAGTTATTTTTATTTTTGTCCTCTAAGTCCACAGCTTTCTTCGCTTCACACAGGTAAAGGGCATAGTCATTTGGCGATTTTTCTCTGGATCTCTTTCTTCTGTTGTCACGTTCCTCTTTCTCTTGCATTTCTGATGTCCCAGGTGTTTCATCCTCATCGTCTGTTGATTTTTGCACTTTATTGTGTTTCCTCTCTTCTTCTCTGTATTTCTCTTCTTCGTGATGTCCTTCCTTCTTAATGAATTTTTCCCAAAAAGCTTTTGCTTTTGATTCAGATGTGAGCCAGTATTTAGTTTCTTTCCATGTAACCATTATTCCTTCTTTTTTCTCCCATTTAAATTTTACATGTCTTTTTTTTAATTAATCTGTCAAAAAATGGTACTTCCGTCTTCTCTCTAAGGTGGTTGAAGGTATCTCCTTTAGGATTACAATTTTGTTTCCTTTGTGATGTATTGGTTCCTTTGTACTTTCTTTCAGTATCTCATCTCTCGTGGTTTTCTTAGAGCAACAGCCTATTACGTCTCTAGGTGTTTTGAATTTTTTAGAGTACTGAGTCTGGATTCTAAACACTCTGTCTAAGTTTGTTTCAATTTCTATTTTGGTTTTTTAAAGATATTTGTTATCATTTCCACTATAGTCTCTTTGATGTTTTCTTCTTCCTCCTCTCTAATGTTTCTAAATCTTAGCTGATGTTCTTTTTCTTTGGCTTCTAAGGATTCCTGTTGGGATTCGATTGTCGTTACTTTCTCCTCCAAGTTGTCAATTTTCTTTTTCATGATTCCTTGTTCTGTTTACATACTCTTGTTTTCTTTCAATAATTCTTTATTTTCTTGTTTTAATTTTTCTATCTTATCTCCCATGGTTTTCATCTTCTCTTTGATTAGTACTTTCAGTTCTTCCTTTATTTATTTCTTTATCCCATTCATTTCCTCTCTTAGTATTGCATTTTGATCTGCTTGGTTGTCTTGTACTTTCTTGACTTCTGACTGGAGTTTCCAAATTTCTTTCAGTAGGTCTTCTATTCCTACTTCTTCTGTAAGAGAGTTTTTTTGGTCGATCCTGTTTCTGTTCCTGTTCCTTTTTTCTCCATATTCTTTAGTATTGTCTTTCTTAATTCTGCTGTTCTTAAGTTGCTGAATTTATTATAGATAAAGCTATGAATTACGTGTGAGTCAATTTATTGTTTGTCTTGTCTATTTCGTTTTATTTTGTTTTATTATTATTTTATATTTATTTTATATTTATTTTATTTTATCTTATCTTATTTATATATTATTTTATTTGTTTATTTGTTTGTTTGTTTTTTATTTTATTATTATCATTATTATTATTTATTTTAATTTATTTTTTCCCTTTTTATTATTACTACTATTATTATTATTATAATATCGAGGTGTAGTTTCCCACTTCGTCCACAGGATGGCAGCACAGATGCGCCTCCAGGGCTAAAGCATGCACTTCTCTATGTGGCCACTTGATGGCAGCAAAGGACTGCAGATGAGAATTTGAGAGCAAGTGTGCACTTCTCTATGTGGCCATGTGATGGCAGCAAAGGACTGCAGATCAGTCTGAAACGCAAGTTTATTATTGTTAGTTTATGTTGTTTTATTTATTTTGTTTATTTATTTATCTTTTTTTGTCTATTTTCCCCATATATATATATATCAGTTGATGCCAATTGATGCCAATTGATTCGTAATTATTTCATGATTTATTTATTTGTTTATTTGTTTATTTATTTTGTTGGTCTTCAGTCCTGCCGGTGAAGTCAATGGGAACTTTTGGAGGGTCGACTCCAAGGTGAGAGGACCCTTAGTTCCCACCAAAGAGGGAACGCTACCTTGGCGAGCCTTCAGAGAAGCCTGATTCCAGCAATTTTATCAATATTAAAAATGGAAACGAGACTCTTGCCAAAGCGAAGAAGAGGCATCGAGGTTTAATGAGCGATTCAGCTGAAACGGATGCAATGCAGTGATAGCTCACATGCAAGGCATACCAGTAGACGCATTTTTATAGGAATTTCCAGGTTTGAAAGTTCCAAAACTCCCGCCCTCTGCCCTCCGCCCGGCTTGCAGGTGATTGGCTGATGGGATTCCAGCTGGGAGGAGGCGCAGCCGCCCTCCCTGCGTCAGGGCCAATCACAGAGCTCCTCCGCTGCACAGGAGCCAATGGGAGATATTTCCCTGCTTCAGCGCCTTGACAAATCAGGAGGAGGGAGGCGGGATGAAAACAGAAACAATGAGCCGGCAAATGAATCAATGGGTGCGATGCCCAGTCTATTGTCCTTGAGTGGAGTTGCGATGATCCTTGATTACTTTCATCCTGACCTTCCTGCCACAATCAGATAAGGCACAAAAGGGGAGGCTGGGGAAATGTCCGGTTTTGAATGAAGTAAACAAAATTGGGAAGGCGGCCCCCTGAGGGGCGTCTCGCTCCTATTGTGAAATGGCCAAAAGTCTGCAGAAGGAGATTCCAGCCTGATGGCCTCAATCCTGGAGCCACATAGGGATTCCAGGTCTTATTGTCCTCGCCAGAGTTCTGGGATATGAGTTTCTTTTGTTGCCCCTGATTGCCCTTTCAACATCTGGCCACTTCCTGGATTGATTTACCCAAGGGAAGGGGGAAGAAGTGATAGGTTTGGGTGTCAGGGCAAGAATAAGGAAAATACATGGGGGAATACAGAAATCCACAGAAATTCAAATATCTACTTCCCCATCCCACCCTGCCAAAGAAATTTAATAAAGAAATTATTTTCAAGCAATATGAGTTCATAGTTCATTTTGAGGAAAGTTCATGAGCGGGAAAGATGTCCTTGCGAGTCCAAAACATTAGGCAGAGCTCTTAAAGCCCAAAAGGAAAGTCTGTTGATTTCCCACTGAGCCATTGGGTGGAATTCTGCCACGCTGGGATCGAAGCTGGTCCTTGGGAAACTACAACTCTCATGAAGGGCAGAAATCCCAAGATCCAGCCGTTCCCCAAAAGCCTCGTGGGGTCCTTGTTGTTGTTAGTGCCTTTGCAATGTGACCAAGACTTAACCCCTACTGTGCAGTCTGGTGCCCTTGCCCTTTGCAGAACTATAAGTCACTATCCCTTATTTGGGGGGGGGGGGTGCTCGACTTCATTCCTTCTTTCAAGGCTGGAAAATGGTCATGCTCATTTTCCCCAAGTCTCCACAATGCTTTAGCACCCGGGGCCTCTCTCTAGACAGATTAGATTGTATTCTGTTGATTATTTTGAGGCCCAATTTAAGCAACATAAGCTTGCAACAGCAGGACCCAGCAGGGTGTGAGAGAGCAGTAGCAGAGTGTCCTTTGGTTTGGAGTGATAAGGAATGAAGTAAGAAGGTGGAGACAGTGGAGGCAGGGGATGATGGAGTCTGTGATGGTAGTCAGCATGGAGTACTCAGGGGTCCCGAGTGAGTCCCCAATGGAGAAGATGGCACATGGTGGAATTCTCCCATTTGGCCACAGGCAGTGGTCCACAGGCCTCCTGGGGACGCTGGCTCCTCCCTTGGAACTTGGGGGAGAAGATGGGGTACAGCTTTGCTACCCCTTCTGGCGTTGCGCTTCCTGGTGACCGCAGACAGGTCTGGCTCTCCATCGTCACAGAGGATGAGGGGTAATGTCTAGGACAGTCAGAAAGAAAGTTTACAGCCCACCCCCACCCCTCTTCCCGGCCCTAGGGTAGTTAGTAGGGAAACAAAGGGAAAACTTCCATACCAAGTGAGGATTGCAGTGGTCTTTTTAGGGTCATCCCCTTGCACAGCCCTGGACAGCCAGGACATCCTTCCTTCACTGTGGGATCCTGGATGCTCCTCCTGCAATGGGGACTCAGATCAGCCTCAAGGGGGAGGCTGTCTCTTCTGGGTGGCATGGAGGTCTGGTCCTGCTCTTTTAGGATTTTCCTGTGTCATCTGGGTCCCAACTGCCACACGGAAAGTCCATAGAGCGCCTCACCCAGGTAGTTGTCCTCAGTGGCAGGAGTGGATTACGGGTCCCACAGTTCGAGATGATGTTTCGGTGGTTTCCTGTGTCTCTCCACTGTGCGGGGAAGACCTCTTCAGACCCTGCTGCCCCCCTCATAACTAAGGCAGTTAGAGGGATAATTAAAACATCTACATACGTGCACTCAGGGAAAAAGGAGGAAGGAAGGGCCAGGAAGGGGGAAAAAGGCATTTGAGGGGCTGTGGAAAGTAAGAGAGAGAGATAGAGAGAGCCTTAACCATAGATGTGGGTGAAACGTCAGGAGAGAATGCTTCTGGAACTTCCCTGGGGAATGATGCTCAGGGTGGGAGGAAGCCCGCTCGAGGCAGGTGTGAACGACACCCTTGGCATGGGGAGAAGAGGGGAAAGAGAGAAACACATTTTTTTCTCCCATCCTCCCTCTTAGGTTTGGGAAGAAAGAGATAAGAGGAAGCAGCAGGCTTTCTCTCGAGGATAGAGAAGAGAATCCACAAAATTCTAGAGTTTGAGGAGGTGGGGGGAGAGAGAGAGGGGGAGAGAGAGAGACAGTTGCAGGAGGAGAAAGGGAGGGGGGTTGAAAGAAAGGGGGAAGCCAAGGATTTAGCCTTAGAAAGGAAGTGGGCTCTTTGGTGACGTGAGGTTTTTGTAGTAGATTGGAGAATAAGAGAATTAGCAATGTGTTCTTCCCCCATCTGAAGGGAGGAAAAGGGGAGAAAGGCAAGGTGGAACAGGAGAAAGAAGGAGAGGAAGAGAGCAAAGAATTTATTTCCCGCCCCCTTTTCCAGAGAACTACCCACCCCCAGTGCATTCCCTCAAGGAGCAGTAAAAAGTAGAAGGGGCATACAATTCAGACATTACATGAATAGGAAATAGGGAAGTGGAGGGGCTGAGAGTCAAGGAAGGGGTTTGAGAGGAACCCTATGGGAGAAGGGAGGGGGACTGGGCAAGGGGAAATGGAATGGGGCTGGTGAGATGAACAGGAGAGGACTGGGAAAGAAGATACAGGGAGGTAGGGGATCTTTGGATTGAGGAGCCAGGGGATTTGGGAAGAGGAACTTCCTGCTGCAGGAAGCTGAGGCAGTCCTGAGGCAGGGCAGGGGAGGCTTGGAGCGTGGGGATCCCAGGGAGGAGAGGCTGGTCAAGGGGGGGCTCCCTTGGGCAGTGGAGGGTATCAGACTGGGGTTGAGGAAGGAGGGGGAGGTGGTAGAGAGGTAGGGGGGACTGGGACGATAGGGAGGGGGCCAAGCAAATGTTTCTAAGAGATCCTCCTCTGGAGGTGGAGGCAAAGGGTCTAGAGAGGTAATTCTAGAGGGGGGGGAATTGGTGATCCCCTCTTTGCATGGTGAAGCTGGGCACCTTCTCTCTGTCCATTTCTTCTCTGGCATGAGGCCAAGAAGCGTGAAACACAAGCAAGTTTCGTCCATCTGGTCCCTCCATGGCAGCAGGTCTGGGACCTCAGAAGAGGCTCCTGATCTAGGCTGCCATGGCGAAGCCAGGTAGCACCACCTCCCAAGGGCCTTAGGGGCCACTTATGCACACAAAAATTGACCATCCTGGCCTGCACCAACTAACGTGATGCCAGCCCATCCCAATTGGCCAAGAGCTTGCCAAGAGTTGTCTCTCTTGGGATGGGACGTCCGGATTTAGATTTGCAAGCACCCATTTCTGAGCTCAGCCCCTGCCCACCTAGCAGTTAATGGGGGACCTGCTCTGCCAACCGCAACACGAGCTTTCCCACCAAAGGTTCCTTCCACTGAGAACTGAGTGGCCAACGCCTGGCTGACTTGTAGGTGAAGAGAAGGATGCTTCCCCTCCCTACAGAGCCCCCAAGTATGCAAAGGCAAATTGGACTGCAACACCTTCACCCAAAAATGCCAGATATTCCCCACACCTCACCCAGGAATTTGTTCCTGAATCCCCGTTTACCAGAAGTTCCAAACTTCAAAGGGGATCCCTCCCACCTGGGGATCTTGATGTGGCCCGCGGTTGCTTTTTCTTACCCTCAGACGTCTTCTAGTTCACGTCGATGGCCCTTCTTCCAGGAAGTCTTTGAAAAGCTTCCCTTGGCTCCGTTGATGCCGAAAATCCGAGACAAATCACCAAGAGGAAGGTGCTGTAGGAGAATTTATTTGCAAAGATTCTGATTGAGGCGCCTCTTTTTCCCCAGCCGTTCCTCCTGTCAAGCTGTCCCAGAAATTCTGGACCAAGTAGCCGCTTGGAAATTTGCTCTATAATTTATTTGGAACTCCAAGCCAGGTCCCTTTGTGGTATAAGCCAAATGAAGTCAATGGGAACTTTTGGAGGGTCTACTCCAAGGTGAGAGGACCCTTAGTTCCCACCAAAGAGGGAACACTACTTTGGCGAGCCTTCAGAGAAGCCTGATTCCAGCAATTTTATTAATATTAAAAATTGAAATGAGACTCTTGCCAAAGCGAAGAAGAGGCATCGAGGTTTAATGAGCGATTCAGCTGAAGCGGATGCAATGCAGTGATAGCTCACATGCAAGGCATACCAGTACAAAGATCAGAGGCATTTTTATAGGAATTTCCAGGTTTGAAAGTTCCAAAACTCCCGCCCTCTGCCCTCTGCCCGGCTTGCAGGTGATTGGCTGATGGGATTCCAGCTGGGAGGAGGCGCAGCTGCCCTCCCTGCGTCAGGGCCAATCACAATTCCTCCGCTGCACAGGAGCTAATGGGAGATATTTCCCTGCTTCAGCGCCTTGACAAATCAGGAGGAGGGAGGCGGGATGAAAACAGAAACAATGAGCCGGCAAATGAATCAATGGGTGCGATGCCCAGTCTATTGTCCTTGAGTGGAGTTGCGATGATCCTTGATTACTTTCATCCTGGCCTTCCTGCCACAATCAGATAAGGCACAAAAGGGGAGGCTGGGGAAATGTCCGGTTTTGAATGAAGTAAACAAAATTGGGAAGGCGGCCCCCTGAGGGGCGTCTCGCTCCTATTGTGAAATGGCCAAAAGTCTGCAGAAGGAGATCCCAGCCTGATGGCCTCAATCCTGGAACCACATAGGGATTCCAGGTCTTATTGTCCTCGCCAGAGTTCTGGGATATGAGTTTCTTTTGTTGCCCCTGATTGCGCTTTCAACAGCTGGCCGCTTCCTGGATTTATTTACCCAAGGGGAGGGTGAAGGAGTGATAGGTTTGGGTGTCAGGGCAAGAATAAGGAAAATACATGGGGGAATACAGAAATCCACAGAAATTCATATCACCGGCACAAGGGTTTAACCATTGCATCACCAGGGGCATTTGAGGTGGCAAAAGACTCTTAAGATTTCCTCAGGCCTGCATATTTTATAACCCTGCATTATCATTTTTATAAAACTCACTTGACATAGATTATTATTGTTGATCTAACAACTCTTGTTGTACAGGTGACCTTTCCTATAAATGAGAGCTGCTGTCTACAATTAAAGGTCCTTCCAGACAGGCCCTACATCCCAGGATCTAATCCCATGTTTTCTGTTTATCCCAGATTAAGTGGCAGTGGGGACTCATATAATCCAGTTTAAAGCAGAAAACCTAGGATATAGGGCCTGTCTGGAAGGACCCTCGCTGTTTTCTCCAGCCTGTCAAACTGAATGAGACAGAATCTTGCTGAGAGCATTCTGTTCTGTCTAATTTGATTAGTATTCCTGACACATTCCTGATTCCTGGTATGTAGGTAATGGAGTCCTATACTTTCGTTATGGGTACTAGTGAGCTACTTGTATGCTGAACATATCATACATATAGCAGGATTAGATTCAGAGAAGGCAGGCTCGAGCATGTGGACAAGATCCTTGGAGAGGCGAGGCCTACCACATGCATCCTAGACTCCTGTCCATCCTGGCTGATCAAAGAAGCCAGAGGAGGTTTGGCAGAGTGGGTTAAGGTGGTGGTTAATGCCTCCTTACAAATGGGCAAGATTCCAGCCAGCCTAAAACAGGCTGTTATAAAATCGCTGTTGAAAAAACCATCACTGGACCCCACTCAATTAGTCAACTATCGGACAGTTTCCAATCTTCCCTACTTGGGCAAAGTCATGGAACGTGTGGTGGCTTCGCAACTCCAGGGGTTCTTGGTAGACATCGATTTTCTAGATCCGGCACAGTCTGGCTTTAGGCTGGGACATGGTACTGAGACAACCTTGGCTGCCTTAGTAGATGATCTATGGCAGGAACTAGACAGAGGGAGTGTGTCCCTGTTGGTTCTGTTGGACCTCTCAGCAGCCTTCAATACCATTGACCACAGTATCCTTCTGGGACGCCTCACAGAAATAGGACTTGGGGATAATGCTCTGCTGTGGCTTCAGTCCTTACTGGAGGGTTGGTCTCAGAAAGTGTTACCGGGTGACACTTGTTTGACTCCACAACCATTGTCTTGTGGAGTCCCTCAGGGTTCAGTACTGTCCCCGATGTTATTTAACATCTACATGAAACTGCTGGGGGAGATCATCCAGAGTTTCGGAGTAAGGTGTTATCTGTATGCAGATGACGTCCACATCTGTCACTCCTTCCCACCTGTTACTAAGAAGGCTGTTCAGACTTTGAACCGGTGCTTGGTTGCTGTGTCAGACTGGATGAGGACTAACAAATTGAAATTGAATCCAGACAAGACAGAGGTCTTCCTGGTCAGTTGAAAGGCCAAACAGGGCATAGGGTTACAGCCTGTGTTGGATGGGGTTACACTCCCCCTGAAGATGCAGGTTCGCAGCTTGGGAGTGATCCTGGATTCATCGCTGAGCCTGGAACCCCAGGTTTCGGCAATGGCCAGGGGAGCTTTTGCACAGTTAAAGCTTGTGCACCAACTGTGCCCGTACCTTGGGAAGTCTGATCTGGCTACGGTGGTCCACGCTCTGGTCACATCCTGAATAGATTACTGCAACGCACTCTATGTGGGGTTGCCTTTGAAGACAGTTCGGAAACTGCAGTTAGTCCAACGAGCGGCAGCCAGATTACTAATAGGAGCTACATACAGGGAGCATACCACCTCGCTGCTACGCCAGCTCCACTGGCTGCCTGTCCACTTCCGAGCTCAATTCAAAGTGCTGGTTACTGACCTATAAAGCTCTATATGGTTCTGGCCCAGCTTACTTGTCAGAACGCATCTGCCTCTACGTCCCACCTTGTAACTTAAGATCATCCGGAGAGGCCCTGCTCTCACTTCCACCAACATCACAAATGCGGCTGGTGGGGACGAGAGACAGGGCCTTCTCGGTGGTGGCCCCCCACCTGTGGAACGCGCTTCCGAGCGAGATACGATCAATCCTATCCCTCCTGGCTTTCAGGAAGAAAGTAAAATCATGGCTATGGGACCAGGCTTTCGGTCAGTAGACATAAATTAGCACTTTAGTGGAAATGGACTGGAAAGGCGATTTACATGAGGATACGATTCTATTTGGTCACAAATGTTTTTATATTGTTTAATTAATGGCTTATGTATTTTATGTATTTTAGTGGTTTGTTTAATGGTTATTGTATTAAATGTTCGTGTAACGGCACTGAATTGCTGCCTATGTAAGCCGTCCTGAGTCCCCCTTTTGGGGTAGAGAAGAGACGGGATATAAATACCAGAAATAAATAAATAAATAATGTTGAAGGAAGGAACATCAGTAATTTAAAATATGCAGATTTCACTATCAATCAATCAATCAATCAATCAATGATTTATTACAGTCTATGACCAGCACACTGTAGAATGGGGCCCAGGTGCCCAAGGAAGGAAATCGCAGTTCCCAAGTAGGTCAGATAAAAAAGCAGATTAAAAACATGTTATAAAATAGACAGATTAAAAAAACAAACTAAACTTACAGTTTAAAGTGCAGATATTTAAAAAACAAACTAAACTTACAGTTTAAAGTGCAGATATGAGTCTAAAAGAGGGGGGTGGCTAATAGGAAATATCAAACCACTGGGAGGCTCTAAAGAGGGATAAGAGGGGAGCATTTACAGCATTTCACTATATTACTAGCAGAAAATAGCAAAGACTTGGAACTATTACTGAAGAAAGTGAAAGACGTTAGTGCAAAGGTAGGTTTACAGTGGAACGCAAAAAATAAAACAACCACAGATGATCTACATATCTTTAAAGTAGATTATGAAGATGTTTCAATAGTTCAAGATTTTCCACACCTTGGCTCAGTCATTAATCAGAATGGATAATACGGGGGGGGGGGGGGGGGGGGCAGAAAGCTAGGACTTGGAAGGGCAGCTATGAAAGAACTAGACAAGATCCTTCAGTTTCAAGATACATCACTGAATACTAAACCTAAGATTGCCCATGCCATAGCATTTTCCATTTCTATGTACAGCTGTGAAAGCTAGATAGTGATAAAAGCTAATAGGAAGAAAATCCGCTCCTTTGAAATGTGCTTGAGAATAGTTTTACAGATAGCAGATTGCTCAAAAAAAAAGGCAAATGAATGCGTGCTAATCAAGTCTGAACTCTTCCTAAAAGCCTGGATTACTAAACTGAGAATGTCGGTACTTTGGCCATATAATGAAAAGATATGACTCACTAGAAAAGACGGTAAGATAGTACAAAAAGAAGAAGACCGCATTCCAGCCCGATAGACTCAAGCAAAGAAGCCACAGACTTGAGTTTGCAAGAGCCGAGCAGGGCTGTTGATCATATGACGTATTGTCGAAGACTTTCATGGCCGGAATCACTGGGTTTTTGTGAGTTTTCCAGGCTGTGTGGCCATGTTCCAGAAGCATTCTCTCCTGACGTTTCACCTGCATCTCTGGCAGGCATCCTCAGAGTGTTCTTACCATACATCAAGGGAACCACTGACCACACAGGGAAGCTGATGAAGAAACACAACTTACAAACTAGCTACAGAACCACTAAGAAAATCCAACAAATGCTACATTCAGCAAAGGACAAGAGGAATCCTCTCACCTCTACAGGAGTCTACCTCAGGCAGTAAGAAGCCAGACCCTGAAACTGCTAGTCCATTAAATGCGCTCAAACACAAATCAAGGAACATGAAAGGCACTGCAGACTACTTCAACCAGACAAGTCAGCCATGGCAGAGCACTTGATGAACCAACTTGGACACAGCATATTATTTGAGAACACAGAAATGCTGGACCACTCTAAAAACCACCATGTCAGACTACACAGAGAAGTCACTGAAATCCACAAGCATGTTGACAATTTCAACCGAAAAGAGGAAACCAGGAAAATTAACAAAATCTGGCTACCAGTATTAAAAAACTCTAAAATCAGGATAGTAAATAAAAAAACAACACTCAAAAACAGGGGAATTTCAGACAAGAAACAATCAGGGCCGGCTATTTACCTCCCAACAAAAGAGTCCCCCAGGCAGTAAGAAGCCAGACCTTGAAACTGCTAGACCATTAAGTGCTAATCAAGGTGGTCAATTGCAATATTCACACCTATCTCAAACAGTCAAGAGTTCTTTCTCCCACCCTGGATACATTCCACAGATATATAAACCCAATTTTCCTAGTTTACAGCAGACCTCTCAACCTCTGAGGACGCTTGCCATAGATGCAGATTAATGTCAGGAGAGAATGCTTCTGGAACATGGCCATGGAGCCCGGAAAACTCATAACAACCCAGTCATATGACAACTTGTGGGTCTTTCATTTATATGGTTACATAAGTTGAAATCAACTTAGATTAGAAAGACGTTCCTGGTCAGTCAGTCAGAAGAACTATACAGGCAGTCTCCAAGTTACAAGCAAGATAGAGTCTGTAGGTTTGTTCTTAAGTTGAATTTGAATGTAAGTTAGAAAAGGTACATTTTTAAAGTGCTACTCCAGCCAAAAATCTATATTTTCTTTTTGCTCTGAATAGCATAGGGAAGGGTTAACACTCCTGTGGTGTTTTGCTATCTGTGCCCCAGTTTAGAAGATTTCACCTCACTTTCGGTCCCTGTGATAATTGGAATTTGAAAAAAAAAAAGAGCCTATTGTGGAAATAAGGATTGGCGATAAAGCTTCAGTGGAGGCACATCCCCCCCCCCCCCCCCCCATAACTTTAGGAATGAATGTCCCTTCCTAGGGGCAGATTTCTCTCACTTCCTGTTATCTCACCCGAGTTCTTCACTATGAGTTGCTTGTAAGTCAGAAGAATGCAACTCAAGGACTGCCTATAGAATACTATACTATAGGCGATCACTCATGGTCTAGTCTTCCAACAGTAGAGCCTTGGCAAAGAGTCCATAAGTGACTTTGAAGACCTATTCTAGATCCACAGCTTAACAAAACACCTGCAAGTGCTAGAGATGTATACTGCTGGACTGACTTGTTGGCAAGAATCAAGGCAGCTACCTGCATATTTCAAATTTTTATGCATTGATGAAAGCCTGAACTTTAGAATGCAATCAGTTCACTGCTGAAGTGATAGTAGTGTACATATTAGAACAAGCCCTAGTTATTTTTAGAGATGATTTTATTTCTCACATGTAGGTAGTAGCTTTCTTAAGCCAATGCATACTCTTGGAACCTGCTTCTGCTGTTCTGAAACTAGCAAGCACATGAAAATAAACACAAGAAAGGAAGTACACTTAACCCTTTTCAGATGTGCACAAACTTTCAGAGGCTGCTGCTGCCCTCTGCTGCTTGATTCCTTTCGAAATGAAATTCTCCAACTGCAATGCTAAATAGGCAGCATGATGTAGTGCAGGGGTCCTCAAACTTTTTAAACAGAGGGCCAGGTCACAGTCCCTCAAACTGTTGGAGGGCCAGATTATAATTTGGGGGAAAAAACATGAATGGATTCCTATGCACAATGCACATATCTTATGTGTAGTGCAAAAAACACTTTAAAACAATTAAATAATTAAAATGAAGAACAATTTTATCAAATATAAACTTACTAGTATTTCAATGGGAAGTGTGGGCCCATTGAAATACTAGTTGTTGTTGTTGTTGTGTGCTTTCAAGTCATTTCAGACTTAGGTTGACCATGAGCGAGGGCTGGGTAAATGACCTTGGAGGACCGTATTCGGCTCTCGGGCCCTAGTTTGAGGACCCCTGGTGTAGTGGTATGATCACTAGAGTATAACTCTGAAAATCAAGGTTCAAATCTCCACTCAAGGCCCTTCCAGACAGATCCTATATCCCAGGAACTGATACCAGGTTTTATGTTTAATCCTGATTATCTGCCAGTGTGGACTCATATAATCCAGTTTAAAGCAGAAAACCTGGGATCAGATCCTAGGATATAGGGTCTGCCTGGATGGGCCTGCTCGGTAACTTCGGGAAAGTTGCACCCCCTCAGCATCAGAAGAAGTACTTAAGTAAAATTAAGTAAACAAAATTTCTATTCCACCCTATCTCCCTATGGGGACTCAGGGTGTCTCACAACATAAAAGGAAAACATTTAATGTTGTACAATACAAAAATAGACTTAAACAATTCAAAATAAACAAAACAGAGAATTTGACAGTAAATCACATGTAAACGATAACAATAAATTACCCGCAACCAGAGAAACGTTGACCTCCACTGATGATGGACCTGGACCAGCATTGAAGCAATGGTCCTCCACCATCAACTCCGCTGGACCGGCCATGTTGTCCGGATGCCTGACCACTGTCTCCCAAAGCAGTTGCTCTACTCTGAACTCAAGAACGGAAAATGGAATGTTGGTGGGCAGGAAAAAAGATTTAAAGATGGGCTCAAAGCCAACCACAAAAACCTGGCATAGATACTGAGAACTGGGAAGCCCTGGCCCTTGAGTGCTCCAGCTGGAGGTCAGCTGTGACCAGCAGTGCTGCAGAATTTGAAGAGGCACAAATGGAGGGCGAAGGAGAGAAATGTGCCAAGAGGAAGGCACGTCAAGCCAACCCCGACTGGGACCGCCTTCCACCTGGAAACCAATGCCCTCACTGCGGGAGATGATGCAGATCAAGAATAGGGCTCCACAGTCACCTACGGACCCACCCTGGATGATTATCCTACTTGGACAACGAGGGATCGCTTAAGTAAGTAAGTACTTATGGAGTTTCTCGGGGTTAACCAGGCATGATAGAATCATAGAGCTGGAAGAGACCTCATGGGCCATCCAGTCCAACCCCCTGCCAAGAAGCAGGAAAATCGCATTCAAAGCACCCCTGACAGATGGCCATCCAGCCTCTGTTTAAAAGCTTCCAAAGAAGGAGCCTCTACCACACTCCGAGGCAGAGAGTTCCACTGCTGAACGGCTCTCACAGTCATTAAGTTTATTTATTTATTTACGACATTTATATGCCGTCCTTCTCACTTCCTCATGTTCAGATGTCTCCTCTCTGCCTTCTCTTCTTCAGGCTAAACATGCCCAGCTCCTTAAGCCGCTCCTCATAGGGCTTGTTCTCCAGACCCTTGATCATTTTAGTCGCCCTCTTCCTCTGGACAAATTCCAGCTTGTCAACATCTCCCTTCAAGTTTGGTGCCCAGAATTGGACACAATATTCCAGGTGTGGTCTAACCAGGCAGAATAGAGCATGGGGAGCATGACTTCCTTAGATCTAGACACTAGGCTCCTCTTGATACAGGCCAAAATCCCATTGGCTTTTTTGCCACTACATGACATTGTTGGCTCATGTTTAACTTGTTGTCCACGAGGACTCCAAGATCTTTTTCACACGTCCTGCTCCCAATCCAGGCCTCATCGTCCCCCATTCTGTATCTTTACATTTCGTTTTTCTGCCTAAGTCAGGAAGTTCTTCCTAACGTTCAGATGGAATCTCTTTTTTTGTAGTGGGTCTCCTTTCTTGATGTGAGTTGTAGTTCACCTATAATCTTATGCATTTGGCACAATTAAAAACTGACTTTTTCAAATAATCCAGCCAACGCCCAAACTAGTATATTTAAAAAAAAAACATGACCAGGCTCTAAAATCAGAAATGACTCCAGGCCGCAACACTGCGTTGCTATGGCAACCAGGAAGCGCTCCCGCGTCAGGCACCCGGCGCGACGCATGCGCACATGTCTCCTCCTCCACTGCCCGTCACGCCCTCAGCCTAAGCCCTGCGACTTAAGCGGTCACTTCCGGGTTTATTTTGTGCGCCTGCGCGGAGAGGGGAAGAGCCAGGCCTTCGTTCTGCGCGTGCGTCGCGGTCAAGGTGGTGGCTGCCCGGCTTGGCTCTTCTTCTTCGATTTCGGCGCTTCTGGTTTCGTGAGCTCCCGCTTCAACCATGTCTTACGGGCCGTTGGAGACTTACAGGCCCGGGGGCTTTCCGCCCCGGGATTTCAACGCTATCATCCAGATCTGCAGCACCAATGTCCAGCGCCTGGCACAGAGCAGTGAGTCTATGGGACTAAGATGCAGCTTATATTTAAATGCCTAAACACTATACAAGGCATGGGCCAACTTGGGCCTTCCGGGTGTTTTGGACTTCAACTCCCACCATTCCTCACAGCCTCAGGCCCTTTCCTTTCCCCCCTCAGCCGCTTAAGCGGCTGAGGGGGGAAAGGAAAGGGCCTGAGGCTGTGAGGAATGGTGGGAGTTGAAGTCCAAAACACCTGGAAGGCCCAAGTTGGCCCATGCCTGCACTATACCACGTAGCTACACTGATGGTTTCCTCTCATCACCAAAAAGTTCCTACTACAGGCTCCCTTCTGTTCCCAGACCAATCCTTGGATGGTTCAAAAAGTTAGTTTCAGCTGCTCTTGCAAGGTGCCTAGTGAGTGAGCAAATGAGCTTCGGCTATTCATGCAAGATGCTTAGTAGTAATAATAATAATAGTTTTAGTTTTATTTCTTGTTTGCCTCTTCTCACAAGCTCAAGGGGGGGGGGGGTTACAGCTTTACTAAAATGTAAACACATATTATTAATCTGTATAAATAAAAATGTAACCACCATGTCAGACTACACAGAGAAGCCGTTGAAATCCACAAGCATGTGGACAATTTCAACAGAAAGGAGGAAACCATGAAAAATGAACAAAATCTGGCTACCAATATTAAAAAAAACTCTAAAATTACAACAGCAAAACAACAGAGAGTAAACAATCAGGCACATATTAACACCTCTCAACAGGGGATTTTCCCAGGCTCAGCCAGGCCTTCAAATGCTAATGAAGGTGATCAGTTGAAACATTCACACCTAGCTCCAGCAGGGAAGAGCTCCTTGCCCCACCCCAGCCATTCCACAGATATGTAAACCCATTGTCCTAATTCCAACAGACCTCACTACCTCTGAGGATGCTTACCATAGATGCAGGCGAAACATCAGGAGAAATGCCTCTAGAACATGGCCCTATAGCTCGAAAAAAACCTACAAGAACCTATTCACACCTAGCTCCAGCAGACAAGAGTCCTTTGTCCCAACCTGGTCATTCCACAGATATATAAACCCATTTTCCTAGTTCCAACAGACCTCACTACCTCTGAGGATGCTTGCCACAGATGCAGGCAAAACATCAGGAGAGAATGCCTCTAGACCATGGCCATATAGCCCGGAAAAACCTACAACAACCGAATATAATGTTCGTTTGTGGGATTGACATAACTCAAAAACCACTGGACGAATTGACACCAAATGTGGATACAAGACACCTCTCAGGTCAACGAGTGACCATCACTCATAAAAACACCGAAAAGCACAATGGGAGAGACTAAAGGCCAAAAAAACCCACATTAGAACGCATGCGCAAAACCACATATATACACATATACACAAATATATACACACACAAAACACATATACACATTCTGGGCCCAACACAACGCGTGGCAGGGGGCGGCTAGTTAAATCAACAAATTAACAACACAAAGTCAATATAAAGTGAAAACAAACATATTAAATTGACACCAAACCATCATCCATCAATAAAACAATAATTATGTTGTTTAAAACCCATTAAAACATCTCAGTCACTGGTCTGGTTAAATAAAGATAATAAAATCCAGTTAAAAGTTGTTTCCATTAAATCAACCGCTGGATGTTATTATATTTAATGGTGCTCCATGCAGTCATGCTGGCCACATTACTTTGGAGGTGTCTACGGACAATGCCAGCTCTTTGGCTTAAAAATGGAGATGAGCACCAACCTCCAGAGTCGGACACAACTAGACTTAATGTCAAGGGGAAACCTTTGTCATTTTATTGCCATAAGCCTGTTTATAAAGCCAGGCTTTCAATTCCTTCTGGAACATCAAAGCATAGAAGCTTGCCTGATCTCCCTGAGGAGGGTGTTCCAGAGCTAGTGGGCTACTACCGAGAAGGCCCTCTCCTTCATCCCCACCAACTGCGCTTGTGATGGAGGTGGGACTATGAGAAGACCCCCCTCCCCCAAAGCAAATCTTAAAGTCTGAACAGAGATGTGGTTGCATAAATAGTCAGGACCCAAACCGTATAGGGCTTTATAGGTAATAATCTGCAATTTGAATTGGGCCCAGAAACATATAGGCAGCCAATGGAGCTGCTTATCCAAGTCCTCAGTCTAGCTTGGAGGTCTGTTGTAGACCTCAGCAACACTCATTTAGTTTCTTTTCCACTTTATTTTTCCCCAGATACACTCAACCTGGCTTCCAAGATTTGATAAACTCCTGCCTATGCAAATACTCTCCTAGATAACTCCGCTTAAAGCCCTTCTCGTCAAATGTGCGAGGCTCCTAGCAAAAAACATTTCTACCAACCTCTGGGAGGTGGAAGTCATCCTTTGCCAGAAGTCCAACTTTATTAAACCTCAGACCAGGAAGTCAATTTGTTTCTATTGGCACTATCTGCAAATACAGTTATTCGCTTCTGTTATCCTTCTCTCCCTTCCTGGGTCACAGCCTTGAACTGGGAGAACAGATGAAATTATGACCTCAAGATCCTTCGTTTTCCTACCCATAGCCTCATAATCCTATGTGATCTACCCAAGGCTCGGCCTTGCATTGCCATTGGTTCCCACAGGCACCAAAATGATCTGTTGGATTGACAGGCTTTGTCAGCCTGTGTTTTGTAATCATTATCTTTACAATAGCAAGAGAGGTTTTTTTAATTCTCTGAATTTGACTATATTTCATTCATTGAAAGACAACTTTGTGTTGCATCAAATAATTCAACACATTGGGAAGTGTGTTGGCTAGTAAAATTGCATTTTGAAATACTTTGCACATTACCGAAATTGAAGCCAATGCAATCTATTCAGATAAGCATAGTTTCTATCAGAATATGAGTTGAGACATATTTTCTTAGCAGCACCTGCTTCATGGATAACATGCATGGCAAAATTATAACAGATCATTACTTTTGCTTCTATAGCATCACAGATAAAGAACTTGATAAACCAGCTGGGAACCAAACAGGACTCCAGCAAACTGCAGGAAAACCTGTAAGTATCATCATTCTACACAATCCTTAACCTTGACATTATAGTGTCAAAGCAGAATATTGAGTGAGATGTTGAAATTCTTAGCACTAATGTCTGGGGTTGATGGAACAAATTATTAGAGTTAATGGAGAAGTATTTATTTATTTAAAACAGTTATACCCCGTCCTTCTCGACCTCTGGAACAGTTTTCAAACAGGCAACAATTCAATGCCAAACATAATATAAAACACATAAATACATGCATATACAATTAAAATAATTATAAATATATATTAAAATCACCAGAATTTAAATCGTCACCCAAATCAGTCCAAGTACGATCCAATAAAATCTTGTCTTCCCCAATAAACAAACTGTTCTGTGAATGCTTGATCCCGTAACCAGGATTTAAGTTTCTTCCGGAAGGTCTGGAGGGAGGGGGCAGATCTAACCTCATTGGGGAGGGAGTTTCACAGCTGAGAGGCCACCACGAAGAAGGCCCTGTCTCTCGTCCCCACCAAATGCGACTGCAATGGTGGTGGGACCGAGAGCAGGGCCTCCCTGGAGAATATTAAGGTCCTAGATGTAAAGGTTCAAGTAAAAAAAACTTGTCTTAAATTGAGGACATGCCCAATGTTCACTCTTCTTTTCAGTTTATTTATTATACTGAAAGGGTGTGTTTTTCCTGGAGTGTCCAGATTGAAAGTTGGGATGTATTTTGCAGAGAGTTGTGATGATGACTCAAGCCACTGTCTTTTCTGTGACTGCTACTCCCTTTTCTGGATTCATGGATCACTAAGAGAAATTGGCTCATGTGGACAATCTTTCTCCTTCTATTCCTAGAAAGAGTTACTGCCAGTTTTAGATCCCGTAAACTAGCTTTCTTGTGCGAATTGCTTCTCCCCCACAGAGAGCTAAAGTGAGAGGACTTTCACTTACAGCCACACCCCCAAAGTCAGGCATAAGGTCTTAATGTTATGAAATTTCTCAGCCAAGTGTAATGGCTTCTGGATAACAGTTGGGCAAAGGTAAAGCGGCCTCTCTTTTATAGCCTGATATAAAAAGGCTTTCAATTTAGGAGTGCTTGTTGACCTCTGTAACTCTGTAGCATGTGAAATGTTAACATTTTAGGACACACAACAGGGATTGTATGGCCATCACAACTCACTGCATAAGGAAACTAAACAAAAAAATATGAGTAACATTCTTCCAGTTCTGACATAATGTTACAATTTGAAGAATCTAGAAACCAAAGCTAAACAATGCATTTTTCACAGGCAACAGTTGCAGCACACAGCAAACCAACTCGCCAAAGAGACCAATGAATACCTGAAGGAATTGGGTTCCTTACCACTCCCCTTATCTACATCAGAACAGGTTTGTGAAGTCTTTCTGTAGTTTTGATGGATTGAAAGAAAACTATTGTTTCTAATGGTACTTGTTGTGCTTTTAGATATTTGAGAGTACAGGCATTATGTTTGATGGGTTTATTTATTTTGTATCAAAGCATTGCATAAGTAAGTATAAAACTGATAAAAATAGGAGTACAAGCAGCAAAATATTTTTTTACCATAAATGGAAAACAATGACCGGATTGTCTGTAACTTTAAACAATTCTTCCTCTGTACGTGAGGCAGGACATTGTGGACAAGCATACAGATGCAGAGTTGTTTGTTCTGCTCCACAGTCACCCAAGGTGGAGGATTGTTTTAGGTAGTGCCATTTTTTCAGGTTGTCTTTTGATCTTCCCACTCCACTTCTGAGTCTGTTCAGGGACTTCCAAGTTGCACATTCTTGGTTTGGTTTTAAACATGTTTGGTGAGTGTTAGAGGCCACTTTCAGGCCACCCTCAGGCACACAATCAGGAAAAAATGGGGAAGAGAGAGCTTTTTTTTTCTAGGGAAGGGTGCTCTGCGCATCTCCAGAGGCACCTTGACTGATGCTGCTCCTTCTCCCCCTGCTTTTCCTTTCAGCCTTTCTCCTCCTCTGTTATTCCCCTTATTGCTCAGTGTTTGTTTTGCTTCCTATTAAGTTGAGTATGTATGTATGTATGTATATATCTATACATGTAAAATCTTAATTTATATATTGCTTTTTTTCTTCCCAATTAAAATACAGAGCAGCTCACAGCATTAAAAATACAATTTAAAATCCACAAGATATTAGAATAGAATTAAATTAAACCATTTATTAAAATCCAATTAAAACACTTAAAAACCTTTAAACTGTTAAGGTGATCAAATACTCTGGCTTGCTCTTAAGAATTTTCTTCTTCACACACACACACACACACACACACACTGCTAATAGTGATACCAAACAAGCTGTCAGAATTTAAAACACAATTAAAAACCTAATTCTCTGGCAGCCAATTTTTAATTCTGAATTTAAACTTGCATTTTATAACGACAAATGATTTTAATGTGTTTTAAAATTATGCCTGCCTTTTAATGTGTTTGGTGCAAGGTTTTTTATTTGTTGTATGCTTTTATTTGTGTAATTTATTGTATATATTTTATGTTCATATGTTTTTGAATTTGTTGTACCCTGCCTCGAGCCATCAGGAGAGGCAGGTAATAAATAAAATTATTATTATTTGATACACATCACACATCAGACACTTCCCAAGTGCCT
Source organism: Anolis sagrei (assembly GCF_037176765.1). NCBI lineage: Eukaryota > Metazoa > Chordata > Lepidosauria > Squamata > Anolidae > Anolis > Anolis sagrei. The sequence continues at coordinate 86,908,585 of NC_090034.1, forward strand.
AGGACTATGTGATGTATCAGCGAATAATGCATGCAGATTCAAGCAGGGTGGCATTTTGCAGCTGACAGATGGTAATTTTGTCAGTGCCAACTGTTTTTAAGTGCAGGCCAAGGTCTTTAGGCACTGCACCCAGTGTGTCAGTCACCACTGGGACCACCTTGACTGGCTTGTGCCAAAGTCTTTGCAGTTCAATCTTTATATACTCATATCTTGTAAGCTTTCCAGTTGCTTCTCTTCAATTCTGCTGTCGCCTGGGATTGCAACATCGATGAGTCCATGCTTTGTTTTTTAACACGATCATGAGATCAGGAATATTGTGATCCAAAACTCTATCAGTCTGAATAATAATAATTGTTGTTGTTGTGATTTTATCTATGTTGTACCTTACCCCAAACCTTGCAGGGAGGATGGTAACAAATAACAACAACACAGCCCAACAAAAAAATTATTGGTGTTTTGGTTTTCAGGCCTGTTCCTTGAATTATTTGAGGCACTGAATCTGAAAACTGTTTTGGATAGACTGCATCAGCTCTAGTTTCTTAGATATGGTTATCATAGTTTTGTATGGCCTAACAGAGGGTAACCGGTTGATGGCATATGCTCTGAATCTCAAAAACTAGAGCTGGTAGGGGAAAGCTGGTGCTATTTTTGGAATCAGAGTCAAATATACCCAGAAACAGAGTTTAGATTTGAGGCACTGTAGAGTTGGAAGAGATCCCCAGAACCATCCAGTTCAATCCAATTCTCCCCAGCAAGAAAAGCCAGGCTCGATCTATGCTGCCATATAATCAAAATAATCAAATTTTCAATCCAGGTTATCTGCTTTGAACTGGATTATATGAGTCTACACTGCCATATAATCCAGTTCAAAGCAAATAATCTGGATTTTATATGGCAGTGTAGATGGGCTTCAGTCAAAGTTAAAGAATCCCTGGTCTATGTGAAATAAGCAATCAATCATATATTTTAAAATATATAAATGCAATGATTTGTCCCCCAAAATTTTGTATTTACAATTTATGTATGTGTCTGCATCTATTATAAGTGGTTGGTTTAAACTTTGGTTTGCCAGTGAAACTGAATTACTATGTATCAAAATGATACAGGTCTAAAAAGTGTCACCAACATTAAACATTTGGTAAGCATTGCTCTAGAGTTACAGTAACAGATGTAAGATGGTTGGGCTAGAAATAAGGGAAGAAGAAATGTATGAAGTTGTTGAGTTTTCTTTGGTATTGTTGGTACAATAAATGACAAGACAATTCTCTGTTTTGTAGCGCCAGCAGAAGCTTCAAAAGGAGCGCTTAATGAATGACTTTTCTGCAGCCTTAAATAACTTCCAAGCAGTGCAGAGAAGAGTGTCAGAAAAAGAGAAGGAAACTGTCGCCCGGGCAAGAGCTGGTTCCCGACTCAGTGTAAGTTGTTGGCCAATCCATTACTAAATGCAATGTCTGGCTTTGATGCTTTGTTGAAATATAGCTACTTTTTATGAAATTTCTTTTGCATAGTCTCTTATTGATCTGGCCATATTTGGTTCTAGTTTTAGCCAGATTCCATCACTGATCCTCCATGCTGCCTGTTTGTGAAGGCTGAAGTGATTCTCTCCACTTTTCAGCAGGCATGATACTGAAATAGGGATTCAGTATGACGTGGTTCAAAAATCTATCTGGATTCCAGTTTGGAGGTGGTGGATTTGAAGTGGCTTGCCCTACAATATTTTTGGAACATGACCATCCCTCCTTCATTCATTTCCTTTTTTGACCCTGTCAAAATTCAAGAGCCATTCCACCATTAGTATTGATATTGTACAAGTTGGCTGAATGATGTAAGAGAAACAGGTTTTGTGTTCAAACCTCAGTTGACTATACATATGATCAGGAGGAAACTTTTTTACTACTACCACTATGACTACTGGTACTAATCCATATGAGCAGTGACTTTGTTTATTGACTTTGGAAACCTGGTCAAAAAGACAGCCTTGTGAGTTATTTTCTCTTGGACATGAGATATTGCAAAATCTTCTGGTGTGTGTGTGTGTGTGTTTAATGTTATGTCTATTGAAATCAGCAGGAAGTTCAGGCTAGTGTTGTACTAAATGTTCTTATGGTTACATCACATTCTCCCAACTTGTTGTAATACAAATCCTGCCTTGCCTGACTTAGAACCAATTTGTTTTTACAGGCAGATGAGAAGAGCAGGGAAGAACAGTTGATGTCATTTGACAGGTAATATCTGTTGCTTTGAGAAAGTCCTTACCTCTGTCCCTTCAAATACAAAAATATTCATGTTTCAACTTATTTATTTATCACATTTATATCCCACCCGTCACACCCCGAAGGGGACTCAGGGTGGCTCACAACAAAGGCACACTTTAATGCCATGAATATATATAAAAATTAAAATAATATATACTTTAAAGTCACATAATTAAAACATATAACTTAAAGCAATTACTTAAAATCACAGAGTCCAAAAGCATATTCCAGGAGCCATTCCAATTGTCATTTGCATTGTTCATTATTGCACATTGTTGCACTGGGAATCATTGTGCAAATGCTTGGTCCCATAACCATGTCTTCATTTTCTTCCTAAAGGTCAGGAGGGAGGGAACTGATCTAATGTTGCTGGGGAGGGACTTCCATAGCTGAGGGGCCACCACCAATAAGGCCCTGTCTCTCATCCCCACCAGTTGCAACTGCAAGAGGGGTGGGATCGAGAGCAGGGCCTCCCCCAACTATTTTAACCTTCAAGATGGTTCACAGGGAGAGATATGTTCAGACAGGTAAACTTAGTTACCCTAATAATTTAGGGCTTTAGAGGCTAAAGCTAGCACTTTGAATTGTGCTTGGTAGAAGACTGGCAGCCAGTGGAGCTGGTGCAACAAGGGAGTTGTATGCTCCCTGTACTCCACTCCAGATAGAAACCTGACTGCTGCCCGCTGGACTCCTTGAAGCTTCCAGTAAACCTTAAAAGCAGCCCCACATAGAGCATGTTGCAGTAGTCTATTCGAGATGTGACAAGATCATGGACTACCGTGGCCAAATCTTCCTTTCTTAAGAAGGAAGACATGCACAGCATATAACTCAGGCATGGGCAAACTTGGGCCCTCCAGGTGTTTTGGACATCAACTTGCGCAGTTCCTAGCCTCAGGCCCTTTCCTTTTCTCCCTCAGCTGCTTAAGCGACTGAGGGGGAAAAGGAAGGAGCCTGAGGCCAGGAATTGTGGGAATTGAAGTCCAAAACACTTGGAGGGCCCAAGTTTGCTCATGCCTGGTATACTCATTCTTGTTGCAAATACTTTTCAAACTTTTGATTTTTAGCAAGAATGGTTGGATTCTGAAGTTGCAACTAAGTCATTATACAGGGTTAGTCAAAATGCATAGGCCAATAAGCCATTCAATTGAATGGCTTATTGGCCTATGCATTTTGACTAACCCTGTATATGTGATTGGGATGTACCCTGGGCTCTTTGTACCAGTAGATCCCTCACTTGCATCCGAGTTTGCAAAAGTTCATCTTGGCAAGATATAGTATCCTTAAACCACGGCATCTATCCAAATTAGAATTGGGTATCCAAGTTAAATCATGGATGAAGTTCTGGATTGAAAGTAAAAGATGGTGTGTCCACTGAAAATAAACCAAAATATCTGGAGGACATCAGGTTGTGAAAAGCTGGCTGGGCACAAGTTTAGCCACCTTGGAGAGTACCTGTCAGTATATTTTAAAATGTGCTGCTTCTCCTCTAAGATTGATACAGGTGTTTTGAGATAAACAGGTCTCTTATTACTGCAACATGCTCTACGTGGGGTTGCCTTTGAAGACTGTTCGGAAACTTCAATTAGTCCAACGGGCGGCGGCTAGATTACTCACTGGAGCATCATACAGGGAGCATACCACCCCCCTGCTATTTATTTTATTTATTTATTTACTTTACTTGTATACCGCAGTTTCTCAGCCCAACAGGCAACTCAACGCGGTTTACAACAAGGATAAGAATCAATCAACGATATACAATTTAAAACCATAAAAGCATAATATACAATATTGACACAACAATAGACAACACAATGCATCTCATAACTAGAGTCGTGATCCAATCCGTCGTCCAAATTTCCATTCCTGTAATCATCACATTCATTGCACTGTTTAACCGAATGCCCGTTCAAACATCCAAGTTTTTAATCTTCTTCGGAACACCATTAGCGAGGGGGCTGATCTTACCTCCATAGGAAGGGCATTCCACAGCCGAGGGGGCCACCACAGAAAAGGCCCTGTCTCTCGTCCCCGCCAGCCGCACCTGTGAAGCAGGTGGGATAGAGAGCAGGGCCTCCCCAAAAGATCTTAGGGTCCTGGCGGGCTGATAGGCAGAGATACATTCGGATAGGTAACTTGGGCCAGAACCGTTTAGGGCTTTATAGGCCAACGCCAGCACTTTGAATTGAGCCCGGTAGCAAATCGGCAGCCAGTGGAGCTGGTGCAGCAGAGGAGTTGTATGCTATGTCAGCTCCACTGGCTGCCGATCCAGTTCCGAGCACAATTCAAAGTGCTGGTTTTGACCTACAAAACCCTTTACGGCTCCGGCCCAGCGTACCTGTCCGAACGTATCTCCTTCTACGTCCCACCTCGGAGTTTAAGATCTGCTGAGGGGGCCCCTCCTCTCTGCCCCACCTTTATCACAAGCGAGACTGGTGTGGACGAGGGACAGGGCCTTCTCGGTGGTGGCCCCTCGCCTGTGGAATGCGCTCCCTGGGGAAATTAGGACATCAACATCCCTCCTCTCCTTCAGAAGGAAGCTAAAAACCTGGATGTGGGACCAGGCCTTCAGGTAAGCTGGTAAATGGACAAAGACAACCAATATGACCAGAGTAGGAAAGGACAATGACGATGCTAGATGGTTTACGGACTTGGATTTGGTGAACATTGACCACAAGATGTTTTTATTGCTGCTAGTATACTGTTTGATTGTTTTAATTAGTTATAACTGTGACATTATATGGTAAATTTGTGTATTGTATATTGTATTGTATTTTGTGAATTGTTAGGCATCGAATTATGCCTTTTGTAAGCCACCCTGAATCCCCCCTAGGGGGTTGAGAAGGGCAGGGTAGAAGCACCCCAAATAAAATAAATAAGTAAATAAATAATTTCAAATATACCACATCCCGCATGCCAACACCACTTCAGTATAGTTAAAAGCATTCACAGCTGCTTCTAGATTATCATGGTATACCTTAAAGAGATTCTATGCTTCTGAGATGTGCTTGTGAACACATTTACATTCTAAGAAATGGATCACAGTAAATGCAAACGATATTGGACAGTATTCTTTTACAATCAAAAGGTCCTACATTCAATTGAACAAAAAATAATTTAACCTTCACTGACTGGATGCCCAACAGCCTGCATAGCATCTAGCCAGCATGGCCAACAATCATGGTGAGTGGAAGACTATGCGAGCTGAAATCACAGATAGTTGAAGGACACTCAATTTAGGAAGACTGCAGCTGCAGTAATAGAGGTGTAAATTGTTATTTCTCATTCTTCCTCAGCAATGAAGAATGGAACCAGATGCAGTCTCAAGAAGAATATGAGGCAATAACAGAACAAGACCTTGAACTAATTAAAGAGAGAGAAACTGCCATTAGAAAAATAGAGGTAAGTGGCGTAGGGTTTTACATTATTTTGTTGAAAGAAGTCCTAAGATAGATATTCTGGAGAGCTGATGTCCTTTGAAGTTGCCCCCACTATTTTTTTATTCCACTTGCACTGTCTTCTCTGTCTTATTAGCTGCTTTCTTCAGGATCATCAGAAATGAGCAAAAATAGTGTGCTCATGTTATTTTTGGCATTGTTAGACTGCTTGATGCTTAGATGTCTTTTCAGCATTGTTCATAACTCACTATTTTTGAACTAGGAGGGATCAGGCACCAGTGAGCTGAGAAATGCTATAAATTATTCCACGTGTTAGGTCTACATGTACTCCAGGTTCAGGAGCTTCCAAGTGCATGGTGATCCCCTTGCATTTGCTGAAAACGTGGAGGATATAGTTCTCTCCGTTTGTAAAGCAAAGTGTATGGAAGGGAAAGCAATCAATTGGAATATGATGAAAATAGGTTAGATCAGGGGTCCTCAAACCATGGCCCGGGGGCCGAATACAGCCCTCCAAGGTCATTTACCTGGCCCTCGCTCTGGGTCAACCTAAGTCTGAAACGAATTGAAAGCAAACAACAACAACAACAACAGCAATCCTATCTCATCAGCCAAAAGCAGGCCCACACTTCCCAATGAAATACTAATAAGTTTATATTTGTTAAAATTGTTCTTCATTTTAATTATTATATTGTTCTAAAGGGTTTTTTGCACTACAAATAAGATATGTGCAGTGTGCATAGGAATTCATTCATGTTTTTTTCAAATTATAATCCGGCCCTCCAACAGTTTGAGGGACTATGACCTGGCCCTCTGTTTAAAAAGTTTGTGGACCCCTGGGTTAGATGGACAGATCTGTTGGCTCAGTCAAATTCCTGTGGTTTGGAATGGAATGGAAGAAAAGGACAAAATGTCACCTGCGTTTTGAACTTTATAAACATTTTGAAGCCTATTTAAGAGGACAGAATCATAGAGTTGGAAGAGACTACAAGGGCCATCCAGTCCAACCCAGGATATTCTTTGTGTGAATTTTTGTTATTGCTGGAGTTGGGTAAGGAAGAGTTAACTGAAACAAGAGGTCTTCCTTTCCTTCCACTTACCCAAATCAAATCTTATTTGCATCAAACCAATGTCCTTTAAATTTTATATGAACTTAATGCAGTTCAACACATCTACATCAATCACTTAATGCAGAAGAGGTGTGGATCTGCGCCATGGTGTCCATGGTGCCATATGGAGCCTTTGACAACAAACTGATAGTTGTTCTGAGGTTCACAGCAGACTGGAGCTTTCTCGGCATTGGAAGAATGTCTCTCAATTATTAGCAGTTCAGTAGAACTGCAGAATTTGGTCAGTGGCTTAATGGAAATTTTGTACGAATGCAACTAAATGAAACAAAGAGGAGGCAGTTATAATACCATCTTTGAGGTTCGGAAACATAAACCTATAGAGTTGGAAGGGCAATCTAATCCAATTCTTACCTAGCCTTTTCTGATGAATCTTCTAATAATCATTTTCCGCTATTTTTAATGGCATTATAGCAGTTTGCATGGCGTTCTTTACAATGTTTCTGCAATCCTAATGATTAAATAAATATTGTAATTTATTTATTCCTGATTAAGTAACTTTATTAAGTGCCTGTTCATCATATTTTAATTGATTGTTACTGGTCATAAAGTTGCAAAAAAGTGGCTTTTTAGGAGCTCAAATAGCTGTAGGAGGAAAATGAGTGGAAAAGACTTGTCATACATGCACCACTCTTGTCTGTTGATTCTTTAGAGTTGAGGCACATTCGAGAATTACTCATTTTCTTAGTTTTCATTTCATTATATTTCTATAAATATATGGGCAATGCAGAAAAAAATACAATAAATCTTTTCAATGTTCCTGTCAGGCAGATATCCTGGATGTGAATCAGATATTTAAAGATTTGGCTATGATGATCCATGATCAGGGAGACATGATTGGTAAGTGTATACCAGCATTTGCTTCATGTTGGCTGGGGCACTTCATCTGCTTTTTTATGTTTTAATGTTTTTGGTTGTCCAGATGACTTGCCAAGTTTCATTTGAATTTGGGGGGGGGGGGGGGGGGTCTGCAGTAAATAGTGCAATATAGTTTGAGCTGGGAATGAGCAAGACTTTAACTGATCTCAAGGCTGCTCTATAGCACACAAGATAAACACCATCTTCCTCCAGAACCTCTTACAGAGCATGTGTAGACAGCACAATAGAAAGAAGAACCGATAAGCTACAAATGGTCTCTAGAAAATTCACAATGTTTTTGTTTACTTTTGCAAGGTTTTTTTGTGTTTTGTTTTCACGTGATTTCTAAAGCACCAGAGCAGTCACTAAGAAGGCTGTGTGCCTTGTTCCTATCACATGTTCCTCTGAAGGTGATGGGACAGAGAGAAATCCATCCCTAGAAGATGTCAAAAGCATAAGCTGGGTCATATGCAGAAATAAGGCCAATAAGATAACCTCAGGTTGGAAACAAACCAGAAGCCAGTGAAGCAGTTGAAAGAAAGGAGTGGCATTCTCCCAGTAGCCATCCCCAGTTAATAATCAGGCATAGTTGTTCTCCATCATTTCTAATAACAGGCCACTAGTTATCATTTTGGGGGGGGGGGGGGGGGCTGGTGGCACAGCAGATTAAACTGCCGAGCTACCGAACTTGCTAAATGAAAGGTTGATGGTTCGAATCCGGGGAGCAGGGTGAGCTCCCACTATTAGGCCCAGCTTCTGCCAACCTAGCAGTTTGAAAACATACAAATGAGGTGCTTCATGCAGTCATGCTGGCCACAAGACCTTGGAGGTGTCTACAGACTATGCCAGCTCTTCAGCTTAGAAATAGAGATGAGCACCATCCCCTAGAGTCAGACACAACTAGACTTAACATCAGGGGAAATCTTTACTAGTTATCGTGGGTGAGATAAAAGATATTCTTTAATCCTATCTGGGTATCTCTGTTATTTTTTTATTTTTTTTGCAATGGTTTTATAGTGTGACACAGAGTTTATCATAGGAGTGGTATATAGTCTACTCTGTAATAAAGTCATACATCTGTATTTTGTTATTGTTTCTCTTCTTTTGTACAGATAGCATAGAAGCAAATGTAGAAAATGCAGAAGTCCACGTGGAAAATGCCAATGATCAGTTACAGAGAGCTGCTTATTATCAGGTAACACGTCTGCAACCATGTATTTATTGTCACTTAGCAATGAAACAAGAAACCATAAGTCTTACATGAGAGTTGAATCAGTTACCCTTGCTGACTTTCTGTAGACAAAATAGTTTACCCTCTTGTCATACATATTCAATCTAAAGGAAAGAGGTATAACATATATATTTCTCCTTGTTGTTTCAATCTCTAGTGGACACTTTTAGACTCAAACTTATGAAAAATAGTTTTTTTCTCTATGAAGAGTAGATGTTTCCTTGGTATCAAAATAATAACAGTGCCAGCATGGTAAAGTGGTTTGAGCCATGGAAATCCACTGGGCAACCTTGTGCAATTCACACTCTTAGCCTCAGAGAAGGCAAAAGCATCCCTCCTCAGAACAAATCTTGGCAAGAAAATCCTGTGATGGGTTCACCTCAGGGTCAGTGTAAGTCAGAAACACACACACAAAAGAGCAATGCATCCCAAGAGCACGATCATTATGTAATTTAAGAGTGTTACTACTAGGAAAGCCCTGCAAGCTTCCTCCCTTACTTCATTAAGCTAGAGAGTTATAAAAAATGAGGCATCAATATAGCGTGGAAGCTGTCCTTAGAAGAAATGAGTAAAAGGGAGCTACACTTTGCATACAGATTCACCTTTATCTCTTAAGTAGGCACCAATCGCAAAACAAATCCTATAAATGCTTTGCATTCGTGGCATAAGCATTTATTGAGAAATGCCAGTGTTTCCTTAAAACAGTGGTTCTCAACCTTCCTAATGCCACAACCCCTTAATACAGTTCCTTATGTTGTGGTGGCCCCCAACCATAAAATTATTTTTGTTGCTACTTTATAACTCTAATTTTGCTACTGTTATGAATCTTAATGTAAATATCTGATATGCAGGATGTATTTTCATTCACTGGACAAAATTTGGCCCTAATACCAGATGCGCCCAAATTTGAATACTGATGGGGTTGTGGGGGGTGATTTTGTCATTTGGGAGTTGTTGTTGCTGGGATTTATAGTTCACCTACAATCAAGGAGCATTCTGATCTCCACCAACGATGGAATTGAACCAATCTTGGCACACAGAACTCCCATGACCAGCAGAAAATACTGGAAGGGTTTGTTGGGCATTGACCTTGAGTTTTGGAGTTTTAGTTATAGTTCACGTACATGCAGAGAGCATGGTAGACTCTCTAACAATGATGGATCTGGACCAAACTTGGCACGAATCCTCAATATGCCCAAATGTGAACACTGGTGGGTTTTGGGGAAAGTAGATCTTGACTTTGGGAGTTGTAGTTGCTAGGATTTATAGTTCACCTACAATCAAAGAGTATTCTGAACTCCACCAATGATAGTATTGGGCCAAACTTCCCACACAGAACCCCCATGACCAACAGAAAATACTGTTTTCTGATGGTCTTTGGCAACCCCTTAGACACCCCCCTCACAACCCCCCCCAGGGGTCCCAACAATAAACGCTGTCTTGAGATGACATGTTCTTTATGTCTGCATTACATTGCGTGTTACTAAGTCACAGCTTCATCCTCGTGTGGACTCTTGGAACTGAGTTTGTCCTGTCCTTCCTAATACTACCTTGTGCTTTATTGTAGTTGTTGAGGCAATGAAAGAATGGAAAAGTATTTGTATTGCGACTTGTATCTGAGTTCATAACATTCCAATGTGCTTGAGGCTTTTAGTAGTGAAAATGTTAACAGTTTTGGAAGTTCAGTTACATTTTAACAGCAGTTCATTGTTCAAGGTGTAAGTAGGTAGTTTCTATTACTGTTACGATTTTAAAAGTAATTTTCCAATTGTTTCTTTTGCCATATTCTTAGTATAGATTTTTTTTCTGTTTTTGTTTCCCCTTAATAGAAAAAATCTCGTAAGAAGATCTGCATCCTGATTAGTGGTCTGGCTGTGGTTGTTCTAATCTTGGGATTACTGATCTGGTACACAGCAAAATGAAATGTTTTACATGAAATTGAATTTGTTATTGTTGCTTTTTCCCCACCAGAGAAAAATGGGTAGACGGGCCTGTGGAATAAGTTGATTATGATGAGATGGAACAGAAATCTGGTTTTCCTCTAGTAGTTGTACTATATAGAAGCTAACATGAAGATAGGTAGTTTGTGGACTTAGTAAACCACAAAGGCAGTATTTATCAGCTAATGTAAGGTTATTTTATGTAACTGAACTTATCTTGTGAGGTATTTTTTTTGTTTAATATATTGCCATTTTGAATGTAAACGCGTTAACAAGTGTGATAATCTATATGATTTAATGACATATGCACTACAGATGTAACATTTTTAATATGTACTTCCTTTTTACAAATGAATTGCATAGGAATAACTTTCATGAAGGGCAAAATCTCACCAACTCTTGTACAAATCTCTTGTGATCCAAAGTGCTGCTTAGGTCTGTGCTCATTGGCAGTGGGCATCTATGTTTCTTTTAAAACAATTCCTGGGCTACACCATAATAATAGTGCAGGGAATGTGTGATATTCCATGTTACACTGCAATATCAGTTCCAGCAAAAACAGCCAATGCCAGTAGTTTATGACAATTGCAATTCAAAAATATCTCAAGGAGGGATGTTTCCCATCCCTCATGCACTGCTTCTGAAACTTCAGATGTTTTATAAGGCAGCACAGTGGGCTCAGAGAAAAGTCTAACCTCTCATGGCATACAGAAGTAAATACGTTTTCTATATTGCAGGATTTTTTTAACTTGTCAAAAAAACTTAAGCACCTCCATTTAAAAATGGCAAACGTAGTGAAAAATGTTGGGGTCATCTGGGTTTGAAAAATGTTCTTAGTAATATCTAGTTCACCTAGCAGACAGCTTAGTGTCGTCTAACAGGCCTTCTCCTAGTTGCATTTTTGTGGTGATAGTAAATCATTTAATAGTGTCCAAACTTCTTGTTGCCCAATGAGGTTGTAATTGTTGGTGAGCTGCTCTTCTTCCCAGCTGTGGACCGGTAGCACATGTATTGAACACTACCATTTATAAAATTGCACAGGGTATGAAATAGGTGATAACCAAGGTAGCATAGAAAAGAGTCAGCCATTTCATTGAAAATGAAGGCATATATTTGTGTCCTTCTGATAGAAGGTTTCTGGTCTTTGTAGTAGAGCTGTCTGAGAATTATCACTTTTCTCACTATCGTTTGCGAGAAATGGCTTTCAAATATAGTCGGAAACCACAGGAATGTGCTACAACATTGTTTGGGCTTGTACTCACTCCATTTCTTCATTTCTCACATATGAAAGGTGAAAATGGCTTATTTTAGTGTAGAAGCTATAATCAATTTCTTGATTTATTGTCGAAGGCTTTCATAGCCGGAATCACTGGGTTGTTGTGAGTTTTCCGGGCTGTATGTCCATTTTCCAGGAGCATTCTCTTCTGACGTTTCACCTGCATCTATGGCACACATCCTCAAAGGTTGTGAGGTCTCATAACCTCTGAGGATACCTGCCATAGATGCAGGAGAAACGTTAGGAGAGAATGCTTCTTGAACATGGCCACATGGCCCGGAAAACTCACAACAACCCAATTTCTTGATTATTTCTCCTATTTTGATATAACCGAAACCTCCATTCCTTAACAATAAAAGGAAGGTTTAAGTTTTTTTCTTTGTGTATGAAGGGTTCAGTGAAGTGAGCTTATAAACCCATGCACATTCTCAGATGGAAACCTGGTTTCCTGATGTATCTACTTTGAAAATTTGTTCAGATTTAAAATTAGAGTATCCGGAAAAGCTCATACCATGATCCCACTCCTCAGACATAACTTATTGAAAAAGTTTTAATTGAAAGGTTCTTATACAGAAAAATAGCTACATCTTTCCACTGACACACATCTTTTTTTAAAAAAATTATGAATTTAAAAAATATTAAACTGTGAAAGTTGGTGTTGGAAAGGAATGATGCCCTCAGTTGCACATCTTTCTTTGCACTATTTCTCTATCATTCCATCTTCTTAACAACAATAAACGTTTAAAAAAGTATTTGACATTGTCTTTTCTTTGGGTTCACCATAGATCAAAGTTTTAAAAACTCTTTAACTGCCTGGGAAAATTGCTGTCTTCATGTATTTTTTAATGTGTATCAGGAACAACTTGAGAAACTGCAAGTCGCTTCTGGTGTGAGAATTGGCCCTCTGTAAGGACATTGCCCAGGGGATGCCTGGACATTTTGATGTTTTACCATCCTTGTGGGAAGCTTCTCTCATGTCCCAGCATGGAGAACTGGAGCTGACAGAGGGGGCTCAACCTAATCTCCCCGGATTCGAATCACTGACCTATCAGTCAGCAGTCCTGCCAGCACAAGGGTTTAATAATAATAATAATCATCATCATCATCATCTTTATTTATATTCCACTTTTCTCCCTCACGGAACCCAAAGCAGCTTACAACACATTAAAATAAAGTAAACAACAATCCATATACTTTGGCAGGGTTGTATACTCTCACCCAACCTATTCAACTTCTATGCAGAACACATCATGCAATTTGTGGGGCTTGATGAATACACAGCTAAGGTTAAAATTGCTGTGTTTTGATATTTTAGATTGCACTGTTAGCACTGAATCCTTGCTGTTAGCCGGTCTGAGTCCCTCTATGGAGGTAAAGAAGATCGGGATATAAAAATTTTAAATAAATAAATAAACAAATCACTCCAGCTTAGTTTCCTTCATTAAATGACTGTGCCACCAGGGGCTTGCCTTCATGTATGATAATGTTCAAATATCATCATCATCATTGGCTATTACTTACTTACTTAGGCGATCCCTCGTTGGCCAAGTAGGATAGTCTTCCAGGATCAGTATTCTACATCTTCTCCCGCAGTGAGGGCACTGGTTTCCAGGTGGAAGGCGGTCTCAGTCGGGGTTGGCTTGACGCGCCTTCCTCCTGACACGTTTCTCTCTTTCGCCCTCCATTCGTACCTCTTCAAATTCTACAGCACTGCTGGTCACAGCTGACCTCCAGTTGGAGCACTCACAGGCCAGGGCTTTCTCAGTTCTCAGTTTCTATGTGAGAGTTTTTAAGGTTGGCTTTGAGCCCATCTTTAAATCTCTTTTCCTGCCCGCCAACATTCTGTTTTCCGTTCTTGAGTTTGGAATAGAGCAACTGTTTTGAGATGGTGGTCGGGCATCCGGACAACGTGGCCGGTCTAGCGGAGTTGATGGCGGAGGACCATCGCTTCAATGCTGGTGGTCCTTGCTTCTTCCAGCACGCTGACGTTTGTCCGCTTGTCTTCCCAAGAGATTTGCAGGATTTTCCGGAGGCAGCGCTGATGGAATCGTTCCAGGAGTTGCATGTGACATCTGTAGACAGTCCACATTTTGCAAGCATATAGCAGGGTTGGGAGGACAATAGCTTTATAAACAAGCACCTTGGTATCCCTACGGATGTCCCGGTCCTCAAACACTCTCTGCTTCATTTCGAAAAATGCTGCACTCGCAGAACTCAGGTGGTGTTGTATTTCGGTGTCGATGTTGACTTCGGTGGAGAGATGGCTGCCAAGGTAGCAGAAATGGTCAATATTTTCTAATGTTACACCATTAAGCTGTATCTCTGGCATTGGAAAGGGATTGGCTGGAGACTGCTGGAAGAGCACTTTGGTTTTCTCGATGTTCAATGACAGGCCGAGCTTCTCGTATGCTTCTGCAAAGGTGTTTAGAGTGGCTTGAAGATCTTCTGAATGCGCACAGACAACATTGTCATCAGCATACTGGAATTCTATAACATGTTATTGTAACCTTGGTTTTGGCTTTCAGTCTGCTGAGGTTAAACAGCTTCCCATCTCTTCGATAGATGATTTCCACACCGGTGGGAAGCTTCCCGTCAACAAGGTGAAGCATCATAGCGATGAAGATGGAGAATAAAGTTGTGGCTTTACTCCAACAACTCCAGTTGTGCCTGCAGGTTCATTGGAACACGCAAGCCCCCTCACCATGACAAGGTGACAGTCCATCGAGGGGGCATAGGCTATTACTTGTAGCCAAGTATGATTGCCTTCCAAGTGCAGAGTCCAGAGGGCCGAAGTTTGCCCATGCCTTGTCTACACTGCCTTATAATCTGGATTTTGTATGGCAGCGTAGAAAGGTCCTGAGCTGGAAGGTCAATGATCTGTTTATTATTTATTTATTTACTTTACTTCTATATCGCTTTTCTCAGCCCTTAGGCGACTCAAAGTGGTTTACATAATACAAAATCACAAGACAGTATCGAAAGCAGGTTAAAACACATTATACATTCTACATAACAATCAATATCAAAAGACAATCATTATCATAATCATCATCATATCGCCTCAACAACAAATCAGAATCCTTTCTCGTAATCCTTGTTCCATATTCCTATGTTCGATTGCACCGTGTTCCTATATTCCATTGCATTGATTAGCCAAACTCTTGTTCGAAGAGCCAGGTCTTCACCTTCCTCCGGAACGCCAACAGCGAGGGGGCCTGTCTGATGTCTGCAGGTAGGGCATTCCACAGCCGAGGGGCCACCACTGAGAAGGCCCTGTCTCTCGTCCTCGCCAGACGCACCTGCGATGCAGGCGGGACCGAGAGCAGGGCCTCCCCAGACGATCTTAATGTCCTGGTCGGTTCATAGGTGGAGATGCGTTCGGAGAGGTAAGTAGGGCCGGAACCGTTTAGGGCTTTATAGGCTAACGCCAGCACTTTGAATTGTGCCCGGTAGCAAATTGGCAGCCAGTGGAGCTGGCGCAACAGAGGAGTGGTATGCTCCCTGAGTGCCGCTCCTGTTAGTAACCTGGCTGCCGAGCGCTGGACCATTTGAAGCTTCCGAGCAGTCTTGAAGGGCAACCCCACGTAGAGAGCGTTGCAGTAGTCTAAACGGGATGTAACCAGAGCGTGGACCACCGTGGTCAAGTCAGACTTCCCAAGGTACAGGCGCAGCTGGCGCACAAGTTTTAATTGTGCAAAAGCTCTCCTGACCACCGCCGAAACCTGGGGTTCCAGGCTCAGCGATGAGTCTAGGGTCACTCCCAAGCTGCGAACCTGTGCCTTCAGGGGGAGTGTAACCCCGTCCAACACAGGCTGTAACCCTATGCCCTGTTCGGCCTTTCGACTGACCAGGAGTACCTCTGTCTTGTCTGGATTCAATTTCAATTTGTTCGCCCTCATCCAGACTGTCACAACGGCCAAGCACCGGTTCAGGACCTGAACAGCCTCCTTAGTAGCAGGTGGAAAGGAGTGACAGAGTTGGACATCATCCGTGTACAGATGGCATCGTACCCCGAAACTCCGGATGATCTCCCCCAGCGGCTTCATGTAGATGTTAAACATAGGGGACAGTATTGATCCCTGAGGGACCCTACAAGACAATGGTTGTGGGGCCGAACAGGTGTCCCCTAACAACACCTGAGTGCGACCCTCCAGGAAGGACCGGAGCCACTGCAAAGCAGTACCTCCAAGGCCCATTCCTGTTGAGGGCGGTTCTGTGGCTCTCTCAACTGCAAAACCTTTTCATACTGGATATGTTGGCGAGTTTAACCAGAGTTGGTCAGGGAGGGAGGAACTTTTCCCGCGCTTTCGCCGGTGACGTCACCACCGAGCCAACCCGGGTCTCCAGCCCAGGCACTCCTCCTCGCGCGGTGCAGGCTGGGACCCCTCCCCCAGACTCCCGGCCTGCCCCGCGCCAGGCTGAATGGGGCAGAGGCAAAATGGCGGCGAACGCGAACTCTGCCGGCGGTGGCGGAGGAGGCGGCCTCCCGCTCTTCGACTGCCCGAGCTGGTGAGGCTGGAGGCGGCGCAGGGCGGGAGCGGGGCTGGGCTCCGGGGCGGGGCAGCTGCCGTGGGCAGGAGAAAGGCCTGGTTCCGCCGCGCCGGAGAGGGAGGGGCTGTGTGCCGAGGCCTCCTGAAAGGGTTCTGAGCATGAGCAGAAAAGCTTGGCTTTCCTGTATACACTAAAAGTGTGCCTCTGTGAATGAACGGGTGCCTATTTCGTAATCATGTGTGAAGCATGAACAGCGTGGGTATTTATTTATTTGTGTGTGTGTTTTGTTTCTTTACCGCAAAGCATCCATCATGAAACACCAGTGGAAAGCAGTTCTGAATACTGACAGGATGCGCCATGGTGCTGAAAGAGGCCTCTCTTTCCCTGAAGGGGCCTCTTGTGGCCTCTAACCCAGTGGTTCTCAACCTGGAGTCCCCAGATGTTTGTGGCCTACAACCCCCAGAAATCCCAGCCAGTTGACCATCTGTTAGGATTTCTGGGAGTTGGAGGCCAAAAACATCTGGGGACCCCAGGTTGAGAACCACTGCCTACCCCAAGCCTGGGCCAACTTGAGCCCTTCAGGTGTTTTGGATTTCAACTCCCACCATTCGTCATCTTAAGTGGCTGAGGTGGAAAAGGAAAGGGCCTGAGGCTGTTAGGAATGGTGGGAGTTGAAGTCCAAAACGTCTTGAGGGCCCAAGTTAGCTCATGCCTGCTCTAGCCAAATATGTGCAGCCCCCGAGTTAAAAACATCTGACTTATAAACGACTCCTAGTTAAGAACTGGGTTTATTTATTTGTCGTGTCAGAGCAACCAGTCCATTATATTACATTTCTAACAGAACAAAGCAAACAAACAGACAAATACAAAACTTGTGAGTTTGGTAGTTGGTTAAATGTCCTTTGACCAGTATCTGGCCACTTGGAGTGCCTCTGATGTTGCTGCAAGAAGGTCCTCCCTTGTGCATGTGGCAGGGCTCAGGTTGCATTGCAGCAGGTGGTCAGTGGTTTGCTCTTCTCCACACTCGCATGTCGAGGATTCCACTTTGTAGCCCCATTTCTCAAGGTTGGCTCTGCATCTCGTGGTGCCAGAGTGCAGTCTGTTCAGTGCCTTCCAAGTCGCCCAGTCTTCTGTGTGCCCAGGAGGGAGTCTCTCATTTGGTATCAGCCATTGGTTGAGGTGCTGGGTTTGAGCCTGCCACTTTTGGACTCTCGCTTGCTGAGGTGTTCCAGCGAGTGTCTCTGTAGATCTTAGAAAACTATTTCTAGATTTAAGTCGTTGGCATGCTGGCCGATACCCAAACGGGATGAGCTGGAGATGTCTCTGCCTTGGTCCTTTCACTATTGACTGCTACTTCCCGGCGGATGTCAGGTGGTGCAATACCGGCTAAGCAGTGTAATTTCTCCAGTGGTGTAGGGCGCAGACACCCCGTGATAATGCGGCATGTCTCATTAAGAGCCACATCCACTGTTTTAGTGTGGTGAGATGTGTTCCACACTGGGCATGCATACTGTTTTAGTGTGGTGAGATGTGTTCCACACTGGGCATGCATACTCAGCAGCAGAGTAGCACAGCGCAAGGGCAGATGTCTTCACTGTATCTGGTTGTAATCCCCAGGTTGTGCCAGTCAGCTTTTGTATGATATTGTTTCTGGCACCCACTTTTTGCTTGATGTTCAGGCAGTGCTTCTTGTAGGTAAGAGCACGGTCCAGAGTGCCTCCCAGGTATTTGGGTGCGCTGCAATGCTCCAGTGGGATTCCTTCCCCGGTGATCTTCAGAGCTCAGGATGCTTCTCTGTTCTTGAGATGAAAGGCATATGTCTGTGTTTTAGATGGGTTAGGGATCAGCTGGTTTTCCCTGGAGTAGGCAGTAAGAGCACCTAGAGCTTCGGAGAGCTTCTGTTCTACCGTCTTGAGCAGTAATGGCACGATCATCAGCATAGATGAACCTTTCTGTCCCTTCTGGCAGTGGCTGGGCATTTGTGTAGATGTTGAACATGGATGGAGCAAGCACGCTCCCCTGAGGCAGGCCATTCTTCTGTTTCCGCCATCTGCTTTTCTGGTCCTGGAACTCAACAAAAAAGCTCCTGTTTTGTAGCAGGTTTCCTATGAGACGGGTGAGGTGGTAGTCCTTTGTGATATTATATTGATATGATATTAAGTTCTGGAGAGACTTACTTTGCATAGAATTACAGAAAAAATAGACCCATGTCTGATCCCACAGCAAGCTGGCTTCAGAAAAGGCAAAAGCTGCACATCACAAGTGTTGAACCTGACTCAGCACATAAAAGATGGCTTTGAAAGGCAGCATGTCTTCATAGACCTGTCAGCAGCCTATGATACTGTGAACCACCGCCTCCTCCTGAGAAAAATGTATAATATCACAAAGAACTGGGTGATACAACAGGAAGTGAGATAAATCCACTCCTGGAATCATAGAATCATAGAATCATAGAATCAAAGAGTTGGAAGAGACCTCATGGGCCATCCAGTCCAACCCCCTGCCAAGAAGCAGGAATATTGCATTCAAATCACCCCTGACAAATGGCCATCCAGCCTCTGCTTAAAAGCTTCCAAAGAAGGAGCCTCCACCACACTCCGGGGCAGAGAGTTCCACTGCTGAACGGCTCTCACAGTCAGGAAGTTCTTCCTAATGTTCAGATGGAATCTCCTTATTATCATGTGGAAAAGGAGTCTCCGCTGAAGCTTTCTCACAAATCCTTGTTTCCACAATAAGCCTTTTTTTTTCAAAATCAAGTGATCACAGAAAGTGAGGTAAAATATTCTGATCAGGACCACAGATGGCAAAAGAAGCACTACAGGGGTGTTAAGCTTTCCCTGTGCTATCCAAAATAAATGTATATAATAGTCTGACTTGGCCACATTGGTCCACGCTCTTGTTAGACCACTGCAATGCACTCTACGTGGGGCTGCCTTTGAAGACTAACGGTCCAACGGTCAGCAGCCAGGTTGCTCACCAGAGCAGCATACAGGGAGCATACAACTCCTCTGTTACACCAGCTCCACTGGTTGCCAATCTGCTTCCGAGCACAATTCAAAGTACTGGTTTTAACATTTAAAGCTCTAAACGGTTCTGGCTCAAACTACATGTCTGAACGTATCTCCTACTATGAATCATTACGATGTTTAAGATCATCTGGAGAGGCCCTGCTCTTGATCCCACCGCTGTCGCAAACGCGATTGCTGGAGACGAGAGACAGGGCCTTCTCAACAGTGGCTCCCCGTCTGTGGAATTCCCCTCCCCAAAGACATCAGACTGGCCACCTCCCTCCTGTCCTTTAGAAAGAAACTCAAGACTTGGCTGTGGAACCTTGCATTTGACCATTGAACAGCGGCTTGTATGAAGAAGACATAAGCAATTTTGAAGTGACAATGAATTGACCCGGATCCGGATTTTAATTGGCGTGTTTTAACAACTGTTTATTTAATGTTTTGTTTTAATGAATTTGTTGATTGTTCTTATCATTACGGTGGCACCGAATGGTGTTTGCTATGAGGCCGCCCTGAGTCCCCCCTCGGGGGTGAAAAGAGCGGGATACAAGTATATGAAATAAATAGTAGTAATAATAATAACAACTTTATTTTTATACCCCGCCTCCATATCCCCGAAGGGACCCGGGGTGGCTTACATGCCCAACAGAACAGTTAAAACATAATACATTAAAATGTGCATCAACAACATGATAACAAAAACAATACAACAAAATAAACAACAACATTGAACAGTATATAAAACAACATCAAAACCAAGCAATCAGAAGCAAAGTTCAATATTTCGTCAGGGGTGGGTGGACTGGTGCCACAACATTAAAGGATAGAGCTAATGTTTAAAGTGCAATATATAGCAGCAATGAGGATAAGAGCAATTTACCATTAAAGATTTGGGTATAGCAATCGTAAAGTGCTTAAGGACAAGAGTTTTGGGTCCTATCTATCTATCTATCTATCTATCTATCTATCTATATGGCTGGAGTTGCACTTTAAGATGTACATGTTCTGACTTACATAAAAATTCAATAATAATATCTATTTATTTATAACTCGCTCTATCTCCCTGAGGGGACTCAGATAGGTTTCTAGCTAAAATAACAGAGTGGCAAACATTCAGTGCCGAAAATAACAAATACAGAATGGGGGATGCCTGGCTCGAGAGCAGTACCTGTAAAAAAGATCTTGGAGTCCTTGTGGACAACAAGTTAAACATGAGCCAACAATGTGATGCGACAGCTAAAAAAGCCAATACGACTTTGGACTGTATAAATAGGAGTATAGTGTCTAGATCCAGGGAAGTCATGTTACCCCTCTATTCTGTTTTGGTCAGACCGCACCTGGAATACTGTGTCCAATTCTGGGTACTACAATTGAAGAGAGATGTTGACAATCTGGAATGTATCCAGAGAAGGGTGACTAAAATGATCAACGGTCTGTAGAACAAGTCCTGTGAGGAGGAACTAAAAGAGCTTGGGCATGTTTAGTCTGCAGAAGAGAAGGCTGAGAGGAAACATGACGAGGGTCATTTATACATACGTGAGGAGAAGTCATAGGGAGGAAAGAGCAAGCTTGTTTTCTGCTGCCCTGGAGACTAGGACACAGAACAGTGGCTTCAAACTACAAGAAAGGAGATTCCACCTGAAGGAAGAACCTTCTAACTGTGAGAGCTGTTCAGCAGTGGAACTATCTGCCCTGGAGTGTGGTGGAGGCTCGTTTGGAGGCTTTTAAAGAGAGGCTGGATGGCCATCTGTTGGGGGTGCTTTGAATGTGATTTTCCTGCTTCTTCGCAAGAGGTTGGATGGGATGGGCCATGAAGTCTCTTCCAACTCTATGATTCTAAACAATGGGTGAAACAATCTCACTATAAAATTATAAAATCTAACCAGAAAAATAACCAAACTTAAATAAACATAACATAACACATAACAAATTCAACTTAAGAACAAACCTACAGAACCTATGCCTGTACAGGAATACGGAGCATTTCCCCTCTTCCTCCTCACAACAGAGTTGTGGTCCTGTGATGGCAGACTTTTAGAGGAGAAGCAACCATACAGTTGACAGAGATGGTTCTTTTAAATGTATCAGAAACATGCACAGCTATGAGTAAAAGGCAATGAACAGAGTATGAAAGATGAGCTTGTTTATTAATGTGTAGACCTATGGATTCAAATTACAAGCAAAAGATTCCACTCAAACATTAGGAAGAACTTCCAGAGGGTAAGAAGAGCTGTTTAACAGTAGAATACACATCGCCTTGGAGTCTGGTGGAGGCTGGATGGCCATCTGTTGGGAGGGCTTTGATTTTGTGCCCCTGTATGGCAGGGGGTTGGACTGGATGGTTCTTGGAGTCTCTTCCAACTCTATGATTCTTTGTATAATTTTTACTATGTGATATTTTTCAACAGCAGTGATAGTTTTTGTGTTGATTGTATTCCTATTATGCAGATATAATTCTGACACTTGGTTTTATTGAGAGAAGGAATTATTCCTTCATTGATTAGTTCTGTTATTCTTCAGATGTTCTGGAACTGAATCTGTCACTTTGCTTTTTGTGTGATGTTTCCATCAAGGAAGGGCCCACTAAGCAATTAGCTCCCATAGTTCCTGGTTCTTTTAAGGGAAAATCATGATTTTCCTGTGTCAAATTGTAGTAGATTATGAAACTGTGCGAATATAGCTTTCGAATAATATAGTGTTAGTATAGGAATGTTTATTTAAAATAATGGGCGTTTGCTCCTTTCAGCCAAACTATTTAATCTTCTCTTTGAGTGGTGGATATGAAATACTTCCAAATTTACATGCATATGTCTTATATGTCTGTCAGAGACAGCATTGAAAAGCTATAGGGGCATCAGGGCCTCTTTGAAAAATAACTGCCATTCAAAGTTTTAGCACATAGACTGCTTCCAAATACATATAATATTACACACATCAAAGAGGAATTTATTCAATCCAAAGGAGAGGAAAAGGACCAGAATATGTCACGTTAGTATGACCTACATTTCACGTTACTAAAAAAAGGGAATGTGCCTTTCGGTGCTCATGGCACTTCACATTCTTCTCTTCTGAAACTTACAGATAACTGGTGAAATGAAGCTTACTATTTCCATGTTACAGATAGGAGCGGGCGATACCAAGAATGAGATCCCTGATGCTTTCCTGATGTTCATGATCTTAGCTACTGTACAAAACATCCATGTCTTCCCAAATAATTTTTTTAAAACCCATATACCTCAGATAATACTGGTGAATAGCACTTGTTTGATTTTGTCCCCATACAATAGGTGAAATAAAAATATCCTGGTGGTAATATTCTTTTGTTTTCTAAAAAATACGCTCTTTTCTTTTTTCCCCTTAAAGGATCATTTTTGTTGCTTTTCCGATTTAGCTTCATTGACATGAAAGTTTATGCAGTTCTGTGGTGCTGTATATAAGAGCCAGGTTGGGTGGCACCATAGATCCTTCTAGCCCACTCTCCTGTTTCACACAGTGGCAAACCAAGATGCATCTAGAAAGCTGAGAAGTATAACATCAAGAAGTAGCCTTATCTTACTGTTTAACCCTAAGCAGGTGATGTTCAGTAGAACTTTTGACAAGTCTTATGATGAGTCTTACTCTGTCAGAAACCCTCACCTTTGGCCATGCCGGCAGGTGCTTCTCAGAGCCAAAGTTCAAAACATATAGATGACCACAGGCTAAAAACCACTACTGAGTAGCATATTACCTCAAGGGAGATTCCAGAGTAATCCCAAATAATGTGTTTGTTGAATTGAATTTTAAAGCTGTTTTAACTAGTGACTGTACCACATCTTAGTGGCAGTCAATTTCACATTAGTTGTGTCATCTAAGAATCATATTCACAGCAGTCTAAATGAGTCGAAAGGTGATGATTAAATACTAAATGCTGTATGCACAGAAAATTTTCACCAGATTTCTAAATTTCAGTACTTAGTTTGTGGTTCCTTGTCTGCTTAAACTCATAGTGTTGCAGGAGCTACAATTGTTGTACCTCTTCAGAAAAAAATGTGAGAGGTGGCGTTTGTTTTAATAATAACATTTGATTTGTTGATAACTAGAGGTTGTAAAGACTACTTCAACAATTCCCAAACAAAACCTGTCTCTGTTTTGTTTTCTAGGGCAGGAAAACCTCCCCAAGGGTTGCACCTGGATGTAGTCAAAGGAGACAAACTTATTGAGGTATGAAAATAAATACAGAGCATTTGAACATGGACCAGGATGATTCATTTGGCACTGGGTAGCTGTAGAAACACTAAGTGGTAAAAAAAACCACACACACACAGCAAATAGCGCATTTTTCTTCTGCCTTTGTGTTCCAGAGTATTTGAGCACTTCTGGTGATATCCCAAGCTCCTTATTATATTTGGCAAAAGATTTTATATGCAGGTATCCAAAACACCAGGGCAGAGACTGCCATTGCATAGATGTGCAATGTGTGCTTCTCCCCAACCCTTTTCTCAGGCATCTCCATTCAACCTGAATCTAAAATGTCCTTAGTAGATTAGAGAGCTTGGCCAAAACAAACAAAATGCATTTCAACTGAGAAATGTTTATATTTAGGAATGAAAAAATGAAATGCTTAGATATAAAATGGGTGATAACCTGGCTTGAAAACAATACATGTGAAAGGGATCTAGGAGTCTTAGTAGACCAAGTTGAACATGAGTCAATAGTGTGATGTAGCAGCTTAAAAAACCAATGTGATTGTAGGAGTAAGATAACTACATCGAGGGAAATAATAGTCCCACTCTATTGTTTTGTTTGGTCAGACTTCATCTGGAATACTGTGTCTAACTCTGGGCACCACAATTCGAGAAGGATATTGACAAGCTGGAACATGTACAAAGAAAAGTGGCCAAAACAGTTAAAGGTCTAGAAGCCAAGCCCTTTGAGGAGTGACTTAGGGAACTGTGTATGTTTACCTTGGATAACAGAAGGTTAAGAGGTGACATAATGGCATGTTTAAATACTTCAAAGGATGTCATATTGAGAAGGGGGCAGCTTGCTTTCTGCTGATCTGGAGATTAAGGCATGGAGCAGTCAACTCAAACTATAGGAAAAGAGATTCAAAACATTAGAAAGAACATCCTGAGAGTAAGAGCTGTTCTGCAGTGGAATATGCTGCCTCACAGGGTGGTAGAGTCTTCTTCTCTAGAGGTTTTAAAGCAGAGGCTGGATGGCCATCTGTCAGAGGTGCTTGGATTGTGTGTTCTTGCATAGTGGAGAATTGGACTAGATGGCCCTTGTGGCCTCTTCCAAACCTATGATTTTATGAATTTCACAGAAGTCAGAGAGAAGTGATGTACTTGAAAGTCTCCCAAGTTCATAAAGGTCACTATTTAGTGGTGGCGCAGTGGGTTAAACCCCTGTGCTGGCAGGTCTGAAGACCGACAGATCACATGTTTGAATCCGGGGAGAGCGCAGATGAGCTCCCTCTATCAGCTCCAGCTCCTCTTGCGGGGACATTAGAGAAGCCTCCCACAAGGAAGATAAAACATCCGGGCATCCCCTGGGCAACGTCCTTGCAGATGGCCAATTCTCTCACACCAGAAGCGACTTGCAGTTTATCAAGTCACTCCTGACATGACAAAAAAAAAACAAAACCCAAAACTATTTAGTGGTGACAGAGAAGAATGTATATGTTGTCCTACGTTTAATGTTTGTAACTATACCAACTTCCTTTGGACATGTATGTATCTCACTGTAGTAAACTATAATGTACACCATTCTTCTGTTCTAACAGTCAGTCTTCATGCTACCCCATCTCTCCGCCCTTCTCAGAAAACCCAGAAAAAATGTCATAATCTCCCATTACATCTGAACCAAGAAACCATGCTTATCAAACAGTGGTTTACGATTCTTGCTTGCTCTATTCTGGTAATCCGGTTTAGACATAATGGGAAGCTATAACTAATTGAATATTTCCTGGATTAATTGAAACACGCCAAGTAGGCAGGAGGTACAAAATGTCTCAAGTGTATCTCAGCTTTCTAAAATGAGAACAAATATGCAGTTGAACTGTCTGTGTGGATGGACTATACTCTTGGGAATATCTCTTGAGCACCATAAAAGTGTAAGTAACGTACTATAAATTGGCAGTTGCAAATAATGTACTTTTTGAAATGCCTACAGGTTTAAGCACTTGATACTAACCAAGCCATCTCTACTTTTGTTCTCTTATATAGAGTGCAGAGGTACAACTAGTGATTGGCTGGGTCTAAAAAGTGCAACATGAAAGTAAGCCATGTGGTTTAGCTCAATGTGTGCAGAATCACACTGGGTTATAACACAGCGGTACATACAAGTCTGCACATGACTGGGTATCTATGCTGTAGAATTAATACAGGTTGACACTATTTTAACTGCCACGACTCAGTGCTATGCAGTCATAGGAGTTGCAGTTTTACGGAGTCTGTAGCATTCTCTTCCAAGTAGTCCTGGCACCTGACTAAACCAGAACTCTCATGATTCCATAACATTAGCCATGGCAATTAAAGTTAGTGGTGTCGAACTGCATAGTGTAAATGTACCCTTTAAGAAAAGTGGAGCAGTGACTGATGCTTCATTTGCTTTTTGCCTTTTAAAAGTTGTTTTAGTACTAGGGGTGTTCACAATTCCATTTTGCGGTACTGGATTTGGGAAAATTCAGCAATCCAGCAGCCAAACTGCCAAAACTGGACCAGTGGGAGGCATCTGAAGTCTCTTTCTTTCTTTCTTTCTTTCTTTCTTTCTTTCTTTCTTTTCTTCTTTTTTATTTTTCTTTATTTATTGCTTCACAATTATCTAGTTCTCTCCACGATATGTGAATTGTAGATCTTCAGACTACAGGTAGGAGTTCATGGGTGGAAGGATTTCCTCTGGAAAGAGACATTCCTACAGAAATCTGGTATGTTAGGGAGATTGCTATGTCCACACCTTTGTCCCTAAAATTTCATTTTCTGTGATGAGATAATGATTTTGTTTGAAGTCTTTCTTGTATGTTGACATTTCCAAGGCAGGTAATGCAATTGACAGTACTAAAAACAATCCAGACACAAAATAAGAGGAAACAGAATATCTGTATTGAAGATTAAAAGCAGATAGTTGTTTCTTTCACAGGTGTTAGTAAATTGTCTCACCATGGAATAGGCACTGATAAAAAATGGGGGAAAGGGTCTATCTTCCTGCTGCTGACAGTTAATGTTGTGGTTTAGCATTTCAAAGGGAAACATCCTCAGTCTGATAAGTTTGGGGATCTCTTTTTTGGATGGGTTGCAGTCTCTTCTCCTGGCTAATATACTCCGCTTTAGTGTACTTGGCACAGAAGATACGGGGAAAAGTGTGAGTTTTACACTGCTTTCTGTCTGATGTTTTACCACAGAAACTGATCATTGATGAGAAAAAATACTATCTTTTTGGGAGAAATCCTGACCTTTGCGATTTTACCATTGATCACCAGTCATGTTCTCGGGTCCATGCTGCCTTGGTCTACCATAAACATCTGAAGCGGGTTTTTCTAATAGATCTCAACAGCAGTAAGTTGACTGATAATTAACCAGGTAATATACTTGGCTTGTGTGGGTAAAGAAGGGAATGTTTGGGATTATTTTTTATGTGTTTTTAATTTATTTTCACATTTTACTTACAAAGAAAAGCATTAAAATTAGGGGGCACTAGTTGTTTTTAACTATAACCTTGAAACTCTTCCGTGCCAAATGAGCACAAGAGTACAAGAAGGTGGGTTTCTTTAGTCTTGTGAAAGGTTTTTGAAACCTTGAGCTATAAAAATGAATAAAATAGGTTAAGCTTGGGAAGATATGAAATTTTAACACTTTCAGCAGCCCAGTGTGTCTTTAAATAATATGATGGCAGTGAACAGTTGGTATTTCTTTTGTTTTTATTCCAAAATGGTTAGCACATGGCACATTCCTGGGTCATATTCGGTTGGAGCCTCACAAACCTCAACAGATTCCCATTGACTCTACGGTTTCATTTGGTGCCTCCACGCGGGCTTACACACTCAGAGAAAAACCTCAAACGTTGCCCTCTGCAGTAAAAGGTGACGAGAAAATGACCAGTGAAGACGACGAACTCAAAGGGTTGCTTGGTTTACCAGAAGAGGAAACTGAATTAGATGTGAGTATTTCGCTTGTAGTTTAGGATCAATTTCTTGTGTCATGTCATGTTGTGTCTTTCAGAGAGAATTCGGGTCTCGTGGCTGGAATTAAATAATCAGCGATAGTACTAAAGCACATGTGTCAAGCTGAAAGCCCGTTCTATGAATGTGCCCACCATAACATTTTATGTGGGTCTCCAGATGCTGGACTACAACTCTTGTATTTTCCATCATTAGACATCATGACAACTCCCATCACATCTACTGATGGGAGTTGTGGTGCAGTAACATCTGGAAGGTTGCAATTTGTTCTGTTTAGTAAGGAGAGTGAGGTTTGAATGTGAATACAAGGCTCGTGGATATGATGTCAGATATTAAACCATCCTTTAATCTTTCCCCAACCTCAGAGCCACAAGTGCTTTGGGTTGCAATTCCATTATCCACAGTCCACATGGCGGATAATCAAAAGTGATAGAAATTGTCGTTCAATAACATCTGGGAACCCAAATAGGTTAAAAACGAAAGAGCACTGATCACCATGAAAAATAATATATAGTTGGCCCTCTGTATCCACAGATTCTCCCTCTATGTATTCAGTGCCCCTGAATACATAGAGGAGGCAACCATTATTCATTCATTCATTTATACCCCCCCCTTTATCTCCTCCAAAGGAAACTCAAAAGTGGCTATAAGATAGATATGGCCTTCCATGAAAATGAGTATAAGTAATAGTATAATAGTACATCCTGCTCTAAAGAGAGCTAATTAGCATTGAATATAGGGCATATTTCTGTGGAAAACATAATCTTGATAACTGGACTCCTAGGCCCTTCTGAGTTAATATCCATTCCCTGGTTTAGCATTATCAGCATTATTGATCCCTTAGCTAAGATAAGGGTAAAGGTAAAGTTTTCCCCTGACATTAAATCTAGTTGTGCTTGTCTCTGGGGGGTTGGTGCTCATCTCAATTTCTAAGCCGAAAAACTGGTGTTGTCTGTAGATGCCTCCAAGGTCATGTGGCCGGCATGACTGCATGGAGCGCCATTGCCTTCCCGACATTGATCTACTGACATTTGCATGTTTTCAAACTGCTAGGTTGGCAGAAGCTGCGGCTAACAGCAGGAGCTCACTCTGCTCTCCGGATTTGAACCGCCAACCTTTCAGTCAGCTGGTTAACCCACTGCACCACCAGGTGGCCCTATTCTCTTGACTAAAGCAAGTCACTATTCAGGCTGATTCTGTTGTTCTCTGGCAGCGCGTTGTAATTACTTCTGATAAGAGCTTGCAGATGGGAATAAAATATATAAATGCTTTAATCTGAAAGCGTTTACTGTGTTAACAATCTCCTCTTTGGTTTCTTAGAATCTGACAGAATTTAACACAGCACACAACAAGAGGATCTCCACACTAACCATAGAAGAAGGAAATTTAGATATACAAAGACCAAAACGGAAACGGAAGAACTCAAGAGTAACATTCAGTGATGATGATGAAATAATCAATCCAGGTGTGTACAGGCAGCCCCTGGGTTGCGGACAATATTGGTTCTGTAGGTTTGTTCTTAAGTTGAACTTGTATGTAAGTCAGAACATATACATTTTTAAAGTGTAACTCCAGCCAAAAATATATATTTTTATAGTTTTGGATAAGGGTTAACATCCCTGTAACATTTGTTTTGCCATCTGTGCCACTGCTCAGATTTTACCTCCCTTTCTGACCCTATGACAATTGGATTTTGAATATTTTGGTTTGTCATGAAACAAGGATTGGTGATAAAGCTTCAGTGTAAACATTCTTTCCCATGATAATAACTCTTCCAGGAGTGGATTTCCCTTCCTAGGAGTACATTTTTTTTCTCACTTCCTGTTGTCTCACCCCCATTCTTCACTATGAATCGTATGTAAGTCAGATATCTGTAACTTGGTGACGGCCTGTACTATAGACCCATTCTGTGTTCTGTGAGCATCAGGCTTTGTGAAGAATTTAGTCATTGTATTGTCGAAGGCTTTCATGGCCGGAATCACTCAGTTCTTGTGGGTTTTTTTCGGGCTATATGGCCATGTTCTAGAGGCATTTCTCCTGACGTTTCGCCTGCATCTATGGCAGGCTTCCTCAGAGGTCTGCTGGAGCTGGGAAAAAGGGGTTTATATATCTGTGGACTGACCAGGGTGAGACAAAAGGCTTTTGTAAGTTGGGCTAGGTGTGAATCTTTTCAACTGACCACCTTGATTAGCATACAATGGGCTGACTGTGCCTGGAGCAAACTCTTAATGAAAGGTGCTTAGATGTCCCTGCCTGTTTTTCTCTCTGCTGTTTTAATTTTAGAATTTTTTAATACTGGTAGCCAGATTTTGTTCATTTTCATGGTTTCTTCCTTTCTGTTGAAATTGTCCACATGTTTGTGGATTTCAATGGCTTCTCTGTGTAGCCTGACATGGTGGTTGTGAGAGTGGTCCAGCATTTTGGTGTTCTCAAATAAAATGCTGTGTCCAGGTTGGTTCATCAGGTGCTCTGCTATGGCTGATTTCTCTGGTTGGAGTAGTCTGCAGTGCCTTTCATGTTCCTGGATTCTTATTTGGGCGCTGCGTTTGGTGGTCCCTATGTAGACTTGTCCACAGCTGCATGGTATACGGTAGATTCCTGCAGAGGTGAGAGGATCCCTCTTGTCCTTTGCTGAACGTAGTATTTGTTGGATTTTCTTGGTGGGTTTGTAGATTGTTTGTATGTTGTGTTTCCTCATCAGCTTTCCTATGCGATCAGTGGTTCCCTTGATGTATGGCAGGAACACTTTTCCTCTGGGTGGATCTTCATCTTTATTCTTGTGGCTTGTTCTTAGTCTTTCAGCTCTTCTGATGTCTGAGGTGGAATATCCATTGGCCTGGAGAGCCCAGTTGAGGTGGTTCATTTCATCTTGGAGGAGGTGGGGTTCACAGATTCTTTTTGCACGGTCTGCCAAGGCTTTAATGGTGCTTCTTTTTTGACTTGGGTGATGGTTGGAGTTTTTATGTAGATATCTATCTGTGTGTGTGGGTTTTCTGTAAACGGTGTGACCCAATTGTTGATCTGGTTTACGGATGACTAGGACATCTAGAAAAGGCAATCTTCCTTCCTTTTCTTTTTCCATAGTGAACTGGATGTTAGGGTGGATGCTGTTAAGATGTTCCAGGAACCTGTTGAGTTCTTCTTCTCCATGGCTCCAAATGGTGAAAGTGTCATCCACATATCTGAACCATATAGTGGGCTTTTTGGTTGCTGTTTCAAGAGCTTGTTTTTCAAATTTAGTCATTCTTTATTTGGGAAAGGATAATGAATACTGGCTATACCTTTAAAAATCCATTTTGAAATAATAATTGCTCCGCAATCTGATTGCTCATACAGAGGATGTGGACCCTTCTGTTGGACGTTTCAGAAACATGGTACAGACTGCAGTTGTCCCAGTGAAGGTAAGATGCGGAATCAGAACAGAGTTGCAGCCTGTTTGGTGCCTTCTGTCGAAGAATTGTACAGTATTTTGAAATATTAAAATTGATGCCTGACACTTGACTACTTTAAGAAACAATTTAAGACCTACCTCTCCTGGCAAGCCTATCCAGCCAGTTTTTAACTGAATTTTAAACTCATGTCCTGTGTTTACTGTATTTTAATCTTTATTCTGTGTATTTCAACATATAATTTCATAGAAAAACATTTTAATATATATATTACCCCGTATGTTGTAACCCACCTCAACTGTAAGGAGAGGTGGTTAAGATGATATTATTATTATTATTATTATTATTATTATTATTATTTAAACACCAGGACATAACATTATCTTCCATTTGCCTTTTAAATACATATATAGTGGGTTACAGTATGCATGCAAGATTAATGGTGTAACTTCATGTCATAACATAAGGAAAAAGTAAAGGTTTCCCCTTGACATTAAGTCTAGTCGTGCCAACTCTGGGCGAGTGGTGCTCATTTCTATTTCTAAGCCGAAGAACTGGCATTGTCCATAGACACCTCCAAGGTCATGTGGCCAGCATGACTGCATGGAGTGCCGTTACCTTCCCACTGGATCAGTACCTATTGATCTACTCACACTTGCATGTTTTTGAACTGCTAGGTTGACAGAAGCTGGGCCTAACAGCGGGAGCTCACCCCACTCCCTGGATTTGAACCGCCAACCTTTTGGTCAGCAAGTTCAGCGGTTTAACCTGCTGCCCACCAAGGGGCTCTAGTTAGACAAACTAACAAGCAAAACAAAGAATTTAGCTTTGCTAATTTAGCAATTGACTTGAGGGTTTTTTTAAAAGAACAATAATATTTTTACTTATATTATGATCATCTTACCCACATCTTACCCGCATAGTTGAAACCCATAAATAAAAACAAAACCATTAAAAACTCATGTATTAAAAGATACAGAAAAAAGATTAAAATACCAATAAACTCCAATTTAAAATGTATAGTTTAAAATTGCCTGGATAGGACAGTCAGAAAAAATGCCTGATTCAAATCTAAATATAGACTAAGATTGAAGAAAAAATACACTGAATTAGAATTAAAACTTTGAAAATCCAATTGCTTTCCTTCCTTCTTTCTTGAAATGAATTTTTATTCACTGTTAATTGTACTTAAAGGTTTCTCAGCACCCTACCAAGATTAAACATTTAAAAATACAAATTTTGCCCACAGTCTTGGAAACAAAAGGGTGGATTGGAAACAAACACATCCAAGCATTCTTGCAAGGCCCAAAATTAATGTGGGCTGCATTTCATACTTGGAAGGAGGAGAGAACAGGAGTTCCCCTCCTGCTGCTTGTATTGGGAGATCTTTGTGTGAAACAGATTCCTTTTCTTCTTCAGAAGAAGCGCCTGGAAAATGCTGGCTCCCTGAGTGTGGATGAAGCTGCAATGCGGCGGATGCAGAACTTTCCCTACAGCGGGGGATTGTATGGCGGCTTGCCTCCCACTCACAGTGAAGCGGGCTCTCAGTCCCATGGCGTGCATGGCACGGCTCTCATTGGAGGGTTGCCCATGCCTTATCCAAACCTTGCCCCAGATGTGGACTTGACTCCTGTTGCTCCTTCAACAGTCACCATGAACCCAGCTCCAAACCCAACTGTGTTTAATCCCGAAGGTGTGAATGAGCCGAAGAAAAAGAAGTATGCAAAAGAAGCTTGGCCAGGCAAGAAGCCCACCCCTTCTCTCTTGATCTGAGAAGTTTGGCTTCTTCTGGTGGGTGGGATAGGACCAACTAGCCGTTGGAATGAGAGAAAAAAAACTGCACAAGTGTATTGGCAGCTCTCAGACTTGGATCCTAACTGTGTATGTCATACATAGCTCAGTTACAGGGCTGAACTCCCTCCCAAAGAGTTCTGCCAGTGTCAAGAAAAGAGAGGCAAACATATATCTTCCACTCCCTGCAGAACCACACACTTTTCTTTATTACCCTTCCTTTACAGGCCCATTGCTGTTTTTATTTTGACGTTATTCATACATTTAAGGGACACTTCAGGTAATTCACAGTTAATCTTCCCAGTTTTTGCAGCTACACAAACTCAGAACTGTTGGGTACTGATTGTATTCATTTGTAACCGGTTGGTTTTGGACTAACACTTTTCTTTCACAGCAGATACGTTCTAAAGTAGCACTTTGTCGGGCTTTTATCAAATGATTTCCATGTAAGTAAAAAAAGCAGTAGTTTGCTTTTTTAAACTCAAGATCATGAGGTGGTTTCAGTCTAGTGCACTTATTTATGTGCATTGTAAACACGCATCGCCATTTTGAAAGAACCGGGAATGGAATGGAGCTATTAGTAAATTAGAATGGAAGAGATTAGTTGCTCCTTCACATCATAGATTGAAATCATCATAAGTATGAAAAAAGGAATTTAATTTGAAATTATATAGTAGTCTAGGGACCTCATTACACTAGAGAATGAATCCACTTTAAATCCGGTTGCTGCCTCCTGCAGAATTCTGGGGGTTGTAGTTCAGGGAGGAGCCTTTAACAGCCTCACTAAACTACAAACCCCAGAATTCTGCAGGAGACAGAAACCGGATTTAAATTGGAGTGATCAGTAAATTAGAATGCAAGAGATCAGTTGCTCCTTTGCATCATAGATTGAAGGCATCGTAAGTATGAGAAAATGAATTTAACTGAATTTGATATTATATAGAAGTCTAGAGACGACATCACACTAAAGAACGAATCCACTTAAAATCCGGTTTCTGCCTCCTGCAGAATTCTGGGGTTCGTACTTTAGGGAGGATCCTTTAGCAGCCTCACTAAACTACAAACCCAAGAATTCTGCAGGAGGAAGAAACCGGATTTAAATTGGATTCATTCCCGAGTGTGATGAAGTAGTAGCAGAATTTTTTTCTGGCAAAATAAATGACAGAATAGTGGCATTTGACCAGTACTTAGGATGTGATTAGGAATACCCAGAAGTGGCCTGCATGGTTTGTTTTGCCTATGCCAGTGGTTCTCAACCTGTGGGTCCCTTTGTTATAATATTTCAGAGACTGGGTGACTTTCCTTGGGCTGCTGCTTTTAGGTTATCCCAGAATAGGTGACACACAGATAATGGCATAGGCCAGTGGTTCTCAACCTGTGGGTCCCCAGGTGTTTTGGCCTACAACTCCCAGAAATCCCAGTCAGTTTACCAACTGTTAGGATTTCTGGGAGTTGAAGGCCAAAACATCTGGGGACCCACAGGTTGAGAACCACTGGCCTATGCCATTATCTGTGTGTCACCTATTCTGGGATAACCTAAAAACAGCAGCCCAAGGAAAGTCACCCAGTCTCTGAAATATTATAACATGTGCAGCTTAGTCAGATAGGGATGTGGCACAAGTTAAGTTTCGTGATGTCAGCTCTATTGCATGACAATTCGATCTTTTGACTTCCCTGTTTGAGCAAAAGTGAATTTAAGTCAGCAAGTACTTGGTTTCAGTCCTTGATATTTAGTACACATGGTGTCTTGGTTCGGTATCCAGACTTTAAACCAGGCATGAGCAAACTTTGGCCCTCCAGGTGTTTTGGACTTCAACTTCCACGGTTCGGAATTGTGGGAGCTGGATTCCAAAACACCTGGAGGGCCAAAGTTTGCCCATGCCTGCTCTAAACACTGTGCAAATGGTTAATCCCAGTGTTGGATTGAGATCTTCCTGGTTGTGTATATTTAAATTGAGTTAGATTCACTAGCAATTCCTTATCCCATGGCAGTAATAGCCTCCGTCAAGCCCTTTGCTGTTGACTCTATTAAGAAAATTAACCAACTTGCAAGTTCTCATTCAGCTGGTGAAATCAGTGGAACTCTTCAAGAAATGCATAACCCAGATTGGTTTGCCTATTGTTTCAGCAAGATTACCTTTCTCCAAAATTACATTGGCCCCTCAAAGTACTGGTCCAGACAGATCCTGGGGGCCAAATAAATAGTAATTGCTGCTTGCAGTAGAAAAAAAAAATGAAAATGTATGTTACCATATTGGGAGTCAGTGAAATGAATAGAATTTACTTCATTTCTGCTTTTCTCTTTTTCATCTTATAGTTTACATGGGGTCCTTTGTGAGGATGACACTTTCTTTATTGTGTGGTTATATAACATCATATACTCGGTTGTGACAATGAATGGCTTATAAGCTTTAGTATTCCATATTCCCAATCTTGGTTACTTAATTTGTGATATGTTTAGTTAATACTTTTCCATACGATAGAGCAGTTCTTTGCTCTGTGATTGGCTCTTCAGAATACGATCAGTTTAAAGCAGTTGAGCTTTCCCTTCCTGGATTTTAAATTTTTTTTAAAAAAAGTGACTGTTTTGCAAGGTAAATATGTTGGGATTTTATTGAGTGCTGATCTTAGCCCTTCATCTCCCCAGGATAATGCAAACTTTTAATTTTAGATCTGTGAAGCCAAGCCTGGCTGATACTGAGCATCGGGGAGGCAGGGTAAAACATGTGGGTCTCTGTACAGACGTTTGTACATTTGTGTAATAGGCCTTTTCACACTCAGTTGAGCTTTTTACCTGTAACCTTTATTACACTGTAAATTAAATGAACGTTTTGCCAAATAGTTTCATGAATGTTCCTAAATTTTACATTGCAGTCAAGAAAGTGTTATTGTTGTTTCCACTTCCTTTTATAATCTAAATAGCTCTATTTTCCCATTAATGACAACACTGATGGCTACTTATGGTATTTTATTTATTTATTTATTTTACATTATTTATATTCTGCCCTTCTCAGCCCGCAGGGGGCTCAAGGTGGATCACAATGCACATATACATGGCAAACATTCAATGCCATAGACAGACAATATATAGACAGACACACAGAGGCTATTTAACTTTCCAGCTTCATGAGGGTATGCTCGAATTCCGGCCACTGGGGGAGCTGTTACTTCACCGACCACTTGTGACACAGATTGAGTACTTCCTCATTCTTTTGCACACTGCTGGAGATTTTTATGGTGTTATAAATTAGTTAATTAGTTAAATTAGCTTCCCTGCTTAAGCGGTACATAAATTTCCTACTTGACAGATGCAACTGTCTTTCGGGCTGCAAAGGTCAGCAGCAAGCTAGACAAATGGTTGGGAGCTTACTCCAACCCGGACTGGCTTCGAACTCATGATCTTTCGGTTAGTGTTGATTTTAATGCAGCCGACTCCCAAACAGCTGCGCCACAACCCGTGTTTATAAAATCATAAACACAAGATCAGTCAATCAATAACAAGTTAAAACCCGAATAACAAGTTAAAAGCCAACAGCAATAAGCAGAATTAAATTTTTAAATGCCAGCAAAATACACTGACTCCTTAATAAGAGCATTATTGATATCCAGTGATGGTCTTATAGAAGAATATTCCAAAGATATTGTAAGGGAACAAGGACTGAAAAAGATGTAGTTGTGGGGGTCTATTACAGACCTCCAAGCCAGATGGAAGTGGATGAAGCCTTCCTTGACCAGATGACTAAACATGCAGTCACGAAAGCCTTTGACTACATACCAAGTATTTATTTTTCTTCATTTGATTCGCATCCTGTCTGGCTCCTGATTGGGACTCAATACTAATTTTT
This sequence comes from Anolis sagrei, assembly GCF_037176765.1. Classification (NCBI taxonomy): domain Eukaryota; kingdom Metazoa; phylum Chordata; class Lepidosauria; order Squamata; family Anolidae; genus Anolis; species Anolis sagrei. The sequence continues at coordinate 86,945,349 of NC_090034.1, forward strand.
TAAAAAATGTTGCTATAAAAGGACAAACATTTGTAATATATCATCATTAATTAATCTATATAAATAAAAATGTAATGTTTGTTTGTGGGATTAACAGAACTCAAAAACCACTGGACAAAATGACACCAAATTTGGCAGCAAAACACATTCTAATCCGATCTATGTCTTTCAGACAAAAAACCCGTAAAAAATGAAGGGGAAATAACTTAAAACTCCCCCAAAATAAAAATGCCTTACAGAGCATGCTCAAAAGCCCCTCTCCCCATTGTGTGAGGAGAATGAAGCACCAACCTTTGTGAGGGAAGAGAAGCCTTGCCATGGAGTCCCTTTCCATGCATGGGCCCTCCTTCCTTCCCTCCCTCCCGGTCTCCTTCCTCTTTGTTGGCCCCACCAAACACAGACCTCTCCTCCTTCACCCCCCTGGAGAGGCGGGCAGGTGGCTGCTCCATGTGGACGCTGCTCACCAGGCTTCACCTTCCCTTGCCTGGGCACCAACGAGAAGGGAGTTCTGCAGCCCTCAGCCTTGCAGGGCCCAGCGGGGGTGGGAGGCATTTTTCAAGGTGGGCCTTGCTCACCTACATTGGCCCCTTCTTTCTGCCTCAGCCGCAAGGCACTTTCCATGTGACCCTGCCTGCATGCCCACCCACCAAACAGGGAAGGCTTCCCTCAGCCATGGCAGAAAGAAGAAGCGGCGGTGCTGGGTGAGGGCGGGAAAGAAAGAAGGAAAGAGAGAAGGAAGGATGGAAGCAAAGAGCAAAGGAAAGGAGGAAAGAAAGGTAGAGAAGGAAGAAAGGAGAGAAAGAAGGTAAAGAAAAGGGGAGAGGGAGGGTGGAAAGAGAAGGAAAGAAAAAAGGAAGGAATGAAGGAAAGAGGGAAGGAAGGAAGGAGAGAGAGAGAGAAAGGGATGGAAGGTTGGCCACAGCAACGCTAACAAACCAATAAGTGTCCATCATTCATAAGCCCCCCCCCCAAAAAAAAACAGTGGAAAGGACTTAACCCCCCCCCCCCAAAGATAAATGACAAAAAGATAAATGACATACAAAAAAAAGGGAAGGAAGAGGGAGGGAAGGAAGGGGAAAAGGAAGGAAGGAAGGAAGCATGGAAGCAAAGAGCAAAGGGAGGGAGGAAAGAGGTAGAGAAGGAAGAAAGGTGAGAGAGGAAAAGAAGAGGGATGGAAAGAAATGGGTAGAAAAAGAAGGAGAGAAGGAAAGAAAAAAGAAAAGGAAGGAAAGAGGGAGCGAAGGAAGAAGAGAAAGAAAGAGGAAGGGAAGGAAGAAAGAGAAAGGGAAGGAAAAGAAAAAGTGAGGAAGGAAAGAGGTAGAGAAGGAAGGAAGGAGAAAAGGAAAGAAGAAAAGGGAAGGAGGGAAAGAAGAAGAGAAAGAGGGAGGGAAGGTTGGCCGCAGCAACGCGTGGCGGGTACAGCTAGTTAAACATAATAAAACACAACTCAAGCAAAATAAAATCAATAAAAAGAACATCAAAGCATTCTAGGCAACTAACCAACTGCCTTCCTGAATTAAAAAATAGTTGTCTCCTGATGGAAATTCAACACAGGAGGAGTCAGAATAGCGTCCTTTGACTAGAAGTGGCCACTGAGATGACCATCTGATATGAGTTGTATGTCAGACTTTGCCTAGAATTCCTCATTTGTCTAGCAGAGAATAATAGAAATAAAATGCATAGTGGGGGAAGACTGTGACTATGAGAACCCTGTATCTATTCCATGGCCAGATGTTGATGGGCCACACCAGGTCCCTGCTCTCCCTCTTAAGGTTGGATGCTCATCTGCTGCCTCCAAATGGTGCTCTTTGCAGCTGGGCTGCCTTATTCTGAGTCAAGTAAAACATCTGCTGTTGAACTATACCTCTGCTCTCAAATAGCCATTGGGTGACAAGAACAATTCAACCACACGTGCAGTGTCCTATAACTGTGGTCGCTGATGCAAAATCACCATGAGCTGGCACCTCTTGTGTCTGGTATCGTTTGTGTTGGTACAAGTTAAGCCCTACACTTATTCTTTTTTCAAACCCACTCACACAAAAGGGAAATGAAAGGAGAACTGAAAGTCTTAGCTGAATTTTCATATAAGTAGCTCAACGGTCCCATTCTGTAGTTCAAACTTCCACATCCCGTGACAAAACGCTGCCTGTGAAGAAGAGTCATGGCTTCTGTTGTTTCTTTCCACCACTATATCTGTCATCTAGACCTCAGTTCCCTGCCTAGAGTGGTGAAGATCTACTCAGGAGTCTATTTCCAAGGTAAGCACAAGTGACTGCTTTTTTGCCAATATCAGAGTTGTCTTAACAGCTGGTGATGAAGATGAGCAATGGAGCTCTAAGATATGTAAGACTTGGGATATTCGCACCAACTTTACACAATCACAACCCTAACAGACAGCTGTATTTATAAGACAATGGTGGGGGTGGGAATTAACTGTTAACATTCCTCAGAGAAAGAGTAGCATTTGCAAACCCTAATCAGAGGGTTTTTTAAGTGACTATGAATTATGTGCGGTTTTTTTTTTCAAGTCAGAATCGACTTGAGAAACTGCAAGTCACTTCTGGTGTGAGAGACTTGGCCGTCTGCAAGAACATTGCCCAGGGGATGTTTTTGATGTTTTACCATCCTTGTGTTTAATGAGACAGTTTAATTACTGGTCAAAAGTAAACTCTATGGATCCCAGTAGACTTCCTTGTCTATGTCTAGAGGATCAAGTCCAGCATGACCAGAAGTCATCGTGGATGGCAGCTCTGAATAATGAGCTGGCTGGATTCGGTCTGCCTTTGCAATTTCTGGGTGTTTTGGGTCCGGGGGCAGGGCAAGTGCTCAAGCGGCGCATTAGGGATGTCTATGCACAGCTGGACCTAGAGAGCATAGGTAGGTCTTCAGCCACAAGGTTTTTAGCTTCCCAAAAGGAATATTCATTTAAAGCACTACCCAACTATTGCACTTCCTCTACCCTTAAGAAGAATATATACTAGGGCTAGGTTTGAACAACTCGGTACTATGGTGCAAACCGGGCACTACTGTAACATCCCAAGAAGTGAGAGATTCTGCGTATGGGGAGAACAAACAGTGGAAGACAATGAACATTTCTTAATTGACTGCCCAGCATATACTGAATTGCGAGACAGATATTTACATCCAATATTATCCAACTGCAGGTCCCCCAACAGAAATGATATTCTGACATCCCTCTTGCAAGGGCGGGAAAGATCCAGCATAATCAGAGTAAGCCTTTTTATTCTGAAAGCTATTAAGAAAAGAGCAGATTTCCTGAAAGGAGAACCAGGAAAATAAACTACAAATAGAAGGTCGGCTGCTATTTTCATCTTGTTTTTTACTCGTGTTCTATTTTGAAATGGTCATATGACTGATCAAATAAATAAATATTATTACCATCCTTGTGGGAGGCTTCTCTCATGTCTCCTCACAGGGAGCTGGAGCTGACAGAGGGAGCTCATCCGCACTCACTCCTGATTCAAACCTCTGACCTGTTGATCTTCAATGTTGCCAGCACCAGGGGTTCCAACTGAATGATGCTATAGTATGCTTAGCTGTGATAGACTTATATGACTGGAAAGGCAGCAGAGCTAAGTTAGTTGTTAATTGGTGGAGAAATCATTAATCTATCTCTTCATCACACTAGAGAATGAATCCACTTTAAATCTAGTTTCTGCCTCCTGAAGAATTCAAGGGTTTGTAGTTTAGTGAGTCTGTTAAAGGTTCCTCCCTAAACTACAAACCCCAGAATTCTGCAGGAGGCAGCAACTGGATTTAAAGTGGAATCATTCTCTAGTGTGATGAGATCCCTAGTCAACTAGGTCAACTCTACCAGGTTATTTTGATGTCTGGATCTCTGGTTTTCATCTTTTATTTGATACAGGCCAATAGAAGAATACAGAAATAAGACTTATCACTAGGATACTCTGTATGTAAACAAGGCTAGAAAAATTTATCTATTTTACAGAAACTTTATTCCATTATGATAAGGTACACTTGAGCATGTTGCTTGTTTTGTGACATAATATGTGTTCCCTTCAGGACATCATGGGCAGAGTTCTTCACGCTGTAGAAATTTCTAGTTCTTGTTCTAGGCCTGTATTTAATAAGCTTAAATCACATAACAGTACATTTTGACTAAATATTAAGAGAAACTTCTTGATGTACAGGACAATTCAGCATTGGAACCAATTACCAAGTTCTGGATGTACTGCATCAAATAATGGGTCAGACTGGATTGCCAATAAAAAGAGCTCCCTCTAACTTTAACCTTAATATTGTATAATAACAGGCAGCAACCACAGGGACCTTTTAGAAGGTTTTTTAAAAATATATATATTATTTTTTTTGCAGCTAGACTGGGTTTTTTTGTCTAGCGTGGCACCCTCGCCCTGAGACACCTGTTCATGCCAATAGTCCAATAATAAAGTGTTTATTAAATAATGACTGTAAAAAGGGGAAGAAAGGTTACATCCAAAAGTAGTAGACAGGATATAACCAGCAATATGCAAAAGTAGCCAGAGTACAATAAAAGTCATTCAAGAATGCCAAGGAACCATAATAGAAGCTAGAAATCCAAAACCATAGAAATAATCCAAGGTAAATTCCAGGAACACAAACACAGGAAACTCTTCAAAGGTACATAGGCAAAGGCAGGAATATGAAACAAGAATCTGTACAATACAAGTCCCATGGACTTGAAAACTTGGTAACATTAACAGGAGACTGTTTACCCAATAGCAAAGCTGTCTCCTCTAAAATGCTTGGAAGTGAACACCTAATTTAAACCAGTTCAGATTCCCATTAAATCATTCCAAAAACATCTGGGCCTCAAAGCCTTATCTTGGAGGCGAGACCTCCTGCCCCCCCCCCCCAATCTTCCCAAGGTGTCTTCTCTAGGGAAAGGGCAGTTTCACTTTCCTCAGCCTCGGTTGCTAGGGAATGATCTAAGGCAGCGTGATTTGAATGCAATATTCCTGCTTCTTGGCAGGGGGTTGGACTGGATGGCCCATGAGGTCTCTTCCAACTCTTTGATTCTATGAGTCTATGATTCTCGTTTAAAATAATCTTTATTAATTTTCCTTAAAAACATACAGTAACTGGGTGGGTAAGATAGAAGGGGGTAGAAAGAAATGGGGGGGGGGGGGGCTAGCAGCATAGAAAGGATAGAAAGTAGACTGGTATATGGCTGCCGACAATATATAGTGTGTGGTAATGGAAATTTGAGAAAATGATTGTGAGGGAAGTGGGGTGTGATTGTTTTGAATCTGGCGCTGACTTCCCGGTATCTTTCGGAGGTTCTTCCTGTTCCTTCGTTCCTTCCCTCAATTTTACTTCTTCTCTTTCGTTTCTCTTCTGCTCTCCCCTAATTTGTATCTTCTATCGGTTCTTTCATGTAATTATTTTCATTTTTTTTTCCTCTACTAAATATGTTGTTACTTGTTTCCAGTCTATTTCGGCTGTTGGAGTACCCCCTTTTTTTTAAAGTATATAAGTTAATTTGTCCATATTTCTTATATCAAGAATCTTCGTTAGCCATTCCTCTTCCTCCAGGTGGTCTTTTTCTTTTCAATGTTTTGCGTAAATTATTCTGGCTGCTGTCGTTAAGAGGAATAAGATTTTGTCCTTATTTTTTTCCCATTTTTATGTTATGCATCCCTAATAAGAAGGTTTCTAGTTTCCAAGGTATATCGATCATCAGTATTCTTTATAGCGATTTTTGTATTTTTTCCCAATAAATTGTTGCTTTTGGGCAAGTCCACCATAGGTGGTAATATGTCCCTTCCTGTTTTCCGCACTTCCAACATTTTGTGTTCGTGTTTTTGTTGAATTTCCCTAACCTATGTGGGGTTATATACCACCTATGGGCTATCTTAAACCAATTTTCTTTGAGTTCCATTTCTTTCAAGTATTTTAGCTTCTTAATCCATATTTCTTCCCATTCTTCTTTCTTTATCTCTCTTCCTAGGTTGTCCTTCCACTTCCTCATATATGTTTTCTCCTTTTCTGTGTCTCCCTCTCCTTCTAAGAGTTTTTTTTAATATAAGGCAGCGTTTCTCAACCTGGGGGTCGGGACCCCTGGGGGAGTCATGAGGGGGTATCAGAAGGGTCACCCATCAGAAACCGCAGTATTTTCTGTTGGTCACAAAGGTTCTGTGTGGGAAGTTTGGCCCAATTCTATAATTGATGAGGTTCAGAATGCTCTTTGATTGTAGGTGAACTATAAATCCCAGCAACTACAACTCCCAAATGTCTTGGTCAGCCCCTCTTCCTTTTTCCTTCCATTTTTATCTTCTCCAAGCTTTCCTATCTTCTCATTATGTGGCCAAAATACTTCATCTTTGCCTCTAATAGCCTTCCCTCCAATGAGCAGCCAGGCACTATTTCCTGGAGTGTGAACTGGTTGGATCTTCTTGTGGTCCATGGCACTCTCAGAATGTTCCTCCAACACTACAGTTCAAAAGCATCTTCCTTCGCTCAGCCTTCCTATATGGTCCAGCTCTCGTATCCATAGGTTACTACGGAGAATACCATTGCTTTAACTATGCCGACCTCCGTTGCCAGTGTGATGTCTCTACTCTTCACTATTTTATCGAGATTGGTCATTGCTCTCCTCCCATGAAGTAAACGTCTTCTGATTTCCTGGCTGCAGTCTGGGTCTGCAGTAGTCTTTGCATCTATAAATACAAAGTGTCACTGCCTCCACGTTTTCTCCCTCTATTTGCCAGTTGTCAGTCAGTCCGGTTGCCATAATCTTTGAGGTTTTTTTTATGTTTAATTGCAACCCAGCTTTTGCACTTTCTTCTTTCACCTTGATTAGAAGACTCCTCAGCTCCTCCTCGCTCTTGGCCATCAAAGTGGTATCATCTGCATATCTAAAGTTGTTAATGTTTCTTCCAGCAATTTATAACCCTGGCCTTTCATATGTAAAACCCCACACATTGCATTATGTGTTCTGCATACAAGTTGAATAGATCAGGTGGGAGTAGACAGCCCTGCCATATGCCTTTCCCAGTCTTGAACCAGTCTGTTGTTCCATGCTTAGTTCTTACTGTTGTTACTTGGTCCTTATACAGATTCCTCAGGAGACAGACAAGGTGACTTGGTATGCCCATACCACCAAGAACTTGCCATAATTTATTATGATCCACACGGTCAAAGGCTTTAGAATAGTCAATAAAACAGAAATAGATGTTTTTCTCAAATTCCCTGCCTTTCTCCATTATCCAGCGGATACTGGCAATTTGGTTTCTCGTTCCTCTGCCTTTTCTAAGGCATAAAAACTCATAGCAGGCTCCTTTATACAAGATTTCTTACAGATTAACACTGGGCATGCCCAGTGTGGAACACATCTCACCACTCTAAAACAGTAGATGTGGCTCTTAATGAGACATGCTGCATTATCACGGGGTGTCTGCGCCCTACACCACTGGAGAAATTACACTGCTTAGCCGGTATTGCACCACTTGACATCCGCCGGGAAGTAGCAGCCAATAGTGAAAGGACCAATGCAGAGACATCTCCAGCTCATCCCTTGTTTGGGTATCAGGCAGCACGTCAACGACTTAAATCAAGACATAGTTTTCTAAGATCTACAGAGACACTCGCTGGAACACCTCAGCAAGCGAGAGTCCAAAAGTGGCAGACTCAAACCCAGAACCTCAATCAGTGGCTGATACCAAATGAGAGACTCTCCCCTGGGCACACAGAAGACTGGGCGACTTGGAAGGCGCTGAACAGGCACCACAAGATGCAGAGCCAACCTCAAGAAATGGGGCCACAAAGTGGAATCCACGGCATGTGAGTGTGGAGAAGAGCAAACCACTGACCACCTGCTGCAATGCAACCTGAGCCTCGCCACATGCACCATGGAGGACCTTCTTGCAACAACACCAGAAGCACTCCAAGTGGCCAGTTACTGGTCAAATGACATTTAATCAACTACCAAACTCGCAAATTTTGTATTTTGTCTGTCTGTTTGTTTTATTCTGTTAGAAATGTAATACAATTGACTGGTTGCCCTGACACGACAAATAAATAAATAAATAGATTAACAAAAGGAATGGAGAGGTATTGAAGCTGCTTTGACCTTACAGTTACATATTGAGTCTAAAGTATCTTCAGAAGTCCATCAAAGTTCTAGCTCCTTACCATACTTTTCTCAAAAAGCAAGAAAATATTTTTTTATTTTCCCCTTTTTTATTTTTCCTCCTCCTCTTCTTCTTTCTCTTCTTCTTCCTCCTCCTCTTCCTCCTCCTCTTCCTCCTGGAATCTAAAAGTTCTTTTAGCTCTGGAGCGCAAAACATCAGGCTGAATGGGATCTTTCTGGAATCTCCATACATGTTTTGTGTTTTCTCGGCTTCTAAAAGTTGTAAATTCCCCACCAAAGGTGTAGTAAAAGTGAGAGTAGAAGTATTAAATATACCATTACTTTTAGATCTATCCTTTTGCCTTTGAACCCCTAAGAAATTATCTGCAACTGAATTTTTCCCTTGGACTGAAGCAGGTTCTCCATCCTTGACTGGACAAATGTCATGCCAAAGCAGAAAATCTACTATTATATCCTCCCCAATAAGCAGCTGTCCAGCCTCTGCTAAAAACCCTTAACAATGGAGGATCTAACATCTTCTGGAGTCTTTGTTCGCCTTTGTAAAGGGAAAGGTTTTCCCTTAACATTAAGTCTAATCGATTCTGACTCTGGTGGATGGTGCTCATCTCAATTTCTAATGCGAAGAGCCAGGATTGTCCATAGACGCCTCCTAAGTCATGTGGCCAGCATGACTGCATGGAGCACTGTTAGTTTTCCGCCAAAGCGGTACCTATTGATCTACTCACATTTGTATGTTTCCGAACTGCTAGGTTGGCAGAAGCTGGGGCTAACAGTAGGAGCTCACCCCATCCCTCGGATTCGAACCGCCGACCTTCTGGCCGGCAAGTTCTGCAGCTTAGTGGTTTAACCCGCTGTGCCACCTGTGTACCATCTGGGAATATCATCTTAATATTCATTTCCAATTCCCTTTTTGTCATTTGAACTCACTGGTTCTGGGCCTTGCCTTTAGTTAGAGCAACAGAAGACAAATAGACTTTATCTCTGTGACACATTGTCAAATTATGAGATAGCTCTCATAATTGCCCTTTAATAATTTTTCTCTCAGGTTGAACACGTTTTTCACTCGCTCTGTTTTACTTTAGCTATACTTTAGCATTTCTTTCCGTCTATGCACAGAAGATGGAGGGAAAACTATAAAGAGGAAGTGGGGCTGGGGAAAACCAGATGTTGTATCACATTGGTTTCAGAAACTGGGAACTGGTGGTGTTTAAGCAAGCAGCCTGGGGATGTCGAAACAGGAATCTCCCTTCCGGGGTTACAAGAGGTTTGGGTAAAAGGAATCCAAAACTAGGCAGAATGCCCAAGTTGAGAGAATGCAGACATTTGCTATTCTATAGGCTTGAAGGAGTCTCTCTTTCCCTCTCCAAACAGTCAACAGGAAATGGGGTGAGCACCAAATAATGTGAAGGCCAATCAAATGATGAAAAGGGCCATGTTGTGAAGTGAGACATTGGGCAGACACAGTTGTCTCAGCAGATAATGAGAGGTGACAACAGAGGCACTGATGTGGGGAGAAATGGACCATGAGTTCTGCTCTGCATGTCTACTGCAGGCATGAGCAAACTTGGGCCCTCCAGGTGTTTTGGACTTCAACTCCCACCATTCCTAACAGCCTCAGGCCCTTTCCTTTCTTCCCTCAGCCGCTTAAGCAGAAGCAGCTGAGGGGGAAAAGGAAAAGGCTTGAGGCTGTTAGGAATGGTGGGAGTTGAAGCTGAAGCAGCTGAGGGGAGAAAGGAAAGGGCCTGAGGCTGTTAGGAATGGTGGGAGTTGAAGTCCAAAACACCTGGAGGGCCCAAGTTTGTCCATGCCTGGTCTACTGTGTTCAAAGCTTGGAAGATTAATTTAGAGATTAATGAGTATAATGAAAACACAACCAGACATTTTTTTTTGTTGTGTTTTAGTTTTTAGGCCTTTTCCTAGGGTGATTTGGGATACCGATTCAGAAAAATGCATTGGATAGACTACATCACTTCTAGCTTCTTAGATATGGTTATGATTTTATGTGGGTGAGCAGATGAAAACTGGTACCATTTTAAAAATCAGCAGCGGCATTGGTCATGCAGTACCGACAAACTATTGGTTATTTAATTTGCTCTTATTCTATATTTATTTCCAGTTATTCTGAATTTACTTCCACTGTGCAGGTACAGCTGTACCAGGAGCTCCAATTTTGTTTGCTTTGCATTGAATGTTTGTTGTAGTCCTAAGTTTCAGGGACTCTGCAGATAGGTGGCTTCTTTTGGCTGCAATCATAGGGCAAGCCACCTGTCAATTATAGTTAAGTGCCCTGGTCCTGCCCCCTTTTTGGGGTTTTGGAGGGAATAGGAGCCTTTTTGGGTCAGTCCACGCTTTCCATGCAGTCCAAGCTTTCCATGCAGGACATAATACCAAGAGCTCCTGTAGAAAGCTTCGTCTTCTACAGCTTGGCCGGGGTTATACAGCCCACAGCTTGGCCGAGGATCATACAGCCTTACAGCTCCTTTGTGGGGGGACTTCAGCCAGCCATCATCGAAAACTGAACTCCTTTTCCCTTGGAAGTCTACAAAGCTCTGCTTGGTAAGGGTCACTCACGGAAGCCAGACGCAGTTGGTACCGGGTGCAGTGGCTCCACGCCAACAGAGGCAAAGACAGACTGCCCAGATTAGAAGTTAAGGATTTCCCCATTAGTTAAATTACAATTAAGAAGATAGTGCCTGTTCCCAGTGAACAAGATTGAGTGAGCCAATAGACTATTAAGAAAGCCTTGAAGTACCTGTTTGTTTTTATTAAAAAAAGAACTTTGTTGAACTTTTAAGTATTCTAGAGACTGTGTTTTAAGGAAATCCAAAGGCCTTTAATCTGAGGCAGCCCCGGCGTCCCGTTGGGCACACAGAATTTATGTCCTGTCTACAGTCTTATGCACAGGCCCAGCGTGCGACAGCACAGTAGAAGACGAAGCTGGTGGCTTGCCTTGCCTTCCTCTTGGCACATTTCTCCCTTTCACCCTCCATTTGTTCCTCTTCAAATTCTGGAGCACTGCTGGTCACACCTGACTTCCAGTTAGAGTGCTCAAGGGCCAGGGTTTCCCAGTTCTCGGTGTCTATGCCACAGTTTTTGAGGTTGGCTTTAAGCCCATCTTTAAACCTCTTTTCCTGTCCACCAACATTCCGTTTTCCGTTCTTGAGTTTGGAGTAGAGTAACTGCTTTGGGAGACAGTGATCGGGCATTTGGATAACGTGGTCAGTCCAGCAGAGTTCATGGCGGAGGACCATCCTTCAGTGCTGGTGGTCTTTGCTTCTTCCAGCATGCTGACATTTGTCCGCTTGTCTTCCCGAGATATTTGCAGGATTTTTCGGCGGCAGCACTGATGGAATCATTCCAGGAGTCGCTTATAATGTCTGTAAACAGCTCATACTTATGAACAGAAGTGAGACGACAGGAAGAGAGAGAAATCTACCCTAGGAAGGGAAATTTGATCCTGAAAGATTTATTATCATGAGGGAAAAGTGTCTCAACTGAAGCTTTCTCACCAAAACTTGTTTCCACAACAAGCCATTTTTTTAAAAAAAAAAGTCTATGTGGTCTCTTCTGATTCTATGATTCTATGAAGTGTTTCAGCACCAGTGAGCGGTTTAGCTGCGGTATTTTGAAGCTCCTGGTGTTTATGAACAACTTCCACTGAAGCTTTATCGCCAATCCTTTTTTCCACAACAAGTCACATTTTTCCCAATCCAATTCTCACACGGACAGAAAGGGAGGTGAAATCTTCTGAACAGGACCACAGACAGCAAAACAAGCCCCACAGAGGTGTTAATTCTTCCCTATGTGATCCAAAGCTAAAAAAATACTGATTTTTGGCCAGAGTTGCAGAGTAAAAATGTACTTTGCATACAACTTCAACTTAAGAATAAACCTCCAGAACCTATCTTGTTTGTAACCTGGGAACTGCCTGTATTCATGACTTTGAAACCTGTATCTTGATTACATTTTCAACAGGTTTTATTATTTGATCTAAACGGGAATAGAAATTATATCTGTTTTTAATTTATGTCAATAACTTTTATCTTTTTTTATTCTGAGGCATTTATAAGCATTTTGGTTTCTCTTTAGGATCTGTTTATGAAGTATCAGGCAGTGAATGCTGTTTGTCAACAGGAGATCTGATGAAAATTGTGGATGTTCAGCTTCAGAATATCACCTGCAAAAATGTGAACGATGGGCACACTTTTGAACTCCCACTGAATTTTAAAGGTATTTATACATGATCCGTGGTTGTACTAGGTTTTAACTCAAGGCTAAGGTAAAAAAGACAATGTTCAAACCGTCCCTCTTTCCTTTTAGTCAAAAATAAACACAAATGGACTCTGATTTGGATTGGAACCACTCCATCTGTACAGAGATGGTTGAGACCTTCAGCCCCAACAATTTCTCATGGTAGAAGAGGGTTAGTCCCTGCACCACCCACTCAAATGCTCTGACTCAGATGTAAGAACTGCTCCACAACATGTTACGTATCTCAGATATGTGGATCAAAATGCATACTAGACATACGCATTAGGGGTAAACTTTGTCCTGTTTTGTGGCTAAAGTTTTGTTGACGCCCCCGATCCATTATTTGTAAGCCTCTTGAAATTGGGAGGGTTGTTTTCGGTTCTTTTGTTTCAAGGCCCAAAAATCAGACCATTACAGAGGGGGGCTTCCCACTCACTGGCTCCACTTCCTGGTGTGTGATCTTGGCACCTGCTGTTTCTACTCTAGAGTAAGAGGTGCTCGGCTGTAGGCACTGGCAGGCGCACGTGCTTTCCAGGCCTGCCTGTACGCCATGCCACACACACTCTCTCCTTGGAAAGACTGTGTGTGAGAGAGGGCATGCAGGCAGGCCCAGAAAGCACACATGCCTGCCAGTGACTGCAACTGAGCTTCTCTTACTCTAGAGCAGTGGTTCTCAACCTAGGGGTTGGGACCCCTAGGGGGGTCACGAGGGGGTGTCAGAGGGGTCGTCAAAGACCATCAGAAAACACAGTATTTTCTCTTGGTCATGGGGGTTGTGCATGGGAAGTTTGGGCCAATTCTATCGTTGGTGGGGTTCAGAATGCTCTTTGATTGTAGGTGAACTATAAATCCCAGCAACTATAACTCCCAACTGTCAATGTTTATTTTCCCCAAATGCAACCAGTGTTCACATTTGGGCATATTGAGTATTCTTGCCAAGTTTGCTCCAGTTCCACCATTATTTGAGTCCCAAGTGCTTTCTGGATGTAGATGAACTACAACTTCAAAACTCAAGATCAATGCCCACCAAACCCTTCCAGCATTTTCTGTTGGTTGTGGGAGTTCTGTGTACCAAGGTTGGTTCAATTCCATCTTTGATGGAGTTCAGAATGCTCTTTGTAGGTGAACTATAAATGAAAGCAACTACAACTCCCAAATGACATAATCAATTCCTCACCCAATCCCAGTAGTATTCAAATTTGGGTGTTTTGGGTATTTGTGCCAAATTTGGTCCAGTGAATGAAAATACATCCTGCATATTGGATATTTACATTACAGTTCATAACAGTAGCAAAATTACAGTTATGAAATAGCAACTAAAATAATGTTATGGTTGGGGGTCACCACAACATGAGAAAGTGTATTAAGGGGTCGCGGCATTAGGAAGGTTGAGAAACACTGCTCTAGAGTAAGATGTGCTCAGCTACAGGTGTGCTCTGGGCCTGCCTGCACGCCCTGCCACACATGCACTCTCTTTTCAAGGCAAGGAGGCAAGTTTGGATGCAGGCTTTCATGTCAAGCAAATTTTTGTATGGGGAGGGGCTTCCTGTTTGTGCTTCCAAAAAAAATAGAAGACACGAAACAAATGGTAGAAACGGTAGGTATGGATTTTGTGCACATGCTTAATGTGTCTTATGTTAAAATTATTCAGGTTCAGTCACTGGCACCAGATCAAAGGACTGGGTGTGGGGAGCCTTTGGCATTAGATGAGGAAAAAAATAATCCATATCTGAAAAAAGCTGGAAAGTTGCAGATAGACGAAGTAGAAAATATTAGTTTAGACCAGGGGTCCCCAAACTGAGACCCATGGCCCGAATGTGGCCCTCCAATGTAATTTACCTGACCTCCTATTTAAACCTTAGCCTTAGGGTCGTCTAACTTTGAAATGCCTTCAAGGTGCACAACAACAACAATTCTAATTAACTTGACTATCTCATCAGCCCAAAGCAGGCCCACACTTCTCTTTGAAAGACTAGGTATGTTTATGTTGGTTAATTCTTCATTTTAAAATTTGTATTGTTCTTTCATTTGTTTTGAACTGCAAATAAGATATGTGCAGTGTGCATAGGAATTTGTTCAGGTTGTTTTCAAGCTATAGTCTGGACACCAAAACTGAACCAGCCCTCTTGCTATAGAGCTTTCTGATGGTTTGCATTCTGTAGGTCAGTGTTTTTCTCAGCACGTCCTATGAGAAAACTGTAGGGGCTGTGGATAGCACAGCGACTTAAACCACCAGCTATAGAAAATCTTGTCAGTTCAAGCCCATGGCAGTTCAAGCCATGGATTGGGGTGATCTCCCGCCGTCAGCCCTAGCTTCTGTTTACTTAGCAGTTCAAAAACAGCAATGTGAGTAGATAAATAGGTACTGCTGTGGCAGGGAGGTAAAAGGCACCCCTGTAGACATGCTGGCAATTCAATCTGGATCATGGACAACAGGCTCCTCATGAAACAACAGAACCTCCCCATGGCTGAGTCAAGCACAGCCTCCAAATGCCGGAAATGAAAAAGAGGGAAGCCTTGCCTCTGTCGATGTATTGTTTGTCTTTGTTCATTGTACAGCAGCATTTAATGTTTGCCATTTATGTATACTGTAATCCACTCTGAGTCCCCTTGGGGAGATAGAGCGGAATTCAAGCAAGCTTTCACAAATGCAGCATGACAGGTAAATATGGAACTATGAAATGACTGGATGATGCGACTGGAAAATGATTATTTATTTATTTATTTATTTGCAGTATTTATATTCCGCCCTTCTAACCCCGCAGGGGATTCAGAGCGGATTACAATGTACATATACATGGCAAACATTCAATGCCCTAGACACACAACATATATAAACAGACACAGAGGCAATTTACCATTCCAGCCTTTCTTGAGGGTATTCTGGCCACCAGGGGAGCTGTTCCTTCACCGACCATTTGTGACACTAATGAAGTACTTCCTCATTCTTTGCATGCTTGCTGGAGATTTTTTATGGCCTCGTAAATTAGTTAAATTTGCCTCCCCGCATAGTAAGGAGACACTGATGATTTAAGTTTTTGTTGTGTTTTAGTAGTTTTGTATGGTTTTTTATATTTATGTTAAATGTTTTAATTGTATTTTTATGTCTGTTGGGGCATCCAATTGTTGCCAACCTCCTTGAGTCGCCTTCAGGCTGAGAAAAGCGGTATACAAATACTGTACACAATAAAATAAATAAATAAATAACTTATTATTATTATTATTATTATTATTATTATTATTATTACACCAGAGCTTTAAAGCGGGCAGCCTCACACATCTGCTGCCTGCAGAATTCTGTAGTTTGGGAAGGTGAGGATCTCTGTCGCTGAGAATTCAAACTACATTTCCCAGAAAACTACATTTCCCAGAATTCTGCAGGTGGCAGAAATGTGGGGCTGCCTGCTTTAAAACCCTGGTGTGATAATGTGGCTAGCGTTGAACCTCAGCAGGTAAGTTCTGAAAGTGAAATTAAGAACTCTCTGCTCTTGCAATCCCTGTTCTTTAGGTCTCTTTGAACCCAGCCAAGACCCTCCGTATCGAAAGCAGAAGAAACTTTTCTCCTCCACAAGCTCTTTCTCCAAGGCCAGCTACAAGCAAAAGCTTTACACGCTCCAAGAAATTTTGCAATCAGAACACCTATGGCAGAAGAAACTGAAGTGTGCTGAAATTGGCAGCGGCGAGTTTGAAATGTATCCTGTGTATAAAGTCGAAGCAATAATGCACTGTAAGTATATGAGACGAACTAGACATCTTCTAAACTGGGAAGATCAGGAGCAGGATTGAACCTGCCCTTTGCCGGGAGAGCTTCCTTATCCTCATAGGTTTCGGGGCCATAGGTTTCAGGCAATTTAAGGCTCTATTCTTTGTTCCATGTTTGTTTTCGGAATATTTGGACTTACCTTTGTTTGTCACAGCCTCATGGCAATTTATATGAATTGTAGAAATTTCTATAAAATATGGTTAAAATACTCTAGGCTCTAAATCAGAGCAGCAACTGGGAAAAAAGGAAGTAATGGTTGGAGCCAGGAATTACCTCTGGAGAGAAAAGAGAACTCAAAGTTCTGCTTCCTGTCATGCAATCTGATGGAAAGGAAGATCTCCACAGCTATAGAATTGCCAGATTGAAATCTGGAGAGGTTTGTGTATCTTTAATGGTTATGCAGAAGTGGTTCCTGTAAATTAATGGTTATGCAGAAGAGAGAAGTACAGCAAGAGGTTGCTTCTCATGCAACCACGTAACACCTGTTGAGGTTCCCTCTTGCAAGGTATAGGAATTGTCTCTAGTGTTCTGATAACCTTATGTTGCAATGATGACAACAGGAAGTGACATCAACTGTTTTGTCTGAGATACAACATCTGAAGAGGAAGGGGAGGGAAATTCTCCCTCAATATCGACATAATTGCCTCTGCATTATGCTAATGAAGTGGGTTACTTCTTGAACTGAAATTTTGTTACGTCTGTTGGAAACTAGGAAATGGGGTTTATATATCTGTGGAATGTCCAGGGTGGGAGAAATAACTGTTTTCTGTTTGAGGTAGCAGTGAATGTTTTAATTGGCCACCTTGATTAGCATTGAATGGCCTAGCAGTTTCAAGGTCTGGCTTCTTACCACCTGGGGGAATCCTTTGTTGAAAGGTGATTAGCGAGCCCTGATTGTTTCTTATCTGGCTATTCCACAGATATATAAACCCATTTCCCTAGTTACCAACAGACCTCACAACCTCTGAGAATGCCTGTCATAGATGCAGGCAAAACATCAGGAGAGAATCTTCTGGAACATGGCTATACAGCCTGGAAAACTCACAACAACCTAGTGATTCTGGCCATGAAAACCTTCAACAATATGTTAAAGGAAGTGTTATTATTAGTTCAAGGGTTTTTTTCTCTCTCTTTGGGAATGTTACTGTCCTTTAGTGACGCTGGCTGAACTTAAGTGTTTTATTGTATATTCCTCTTTGTGCGATATTGTTGTGCCTTGCCTCACAATGTTATATTATGAAAGGGCAATACAGAAATATTCAAATGTCAGTAGCAACTCAGATAAAAAAAAAAGCAAACCAGGCAATTAAAACAGTGACAATTTGAATTACATTTGAGTTGTGAGTAGAGTGACCATTAAAAAAAATGAAAAAATGAAAATGCATTGCGAGAAAGTGGACAGAAGCAAATATGATTTGCATGCATTGTATTGTGTATGCACTTTTTCCCCATAGTTTTTATTGGAGCTGTATGCATTTTCAAACTTACTCTCACAAATCAGATTGCTTTGGTAAGAGGTATGTGGCTAAAGTTTACTATTGCTTTCTTCTAAAGTATGACTTGCCAACCAGTGGGTTTCCCTGTTTGAACAGGAATTCAAACACTGGGCTCCTGCAATCCTAGCCCACCTCACTTTACCTAATGCAGTGTTTCTCAACCTTCGTAATGCCGCGACCCCTTAATACAGTTCCTCATGTTGTGGTGACTCACAACCAGAAAAATATTTTTGTTGCTACTTCCTAACTATAATTTTGCTATGAATCGTAATGTAAATATCTGATATGCAGGATGTATTTTCATTCACTGGACAAAATACCTAATACGCCCAAATTTAAATACTGGTGGGGTTGGGGGAAATTGATTTTGTCATTTGGGGGTTGTAATTGCTGGGATTTATAGCTCACCTACAATCAAAGAGCATTCTGAACTCCACCAACAATGGAATTGAATGAAACTTGGCACACAGAACTCCCATGACCAACAGAAAATACTGGAAGGGTTTGTTGGGCATTGACCTTGAGTTTTGGAGTTGCAGTTCACTTACATCCAGAGAGCACTATGGACTCAAACAATGATAGATCTGGCATGAATTCACAATATGTCCAAATGTGAACACTGGTGGAGTTTGGGGAAAATAGACCTTGACATTTGGAAGTTGTAGTTGCAGGGATTTATAGTTCACCTACAATCAAAGAGCATTCTGAACCCCACCAACAATACAATTGGGCCAAACATCCCACACAGAATCCTCATGACCAACAGAAAATACTGTTTTCTGATGGTCTTTGGTGACCCCTCTGACACCCCCTCATGACCCCCCAGCGGTCCCTACCCTTAGGTTGAGAAACACTGACCTAATGGGTAGGCCAGCTTGCCCTCAATAACCCTCAACAATGTGGCACTTTTCCTTCCAGATAGAAATGATGTTGTGAAGATCAACTCTATGCTGGATGTTGAGGTGATTGACATCACAGAAGAGTCTCAGCACATCCACTTCATCAAACCACTGATGCTGAGTGAAGTCCTGACTATGGACAAAGTGTTGCCAGTAGAGGCTGAAGTCCTTGGGGCTCCAGAATGCCCGCCTGTCTTCCAAAGCGACTGGATATCCTACCTATATAAGGGCTGTAGGATTCACATTCACAACCAAGTGTCATCATGGAAGATCCTGGCCACTTCCCGGAAGAGTAAGGGCCGTACTGGCCATTTCCTTATCTCTAGCAACTACAAAGGCCGTTTCCGTCAGTATCCACGCCAGTTCTCTTCTACTTCAGAGCTAGTCCCCGCTTTAGCCACAACCAAGAGATTGCAAGTAGTGGTCACAAAGGACTGCGAAAGCAATGATGATGATTGTCCTTTGTTAAGCATAGGGGATCGGCTAGAGTTGCAGAGCCTTGTCAGCGCCAGGAGCCCTTCAGTGATGGATACATTGGTGTGCCTTCGGGACAATGGAGATGAGGACAGGGAGTTTATTCACTTGCCCCTGTTCTTGGAAGCTGGCTTTGTGGAGGATATTCGTGACAAGAGGAAATATACACTTGCTGAAGCAGTTGAACATCTCCGCCTGCCTTGCGAGGTAAAGCTTGTTGCTGGTGATGGTGCTCTTGACCCTCTCAGCACCGGCTCGGTTCTTACCTTGGAGACCCAGATCAAAGAAGCCTTTCTAACAGTCAGCTTGGCTAATGAGCCAGATGTCATCTTTGAAATCCCACCCAAGTGGCTGGACATGTCTCTCTTCTTCACTGGAGGGCCAGTGAGAGCCACACCTCCCAGCAGCATTCCCAGCGTAGAAGAGCTGACCGAGACCTTTTATTATGACTTGCTAAAGCAGTTGCCCAACAACGCAGCAGCACCTCCAAGACCTCCGAAGCGAATGAATTCCACACTCGAAAGGCGTCACCAGAAGACCACAGAAGGGGAAAAAGCTGAAGAAGCCTTTAAGGTATGAGATAAGGGGAATGGGGGCAGAGCGGAGAAAGTGGAGTCGCTGCAAGATATGTCAAAGTAAAGCAGAAACACTATCAGATGGTCTGATTTATTAAAGTATTAATATACTCTCAAGTGAGGATCTCAAGATTGAATACAATAAACATATTTTAAATAATTAAAACATAGATTAAATAAGTGATTACACAGCCCAACCAAAAATATGCTTGGTGTTTTGGTTCTTTGGTTCTTTGGGATACTGATTCAGAAATCATGGGATAGACTGCATCAACTCAATAATAATAATAATAATAATAATAATAATAATAATGTGGTCCCAGTGGTGATCGGCACACTGGGTGCAGTGCCTAAAGACCTTGGCCTGCACTTAAACACAATCGGCGCTGACAAAATTACCATTGGTCAGCTGCAAAAGGCCACCCTACTGGGATCTGCACGTATTATTCACCGATACATCACATCGTCCTAGACACTTGGGAAGTGTCCAATGTGTGATCCAATAGAACAGCCAGCATAGTGATCTTGTTTGCTGTGTCCTAATATTCCAAATAATAATAGTAACAAGAACAAGAACAACAACAACACTTTGGGGGCTGGGGCTTTAGCACAGCTGGTAAATCATCAGCAATGATAAGATCTGTCAACCAAAAGGTTGCAATTTGAAAGCTCTGGGTCGGCATGAGCACCTGACTGTCAGCCCTGCTCACTGTTTACCTAAGCCGTTCCAAAACAGCTTACAGCTAGGATTAGAGAAATTAGGTACCACTAATGCAGGGGTGGTATTTTACAACACCATAAAGAAAAAGATCAAAGAATACTGGTGACCAAAAGGAAGGAGGAAGTCCTGATGGCTCTTTGTCATAGAGGATGGAGCGACATCACCCCCCTGTGGCTAGCAACTTCCAAAGGCACCAACAAACTGGATGTTCAACGGGATGTCAATACAACACAATATACCTCTTTTCTGTTCTGTCTTTGTCCCGTCCAAAAAACGGCATTGAATGTTTGCCGTGTATGTGTACTGTAATCCGCCCTGAGTCCCCTTCGGGGTGAGAAGGGTGGAATACAAATAAAGTACTGTTGTTATTATTATTTTATTTATTCATTTATTTATATTCTGCCCTATCTCCCCAAGGGGACTCAGGGCAGATCACAGTACACATACACAGCAAACATTCCATGCCATTTTGGACAGACAGGACAGAGACAGACAAAACAAAAGGGAGGTATGTTGTGTTGACATCTAGCTTTTTGGCGCCTTTGGAGGTTGTGTTCTAATCCAGGCACAGGGGGTGCTGTCGCTCCATCCTCTATGACGAAGAGCCATCAGAACTTCCTCCTTCCTTTTGGTAACCGGGCATTTTCTGATCTTTTTTTTTTATGGTGTCATAAAATACCTCCCCTGCTTGTTTTTTAGCGGTACTTAATTTCTCTACTTACAGCTCGAACTGTTTTTGAACTGCTTAGGTAAACAGTAAGCTGGGCTGACAGGGCTCAGAATTACTCAGTTCCAACAGTATGCGTATTTTCACAGGATGATCCTGGTGGTTCCTATTGTTATATTAGAAATTAAAGTAGACACAACAAGCCTTGATCAAGAGACAGAGAGCAGGCAGGTTTGAATGGAGCAGCTTCCTGGTAAGGGCTTCTGGGAATGGCATCAAATTGAAACACAACAGATTTCTACTGACCATCTGTGAACATGCATCACTACTTGCAGAGTCACTTGAAGCACACTTTCTAGAGCCTATCAAAATGTTGGGGCCTACAAAAATAAGATTAAAATTCCAGGCATTGGTAAGAAAAACAAAAAATCAAAATAAGAATATTTGGAACAGATCCATAGAAGTTGATAGGATAGCTTTGGAAAGATGTATTGTCCGTGCCTAGTGGTATGTTAGGGCAAGGTGGGAAATCAAATGCAAGAGTGGCTCTGCTGGTTTGGAGACAGCATATCTGAATGTGATTCGTCTTATAATAATCTACCTTGTGGTTCTATTTTCCTGTACCAGCGCCAGTTCAGTACATCTCAAGATTCTGCAAGATTTCTTGGACCAAAATCAAGAAGTGTAGACCACCTTGCCCTGATCGACCCAAATGAGTACACCATTGTATATGGACCTGAAAGACCCCAGAAGCCTACCATACCTTGCAAACCGACAGGTATGATCAGCTCCATCTCTTACAGGGCAAGCAAATTGTGAGCACTCAATATATAAAAATAACACCTTATTAAAGATTAAAAGTAAGGAGAAGGATGCCAAATCAGCAGTATAGTGCATTTTTCACATGAAAGGCTCCAAAGTGAGCAGCCAAAGCAATCAAGTGGTTGGTGCTTTGGGACCTTAAAGGTTGATAGTCAAAGGAAACAAGATTGAGCTAAATGGACAAATGGGCTACAATGTTGATGACGACACACTGTACATCCCTTCTTATCTGTGCTTTCTCCATGTATGGAACCTAGGGGTGAATACACAGGGATGCTTACTTTGCAGGCATTGTGAAAGGATCAAGTACCAATTCTGCAATACTAATTTTCCCTCCTCATTGAATCTGAGAGGACATGAGAGAAGCCTCCCACAGGATGAGAAATCTCTCATCGGGAGACATGAGAGAAGCCTCCCACAGGATGGCAAAACATCCGGGCGTCCTCTGGGCAACGTCCTTGCAGACGGCCAGTTCTCTCACACCAGAAGCGACTTGCAGATTCTCAAGTCACTCCTGACACACAAAAAATTGAAACTGTTAGAAATTGTGCCTTCAATATCCCACTTTTAAGAAACTCCCAGCAATTATGAACTTCCTTCTCATTCAGTATTCCTGACCACGGGATCACACCCAGTATTTCCCAGTGTACTGAATTCACCTTCTTAAAAGTCTAAAATGTGTGTCTGGTTATGTCTGGCTCCTCCTTTCTGCTTTATAACAAACTTCAGAACATGGTCGTTCCCACGTAAGGATCCTACCACTTCCACCTGATTATCCAGTACTGGATAGGGTGATTCTTCCACTATCTGGGCGATGTAACTCATCTAGAATTGGCAGAAGTAATGCAAGGCAAGTGAGGAATTTGTTGGACCTGATATTATTGGCAGATTTAGGCTTCCAACAAATATTAGGAGAACTGAAATCTACTACTACATCACTCATTTCTGCATCTTAGGAAGACATCCAAGTTGCTGGGGGTTTCTATAGTGGACGCACACATTAGCATCCTTGTTACTTCTCTCCCCCTACATTTTACACAATGATCTCTACTCAGAGTGTGATGGAGGCTCGTTCTTTGGAGGCTTTTAAGCAGAGGCTGGATGGCCATCTGTCAGGGGTGCTTTGACTGAGATCTTCCTGCTTTTTGGCAGGGGGTTGGACTGAATGGCTCATGAGATCTCTTCCAAATCTAGGATTCTATTATTTATCTTCACAGGTGTAAAACTTGATATATAATGCTGCTGCTCATTTCTTTAGTCTATTTCTCTGAAATAGGTTATACCTGTTATTACATTGCAATCAGGTTCATCCCACCAGGTGTGAATGATGCATATTGTATTTGCTTTATTGGGAGTTCAAATTCATCTTATTTTCCATGCTCCAAGGATTAGGCAGAAAAAATGAAATGCAAAGATACAGAATGGCGGATGCCTAGTTCGACAGCAGTACATGTAAAAAAGATCTTGGAGTCCTTGTAGACAACAAGTCAAACTTGGGCCAACAATGTCATGCAGCAGCTTAAAAAGCCAATGGGATTTTGGCCTGCATAAATAGGCGTATAGTGTCTAGATCGGTGGTTTCCAACCTGTGGGTCCCCAGATGTTTTGGCCTTCAACTTCTTAAAATCCTAACAGCAGGTAAACTGGCTGGGATTTCTGGGAGTTGTAGGCCAAAACACCTGGGAACCCACAGGTTGAGAACCACTGGTCAATCTAGATCCAGGGAAGTCATGCAACCCCTTCTATTCTGCCTTGGTCAGACCACATCTGGAATCCCAGTGTCCAATTCTGGGCACCACAACTGAAGGGAGATGTTGACAAGCTGGAATGTGTCCAGAGGAGGGCAACTAAAATGATCAAGGGTCTGGAGAACAAGCCCTATGAGGAGCGGCTTAAAGAGCTGGGCATGTTTAGCCTGCAAAAGAGAAGGCTGTGAGAAGACATAATGAGGACAATGTATAAAGATGTGAGGGGAAGTCATAGGGAGCAAGCTTGTTTTCTGCTGCCCTGGAGACTAGGACATGGAGCAATGGCTTCATACTACAGGAAAGGAGATTCCATCTGAACATTAGGAAGAACTTCCTGACTGTGAAAGCTGTTCACCAGTGGAACTCTCTGCCCCTGGGTGTTGTGGAGGCGCCTTCTTTGGGGGCATTTAAGCAGAGACAATGTGAGTCCCTCTGCGGAGGTTGAGAAGACCGGGATATAAAAGTTCTGAATAAATAAATATAAATAGAGGCAGGATGGCCATCTGTTGGAGATGCTTTGAATGCAATTTTTCTGTTTCTTGGCAGGGGGTTGGACAGGATGGCCCATAAGGTCACTTCCAACTCTATGATTCCAAGTCTTGGTTCAGAAAACCTTTCTTCGAAGAGCCATTGTATTCTTCCCCACATTTCTCAAGTCACCATATGCCTGTTTAAGCATTTGGTTGTTTACTGCTTGATCGGATTTTTGAAATTTATAGTTATTACTGTACATCACTGTCACAATTTTTTTAAATGACTTTTTTTTCTTGCATAGCTTTCCCCGATGATCCTGACCACGACTATGAAGAAATTAATGAAGAGGTGAAAGGAATTGTTCACAAAATGGGAAGAACTTTTATTAAACACTGAAACACTTCTTTCCAAAGTCCCAATGTTCTCAGAACACCAGGAGTTTGCAGATATCCTTCACATCTCTAGGTTTTACCATGAGAAGAATTTATTTCATTATTATGGGTCCCTGAATCAGTAAAGCGAAATCTAGAAGTAAGAAAGATTCAACTTTACAGAACCTAGGCCTCAATAGGAGAAAACAGTGAAGGATCCTTGCTTAATGGGATTCAGAATCCCAGACACATTGTCACATTAAAGAGCTACAAATGAAGGAAAATGATAAAATATGTAGATTCCATGCTGGAGTTTTACTTTTAGCAAGTTTGGTTAGATAGAAGACTAATTCAAAACTACAAGGATTAATTGTGCTTGGCACCACTCATTTTCTGCAGTTATATTAAAATACAAATCTTTCCTGTTAGTTACATTTCAAGTCTAGAATCAATGGATTTTAAAATGACATTTTTGCACCCTAGCAAATACATATGCAAATAGCTATGTACATATCATGCACAATTGCAGTGTCTCCATGTCTGCACAAAAATTTGCTGATGAAAAGCAAAGCCTATTGATTCTGCAGCTCGTAATGTTTACAGTAGTTACTACAAAGAGCAATTTAAGAGCAAACAGATGTTTTACTAATAAAAAGCAGGATTGCCCATGTTCAGATAATTAAATCTAAAGTAGATACCCAAACTATGAATTTGCGGCACATCTATAACTATAGTAAAGGTATTCCTCTGACATTAAGTCCAGTTATGTCTGACTCTGGGGGTTGGTGCTCATCTCCATTTCTAAGTCGAAGAGCCGGTGTTGTCCGTAGACACCTCCAAGATCATGTGGCCAGCATGACTGCACCCTACTGACTCTTAGCTATGTAAAATAATTGCATAGTACATCTATTTCTGTTTTTTTAAAAAACTATTCTTAAGCCTTTGACTGTCTATCTGGATCATAATAAATTGTGGCAAGTTCTTGGTGGTATGGGGATACCAAGTCACCTTGTCTGTGTCCTGAGGAATCTGTATAATGACCAAGTAGCAACGGTAAGAACAGACCATGGAACAACAGACTGGTTCAAGATTAAGAAAGGAGTACGGCAGGACTGTATACTCTCCCTATCTATTCAATTCTGAGAGTACCTTGGACCTCAAACCTGTCCATACTCCTGGAAATAATGCCTGACTGCTCACTGGAGGCATGGATAATAGAGGCAAAGATGAAGTACTTTGGCCACATAAGAGAAGGTACGATAGCTTGGAAAGGATAATGTTGGGGAAAAGGGAAGGAAAAAGGAAGAGGGGCCAACCAAGGGCAAGATGGATGGATGTAATCCTTGAATTGACTGGCTTGATGCTGAAGGAGCTGGGGGTGGCGACAGCTGACAGGGAGACTAGGATGTGGAACAATGGGTTCAAACTGCAGAAAGGAGATTCCACCTGAACATGAGAAAGATCTTCCTGAGAGCTGTTCAGCAGTGGAACTCTCTGCCTTGGAGTGTGGTTCGTTCGTTCAGGAAGTGACTGAACATCTAAACAATAACAACTCTCTCCAGCAAAGGAAAAAGACCAAAACAACATCAAAAAATATATTTATTTCAGGTATCAGAGGTTTCTCGAAATAAGGCCACTGTGCACTGAAATGCAGTAGTGAACGCGCTTCTTCAGTATGATCAAAAATAATTCTTTTTTTCTGATTATTGTACTTATTAAAGCAAACCGAAGTTGAAATAAAATTCCAAAGTGATGTCAACATATGCATCATTTTTTACTCTATTCTAAACTGAATCCACTTGGTCTGTAAGAGTGTCCTTCAGAAATACTGTTAGGCCCGATGCAACCATCATGATCCCAGTCCACTACAGAGCAATCATTATTATGGAACTAATACTTAGTCGGCATCTGTAGATTTAAAGTGCTCATCATCGACTGTGGAATAGATATGTCCCTCGCTGCTAAGAAACTCAACAGCTTTCCTGGATGGAAGGAGAGAAAAAAGGAGGAAAGATTTGTTTTTCCACATAATATAGTTGTATTTTATGGTTTGCGTATTCCCTTTCCTCAAACACAAAATATTTTTCTTTAGTGTGAATGAAGCTGAAATGGGGAGAAGAGGTAGAACTACCAAACTGTCTTAATATTTAAGGCCCAAGATGGCTTTTTTAATGAGTTTGCTCTTAATTCCACTGAAACTTGACTATGTTGAGTGTGTGCTCATTAGGGTCCGTTTTGATTATACAGTCAACCCTACATATTCATGGATTCTGAATTCATATGTTCCACCATTGCTGGCTTGAAAATATCCCTCCTAAAAGCAAACTTTTGATTTAGCTATTTTCTTATTAGTTCACCATGGTATATAACGGGTCTTCAGCATCCCACAATTACGATATTCATAGGAGGAAACAGCTTGTATACAGAGTGCAATGGATACCAAGGGCACATAAAAGAAAACAGTATGCATCCAAAGCGCAATGGATCCCAAGGGCCAACTGCACATGCACTGAATTGAAAGAGAGAAAGCCAGTGACTATTATTCTCACTTTTGGTCTCACATGATAACACAAAGCAAATGGAATATTATACTCATCTAACGCTATTGATACAACCAAATATACATAGAGTGTTCCCTTGCTATATTGCGGTTCGCTTATTGTGAACTTGCTGTTTCTGGGTCTGCAATAAGCACCGGGGGGGGGGGGGGGGGTAGGAAGAGGAGGAGGGGAGGGGGAGCCAGGCCCTAGGCCTTACCCTGGGCCCACTTGGCAGTGGCCTCATCCTCTTCACTGAGTTTGCTGCTCAACGCCTCGGAGGCCAACAACTTGCCCAAGAGGCCTCCAAGGTGGCGAGCAGCAGACTCAGTGAAGAGGACGAGGCCGCTACCAGGTGGGCAGAGCGTCCTTTGCGGATTTTTACTTATTGCGGGGGGGGGGGGGGGTGTCCTGGAACGGATCACCTGCAATAAGTGAGGGAATACTCTAATGAGAAAAGATGAACTTTCCTCAAATGCATTTTTAATTTATACTGTTTTATTTATACTATAGCCTATTTTTAAAAGGCTATAATATAAATAAAACAGTATAAAATAAATAGCAATAAAAAGGCTGGTTGGAAGTTGAAGATTAGAGTGGCAATCTCCATTAGGTGTGACATTACTGAAGGAAGATACATGACACTAAGTAAAGGGGCAGCTCTCTTTTTTAAGAAGTTCCAGCTAATTTTGAGTACATACTTCAGTGTCGGCAGATTCATATTATGTAACTGGGATTTCAGATCTTGAAGACTTATCCCTTCTGTCGTTGTACAGTTTTTAATCAAATTCAGGACCTTGAAAAAGCAAACATTCAGACAGTGTTATTCAAACACAAATAGCAATAATAAATTTTATTTATTAGCCCTTAGGCCATATCACAATACTAGGCCATATCACAATATCAAACCAAACAAAAAGGCCTAATAAAACTTTTGTGAACAATGCCTAGCAGAAGGCCCATTATACCATTTATTTCACAGTGAAAGGATGCAATTAATTTCTCCTGTTATCAGGATGAACATTCTTTAAAAATATACGAAAAATTATTTTAAGCTTTTAGCTACCATGATTAAAAAAATAAGAAAAGGCAACATTTCTAAATATATCAACTTCATCTCATACAACTTTGACATATTTAAGAAAAGGGACATCTAACAGTTAAGTCTGCACAAACTGAGAAGGCAATTTAAGGTTCTTCTGTATAATAATAAGGTTTAAACAGAAATAATATAATACATCTATTACCTCTTTCTCCTTGCAGCTTTAAACAGAAGCCTTTTATATATTATAATAACAGGTTTAATAACAATAATTCTTATTTACTGTTTTTATTACTGTTTAAACCTTTATTAGGGTATGGACCAAGCAGGACATTATTCTGTTATTCTTCTTTATAATAATAAAAATAATTAATCTTCATTGATATCCCGCTTTTCTCCCTAAACGGGACCCAACATTATATAAAAGACCATACAAAACAATATGCATATGTAAAAAACCTATAAAAACAAATTTACAATAAGAAATAAATAAACATATTTAAAAACATTTGTCTAACACAATTATTGCAGCCAACTCAACAAGACAGATGGTAAACATCAACATGACTCAATAAAAATTAGCCTTGCTGTCATTACAACTAATTGTCTTCTTCAAAAGCTTGTGTGAACAGGAAGGTCTTTAGTTGCTTTTTAAAAGACATCAAGGAAGGGGCTGTTTTAACTTCCTTGGGAAGGGAGTTCCAAAGAGTTGGAACTCTTTGTTGCTTTCCTTTAACAGGAAAGCAACATGGCAGTCGCCTGCTTTTAAAAAACGCTGGACACATCAAGGATTTTGACAAAGTTTATCTATGAATTATAATGTAGACCAGTGTCTGCCTGCTTTTGTAGCTTCAATAGGGAGAGCAAATAGTTCAAAGCCAGGAGCTGGCAATTCTCAGTCCTAAATCTAATGTTACTTCCAACTAAATAAATCCATGAAGTGGGACTTAGGATAAATACTGACTCTCTCAATACTGTGTTGATGCTATGCATTCCCCACAAAGTAAGAACACAAGACAGGATATTCTGACTTGTTGTCACTGGGATATCTACCTGACTCTGATGCAGCGTCAGTCCGCCCGCTGGCATGGAATCATTTCCTCCATAGCTTGACATGCTGCCCATCCCTTGCATAGGAAGTGACTCTGGCATCTTCGGAGACTGAAATACAGAAAAAAGAAATAATCATTAACGTCAATAATTTTGCACATGTGAAATTAAGTTTTAGCATTGAAGAAGAACCACATCAGCTTTCCTTAACCTGGGGTTCGGGACCCCTGGGGGTTTCAGAGGAGTCATCAAAGACCATCAGAAAATATATTTCTGATGGTCTTAGGAATCCCTTTGACTGAGAAGACTGAAGATCTCTTCGCCTGCTCTTCTATTCCTTTTTGGAAACAGATGGGAATCCTCCTACCAAAAGCTCTCCTCCTCTGTGATTGGCCAGCCTCCCAGCCAAGAGGAGGGCTGTTTCTGAGATTACAAGCGGGGAGGAGAGAGGAGGCATGCTCAGCGCATGGCAGCATGGTGTGCATGTGCGGGCGAGGAAGAGCATGCGAGCCTGGAGGGAGGCTCATGCTAGCGAGTCCCTTCAAGGCATGGGGGGTTCTGTGTAGAAAGTTTGGCCCAATTCTATCATTGGTGGGGTTCAGAATGCTCGTTGATTGTAAGTGAACTATAAATCCCAGCAACTATAACTCTAAATAACAAAATCAATCCCCCCAACCCCATCAGTATTCAAATTTGAGCATATTGGGTATCTGTCCTAAATTTGGTCCAATGGATGAAAACGCATCCTGCATATCAAATATTTACATTACAAGTCATAACAGTAGTTAAATGGCAGTTATGAAGTAGCAATTAAATAATTTTATGGTTAGAGGTCACCACAACATGGGGCAATGTATTATGGGGTCGCAGCATTAGGAAGGTTGAGAAACACTGGTCTAAATTAATATTTTGGAAGTTAGTTGAATTAGATCCAAGCTAGCTGTAACAGTATAACCCCTTGAGCTAAAGCTTTCCTCTGCTCAATGTTTTGCTCTTCAGGGAAGCTCAGAGTGTGCCTTGTTTTGACACGTACCATTTGGGCCTTTCTGAGAATCATGTGTGCATTGACAACTTCAAGCAAGTGTGTAGTGAACTCATTCATGTCCTCCAGCGGCATGATCTTGAAAGCAACAAGGCTCTTTTTGTTCTGTCAGAAAGGAAACAGAAAGTAAGTCAATCAATTACTATTTACAAAATGAGTTCTAAACATTCTAATCCAGATATGACCCAACTTGGGCCTTCCAGGTGTTTTGGACTTCAGCTCCCACAATTCCTAACAACCTCAGGCCCCTTCGTTTTCCCTCTCAGCCGCTTACAAGGACCGAATAGTGAATGTCTGCATTAGTGTTTACATATGTGCTTTTACAGATGTCTTTGACTGTGTTATGTCCCACCTCAAGCCAAAAGTACACAGGCAATACATTAAAAAGTATTATTATTAGAGCACAAAATCCCACATGCATAATTACATATTAAGCATGCTGCACATCTTTTTGTGCTGAATGGCAATGTTGTGCAACTAAGCCAAGGCAGTGAATGTGAAGTAAATGTACAACCAACATGCATCTGAGCACAAAAGCACTATATGCACAAAGCTTCCACAACCTTGAACTGAATTTGGACCATCTTCCTCTAACAAAAATATGCAACTGCTTCCATAGGGGACCTTGCTCTATTGTAAGGCCTTGAGATCACTGACCATGTCCAAAAGAAACCTTTCTTCCTCTCACATTCTCCTTTTGAAAACCGAAGAGTTCAGCACTATGGCATTGACTCCAACATTCTGATTTTCAATAGACCTTCAGAGTTCAATAACACTTTATCTTTTGAAGCTACTAACTGCATTCTAAAAAAATTATAATGAATCTGAAACAAGTGTCTTTTAAAAAAAATGCATTCCATCTTCCCTCCACTCATTTGACTATTTCTTTAATTCAGTGTTTCTCAAACTCTGCTCCTCCAGGTGGACTTCAACCCCCAGAAATCTCAGCCATCTTACCAGCTGTTAGGAATTGTGGAAAATGAAGTCCCAAACACCTGGAGGAGCAGAGTTTGAGAAACACTGCTCTAACTACACATCAAAATCCATGGATGCTTAAATCCCATTAGATATATAATGGGAAGTAAAATGGTGTCAGGCCCTCTGGTAGTGCAGCAGGTTAAACCACTGAGCTGCTGAACTTGCTGACCAAAAGGTTGGCGGTTCGAATCCAAGGGACGGGGTGAGCTCCCACTGTTATCCCCAGCTTCTGCTAACTTAGCGGTTTGAAAACATGCAAATATGAGTAGATCAATAGGTACTGCTTTTGCGAGAAGGTAATGGCACTCCATGCAATCATGCTGGCCATGTGATCTAGGAGGCATCTACGGACGTTGGCTCTTCAGCTTAGAAATGGAGATGAGCGTCACCCCCCAGAGTCAGACACGACTAGACTTAACATCAGGGGAAACCTTTATCTTTCAAAATGGCGTCCTTATATAAAATATGGAAACAATAATTGTCTCTAATAACAGGATTAACACTAGTTTTTGAGGGACTGTACATGTGAATGAAATGGGAAGACTTATTAGGTCTTGGAAGCAATAATAACAATAATAATAATAATAATAAAACTTATTTATATTCCACCCTATCTCCCCAGAGGGACTCAGGGCAGATTCCAAACATAAAAGGCAAATATTCAATGCCCAAACACAACAATACATCCATAGTAACGAAATTTGGCAACCAAACATATAAAAACAAATTATGACTTAACAACTAAAATTAAATAAAAAACGCAGCCTGTTATAACGGACATAAGACAAAACATCAAACAAGTCTTGTACTCAAAGAATAAATTATTTAATGATAAACAAAAATCAAGAAATGTTATTTTCATTAAAGATGTGTTTTACTTTCAATTTAATCAGGAGGTTATATTTCACAAGAGCAAAATACTACGTGCTATTCTTCCCATTTACATAACCTGAAAGAATTGTACAGAAAATGGGAAAGGTTCTGGATGGCAAAAACTCATCTGCATTAATTATGGGGAATGGAGGGGGGGGGGGGGGTGATGGATAATCTTGTCTTCAGCAAACATGTTGAATATTAAACGGCACCTTTCTTTCTCAAATCCTTCAATTCTATTACTCTTACCTGAAAAGATCGCAGATGGCCAGCCACTTTCACATATGTCCCAGGTGGTACCACAACATTTTCACTGCCTTCTTCCTTTAAAAGAAAAGATGGGAGAAACTATTGTAATAGTTTTGTTGTGTTTAGCAATAATGCTAATATATTAATTTCCTAGAACATTAAATATCTCTACATGTAAACATTCAGAAAATATGAAATAAACAGTATGAGCAATTATTTCACATTTATCTCTAACTCTAAAGTTGGAAAGCTTTTTCTGGATTACAAATCTCAGACTCACTCACGTGGCATAGCCACCTGCAGTTGTAATACTTTTCTGAAGTTTTATGTCCAAAACACACTTCAAGTGCTGCTCTAACTACGCCCCTTCTACACTGCCATATAAAATCTAGATTATCTATTTTGAACTGGATTATATGGCAGTGTAGACTCATATAATCCAGTTCAAGGCAAGTAATCTGGGATCAGATCCTGGGATATAGGGCAGTGTATATCCAGTCTATGTTATCAGAGAATTAATCCTAGTGACCTTGTGAGATTCATGATCAAGAAAGGATCAGAACCTTTCCCAGGACTACTCATGTCTTTGAAGCCACTGCTTCTTGAATTGTGGGTCTCAGTCCAAAATGGGATTGCCTTAGCTCAATGTTGGGGTCCTAAAAAGTTTTCTGTATGTCACCTAGTGTTTGTTTTAGATGTACACAAATGTGTTGTGCAGTGTTTACAGGGGAATTTGCAGAAGATGCTTCAGCTGTACTTCATAAAAAGGAAAATCACCCTGTTTGTTATCAGTAAATGTTTGATTTTTATACCTGTTTTATGTACCGATATACCTGTGTTCACATAAACATTTCCTTGGGCCAAAAGGGGTAACAAGTGGAAACGTTTAACAAACCCTATTCTAAGCAATACACCACATAGGCTTCTCTCCTTAACCATACAAACACCAGCAGATACTTACATCTGTGTCAACCCATTGTCTCACATCCATTGGGCTTGCAGTCATATCATCCACTTTATATAGAATGTTTGTTGGCGCTTTTTCAGCTTGTCTGATTATGCCCACAATAAGAACCTTCAAGAAATAAACCCAGATACAACCAGTTACTGATTGATCTCACACTGTGTTGTAAAAAAACAATTTCAGGTTAAAACTCTTGCTTTCTGCATGTTATATTATGTATATACGCATGTAAATAAAGGTCAAGGTTTCCCCTAAGTCTAGTCATGTCTGACTCTGGGGGTAGTGCGCTCATCTCATTTCTAAGCCGAAGAGCCGGCGTTGTCCGTAGATGCCTACTAGGTCATGTGGCCAGCATTACTGCATGGAGTGCCTTTACCTTCCCACTGAAGCAGCGCCTACTGATCTACTCACATTTGCATGTTTTGAACTGCTAGGTTGACAGAAGCCGGGCCTAACAGCAAGAACACACCCCACTCCCGGATTCAAACCGCCAACCTTCCAGTCAGCAAGTTCAGCAGCTCAGCTGTTTAACCTGCTGCGCCACCAGGAGGCCCTATATACTTATGTATAAGTCTAGAAATTTTAGTCAAAACAATCAGCCCCCAAATCCTGGTTCAAGTTATTCACAGGTCAGCGCTAGCAGTTATATAAAAAAGAACTATTCCCTCCTAGGAAAACCTAAAAGAAACACTGACTGCATCTTCTCTTTCTGCTGTGAAAATGCTTCTTACCCTTTTGAATGTATGGGCAAGGAGATGCTGGTTTATCCACAGATCATATCAAAATCCATAATTTTGGACCCAAAATCTGCCCTTGACTTATACATGAGGTTGATTTATAAATGAGTGTACATGTTACTACTGCAATTTAATCCTCTTTGGTAGAAGAATCCAGATGGCTAGCACAATACACAGACTTCCCCAGGCCCATTGATTCCATAGTATATTACATATTTTATATTAAATGTAATATTACTAATAATATTACAGTATAATGTTATAGTACAGTGTAATATATAATATTAATATTGTGCTATGATAATAATATAATATATTGTATTTACTTTTTACTTGTAAGCCGCTCTGAGTCCCCTTTGGGGTGAGAAGGGCGGCATATAAATGTCGTAAATAAATAAATAATAGTGTGGGAAGGAGAATGCTTACCTGTGAAAGTTCAACTTCTCGGACCCTGAAAGCATCATCCACTTGTTCAGCTGAAAGTAACTGAGACACTGTACAAGGAATAATACTTTGTGATCTTGTCCTCTGTAATCAGGAAATATAAAAACTCAAAATCTTTACTTCCTCTATCAAAAGAACACATAGTCTAGAACAGGTTTTAAATCAATTTAAAAGAGAAGCAGAAGAAAAATGACACAAGAATATCAGAAATACTGTATTTTTAATAATCATCACTGGACAAGATGCAACCAAGTGATCCACACAACAATTAACTAAAGCTGTAGAGAATTCCTGAATGAGAACTAAAGATAAGCCCTTATGATTTGAAATGGCACCACTCCTTTCTATGAGGGTTTCTTAAAAAAACAACAACAACAACCACATTCTTAAGATATACAGCAAGGTGTTAGGATTTGTAAATATTAGATTACTATTGTGCATAGATCCAAAGCCAGATAATCAAATAATCATATTCATCAATCCAGGGCCAATTCCAACTGTACTGCACAGATAATTATGCTGGGCCAAGAGGGAAGCGGCTGACCGAATCCCACTAGAAGGGAGTTCCATAGTCGAGGGGCCACCACTGAAAAGGTCCTGCCTCTCGTCCCTACCAGTTGCACCTACAAAGGTGGTGGGACAGAGAGCAGCCATTATATTCATCCTGCTGCCGATGTCCACACTACTGGAAAAATTTTCCACAAAGCACTGCATGAGTCACAAAAACAAATATGCTTTTGATTTGATATATCTTAGAATTTAAAAAAATCCAATCAGACAGAAGAAACAAAAAGTGGCAGCTATTGCCAGAACATGCCAGCAAATAATCCAGGATAACAAAAAAAAGCTATGTCAATATTTTTGTAAAATTATGAGAACTACGTAAGTTTCAGAAACATTTATCCCATCTGTTTTCTTCCAGTCACCCTTAACAATTAACTCTGAAAACAAATAATACTAATGTGTTGTGCTCAGTGGAATAACACAAACATGTTATTCCGTAAAAGGAATTATTTTTATGCCTCAACATCTTATAAGGCCATGCTTTCAGAAAAAAAGAAAACTATTTCAAAGGAAAACCTCCATTCCCATTTCGAAAAGAAGTCCTGGCTTTTTCATGCAAGCTAATAATAATAACAACAATTTTATTTTTATACCCCACCTCAATCTGCCCGAAGGGACTTGGGGCGGCGTAAACATAGGACAAAATGTCCACAAAACATCAAAACAAAACAATCCATTAAAACAAAAAACACGATTAAAATAAAACATAGCAAAGCATAACAATCAGATAAAAACACAATTAAGTAAAACATTAAGGTATGAAACAACAGCATTAAGACTCGTTCAAAAAATGAATGACAAAAAACGATAACTAAAAATACTGAGATGGACCTGATCAGGCTATAAAAAGGACTGGGCATGGGATAGTGCAAAACAGCATAGCATAAGGTCGGGGATTGGGAAAAGTGCCGAGAACAGAGTACTATCTGGAGAACTAGGGACTGGGCATTTATAAGTAGAGACTAGTCATTCCCAAATGCTTGTTGGAACATCCAGGTTTTCAGATCCCTATGAAAGGAGGACAGTGTAGGGGCTTGCCTAATCTCCCTGGGGAGGGTGTTCCAAAGTTGTGGGGTCACCACCAAGAAGGCCCTCTCCCTCATCGCCACCAACTGTGCATGTGAAAATGGTGGGAGCAAGTGGAGGGCTTCCCCAATGGATCTAAGGACCCACACCAGTTCATGGGGGAGATGCAGTCACAAAGATAGGTGCTTTGTAGGTCATAACCTGCACCTTGAAACCTACCGATTTCTTTTCATCTTGTGTCGCAGAAGGGGATGCAAAGCCTCCAGGCGATTGTGTATATCCTCCTCCTCCCCCATATGCACTGTCATAGCCACCTGAAATTCAAAAGATAAAAATAATAGGGCAAAGCTGCAAAGTTACTTTCATACTTCTCAGTCTCTGGGGTTTAAGAGTAGGGAGCAAATTGGAAATAGATCAGAAACAGGTTAAAGTGTATCCATCAGTACCAACTGCACATTCTGACAGATGGCAGATGGGTGCAGGCCAGATGTCACACTTCCACCTGCGACATCAAGAGCTGGGCAAAGGAATTCAGTTATTAATTGAAATATTTATAGCATGCCCTCTGTACAGAAATCTCAGGTGGCAGGCAAGAAAAACAACACACAAATGTAAATATACATGCTAAAATTATTTATTAACTTACAATTATGTTACGTGAGTAACAGGTTTTTAAGTGATTTTACCATGTTTTTTTTTAAAGTCCGGTTATTTCTATTTTATTGCTTCTGTGGGTTTTAATTGTATGATTTGTAATTTTAGGCACTTTGAGTCTCCATTAGGAAATAAATAACCTTCTCTTCTGCAGGCTAAAATACCTAGCTCTCCAAGACACTCCTCATAGGGATTCATGGTCTCCAGATCTTCAATCATTTTAGTCACCCTCCTTCCAACTTGTCAATATCTCTTTTAAACTGTGGTGACCAGAACACAGTATTCCAGGTGAAGTCTGACCAAAGCAGAATAGAGAAGCACCATGACTTCCCTCGATCTGGGCACTAAATGTGATCAAAGTACTTCATCTCTGCCTCTAATAGATTCCCTCCAATGAGTAGTCGGGCTTTATTTCCTGAAGTGTGGACTGGTTGGGTCTTCTCAGGGTCCAAGACACTCTCAGGACTTTCCTCCAGCACCACAGTTCAAAAACATCTATCTTCCTTCGCTCGGTCTTCCTCACTATGCGGATCTTTGTTGCCAGTGTGATGTCTTTACTCTTCACTACTTTATCGAGATTGGTCATTGCTCTCCTCCCAATAAGTAAATGTCTTTGGATTTCCTGGCTGCAGTCTGCATCTGCAGTAATCTTTGCACCTAGAAATACAAAGTCTGTCACTGCCTGTTATGGTAATTTTGAATTCTGATCCTGTCCTCTGGAGTATTGGCTATCTCTCCTAATTTGGTGTCATTTGGAAACTTGATAAGCATGCCCTCTAAACCAGGCATGGGCAAACTTGTGCCCTCCCTCCAAGTGTTTTGGACTTTAACTCCCACCATTCCTAACAGCCTCAGGCCCCTTCCTTTTCCCTCTCAGCCGCTTAAAGGATGCCTTGCTCTGACCAATTCCCAGCAAAATGTCCTCAGAAGCACCTTAACTACCCATTGGGTTGATCTCCTACATTATCCTTTAAAACCCTTCTGCTTAGAGACATCCTACCTCTGTTCGCGTAGTGTTTATTTTAAAATTTTAATCTATTTATGGCCATACATTTTTAATTTTTTGTGTTATTGCTTATATGTGAGTTATATTAATTGTACTGTTTTATTTGCTTGCTGTCTTGTTTTACTGATGTGTTGTTGGGCTTGGCCTCATGTAAGCCGCCCCGAGTCCCCTTGGGGAGATGGGAGGGGATATATATAAAGTTTTATTATTACTATTAAGTCCAAAGCACCTGGAGGGCCCAAGTTGGCCCAGGCCTGTCATAGAATCATAGTATAATAGTTATACATGCCTGCTGTAAGAGTCTTTTCAAAAACTAAAATTCCCAGAAGGCCCCAAATCACAGTATTTTGCTCTGAAAAGAGCACAAGGAGAAGCCACCCCTCCACCAGGCCTAAGACCTCAAGCAGGCCCTTCAATGGAGGGGCACTCCATCCTCCCGACATCTAGGCCTCAAGCCTTTGAGGGCTTCAACTATTTCCCTTGAGTTCAGACATGTTCAAAGAAGCCCCCTCCCCCCCTCCTCCTCCTCCTCCTCCCCCCCCACAGCCTTCCCTTGCTTCGGCCCCGCTTTCCCTCCTCTCGGCTCCCTCACCGGTCCCGGCCCACATCCCGCGACGATGAAGAAAGTCCGCGACACGCAGCAATGGCAACCTTGTCCCACCGGCAAAAGAAAATCAGCGGGCTCCCCTGGCGCATGCGCTCCTTCTTCAGCAAGGCGCGCGCAAAAAGCAGCGCTCGGGATAGGCCAGCTACAGGCCCCGCCCCTACCGCGAGCCGCCAATCAGCTTCTTCATAAGGTAGGCCTTGCAAACTTGGGCCTTCCAAGTGTTTTGGACTAACTCCCACCATTCCTAACAGACTCAGGCCCTCAGGAAGGGTCCTGAGTCTGTTAGGAATGGTGGGAGTTGAAGTCCAAAAACACCTGGAACGCCCAAGTTTGCCCGTGCCTGTTATAATTGGTTATTAGTTCCGTCACAATGGAGGGCTGATGGCTCAGCCTCCTTTGATTCTTTCTCCTGAGGGGCTTGTGTTGGACATCAGTCCCCATTATCCCCAGGCAGCGCAGAAGATGGCTAGTTCTCCCAATGAGCTTCTTCCTGAGCAGCACTGCAATGCCCTACTGGCCGTTCTCTTTGCCTCCCTCCAGTGGACACAACGAGAACAGCACCCTTGGTAGAAGCGCCTTTTGCGGCTCCAATGTGGGGTTTTGGCGCCATCTTGTGGGCGCGTCACGAAATTGCATCCTTTTACAGTTCAGCCATCGGGTTTTTGTTGTCTTTGTGCTGTCGCGCGCTGGGCCTGTGCATATGACTGTAGTTGTTGTTGTTCATTCGTTCAGTCGTCTCCAACTCTTCGTGACCTCATGGACCAGCCCACGCCAGAGCTCCCTGTCAGCCGTCACCACCCCCAGCTCCTTCAAGGTCAGTCCAGTCACTTCAAGGATGCCATCCATCCATCTTGCCCTTGGTCGGCCCCTCTTCCTTTTGCCTTCCACCTTCCCCAGCATAATTGTCTTCTCCAGGCTTTGCTGTCTCCTCATGATGTGGCCAAAGTACTTCAACTTTGTCTCTAGTATCCTTCCCTCCAGTGAGCAGCCGGGCTTTATTTCCTGGAGGATGGACTGGTTGGATCTTCTCGCAGTCCAAGGCACTCTCAGAACTTTCCTCCAGCACCACAGCTCAAAAGCATCGATCTTCCTTCGCTCAGCCTTCCCTAAGGTCCAGCTCTCACATCCGTAGGTGACTACAGGGAATACCATGGCTTTGACTAGGCGGATCTTTGTTGCCAGTCTGATGTCTCTACTCTTCACTATTTTATCGAGATTGGACATTGCTCTCCTCCCAAGAAGTAAGCGTCTTCTGATTTCCTGGCCACAGTCTGCATCTGCAGTCATCTTTGCATCTAGAAATACAAAGTCTGCCACGGCCTCCACATTTTCTCCCTCTATTTCCCAGTTGTCAATCATTCTTGTTGCCATAATCTTGTTTTTTTTAATGTTTAGCTGCAACCCAGCTTTTGCACTTTCCTCTTTCACCTTGATTAGAAGGCTCCTCAGCTCCTCCTCGCTTTCGGCCATCAGAGTGGTGTCATCTGCATATGACTGTAGACAGGACATAAATTCTGTGTGCCCAACGGGACGCCGGGGCTGCCTCAGATTAAAGGCCCTTGGACCCCCCCAAAGTTCTGTAGAGGCTTAAAGTAAGTCCAACAAAGTTATTTATTGATAAAAAACAAACAGGTACTTAAAAGTTTTCATAACAGTCTATAGGCTCTTGCAATCTTGTTCACTGGGAACAGGCACTATCTTCATAACTATATAATAACTAATGGGGAAATCCTTAACTTCCAATCTGGGCAGTCTGTCTTTGCCTCTGTTGGCATGGAGCCCCTGCACCCGGTACCAACTGCATCTGGCTTCCACAAGCGACCCTTGCCCCAACAGAGCTTTGTAGACTTCCAGGGGAAAAGAAGGAATTCAGGTTGCTGTGATGGCTGGCTGAAGTCCCTCAGCAAAGGAGCTGAAAGGCTGTATGATCCTCGGCCAAGCTGTGGGCTGTATAACCCTGGCCAAGCTGTAGGCTGTATATCTCCCCGGCCAAGCCGTAGAAGATGAAGCTTTCTACAGGAGCTCTTCGTTTTATGTCCTGTGCGAAAGGCTTCTCTGTGAGAACTGACTCAAAAAGGCTCCTATTCCCTCCAAAACTCAAAAAGGGGCAGGACCAGGGAACCTAACAATAATTGACAGGTGGCTTGCCCTATGATTGCAGCCAAAAGAAGCCACCTATCTGCAGAGTCCCTGAAACTTGGGACTATAACAAACATTCAATGCAAAGCAAACAAAATGGGAGCTTCTGGTACAGCTGTACTGGCACAGTCTTATTGATAATGTTATATGTTTATGTTTTATTTTAATTGCTTGTATTGTTGTGATTATTGCTTGTATTGTTGTGTTTGGGCTCGGCATGTAAGCCGCACCGAGTCCCTTGGGGAGATGGTAGCAGGGTACAAATAAAGTGTTGTTATTATTATTATTATTATTATTATTATTATTATAGGGAGGCTAGTAGGCTTCTCCATGCAGTCATGCCAGCCACATGACCTTGGAGGTGTCTATGGACAATGCCAGCTCTTCAGCTTAGACATGGAAATGAGCACCCCACCCCAGAGTCGGACACAACTGGACTTCATGTCAAGGGAAAACCTTGACCTTTTGGTAAGCTTCTAAGAGATCTGTGGCAGTGTTTCTCATCCTGGGGGTCGCGAGGAGGGTGTCAGAGGGGTCGCCAAAGACCATCAGGAGACAGTATTTTCTCTTGGTCATGGGGGTTCTGTGTGGGAAGTTTGGTTCAATTCCATCATTGGTGGAGTTCAGAATGCTCTTTGATTGTAGGTGAACTATAAATCCCAGCAACTATTTATTTATTTATTTATTTATTTCTTGCATTTGTTAACCGCCGCTCTCAGCCCTAGGGCGACTCGCGGCGGTGTACAGTACAAAAAGGACACTTTACAAAGGAATCAGAACAACAATTAACATCACTAATACATAACATCTAACTTACACTAAAAATCCGCTCCGTCATATTTATGGAATCATAGTCAATCTCGTAGTCATAGTTCAATCCGGTTGTCATTACCCGTAACGTAGCATTTAGTTGAAAGCCTGCTCGAAGAGCCAAGTCTTCAGGCCCTTACGAAAGGCCATGAGGGAGGGGGCCTGTCTGATGTTAGCAGGGAGGGAGTTCCACAGCCGGGGGGCCACCACCGAGAAGGCCCGCTCTCTCGTCCCCGCCAGACGTGCCTGTGAGGCAGGCGGGATCGAGAGAAGGGCCTCCCCAGATGATCTCAAGGTCCTCGTGGGCTCGTAGGCCGAGATGCGGTCCGCAAGGTATTTTGGGCCGGAACCGTTTAGGGCTTTGTAGGATAACACCAGCACCTTAAATTGGGCCCGGTAGCAAATCGGCAGCCAGTGGAGCTGGAACAACAAGGGCGTTGTATGCTCCCTGCGTCCTGCTCCTGTTAACAACATGGCTGCCGCGCGCTGGACTAGCTGCAGCTTCCGGGCCGTCTTCAAGGGCAGCCCCACGTAGAGAGCGTTGCAGTAGTCAAGACGGGATGTGACCAGAGCATGTACCACCGTGGCCAAGTCAGACTTCCCAAGGTACGGGCGCAGATGGCGCACAAGCCGAAGCTGTGCAAATGCTCCCCTGGTCACCGCTGAAACCTGGGGGTCCAGGCTCAACGATGAGTCCAGGGTTACACCCAAGCTGCGAACCTGCGCCTTCAAGGGGAGTGCGACCCCATCCAGCACAGGCTGTAACCCTATACCCTGCTCGGCCTTGCGACTGACCAGGAGTACCTCTGTCTTGTCTGGATTTAATTTCAGTTTGTTCGCCCTCATCCAGACCATTACAGCGGCCAGGCACCGGTTCAGGACTTCGACAGCCTCCTTAGTAGCAGGTGGAAAGGAGTGACAGAGCTGGACATCATCTGTGTACAGATGACACCGCACCCCGAAACTCCGGATGATCTCACCCAGCGGCTTCATGTAGATATTAAACAGCATGGGGGACAGGATAGAACCCTGAGGAACCCCACAGGTCAAAGGCTGTGGAGTTGAACAGGAGTCCCCCAATAACACCTTCTGGGTCCGTCCCTCCAGGAATGACTGGAGCCACTGCAGAGCAGTGCCCCCAAGACCCACTCCCGCAAGGCGCCCCAGAAGGATACCGTGGTCGACGGTATCGAAGGCCGCTGAGAGGTCCAGGAGCACCAACAGGGACACACTCCCCCTGTCTAGCTCCCGGCGCAGATCATCCACTAAGGCGACCAAGACCGTCTCGGTACCATGTCCCGGTCTGAAACCAGACTGTGCCGGATCCAGATAATCCGTGTCTCTCAAGAGTACCTGGAGTTGTGAAGCCACAACGCTTTCCATGACTTTGCCCAAAAAGGGAAGATTGGAAACAGGCCGAAAGTTGTCAAATTTAGTGGGGTCCAGTGATGGTTTCTTCAACAGCGGCTTTATAATAGCCTGTTTTAGGCTCGCTGGAATCTTGCCTTCCCGAAGGGAGGCATTAACCACCACCGTTACCCACTCAGCCAATCCCCCTCTGGCCTCCCTCAGAAGCCAGGATGGGCAGGGGTCTAGGATGGACGTGGTGGGCCTCATTCCTCCAAGTATCTTGTCCACATCCTCGGGCTTCACAAACTGAAAAGAATCCATCAAAATAGGACAAGCAGGCGCTCGTGTCACATCCACAGAGACTGCATTTAATGTGGTGTCCAGCCCAGAACGGATCAAAGCGACTTTGTCTGCAAAGAACCGAGCAAATGCTTCACAGCGCGTGGCCGAATTGTCAGGGCTCCCACCTGCGGTGGTGGGAGTCAAAAGACCTCTGACAATCCGAAACAACTCCGCCGGACGGTTTTTTGCAGACGCAATAGTGGCCGCAAAGAAAGTTTTCTTTGCGGCTTTTATTGCCGCGGCATATGCCCTTAAAAAGGACACAAACCGTGCTCGATTTGGCTCGCTTGGGTCTGAGCGCCACACGCTCTCTAGTTCCCTCTTCCTTCGCTTCATCGCTGCCAACTCCTCAGTGAACCAAGGAGATGGTTTAGCTCGGTTACTTGAGAGGGGACGTTCCGGAGCGATCATGTCAATTGCCCTGGCCATCTCCCCATTCCAGAGAGCGACCAAGGCCTCGACATGGTCACCTACCGAGGTGGCGGGAAAGTCCCCAAGAGCCGTCAGGAATCCATTCGGATCCATAAGCCTCCTGGGGCGGACCATCTTAATGGGTCCTCCACCTTTGCGGAGGTTAGGGGGCGCAGTGAGTCTAAATCTGATCAGGAAGTGGTCAGTCCACGGCAACGGAGAGATGGACAACTCCTCCACACCGCCACCCTGCTCCCATCCCTGGCAGAAAACCAAGTCCAATGTATGTCCAGCACAGTGGGTGGGGCCAGTTATTTGTTGGGACAGCCCCATGGTTGCCATGGCGGACATGAAGTCCTGAGCCGCTCCTGTGAGGGTCGCCTCGGCATGGATGTTGAAGTCCCCCAGCACAAGAAGCCGTTGGGACTCCAACGCCAGGCTCGAGACCACCCCCGCTAGCTCAGGTAGGGAGACTGTAGTGCAGCGAGGTGGACGGTACACTAACAGAATCCCTATTCTGTCCCGGTCACCCACCCTCAGGTGGACGCATTCAAAATTTGTGGTCTGCGGGATGGGGCTCCTGGTCAGATGGATGGAATCTCTATAGATCACTGCGACCCCGCCTCCCCGTCCTCCGGATCTCGGTTGGTGCTGTACGGAGAAGCCTGGAGGACAAAGCTGGGTCAGATTTACACCTCCAGCTT
The DNA here is from genome assembly GCF_037176765.1 of Anolis sagrei. Taxonomy (NCBI): domain Eukaryota; kingdom Metazoa; phylum Chordata; class Lepidosauria; order Squamata; family Anolidae; genus Anolis; species Anolis sagrei. Next base: position 86,989,252 of record NC_090034.1, read on the forward strand.
CATCCAACCAGGTCTCCGTAATGCACGCCAGATCTGCCCGCTCCTCCAGGATTAGGTCCTGAATCCAGGTCGTTTTTCCATTGACAGATCTGGCGTTCAGCAGCACCACCTTCAATCCCGAGGGCCCGCTCACCTGGTTACACCAATTTACCTTAGGAGACCGGTTGGGAATTGTTAATTTAGATAAGCGGTCCGAATTAGGCCGAATTCGAGGTCTCCTTCTTCCGCATCTCCTCCTTCCCACCACGACCTCTATGGGGGCCCCTCGGCTAGTGGAACACCTCCCCCCCTCCATGCCGCGATCTAATATCAAGGACTTAATTCCTGCTTCATCAGCTGTATGATTTGTTGGATCCTGCCAACACCCTTTCTCCCCTTCCTCCCTCCTCCCGGCCCCATTGGGCTCCAGCCCACCTCCTCCCCTGACCTTTCCGCTAACTAGTAGTAACAGGGACAGTACTACCAGGGGGGTGGGGGGGCCACATGGATGACAATAGCTTCAGATGGTAGAGGCGTTTCAGCCACACCCGTTAGATAGTTTGTAAAGTGCGAGAGTGCAAGAGTCTTAAGTGCGACACAGTCAGTAGTACCACTCGGTTGACAACACACTGCGTTCCGTTCGGCACATACATAAAGTGCAAGATCTAAAGTGCAGTAGGTACCTGAAACTGGGTCTCAGCATTCACTAAGGTGCGGCATAGAGGGATAGGGAAGGGGGCGTAAGTGCAAGTGGTGTTTAGCAGCAAGTGGCAGGCGCCCTAAAGTGCTGTTGTGTTCTTATATCAACTAGCAGCGGGGACAACCAAGGAGTGTGATATGATAGTAGTATATAGTCACACTCTTACGAGGATAATGGTAATAACAATTAAATAAAATTATTATGATTCAGGTGTACCTCTAGACGGTTGGTCTAAGAGCGGATGGGACATCCGGAGGTGGTATACACAGCGGCGGTCAGCGCCGTTGGTCTATTGTGTATCTATCAATCCAAAGGGGGCCAGCTCAAGGGTCTACACAATATTAAGGCCGGCACAAGAGGTCTACACAGTGTTAAGGCCAGCACAAAGGTCTACACAATATTAGGCCGGCACAAGAGGTTTACACAATATTAAGGTCTACACAATATTAAGCCAGCACAGAGGTCTACACAATATTCGGCCGGCACAGGGGATCTACACAGTATTAGGCCAGCACAGGATGTTTGCACAGTATTAAGGCCAGCTCACGAGGTCTACACATTAATTGAGGTCAGCACAAGAGGTCTATACAAGTCCAGGCACATACAAGTTCTACACAAAATTAGTTAACACGGCAACACAGTCGCTGTTAGCTGGTGGCAAAGGCGAATTCCAGCCGCTGTGACAAGGTGGTGAGCCGAATGGTGATGGCTGCGATGGGAGGCGGCAGCAATAGCGAGGCAGCCCGGTCGCTGCAGCGGTAGCAATAGGGCGGCGGTAGCGATGGTGAGGCGAGGCGTCACAAAGGCGGCTGCAACAGCGGCGCTCCCGTGCCCCGGCTCGGCCCAGCGGCTCCGCGGTGGTCCGGCTGCGGTGGTCCGGCTGCGGGAGGGCGGTGGCGATGGAGAGGCGAGATGCCAGAAATGGCGGCCGCAGCAGCTGCGACGCGCTCCGCGCTCTGTTTCAACCCAGCGGCTCAGAAAAGGCCCGGCAGCAGCGGCAGCTACGGCGAGCCACGCCAAGGCCGCAGCAGCGATCCGGCGATCCGGCCAAGCGAGGCCGAGGCGGCAGCTATGGCGAGCGGTAGCCTGGCCAAACGGGGGGCCAGGTAACGCTCCGCCGCGGCCCGGTGGTCCAGCAAACCCTGCGAACGGTCAAGCAGCCCGGAGGCTCACCAGCAAACCAATGGCAGCCGCAGCGGTGGTGAGCAGCCGGTGACGAGGCGCCAAGATGGCGACCGCAACAGCCGCGGCGCGCAGCGACGACCAGCGGCAGCGGCAGCAGCCGCGACGGCCAGCGGCAGCGGCAGCAGCAGCGGTGGCGGTGAGCAACCAGACAGCTCGGAGGTCCACCAGCGGTCCAGCGGCCGCCGTAGCGGCAGCAAACAGCCAGATGACGGGCGCCAAAATGGCGGCGTTCACGGTGCTCGGCGGTCACAGCAGCACAACAACAACGCGGTGACAAGGCGACAGGGCGGCAAGGCAGCCCAGCGGCGGCAGAAGCCACAGAGATCGCTGCTCTCCGGTGGCAGAGCCCCCCAGCAAACTGGGTAGGTCTCCGCGTCTCCGCGGCGGCGAACAGCCAGATGACGGGCGCCAAAATGGCGGCGTTCACGGTGCTCGGCGGTCACAGCAGCAACAACAACAACGCGGTGACAAGGCGACAGGGCGACAAGGCAGCCCAGCAGCGGCAGAAGCCACAGAGATCGCTGCTCTCCGGTGGCAGAGCCCCCCAGCAAACTGGGTAGGTCTCCGCGTCTCCGCGTCTTAGGGGAGCTGCGCTGCAATGGCGGCGGCGTTCGCGATGCTCGCTCGCTCGCTCGCTCACCTCCGTCTACTGGCCCGCGCTCCCTTGTGTTCCGGTCCTCTTAGGCCTGATAGGGTCGTAGGGGTGCTGACCCTCACACACCCCCTATTCTGGTGGTCATAGGGGGGTGGATTCCCCAAGATTCTTTGGATTGTTTTTCCTCAGCGGCGCAGCTCCGCATTATTGCTGCTGACCGCCATAGCCGGAACCGGAAGTAATTGTACTTCACATACATCCAGAAATGTCTACAACTCCCAAATGTCAAGGTCTATTTTCCCCAAACTCCACCAGTGTTCAAATTTGGCATATTGAGTATTCGTGCCAAGTTTGGTCCAGATCCATCATTGTTTGAGTCCACAGTGCTCTCTGGATGTATGTGAAGTACAATTCCCAAACTCAAGGTCAGAGTTCACCAGACCCTTCCAATATTTTCTGTTGCAAACTGTGTCAAGTTTGGTTTAATTCCATCATTGGTGGAGTTCAGAATGCTTTTTGATTGTAGGTTAACTATAAATCCCAGCAACTACAAGTCCCAAATGACAAAATCAATCCCCCTTCCCCCAACCCCACCAGTATTCAAATTTGGGCATATCAGGTATTTGTGCCAAATTTGGTCCAGTGAATGAAAATATATCCTGCATATCAGACATTTACATTAAGATTCATAACAGTAGCAAAATTACAGTTATGAAGGAGCAACGAAAATAATTTTATGGTTGGGGGTCACCACAACATGAGGAACTGTATTAAGGGGTCACTGCATTGGGAAGGTTGAGAACCACCGATCTATGGCAACCCATAGATGCCAAAGCTTAGGTGTAGGCAAGCAGGAACCTCTTTGCTGCCTGTATTCACCCCAGCGGGGAGAGCTCCCATCTGTCAGTTCCAGCTTCTCATGCGAGGGCATGAGAGAGACCTCCCAAGGATGGTAAAACATCTGGGCATCTTCTGGGAAACGTCCTTGCAGATGGCCGATTCTCTCACACCAGAAGCGATTTGCAGTTTCTCAAGTTGCTCCTGACACAAAAAAACCCCACACAAAACAACCAGATCTATAAGGCCCTGAAAAAGAAGCAAATATTAGCTAACATCGCCATTGTTGTTATTATCATTTTGATTTCAAAATCTATGGAATTGAGATTCTATCCAAGTGTCTGGGACTGACACATGTTCCAAGTTGTGTCACTTTGGATAATTTTGCTGTTGTGGTCTGTGTATGGTGAGTTTTTATTCAGATGTTTGGTGATCCATTGAAATAGTATAGTATTTAAAATCTTTCTGTCACATCACAATCTAATTATTATATTTAATCATCAAATTCCACAAGCACTTTCACATTTTCAAGCATGTGGACAAATTCAACAGAAAGGAGGAAACCATGAAAATGAACAAAATCTAGGTACCAGTATTTAAAAAACTCGAAAATCAGGATAGTAAATAAAGAGCAACACTAAAAAGAACAGGGGAATTCAAGAATCAATCCAGCTAACACTGCCCAACAAAGGATTCCCTAGGTAGCAATCAGCTAGGCTTTGAAGCTACAAGGTCATTAAATGATAATCAAGGTGGCCAATTGAAAAAAAATCACATTTTTATTTCCACATTTGGCATGTGGACTGTCAATGACAGGTTTTTGCCATCTAGTGCTGGCTTTAGCCTTTAAAGCCCTAAACGGTTCTGGCTCGACCTATCTGTCCGAACGCATCTCCTCCTATGAACCAGTTAGGACGTTAAGATCGTCTGGGGAGGCCCTGCTCTCGGTCCCGCCGGCTTCTCAAGCATGCCTGGCGGGGACGAGAGACAGGGCCTTCTCAGTAGTGGCCCCCCGGCTGTGGAACACCCTTCCCACAGACATTAGATCGGCCCCCTCCTTATTGGCATTCAGGAAGAGAGTGAAGACCTGGCTCTTCGATCAGGCTTTCAACTAAGCAGCACGATTGATTACTGGAATATGGATTAATGGACAATGAGATCGGATGCTGATTCTATTGATGAGATGTGATGGATTGTTGTTTTCTGTACTGCTGTGTTGATGTTGATGTTAATTGATTGATATTACTGTTTTAAATGATTATGATTTTGTACTGTATGCTGATACTGGTTGTTAACCACTCTGAGTCGCCAAATGGCTAAGAAGAGCGGTATACAAGTAAAGTAAATAATAATAATAATAAATAGTAGCAGTGCTACATTTTGGCAACTTTCTTGCTTCTTGCTAATTAGGGTAAAGGACACTAATTAGCTTCTTGCTAATTAGGACCAGGACACTAAGATCATCTGGGGAGACCCTGTTCTCGGTCCCACCTGCATCACAGGCGCGCCTGGCGGGGACAAGAGACAGGGCCTTCTCAGTGGTGGCCCCTCGGCTGTGGAGTGCCCTACCCGCAGACATCAGATCGGCCCCCTCACTGTTGGAGTCTCGGAGGAAGGTGAAGACCTGGCTATTTGAACAAGCGTTTGACTAAACAGTGAAATTGAACATAGGAATACGGAACGATGGATAATGAGAGTGGATTCTGATTTTATTGTTGAGGCGTTATGATTACTGTTGTTAATTGTTGATGTTATAATCTGTTTTAATTGCATTATACTGTTTTGTGATATTTTGCATTGTTGTGTAAACCGCTTTGAGTCACCTAAGGGCTGAGAAAAGCGGTATAGAAATAAAGTAAATAAATAAATAAAGGTACAAGTGAATATGCTTATCTCTCTTGCAGACTCATTTATTGCATAGCGAATTTTGGACTTTGAACTTATTTTCTTTTCTTCTCTGATTTAAATATAGTGATATAATGCAGGATGCCCTGCCTTCAAGGCAGCAGCCAAGTTGCATGAGACAAAAATCCAGAGGAGCTCTGTTATGGACAGTGTTCTAGTGCATTCCACCAATGTCTTCTGCTTGCAGCAGGGGCAAATAAATAAGCAAACAAACAGTGCCCTTTCTCATCACAAACTCATTAAAACAGACTTTAATGTAGGGCATTATCGCAACATTTATTTATTTGCCATTTTTATACCCCTTCTCACCCCGAAGAGGACTCAGAGCGGCTCACATATAAGGCACAATTAGATGCCTCACAAGCATACATCTGACAAATATAGATATACATTAAAACCATCTGCTAAAAACATCTCAAAACATTAAAATCAATTATTAAAAAACCATGTGATCCAACATCATAATCCAAGGACGTTCCAACCGTCATTGTACCATTCTGCATTCACATATTGCACTGAGAGATTAGCTTGGTCCCACATCCACATTTTTAGTTTTTTCTGAAGGTCAGGAGGGAGGGGGCTGATCTGATTTCACTAGGGAGGGAGTTCCACAGCTAAGGGGCCACCACTGAGAAGGTCCTGTCTCTTGTCTCCACCAACTGCATTTGCGAGGGAGGTGGGACTGAGAGTAGGGCCTCCCCAGATTATCTTAATCTCCAAGGTGGTTCATACAGGGAGATGCATTTGAATAGGTAAGCTGGGCCAGAACCATTTAGGGCTTTATAGGCTAAAGCCAACACTTGGAATTGTGCTCGGTAGCAGACTGGCAGTCAGTCGAGTTGGCATAACGGGGGTTGTGCGTTCCTTGTACATTGCTTCGGTGAGTAATCTGGCTGCCACCCATTGGACTACTTGAAGCTTCCGAACAGTTTTCATAGGCAACTCCATGTAGAGCACGTTGCAGTAATCTATTCGGGATGTAACCAGAGTGTGGACCACCATGGCCAAGTCTGACTTCCTAAGTTACGGGTGCAACTGGCACACTAGTTTTGATTGTGCAAAAGCTCCCCTGGCCACCACAAAGGCCTGGGGTTCCAGGCTTAGTGATGAATCCGGGAGAACTAACAAGCTGGTCTGTTAGCATTTATTAGAGCTGCAATCTGGTCCTCTGTGAAGTTGGGAACACATTTGCATTAATAATAATAATCATCATCATCATCATCATCTTTATTTATAACTCACCATCTCCCCAAGGGGACTCGGGGCGGCTCACATGAGGCCAAGTCCAAAAATACAATACTTCAAAATAAAATACAAAACAACAAAAAATTATATTGTCCGAGGCTTTCATGGCCGGAATCACTGGGTTGTTGTAGGTTTTTTCAGGCTATATGGACTCTAGAACATGGCCATATAGCCCGAAAAAACCTACAACAACCCAACAAAAAATTACATCACGATAAAATACATAATGTAATATGATAATAACAATAACATTTTAGATAAAATAAACAGTGCAAAATAATATGTTAGAGTGTCAAACACAGTGGGCGGGCCAAATGCACAAGATAAATTGCATTGCTCTTCTTCCTTTTTCAGAGTCCCCACAACAGTACACAATAGATTTTTAATGATTTTAATGGATTATATGGTTTTTATAATATTAGGTTGAATATTTTTAATTGTACTTTATGAATGTATGGCATCAAATTCTGCAAATTTCTGTAAGCCGCCTTGAGTCGTCGTAAGGCTGAGAAAGGCGGGCTACAAATGCCGTAAATAAATAAATAAATCTCTATTAACAGATTGTGCTATCTGCTTACCACACTACTTCATAGACTACTCCTCCCTACCTGTGCTTGGCTTTCCATTTTCTAACTCCAATAATCGCACAGTTTTTAAATTTGGCCCATTATCTTGAGAATGCACCATATTGTGTCTTAATCAATATGCCATTTTGCAGTTGCAAAGTAACACTTTTTCGGTTTCCTATGTGTTTGTTCCTCTCTCTCTGTACCTCCCACAATAAGTATTGCCAACTCCAGTGGATGACAATGTGCTACAAATCCCCGTCTTATACAAATTAGTTATGCTGCCAAAGGATAGTGTTGTTATCAGTGTCAAACCTAATTTGGCACCGATAGCAGCAGAACTCTGAGGGTTCCAATCAGTGACAATTTTTGTCCATTTGAATCCAGCATGGCAGTTCATAATGAAAGGTGGGCATCCATATTCACAAGGCAATTATTGTGTGGATGTAACTGAATATAGCTTAGTTTCCCATTAATTAAAAGGTACAGTGAAACAATAGGGGGAAGGGGCTGAAATGCCACTAGTAGGAAGCGTCATGCTATTAGCAGTGCAATCATGCACTCCAAAAAGCAGCAAACACATGTGATAATGGACATGATAATGTCCATAGTGAACTTTGGTTTCAGACAGAACTTTGGTTTCAGACAGATCTTTAACCCAGAATGACCTTTGTCACTGAAAGCCTGCCTGTGTTGGAAATAATAAACAAGCCAACTCTGCAAAGTCAGCAAACGATTAATTTCAAATATTGAATCCTTGGAGTAGTACATTTTCCCCTAGTCTCTCTCTCTCTCTCTCAGAGTTTGATTCTGGAATGTCAGGGAGTCGACTGTTTTAAAAAGCCACCAAAACTTATGCATGTTTTTTTTAATTATGTGAGTAATCTAAGTGGGCGGAGACAATTTTTGGATGCCAAATGGAATTGCTTTAGCAGCCAGTGAGTCAAATCCAGGACGTCCAAAAATAAAGCAGGTCTGATTACGTTCTCTCTCTGCTGAGAGTGCAGAAGACAAAGTAAATTGTTTGCTCTTGAGTTTGGTGGCAAACGTTGTGGACAAGGATGGATCTGTGGAGAATCCTGTTGTTGCTAACACATCTCAGAATCATAACAGCTGATTCAGGTAATGCATATATGTATATTAATAGTTTGTGGGGCTTACATGCGCTGAGAGATTGCTTCATAAATTAGAATTAGGGGAAGTGGTGTGAGCTCGTCGTTACAGCCTGAGACATTCTGATGCTCATTCAAAAGGGCCATACTTTGGTCCCATGTAGAGGATCTGACTTAACCTGGGGGAAGGGGAGACAAAGCAGTATTTTCCACCTCACCTAAAGCAGGAGTGGAGAATGTGTAGTTGAGTTGCTCAACTACAACCCATAATTTTTTTTCCATGTCAGGAGCGACTTGAGAAACTACAAGTCACTTCTGGTGTGAGATAATTGGCCGTCTGCAAGGACGTTGTCCAGGGGACACCTAGATGTTTTTGTTGTTTTACCTTCCTTGTGGGAGGCTTCTGTATGGGAGGCCGGAGCTGACAGGAGTTCATCTGTGCTCTCCAAGGATTTGAACTTCTGACCTGTCAGTCCCATAAGTGATGAAGGCTGATGATAGCAGCTGTATTTCAATACTATCAGGAAGAACAAAAGGGTAGCAAGGGGGGGGGGGCAGTTTACATAATGCACACAATTTGGACTTTGCAATATCTCACTGCCATGTCTTCACTGACAATATTGCATGTAGCATAGGAGCAAAACCATGTATATGTAATGCTACTCAGTCTGCTTCTGCCCCATTCTAGAATCAGCCATGGCCAGTAGGACTGAGATATTAAAGCAGGTTTGGGAATGTGTGGTCTTCCAGATATTGCAATACTGAAGCTCACCATTGGTTATGGTGGGTGGAAATGGCAGTCTACAGGATCTAGAAAAGGCCCATGCTTACTATTGCTAGACTAATGGCATATCTGCACTAACTACTTAATGTAAAAAGGCCTGGATCAGCTCTGTGGCATCCAAACACTGAACAGAGCTGAACAGGGGTAATGTTACTTAAAGTGTATCTCCTAACTTTGAAACTGTGTAAACAGTTGGGCCAGTTCCAAGATGGAAATGTCCCCAATTGCTTTCACTGCCATCCCATGTTTCCCAGGCTTAGGCAGCCTGGGGATACGGAATGGCAGTTAGCATTCTCTCCTGTTCTCCATGTTGTGCCAGTTTCCAGCTGCTACATGGGTCCTACCAGACAGCTGTTGCCTGCAGTGATGTCAGCTGGGGCAATTGTAGGAAAGAAAGGGAGATGTGGTTCAGCCAGGTAAAGATGAGCGGTTTGAGGATTCAGAGCCTGAGGGTTTTGTAGGTGAGGAAACAGAGGGGTTTTAGAACAAGATGGTTCTGTAGATGAGGGAACAGAGGGGGTTTTGGAGCAAGATGTTGTTGCTGAGACATAGTGTGAAAGTGGAACTGTTTTGGAATCCAACAGGCAGGGAGAGGAGGATAGCATTGACTCATCTGAGGGAGTGGCTGGCTTAGACAGAGATACCAGGCTGCTTTTGAGGAGGCTGAGATTCAGATGCAGGAAATCGGAAAGCATCCATGAGAAAGAGGCAAAAGCAGGCCTCTCAAGGTCAAAGGAAAATGTTCATGTTTGCAGTCCTTAAATTAGGGACGGCCCAAGTTACCTATCTGACCGCATCTCTGCCTATGAACCCACCAGGGCTTTGAGATCTTCCAGGGAGGCCCTGCTCTTGATCCCGCCTGCTTCTCAAGCACGGTTGGCGGGTACAAGAGATAGGGCCTTCTCGGTGGTGGCCCCTCAGCTGTGGAACGCCCTTCCCACGGACATTAGGCTAGCACCATCTCTAATGGTATTCCGTAAAAAAGTTAAGACCTGGTTGTTTGAGCAGGCGTTCGAATAATTTGTGCAATAATTGGTAATGAACATAGGAATGGGAAATTGTTGACGAGTCTGGATTATGTTTTTGTGGATGAGATGATAGTGATTAGTTATTGTAATAAGTGTTTATTAATTGTGTGCTGCGCTGGGTTGTTAACTGTTTTATATCTGGCATTGAATTTCTGCTGTTCTTGTTGGTTGTGAACCGCTGTGAGTCACCTTCGGGCTGAGAACAGCGGTATATAAGTAAGTAAATAAATAAATAGGGAGAGAGCTGTTAGGATTTTAGATCAAACAACATTGCTACTGGAGTGAGCAACTCCTGTCTCGTTTTTAGCTCATGCCTTAGTTCATTACCCAAGACTCATGCTCATGTTTTGCTCCTTGTTTCTTAGACTTATTTTGGAATTCATGTTCAGGTTTTAACCGTTGTTTTCTGAATATACCTATTGCCTCTGGGACTTGCTTATTTCATTAACTTTTGGATTTTTACCCTTCAATTGGCTTGGTGCCCTCTCCTGCCTCCACAGCACACGTGTGGTGGTAGTGATTGTGAAAACCGTCCTGGGTCCAATATGGTATATGCCACATCAGATTGGCCTCAGGATTATGGGTCAGTATAGATCTTCCCTTGGTCATGTGTGTTTCCATCTTTCCAGGGGAAGGGAAAACATGATGAAGCACTGATTAAATCAAAGGCATTTAATGCATCCAAACTTTATTTGTCAGGGCCATGCATAAGCTGAGAGCAAGCCCATGCTTGACATCTCCACCCATGTTTTCAATCTAGAAAATCCTGTTAATGAGCACCTGATTTATAGGAAGTTTGGATCTGGATTGAGAAATGTCTTGATGGTATCCTGTTGAGTAAGGAGCCATAGGTTAGCGAGAAGTAGAGCTTTGAAAAATTTACCATCTGGAATTTAAATTCCATGAAATTTACAGCACCATGGCTAGTGGGAAATTTTGTGAATTGTAGTCCAAAAAAGTAACATTTCCAAGCTCTGCTGTTCTGCCCATTTGGGAAACAGGACTGGCAGAGAGACCCTCCTTCTCCTGCCCCGTTTCTGTTTCACCCCAAGTGTTTTTTCTGTTGATTATGAAGTGCTTCCAACAGAGGAGGCAGAAATCTAGTAGACTTGACATTTGGGAGTTGTAGTTGCTGGGATTTATAGTTCACCTACAACCAAAGAGCATTCTGAACCTCACCAATTATAGAATTGGGCCAAACTTTCCACACAGAACCTCCATGACCAACAGAAAATACTGTGTTTTCTGATGGTCTTTGGTGACCCCTTTGACACCCCCCCTCCCAGGGGTCCCGATGCCCAGGTTGAGAAACACTGGTTTACAGTATGCCTAGGAAAACTTTACTCCACCAAAGGTTTTGAACTCAGACTCCCATGATGCTTTGTAATTGGCCATGCTTTGTAATTGGCAGAGTGTATAAATGTAACTATTGCAAACCTCCTGGGCCACATAAAATGATGTAGCAGGCCAGATTTGGCCCGTGGGCTTTGCATTTGACACATGTGCTTTAAAGAGTTTGAAAAGGGCTTAAAACCTGGCTGGCTCTTTTGGAAGGACTGGAAAGATTTGGAAAGGGAGTGGGGATATGAGATTGAGGGTTGGAGAGGGTTTTAAAATCCGAATAGTGCTGTTGGAAGGACAGGAGATTGAGAGGCGGAGGTGGCAAGGAAGTTGAGCTTGTTAAGTGGCAGCTGCAAACTTGTGAACATTAGCTAAAGAGAAATACCTAAACATGAAGGGACAACTGAGTGTTCAATATGTCAAAATAGTCAGTTAAATGGACACATTTGAATCTGAGTTGTATAATCCATTCCAGAGATTGGAAATTTTCCTGGCTTGGACTTGGAATCGGGAATTGTTGTCCAAAAACTAAAAATGTCCAAGTTCTAACTAGATGTAATATTTGATGAAATGCAGAGTAAAACAATTGGATCATAGCTATTTTGTCTTTAGCAGGTTACTTTTGGCACATTACAGACCTACACCTAGACCCAGAGTACCAGGTGGCACCAGACCCTTTGAAGGTATGCCCATCTGCTGGCACCCAGCCAGTGACCAACGCAGGGGCCTGGGGTCATTATTTGTGTGATGCTCCCTGGAGTCTTGTCAACTCTTCCATTTATGCCATGAAGGAGATCCTTCCTGACCCTGACTTCATTCTCTGGACAGGGTAAGCAGTCTGTTGCACACAAGCAAAATGTCTGAGTGAGCCCATATTAAACAATTGTCATCTGTACGCAGATGATGTTCAACTCTATCACTCCTTTCCACCTGCTACTAAGGAGGCTGTTCAGGTCTTGAACTAGTGCTTGGCAGCTGTGACGGTCTGGATGAGGACAGACAAATTAAAATTGATCCAGACAAGGCAGAGGTACTCCTGGTCAGTTGCAAGGCTGAACAGGGCATAGGGTTACAGCCTGTGTTGGATGGGGTTACACTCCCCCTGAAGACATAGGTTCACAGCCTGGGAGTTCTCCTGGACTCATAGCTGAGCCTGGAATCTCAGGTCTCGGGGGTGGCCAGGGGAGCATTTGCACAATTAAAACATACATCTGACTTGGCCACAGTAGTCCACGCTCTGGTTACACCCTGTATATCCTGCAACTCGTTCTATGTGGGGTTGCCTTTGAAGACTGTTCGGAAGCTTCAAATGGTCCAACGGGTGGCAGGCAGATTGCTCACCCGAGTGGCATTCAAGGAGCATACAACTCCCTTGTTATGCCAGCCCCACTGGCTGTCGGTTTGCTATCGAGCACAAATCAAAGTGCTGGCTTTAGCCTATAAAGCCCTAAATGGTTCTGGCCCAGCTTACCTGTCCGAACATATCTCTCCCTCTGAACCATCCAGGAGTTTAAGATTGTCTGGGGAGGCCCTACTCTCGATCCCGCCTTCTTCACAGGGACGAGAGACAGGGCCTTCTCAGTTGTGGCCTTTCAGCTGTGGAACTCCCTCCCTAGGAAGATTAGATCAGCCCCTTCCCTCCTGAAAAGTGAAAACATGGCTTTTTGAACAAGCCTTTGGGAACCTAGTGCAATAAATAAACACGGAACAATGTGAAATCGAATACTGGAATGGCTTAGAGGATGTTTTTGGACGATGAGGCTAATAGTGAACGTAGTGGTCTTATATGTTTTGAAAGGAATTAATGTATGTATTTTATAATTTTGTTTAAATGTTTATTGTAATTTTTACATTGTTTTAATGGCATCAAATAACTGCCTATGTTGTAAAGCCGCCTTGAGTCACCTTCAAGTTTGAGAAAGGCGGGGGTAGAAATATTGTAAATAAATAAATAGTGTGCTAACTGGCTGAGATTTCTGGGAGTTGTAGATCAAAACACCTGGGGACCCACAGGTTGAGAACCACTGCCATAGATAAACAGGGATCCCACACAGGCAGATGCTTGGAATTCCACGCACATGAGTGAGTAGGATGTTGAAGGAAGCATGGATCCATACTAACTTGGAACAAAGGTTTCCGGATGAGAAAGCAATAGAAGACAAATGTCCAGAGTTTAGAAAAAGTTACCTATAGACTATATCTCTCAGAATCCCCAGTCACAAATCATGCTGGCTGCGGTTTGTGGAACTGAGTTCTGATTATGTCCCATCTCAGGTTGCTACTGCCACCTCCTCTATCAGAATATTGAGAGACAAGCAAATTTTGTTTCCCGACAAGGAAACATAAACTACTATCCCTTTAGTATTAGCTGTGAGTAGTAGGTTCCTTGTTCACTTGTTATTTCACACAATCAGAATCTATATTATCTCTATACCTGTCCCCTACTTAATCAATTTCTGTGCATGGGCCAACCAAAGAATTGGCCATTGTCTATTAGCATACATATCTTTGAGTTTCTGCTATTTTCCAGGGATGACACTCCTCATGTGCCTGATGAGAAACTGGGTGAAGAATCTGTGTTGAGGATAATTGAAAAGCTCACTAACTTGATCAAACATGTCTTTCCAGGTAAGAATGTCCCTGAATTATTGGGTGACAACAGGCAGTGACAAGAGAGAAAAATCAATATATTTTCTGCCTTTCCTGATTTTTTCAAAGGGGTAGAGTGCCTCAATCACTTGAGATTTGATATTTGTTCTGCACACTTTTGATATTTGTTCTGCAAAGTTGGGCAGAAAAATCCTTCTCTTTTTCCTGGTCTCCCTACCATGCTTTCTGACTTCTGCTTCCTTTAGATACTCAGGTATATCCTGCAATGGGCAACCATGACTTCCACCCCAAAAACCAGTTCCCAGCTGGGGAGAACAGGATCTACCATGCAACAGCAGATCTCTGGCACCCTTGGCTTAGCAACCACTCTGTGCAGATGTTCAACGCAGGTGGGTGTGCTATATCCATTTGGGGCACTTTAGGAGGGAGAGCTTAAAGAGGAATCCAACATGTCCACCTGAAATATGCTGATTTTAGGGGGTATAAGAAAATAGGTTGTTACCACAGTAATGGGACTTGGAAAGATACCTTGTTCATGTCAGATGAGAACTTGGAAAAGCTCTGGCCCTGACGGGGTCGCTTTCTGATATGTTGCTTGGACAACCAGCAGATGCCAGTGTTTTTGATGCCAAGCATGTTTTTACCTGTCACAGGTGTGACATCTATATAATAGTAGGTATGTGAATACATAAAAACATTCACCTGTTTGAATGCTATGTTATGTCCAAATTTCAAAGCAATCAGTGAAGTATTTTGAGAGTTTTGAGGTCATTCACAAATGGACATTTACGTTTTTATTTATATAGATTGTTGTGAAATGTTGACATAGAAAACTATCTTTGGGGGCTTTCCCTTGAAAGAAAATATTTCAAATAAAACACACAGTGTTGTTGTGGTTTTTTCTCCCTTCAGGTGCTTTTTACAGTCAGTTATTATCCAGTTCCAGGCCAGCAAGACGAATGGTTGTCCTCAATACAAATCTGTACTATGACAATAATAAACAAACAATTAACCTGGAGGATCCAGGAGGCCAATTCAAATGGCTGGAGGAAACACTGACTAGTGCCGCAGATGCAGGAGAAAAGGTAACTTTCCTTACTGATCATTATTATTTTATTCATTCATATTTTGCTTTTCTTCAGAGAATGAGGGCCAAAGCAGCACATATTTTAAAACAATACAGACAATTAAACAATTTAAAACATTTAAAATATATAGAGAGCTGGAGACAGAAAATTGAGTTTACGATCTTCAAAAGGAGGAGTATTAATTAAAGGAACCCACTCTTTGGATCAGTGGTTCCCAACCTTTTTTTGACCAGGGACCACTTTTCAACATTAGTACCAAAAGGATTACAAATCAGTTTCTGTTCAACTTTAGATACAGTTTGGTTATTTGGGGTTCTGATTCAGAAAATTGTATTGGATAGACCACATCAGTTCTAGTGTCTGAAATAGAACATATGCCATCTAGTAGTTTGCTCGGCCACAGAAAACCATATTTAATAAGCCTCTGCACTATAAGAGGGTTCCGCGAGACCAGTCGCACTCATTGCAACAGTGTAGTAACATATTGTCGAAGGCTTTCATGGTCAGAATCACTGAGTTGTTGTGAGTTTTCCAGGCTGTATGGCCATGTTCCAGAAGCACTCTCCTCTGATGTTTCGCCTGCATCTATAGACCTCTGCAGGAGTCTACTGTATACCATGCAGCTGTGGACAAGTCTACATAGGGACCATAAAACACAGTGCCCAAACATGAATCAAGGAACATGAAAGGAACTGCAGGCTACTTCAACCAGAGAAGTCAGACATAGCAGAGCACTTAATGAACCTACCTGGACACAGCATATTATTTGAGAACACAGAAATGCTGGACCACTCTGACTACTATCATGTCAGACTACACAGAGAATTCATTGAAATCCACAAGCATGTGGACAATTTCAACAGAAAGAAACCATGAAAATGAGCAAATTTTGGCTATCAGTATTTTAAAAACTCTAAAATCATAACAGTAAATAAAGAACAACACTCAAAAACAGGGGAATTCCAGGCAAGAAACAATCGGGGCCAACTAATCACCTCCCAACAAATGATTTCTCCAGGCAGTAAGAAGCTAGGCCATTAAATGCTATTCAAGGTGGCCAATTGCAAGATTCAGACTTGCCTCAAACAGACAAGAGTTCTTTCCCCCGCCCTGGACATTCCATACATATATAAACCTCATTTTCCTAGTTTCCAACAGACCTCACAACCTCTGATGATGCCTGCAATAGATGCAGGAGAAATCTGAGGAGAGAATGCTTCTGGAACATAACCATATAGCCTGGAAAACTCATAACAACCCGGTGTAGTAACGGTAAGGCCGAAGACCATATTTTAGTTCTTGCGGACCACTGGTGGTCCACGGACCACAGCTTGGGAACCACTGCTTTAGATAGAACAGCCTAATCCTCAGTGAAGTATTCTAGAAGTGTGTTTTATTTATTTATTTATTTTGGTTGTGTCAGGAGCAAGTCGCTTCTGGTGTGAGAGAATTGGCCGTCTGCAAGGACGTTGCCCAGGGGACGCCTGGATGATTTGATGTTTTTATCATCCTTGTGAGAGGCTTCTCTCATGTCCCTGCATGAAGAGCTGGAGCTGATAGAGGGAGCTCATCCGCCTCTCCCCGGATTTGAACCTGCGAGTCCTGTCTTTGGTACAAAAGGGGCAGTTATTTGAGTAATCATGTAATCTGCCCATATTGCTTTGGGACAGCAGGCAGATGGGCAAGAAGAGGAAGGCCAAATTCCTACTCTTTCTCTATCTAAGCCATTTAATTCCTAGTGGACAAGAGAATGGCGAAAACAGATGCAGAAGCTGCTGCAACTTCTAACAAGAATACTACTATAAATCTAACTCATACAGTTTCTACAAACCTGGAAGGATAAGAATGTTTTAACTTGCTGACAGAAGAAAAGCAAGGACAGGGCCATCCAGTCTCCCTAAGGAGGGATTTCCAAAGTCAGGGAGTAGCCACTGAGAAGCCCCTCTCCCTTCTTCACACCAAACAAGCATGAGAATGTGATGGGACAGAGAGAAGGGTCCCTCCAGAAAATCTTAGAACTCAAAGGGGCTGATAAGTGTTAGCACTAAGAATTTGAATTCTGCCCAGAAGTGGACTGGTTCTCAGTGAAGCTGTTGCAGTAAGGAATGTGGGAGGCCTTTTTCAGACCAAGAGCCAAATTTTATTCCAAACTAGCCACCCCCTGCCACGTGTTGCTGTGGCCCAGTCTGTGTATATGTGTTTTGTGTGCGTATATATATGTATATGTGAGTGTGTATATTTGTGTATATGTGTATTTATGTGTGTTTGCATATATGTGTGTGTGTAGTTTTGTGCATGCGTTGTAATGTATTTTTTAAATGGCTTTTAAACTCTCTTCTGTTGTGTTTTTCAGTGTTTTTATGAGTGATGGTCACTCGTTGGCCTGATAGGTGTATTGTGTCCGAATTTGGTGTCAGTTCATCCAGTGGTTTTTGGGTTATGTTAATCCAACACACTAACATTACATTTTTATTTATATAGACTAGCCGTCCCCTGCCACACGTTACTGTGGCCCAGTCTGTGTATATGTGTTTTGTGTGTGTATATATGTGTATATGTGCGTGTATATTTGTGTATATGTGTATATATGTGTGTTTGTGTATATATGTGGTTTTGTGCATGTGTTATAATGTATTTTTTTTGTTTTTTTGGCTTTTTAAAGTCTTTTCTGCTATGTTTTTCAGTGTTTTTATGAGCGGTGGTCACTTGTTGGCCTGACTGGTTTATTGTGTCCAAATTTGGTGTCAATTCGTCCAGTGATTTTTGAGTTATGTTAAATTCACAAACTAACATTACATTTTATTTATATAGATTCAGTTTCAAGATCTGCATTCCTTTGATGATTAAAAAAAAGATTTGGGCCAAAAAGATCCACCTATTTGAGCTGAAACCTCTTAACTGTCACTAGTTAAATCTTTCGGGTTTGAGAATTGGGGTGGGATGGAACATACTGAAGCTAGGAAACCACAAGAGGCCCATTAACCTACTCAGCTGAGAGCTACGCGGTTAGCATGTCTCACAAAAGATGGCCTATTTTTTCAGAAAATGGTTCACATCATTCCTGCTCCCCCAATTATGTCAGCTCCAATTATTTGTATGTGGGGCCTTTATACATTTCCTTTCCTTTGTAGGTCTATATTATTGGGCATGTCCCTCCTGGCTTTTTTGAAAAGAAACGAGGCAAGCCCTGGTTCCGAGAACACTTTAACCAACGATATACAGAAATAATCCAGCGACATCATGGAGTGGTTGTAGCACAGTTCTTTGGACATCATCACACAGATAGTTTTAGAATGTTCTACAGTAATGCAGGTACACTCCCTTGAATGTTGCACGGTTCGGGAGCTCTTTCATAGCAGGGCAATTGGTAGAACTGGTATTTATATTTAGATTGTAAACAACAACATACCTTTGGCAGGGCTGTCTGTCTTTATGTTGTTGTTGCTTGATTCTATAAAGTGCTAGGTACATTGATCGGACTATATAAATAAGAATATAGGAAGAAACATTAACAACCTTAGATATGCAGATGATGCCACTTAGATGGCTGAAAGCGAGGAGGAGCTGAGGAGCCTTATAAAAGGTAAAGGTAGTCCCCTGACATTAAGTCCAGTCATGTCTGACTCTGGGGTGTGGTGCTCATCTCCATTTCTAAGCCCAAGAGCCAGCGTTGTCCGTAGACACCTCCAAGGTCATGTGGCCGGCATGACTGCATGGAGCGCTGTTATAACCAAGGTGAAAGAAGAAAGTGCAAAAGCTGGGTTGCAGTTAAACATCAGAAAACCAAGATGATGGCAACCAGAATGATTGATAACTGGCAAATAGAGGGAGAAAATGTGGAGGCGGTGACAGACTTTGTATTTTTAGGTGGGGAGATTACTGCAGATGCAGACTGCAGCCAGGAAATCTGGAGACATTTACTTCTTGGGAGGAGAGCAAGGACCAATTTCGATAAAATAGTGAAGAGTAGAGACATCGTGCTGGCAAAGAAGATCCACATAGTTAAAGCAATGGTATTTCCTGTAGCTGGACCATAAGGAAGGCCAAGTGAAGGAAGATAGACACTTTTGAACTGTGGTACTGGAGGAAAATTTGGAGAGACCCTTGGACCGCAAGAAGATCAAACCCAGTCCATACTCCAGGACTGCTCACGAGGGAAGGATATTAGAGGCAAAGATGAAGTACTTTGGCCACCTAATGAGAAGACAATGATGCTGGGGGAAAATGTAAGGAAAAAGGAAGAGGGGCCGACCAAGGGCAAGATGGCTGGATGGTATCCTTGAAGTGTCTGACTCAACTTTGAAGGAGCTGGGGGTGGCAATGGCTGGCAGGGAGCTCTGACGTGGGCTGGTCCATGAGGTCATGAAGAGTCGGAAGCGACTGATTGACTAAACAACAAATATAAATAAAGAGGGGGTGGTGATGGCAGCGATAATATTTGTAAAATTTCTAGAACAGCTTTCAACAAAATAATAGTCATAATAACAAAGGCCACAATGACCAAATAAAAACACAGTGGAAACAACAAAGCAGAGAAGTTTGAGTGGATCCAGGGCGAGTGATCAGGAAGGCATCTTATTTATCTATCTGTCTATCTATCTATTTATTTACGACATTTATATCTTTGTAGGAGTCCCCTCTATCTTGCTTGGTGGTAACACCAATACATTGAATAGTGTTACAAGCAGGACCTGGTAACTGATTGCAATCGCATTTTGCTTTCCGAAAAGCCCAGAGTGTAGCCTTCAGCCATGCACAGAGTGCTAGGGCAGATTTGTTTTCTCATGGGAGACTCAAGAGGGGGCCACAGTGGTCCACGCTCTTGTTACATCCTGAATAGATTATTGCAACGCACTCTACGTGGGGTTGCCCTTGAAGACTGTTCGGAAACTTCAACTGGTCCAGTGAGCGGCAGCCAGATTGATCACCGGAGCGTCATACAGGGAGCACACCACCCCCCTGCTGTGTCAGCTCCACTGGCTGCCGGTTCAGTTCCGAGCACAATTCAAGGTGCTGGTTTTGACCTACAAAACCCTATACGGTTCCGGTCCAGCGTATCTGTCCGAACACATCTCCCTCTACGTCCCACCCTGGAGTTTGAGATCATCTGGGGAGGCCCTGCTCTTGACCCCACCGCTATCACAAGTGAGGTTGGTGGGGACGAGGAGCAGGCCCTTCTCAGTGGTGGCCCCTCACCTGTGGAACTCACTCCCGGGGGAAATTAGGTCATCAACATCCCTCCTCTCCTTCAGGAGGAAATTAAAGACGTGGTTGTGGGACCAGGCCTTTGGGCAATCTGACAACTAGATAAGGACAATCAGACGACTAGGACTGACAGGACTGACAAAGTGGAATTGGAAATTGGACTATGAGATGGCGAACGCTGACCGTTAATTAGGTGTAAGTGGTTTTTATTGGTTTTATTGGTTTTATTGTTGTAATGCAGAAACTGTTGCTAACTGTTAATTGCTGCTATGTTGTTTTATACTACTGTTATGTGATGCCATATAATGTAATGGGACAGATGAAAAAAAAAAAACCCGCAACATCAATCAATGTTTAATTTCATTTGGCCTTTTCTTTCAGGTTCCCCTATCAGTGTTATGTTTTTAGCTCCAGCTGTAACACCCTGGAAAACAACCTTACCAGGCGTGCACAATGGAGCCAACAATCCTGGCATCCGGTTGTTCACATACGACCGCAACACCCTGCAAGTTAAGGTAGGGGGAAAATTTAAATTGAATGTGTCTGTAGAAAATCATTCTGGGTCTATGTGAGACCTAACAACATGCCCAGCGAATGATAGTATTCTAGCAGAAAACTGAGTCCTTTATGTTTTAGGGGGAAAAGGGGAAATGATGGAACATATAAAATTAAGCACTGGTATGGATAAAGTTATATGGATCCTCGCACTCTAATCCTAAAGAGTCAGTGTGGTGTAGTAGTCTGAGTGTTGGACTATGATCCTGGGAGAATAGGATTCGAATCCTTGCTTAGTTGTAGAAACACTTCGGTGATCTTGGGCAATCACACTCTCTCATTCTAAGAACGACAACAGACACCCTCTGAATGAATTTGCATAAAAAACCATGATAGCTTCCTCTTAGTGTCTCCCGGAGAAATCACTCAAAGGTACACATCAACAACAATCCTAATAATAGAATCCTTGCAGTCTTCTGAAAGGAAATTCTTCTTCATACACTGCATATTTAACTATTAGAATTGATGATGGCCACCAATTTTGATGGTTTCCAAAGGGAATTAGGTAACAGGCAATAAAACTACCTCATGATGGCAGTATCCTGCCTACAGGATCAGAGGCAGCATGCCTTTGAATGTCAATCAGTGGGGCAATGACTCACTGGCACTCCTCCAGCTCTCTGCACGTTGTCAGGAGTCCCTTGGGCTCAAGAGGACAATGTAATGGAAGGCATTGCCCTCTATATATATCTGTATATATTGCAGATTTCAATATTAATGTCAAAAATAGGTAGTGTGATTTTACATAGGATTTGTACTACATTAGAACAGTAAAGCCAAATATCACTTAAGTAAAATACACATTAAATATTAAATAACCAGAAAAAATAAGCTTCTTTCAACTGCAGAAGCTGTTTATTGAAGTCCAAAGCAATAGGGACAGAATACATAGAGCATAAAAAGGTCCGTTGCACCCCCAAATGGGGTTGCAAGGCTTTGATCACTTTGAGAGAGAATTAAAGACACATTCTCATTGATCTACAGCAATCTGATGTAGGCAGGAAGGTACAAGTGGGATCTTAACAATGGCGCAACTATAGTATATCTAGACAGCAAAGTTTGTATCATTGTCAAATTCATGAGTGAATACGATTCTGCCATAACCAAAACAATGCTATCCATGCTCAAGAAGAACCTATTAGGATGATAGAGTCATAGACTAATTGAGCTGGAAGAGACCACAAGGGTCATCCAGTCCATCCCGTCATGCAGGAAAAGCACAATCAAAGCACCTCCAATAGATGGCCATGTTTAAAAATCTCCAAAGAAGGAGCTTCCGCTACACTTCAAGGCAGAGAGTTCCACTGCTGAACAGCTCTTACAATCAGGAAGTTCAAGGGAACTCCACGTTTTGCAGAAATCTGGCCCAGCCTACCTGTGAGAACGTATCTCCATATGAACCAGCTAGGAACTTAAGATCTTCTGGGGAGACCCTGCTCTGGATCCTGCCTTCATTGCCTGGCGGGGATGAGAGACAGGGCCTTCTCAGTGGTGGCCCCTTGGCTATGGAACTCCCTCCCTAGGGATATTAGATTGGTCCCCTCCCTACTGACATTCCGAAAAAAAAGTAAAAACCTGGCTCTTTGAACAAGCCTTTGGAAATGCAGTGTAATGGATGAATATAGAACCAGGAAAGAGTGGACATGAAATAGCTTAGTCAATGCTTTTGGAAACTGAGCTAACAGGAAGTCACTGGTGATTGTATGTTTGTAACTATTTTTATATGGTTTTTATAATGTTTTTAATTGTGTTTTATGAAAATTGTGGCATCAATGGTTGCTAGTTGAGTCGCCTTTGGGCTGACAAAGGCGGCATAGAAATACCATAAATAAATAAATAAATAAATATGCCACCTGTACTAAAAATGCCTTCAGGCTATGGGAAAGTGAATGACAGTTTTGGGAGATATAAAAAAGAGTGTGGTGATGACTGAAATTGAAGTCTCCTAGGAAAGAGCACAGTTACACTGCAAAGGAGCCTTGCCCATTGTGACATTTTTGTTTCAGGTCCCTTTTGTAAATAAATGAAACCAGATGTTTTTGTTCTTACCACTTGTTGATTTGCAATGTCTTTTATTGTCTTAGGATATGGTTACTCATTATTTAAACCTTACCCATGCCAACCTGAGAGCGCCTGAATGGAAGAAAGAGTATGGCCTGACAGAAGACTTCCAGATCTCAGATGGTTCTGTCCACTCTATGCACTTGCTACTGGAGAAGCTTGAGAAGGAAGAAGAACACCTCCAGCGGTACTACAAGTATAACTCAGTTCAATACGATCTGACATACTGCGATGCCACGTGCCAGACTGATCATCTGTGTGCCATCCGGGAAGTAGATTTTACAAAATACAGCCAATGCATTCAAGCTAGGAGTACTGCAGCCTCCATGTTGGACCTTGTTTCATGTTATTCTATACTTGGACTCACAACTATAGGATTGTGGGGTATCTTGGGCACACTGGGACATGAGTAGGATGGTGTAGTTTTCACTTGGGCACTGAATATCGGAGGGTAGCTCTAAACACCAGTGTGCCAAGAATCTCTCATTTCTTGGTCTTCAAAAAACCCGAAGCATTGTTGTAGTGGAAGAGAACTTGCAGGATTAATGTGCTAGGAGTGATTCGTTAGTAGGGAAGATTATGAAATTGCCCCAGGCTTCCCTGTTTCCTCCCCATTGCAGTCAGATGGCTGAATTGTCCAAGCCAGTGTATTGCTGTGAGCTATTGTGGAATTTTCAAACTTGGATGGACAATTAAGAATCATTAAGCATACCTCCAGATAGGAAGATAGGTAGATAGGTAGATAGGTAGATAGATAGATAGATAGATAGATAGATAGATAGATATAAACTTTGGATAGCATAGGGAAGGGTTAAGACGCCTGTGGTGTTGGTTTCGCTGTCAGAAGACATTGCCTTACTTTCTGTTCCTGAGATAATTGGATTTTGAAAAAAAAAAAAGGCTTCTTATGAAAACAAGGATTGGCAAGAAAGCTTCAAATGAGACACTTTCCCATGATAGCTCTTTCAGGAGTGAATTTCCCTACTGAGGGATAGATTTCTCCCACTTCCTGTTTTCTCGTCATTGTCATATGTAAGTAGGATACTTGTAACTTGAGGACTGCCTATACTTTGAAAAATGCACAAAATAGGCTATGTCAACCCCCCACCACCCAAGGAAATTTTCCAAGCCCTCACACCCTTTGTTTGCAAGCGCAAGGACCCTTGTCATAAGGAAGGAAAGAAAGAAAGAAAGAAAGAAGGAAAGAAAGAAAGAAAGAAAGAAAAGGGACGAGCCACAAAATGCCACGGGAACATTGTAATGCCCTCTCAGAGCCCCCTAGGTAAAGCTAAAGGTTTCCCCTTGACATTAAATCTCTGGAGGGGTGTTGCTCATCTCCATTTCTATGCCAAAGAGCCGGCATTCTCCATAGACATCTCCAAGGTCATGTTGCCAGCATGGCTGCATGGAGCATCGTTACCATCCCACCTATTGATCTACTCACCTTGCATGTTTTCAAACTGCTAGGTTGGCAGAAGCTGGGGCTAACAACGGAAGCTCATCTCACTCCCCGGATTTGAACCGCCGACCTTTCGGTCAGCAAGTTCAGCAGCTCAGCATTTTAACTTGCTGCGCCACCTCACGAGTAAGGGAGGGGAGGATCCTGAGCATGACCACTGCTCTCTGCATCCAGTGAAGACCCGACGGACACGGCAGGTGCAACAAAACTGGCTTGGGCCATGTCCCTCAATTCCTAGCTACCTACACAACAGCAGCAGATGTTGTGTAGGTATGTGCCCAACTTAAAGAAGTAATGGCTATTGTGTTTCCCTAGGAAACAATTATGTCAAGGAAAATGAAAAATTGACACACTTGCAATGACAAATATGCAACTGGACATTGACTCGCTCACCAGCCAAAAGCAGACCCATGCTTCCCATTGAAATACTGTTCAGTTGACATTGGTTAAAATTGACCTTCATTTTAGATATATTGCATTGTTCTTTCTACAAATAAAATATATGCAGCGTGCAGAGGAATTCGTTTGTGGTTTTTCCAAAGTATAGTCTGGGGGACTCGAACTAAAAAGCGTGAGGACCCCTGTTCTAGTCTTCCGGGTGTTTGGGGCCCCTTCTAAACTGCCACATGCCTTTGCCTCTGATCCCAGATTATTAGTATTATTTGCATTGAACTGAATTATATGGCAGGGTAGACTCATAATCCAGTTTAAAGCATATTCATAACCTGGGATCAGATGTTATATGTAAAAGAGTGGATCCTGAGCACAACCACTGCACTCTGCATTCGGTGAAGACCCGGAGCAGACTTGTTTTCTGCTTCCCTTGAAACTAGGACTCAGAGCAATGGGTTCAAATGACAGGAAAGGAGATTAAATTGAACATGACCGTACCAGTTGTTCAACAGTGGAACTCTCTGTCCCGGTGTCTGGTGGAAGGTCCTTCCTTGGAAACTTTTAAAGAGGTTGGATGGCCATCTGCCGGGAGTGCTTTGATTGTGCTTTTCCTGCATGGCAAAGGGTTAGACTAGTTTGCCCTTGTGGTCTCTTCCAACTCTTATGATTCTATGATAGGCCTGGGCCAACTTGGGTCCTCTGGGTGTTTTGGACTTCAACTTCCACCATTCCTCACAGCCTCAGGCTTAAGTGGCTGAGGGGGAAAAGGAAAGGGCCTGAGGTTGTGAGGAATGATGGGAGTCGAAGTCCAAAACACCTGGGGGGCCCAAGTTGGCCCAGGCCTGAGTGATGTGGCTGAGGGAGAAAAGGAGAGCGCCTGAGGCTGTGAGGAATGGTGGGAGTTGAAGTCCAAAACACCTGGAGGGCCCAAGTTGGCCCAGGCCTGAGTTATGCGGCTGTGGGAGAAAAGGAAAGGGCCTGAGGCTGTGAGGACTGGTGAGAGTTGAAGTCCAAAACACCTGGAGGGTGCAAGTTGGCCCAGGCCTGAGTTATGCGGCTGAGGGGGGAAAGGAAAGGGCCTGAGGCTGTGAGGAATGGTGGGAGTTGAAGTCCAAAACACCTGGAGGGCCTAAGGTGGCCTAGGCCTGAGTTATGTGGCTGTGGGAGAAAAGGAAAGGGCCTGAGGCTGTGAGGACTGGTGGGAGTCGAAGTCCAAAACACCTGGAGGGCCCAAGCTGGCCCAGGCCTGAGTTATGTGGCTGTGGGAGAAAAGGAAAGGGCTTGAGGCTGTGAGGACTGGTGGGAGTTGAAGTCCAAAACACCTGGAGGGCCCAAGCTGGCCCAGGCCTGAGTTATGTGGCTGTGGGAGAAAAGGAAAGGGCCTGAGGCTGTGAGGACTGGTGGGAGTTGAAGTCCAAAACACCTGGAGGGTGCAAGTTGGCCCAGGCCTGAGTTATGCGGCTGAGGGGGGAAAGGAGAGCGCCTGAGGCTGTGAGGAATGGTGGGAGTTGAAGTCCAAAACACCTGGAGGGTGCAAGTTTGCCCAGGCCTCAGTTATGTGGCTGTGGGGGGAAAGGAAAGGGCCTGAGGCTGTGAGGAATAGTGGGAGTTGATGTCCAAAACATCTGGAGGGCCCAAGCTGGTCCAGGCTTGAGTTATGCGGCTGAGGAGGAAAAGGAAATGGCTTGAGGCTGTGAGGAATGGGGGGAGTTGAAGTCTAAAACACCTGGAGGGCCCAAGTTGGCCCAGGCCTGAGTTATGTGGCTGAGGGGGAAAAGGAGAGCGCCTGAGGCTATGAGGAATGGTGGGAGTTGAACTCCAAAACGCCTGGAGGGCCTAAGGTGGCCCAGGCCTGCTCCTTAATGCGGCAGCGTAGATCCAGCCAAGCTCCCCCGGCCCTTCTCGGCCCCTCCTTCGCTCCCTCCCTTCCTTCCTCCCTTCCCTCCCTTCTTCCCTCGGCGAGAGCCATGGCCTGGCCTCCCCCGTTCCGCTCTTGGGACCTCCTCTGGTCCCTGTTGGGCGGCGCGGCCTTCCTGGCGGACCTGGGCGCGGATGCCTGGGTGGCCATCCGCTTCTGGCAGGCGGGCCGCGCTTCCTGGGCCGGGCTGGTGCTGGGCCTAGCGGGCCTCTCCTCGCTAACCGTGCAGGCCTTCAGCTGGGCCTGGCCTCGGGGCGACGCGCCGGAGTTGCGGCGAGGGCTGCCCTCAGGCCCGGCCTGGCTGGCCTTGCACGTCCTGCAACTGGGCTACCTGTACAGGTAAGCACGAGGGGGAACTGGGCCCTTCTCAAATAATATACTGTGCCCAGATTTGAGAACACAAAACTGCTGGACCACTCCAACCACCACCGTGTCATCCTACACAGAGAAGCCATTGATATCCACACGCTTGTGGACAATTTCAACAGAAAGGAAGAAGCCATGAAAATGAACAAAACCTGGCTACCAGTAGTAAAACAACAACAACAACAAAACAACCCCTCCAAAATCAGGACAATAAATAAAAAACAACACTCAGAAAACAGGGGAACTCCAGACAGGAAACAATCAGGGCCAGCTAATCACCTCCTAACAAAGAATCCCCCCCCCCCAGTCAGCAATCAGCCAGGCCTTGAAACTGCAGGTTGTTAAATGCTAATCAAGGCAGCCAATTGTAACATACACACTTACCCCAAGCAGACAAGAGTCTTTCTCCCACTTTGGACATTTCACAAATATATAAACCTCACTTGCCAAGTTTCCAACAGATCTCACAACCTCTGAGGATGCCTGCCATAGATGTGGGCGTGAATCTATGTGCCATAGATGTGAATGCTTCTGGAACATGGCTACATAGCTCGGAAAACTCACAGCAACCCAGTATAAGAGCTGCTTGAGAGTGGAATATGTTGCCCATGTGTGTGGCAGAAGCTCCCTTTTTGGAGGTTTTTAAGCAGAGGCCAGATGGCCATCTGCGTAGAAGAGTGCTTTCTTTGTATGCTTCTGCATAGCAGACAATTGGACAATAAATGACTTTGTGGTCTCTTCCAAATCCAATCCATAATAATAGTCATAATTTTATTTCAGTCCCTCCTCTCCTCATGGTTTGAGGCGGGTTACAAGATAGTTAAAACACATAATCACTGTGAACATGCTATAAAATACATATATTGTGTTGTTGAAGGCTTTTGTGGCTGGAATCACTGGGTTGCTGTGAGTTTTCCGAGCTATATTGCCATTTTCCAGAAGCATTCTTTCCTGACATTTCATCCACAGCGATGGCAGGCATCCTCAGAGGTTGAGGGGTCTGTTGGAAACTAGGCAAGTGGGGTTTATATATCTGTCCACGGTTGGAGAAAGTGTCTCGATCCAGGGAAGTCATTCAACCCTTCTATTCTCCCTTGGTCAGACCACATTTGGCATCACAATGTGTCCAATTCTGGGCACCACAATTGAAGGGAGATGTTGACAAGCTGGAATGTGTCCAGAGGAAGGTGATGAAAATGACCAAGAGTCTGGAGAACAAGCCCCATGAGGAGTGGCTTAAAGAGCTGGGCATGTTTAGCCTGCAGAAGAGAAGGCTGAGAGGAGACATGATTAGGGTCATATATAAACATGTGAGGGAAAGTCATAGGGAGGAGGGAGCAGGCTTGTTTTCTGCTGCCTTAGAGACTAGCACACAGAACAGTGACTTCAAACTACAGGAAAGAAGAGTCAATTGGAACATTAGGAAGAGCTTTCTAACTGTGAGAACTGTTCAGCAGTGGAACTCTTTGCCCTGCTGTGTGGTGGAGGCTCCTTCTTTGGAGGCTTTTAAACAGAGGCTGGATGGCCATCTGTCAGGGGTACTTTGAATGCGATTTTCCTGCTTCTTGGCAGGAGGTTAGACTGGATGGCCCACGAGGTCTCTTCCAACATTCATACCTGTCTCAAGATTCTAAGAAGACAAGATTCTAATAACTCTTGTCTGCTTGAGGCAGGTATGAATGTTGCAATAGGCCACCTCAATTAGCATTGAATGACCTTGTAGTTCATTAGCATTGAATGACCTTGCTGCCTGGGGTAATCTTTGTTGGGAGGTGTTAGCTGGCCCTGATTTATTCTTGACTGGAATTCCACCAGGATTCCCCCAGGCAGCAACCAGCCAGGGTTTGAAGCTGCAAGGTCATTAAATGCTAATCAAGGAAGCCAGTTGCAACATTCACACCTGCCTCAAGCAGACAAGGGTTCTTTCTTCCACCCTGGACATTATTCCACAGATATATATACCTAGACTGCAGCCTAAGCTAGATGGCAGAGGGGTTAAGCAAAGCTTGACTCCTCATCTTGAGACCTTTTAGCAGAGTATTCTGATGATGATAATAATATACTTTATATTCCGCTTTATATCCCCAGAGTCAACTCCAGAGCAGATTACAATACACAATAACGTTGTTTTAAATCATGTTTTAAATATGTTACCTTCGGCAGATGCCTCCATGCCTTGAAGGTGGGTTTCAACGTCTGCCGGATGAAAGTTGCCACAGAAACAGAGCGGGCCTATGCCATTTTCCTGTCCCATGATATTAGCTTACTACGTCTTTTTGAGACCTTCCTGGAAAGTGCCCCTCAGCTCACACTGATGCTCTACATTATTCTGTACACAAACAAAGTGGAGATATTTCAAGGTGAGTGTCTGGTCAGAAGGGAAGGGAGATTGCATTTTCTCATTCCAGGATTTTCCTTTGTGAATGTGAAATACCGCTTGCATCGTTCATCATTTCTCCACGTATCTTTGGAGGCTAGCCTATTACACAGTCCAACAAAAAAAAAAATCTCAATATCTTGGTGTTTTGACCTGTTATTTGGAGCTCTGATTCAGAAAATTGCATTGGATAGACATTAGCTCTAGTTTCTTAGATATTGTTATCATGAATTTCTATGGGCAACTGGTAGATGTCACATCTTTTGTATATCAAAAGCAAGAGCTGATAGGGGAAGGTTGATGCTACTTTTGGAATCAGCAGGTCAAATGTACCCAGAAACAAGTCTAACATGTGTATTGGCCAGTGTTATCGATTTTGTTGCCAAAAGAGCACCACCCACATATTAGAGGAAATACCAGCAGAGGTGAGGAACCTCAAGGGTCTTAAAAGTACAAAAATATTTACTGGGGAGCAGGATGTAATGGTAGTGAGGAAAACTCCCACAACAGCTCAGTAAATAATGACTACTATTTTCTATTTCCAATGGAAAATACTGAAAAAGATGGTGAAATGGAATAGATTGGAGTGTCTGAAATCTAGAACAGCAACATTATTTAAACTTCAGGACACAGAACAATTTTGAAACTTACAGACATAATCTGTACATTGAAAAAATCTTATCTATTGCTGTGACCTTTGTTTTTTTTTCCTATTTCTTTTTTATTTCTCCTGCTTTTTTCCTATCTATTCCTCCTGCCCCTTCCCCATGATTAAGTTGACAGCTAGGGACTAGCCCTAGATCACTCTATGAATGAGCTTTATGACTTAAGTGATGAAGTAAGCACTATATTACTACAAGTCAGGAATGGTCATAATAATTGGACTGCATTTCCCACCATTCCTCACCATTGGCTATGCTGTCTAGGACTACTAGGGAGTTGCAGTACGATGATATGTGGAGTTTATTTATTTATTTACTTATTTGCGACATTTCTATCTCACCTTCCTCACCTTGGAGGGGACTCAAGGCGGCTTTACATACAGGCAACGATTAGATGCCTTAAAACACAATGTACACTTTAAAAAAATATTAAAATAGAATTAAATAGTACTTCAAAATAATTAAAACACTTAAAAACAATAATTCAGAGTTGGACGTTTTAACCAGGAGACGCAAATGATTTATGTCTTATTGATATAGTTATGGTTTTATATTATATGTTAATGTTTTAAATGTTTTTATGGTGTCTTATTGATTTTGTTATGGTTTTATATTATATGTTAATGTTTTTAAATGTTTTTATGGTGTTGTTGGGCATTGAATTGTTGCCTCTGTAAACCGCCTTGAATCACCTGCGTGCTGAGAAGGGCGGTATACAAATATAGTAACTAACTAAATAAATAAATAAACACGTAATCCACGAGTGTAATCCTGGCCGTTCCAGTGGTCACTGCACATTGTTCCAAGTCTATCTATTGCACATGTTCTCTAAAGGCTTGGTTACAAAGCCATGTTTTCACTCTCTTGCAGAAGGTCAGAAGGAAGGAGGTTGATCTAATATCCATGGGGGGGGGGGGGTTTCCATAGTCGAGGAGCCACCACTGAAAAGGCCTTCTCTCCCATCTGCCAATCACTCCCACAAGGGAGGTGGGACTGAGAGAAGGGCCTCCCCAGATTATCCACGGTGGTTCCTAGAGGGAGATACATTTGGACAGATACCTGGGCCAGAACCATTTAGGGCTTTATAGGAAGTTCCACATGATTCCCACCTCTGCTGTAGTAGTGTTATGTGTTTTCAAGTCAACCACATTGACATCATTGGAATTTTCTCCCAGGTAAGAAAAGGGATACTAAAGGCCTATCCCCAGACTACTGGAGAAAAAATAATAATGCATCACCACCCACCAATTCTCAAGGGAACTCAGACATTTCCTGAGTCATTTCCAGTGTATCTTTTCAGCCTTTGGGACTAGAATCTTACATCTTATGCTTTATTCACACTGGAAATATGTACTGGAAAGATGTTGAATTTTGAACGTTTCTATTTCAGAAATATGAGGTTTACTGGCTCCTTTCTTTCTTTGTGCCCCCTCATCCCTGGTTTCATTGCAGTACTTGGCATTTGCACATCTTTCTTCTGTATTGCCTGGACACTCTTGGACTATCACCAAACTCTGCGCAGTTTTCTACAGGAAAAAGACAAGCTGGATTTTCTGTCTTCAGTCCTCTACTTCCTGTGGAACTTCCTGTTGGTGTGTCCTCGCATCCTGTCTCTTGCTGTCTTCGCTGTGCTCTTCCCGAGCTACATTTTCCTTCACTTCCTGGGCGTTTGGTCAGTCATGTTTCTCTGGGTCTCATTGCAAGGCACGGACTTCATGGAGAATACCTGCGAATGGGCTTATCGGGCAGTTGTAGCGGTCATCCTCTATTTCTGCTGGTTCAATGTGGCTGCAGGGAAGACGTTCCACCGTTCATGCATTTATCACACATTCATTTTGCTGGACAGCATTATCCTCTCTGTCTCATGGCTTTGGCACAATACTCCCTTGAGCAGAGACTCGTACATGATACATGCTCTCATTGCTGCCTTGCCCTGCTACTTGCTTGGCATCCTTCTAAGAGTCATCTACTACAATTTTTTCCACCCAACAGTACAGAATGTATCCCCAAACATTTACGATGAAGTGGATACCGAAGGGACTGTGAGTGACAGAACCATCGGTTTGCAGATTGTGGTGGACCATTGGATATCCTCCAGTGTCATGAGACATGTGAATCATCGAACGTACAAGCTCTCCCAAAACTTCTTTGTTGACACTTTACAGGGCAAGCGCCCACCCCAAAATGGGACTCTTGGGGATGTGTATTTGTGATCTTTACATATCAAGAGCCCAATAAAGGCAGAATGTTTTAGACAAGGCTCTTCCAGGTTCATATCGCTGCTCCAGAACTAGGCTATATGCTAAAGCTGCTTCTGAGCTAAATAACGTAAGGTTGTCCAAGATGATATGGATCTCTAGATTCTTGAGCATAAAGATCCATGCTGAAGTGTTTTCTTAATCTGATATGCACCAGTTGTGTGGAACTACATCTCCAGTAAGCTCCATATGACTAGGGAATGTGGAAATCCTGTTGTTTGATAGGATGCCTGAAATAGGTTCACTGGGTTTCTGTAGTCCTTGGTTATTGACTTACTTCTAGTCTGGTGTGGCCAAATGACTCAAGATATGGACTGGACAAAGTGCATCCCTCCAGATGTTGAAGGGATGCAATTTCCATCATACTTCAATCCTGGAAGTTGAAATCCAGGAGAGCACAAAGGGCATTTGTGTGAACAGTTTTGTAGTTAATCTCTTTGTCTCACCAATCCAGGGTTCTGCTGCTCAACAATCCTATTTAGTGTATTGTCAAAGGCTTTCATGGCCAGAATCACTGGGTTGTTGTAAGTTTTTCGGGCTGTATAGCCATATTCCAGAAGCATTCTCTCCTGACGTTTTGCCTGCATCTATGGCAGGCATCCTCCTTGCATCTATGGCAGGCGAAATGTTAGGAGAGAATGCTTCTGGAACATGGCCATACAGCCTGAAAAACTTACAAACCAATCCTATTTAGAATTGAGGTGTTGGATATTTGTTAGGTCATGTAGACTAATTTAAATTATATTGTCACTGTTACGATGAGTATTTTTTTAGTTGTTCACACTGTTAGGCAAATGTTGGGTTCAAAGCAAATAGAGTATTAGAGGGCAGAATTAACAGTCTCCTTATTTTTACTTTCTAAATGAAAGGGAACTGGGGGAAGCTGCTAGTTTCTTTAGAGGAACAGCAAATAACCAGAGTGGGGTGGCAGTGATGTGGGAAGAGATCAAACCGTGAGAAAGCAGGTTCCTTCCAAGTAGTTATCCTTAAATCTGGTGTCATCATGAAGTTAGAATGAGATGCCCCTCTGACATTTCAGTCAGAAACTGTCGAAAAAGAGTGGACTTGAAAGCAATGGCTGAAGAATGCTGAATTTCCTGAGTCACCCCAACCCCATTTAAACCCTTTCCCCTTTTTTGCTCCTCTCAAAACCATGGCAAGGTCCATTTTCACAGGGCCTTTCCCTCTAAAATGAACACTGTTGTCCTAGTTCCTTAATTTAAATCACAGCCTCCTACAGTTACTTTTGATTTAAACAGAATTGAAATTTGCCCTATAACGTTGACTTTGGTCATTGGTTCAGTCTTAACTTTGAATGTTAAGTTATTGCCAGTTATGCAGAATAAAGATTTCAAATCTGTTTACGTGTATTATTTCATCAGGAGGTGTACATCTGTCTCCATAGTGTATTATTTTATCAGGAAGTGTATATCTGTCTCCATAGTCGTGGCCAAGTATATGTATGTGTGTGTGTGTATTTCCAGCATCCTCACCATCTTATGACTATGTTTAAAGGCTTAGAAAACCTAAAATAGATGCAGCTAAAACTGCAAATCTTACAAAAGTTAAAATAGAATTAAGTTATTAGTAGCATTAAAATAAATAAATATCCATGAAAAATAAGAAATATGGACTATACAGCCCATCATTGAGTAGTCAGTTCTCCAAGGCTGGCCAGAACAAAAGTAT
The DNA here is from genome assembly GCF_037176765.1 of Anolis sagrei. Lineage (NCBI taxonomy): Eukaryota > Metazoa > Chordata > Lepidosauria > Squamata > Anolidae > Anolis > Anolis sagrei. Next base: position 87,023,170 of record NC_090034.1, read on the forward strand.
CTTCACTTGCCTATGAAAAGATAAGGAAGGGCCCAGTCTGGCATCTATTGGAAGCAAGTTGCAGAGATGGAGCAGCCACTGAGAAGTCCCTCTCCTGTGTTCCCACCAGATAAGGCTGATGGGGCAGATATACAATCTGACAACTTGGATTTAAGACATATAGAGTTTTATAGGTCATAACTAGCACGTAGAGCTGTGCCTGGAAACTGATCAGCAGCCAATGGAGTTTTGCAAGAGGGAGGTGGCAACAAGAGCTGATCCCAACCTATTTAAAGCATTTATGGTGGAATGGAGGATGTTCAACAGAAGGGATCCAGGTTCAGTTCCCTGGTCAGCCACAAAGTTCTCCTTGGCCCAGTCTTCATCTCTCAGGCTACCCTACCCCGTAGGGTTGTTCTCAGGGCAATAGGCATGCTATGAGCAACTTGATCATAGAATCATAGAGTTGAGACCTTGTGGGCCATCCAGTCCAACCCCTGCCAAGAAGCAGGAAAATCCATTCAAAGCACCCCCCACAGATGGCTTATCCAGCCTCTGTTTAAAAGCTTCCAAAGGAGGAGCCTCCACCACACTCTGGGACAGAGAGTTCCACTGCTGAACAGCTCTCACAGTTAGGAAGTTCTTCCTCATGTTCAGGTAGAATCTCCTTTCCAGTAATTTGAAGCCAAGTCTCCAGGACAGCAGAAAACAAGCTTGCTCTTCCCTCCCTATAACTTCTACTCACATATTTATACATCATGTCTCCCCTCTGCCATTTCTTCTGAAGGCTAAACATGCCCAGCTCTTTGAGCCGCTCCTCATAGGGCTTGTTCTTCAGACCCTTGATCATTTTAGTCATGGAGACATGATAAATATGTAATTAACAAAAGAGCAGAAAATAATGCAATGGATATCTAGAACTGACTGGTCATAATTAGTGGTCTTTCTAACTTATAAATATGTGTAAAAATTGATATGTGCCCAAATCCTGGGAGCTTCCATTCTCCAACTTCCTTGTACTAAAAGTGATTTTGGGTTAACATATTTTTTTTAGGAAGGAAGAAAGAACAATGTTTTGATTTCTTCAATAGAAAATAAAAGACTTTATTTTTTTTCCAGTTCACAGGACAATTTCCATTACACAGAACATGATGCTCAAGGGATCTAAAGCCATTAATGCCTCCAATAAAAACCACTAAAACAGCTAACACTCATTCTGGATGCTGGCAGGAACGTGATGGAGAACAAGCATTTATATCAGCCAACATATCGCAGCCTCTGCCTCTGCTGCTCGATGGAACCTTTAATAATTCAAAGCTATGATGAAAACCACAGACTCATTCATCATTGAAAAGTCCAGACCTGCATCCCACCTTGTTAAGGGATGCAGAGAGCTGACTATGCATTAGAACAGGCATGGGCAAACTTCGGCCCTCCAGGTGTTTTGGACTTCAACTCCCACAATTCCAAACAGCCGGTAGGCTGTTAGGAATTGTGGGAGTTGAAGTGCAAAGCACCTGGAGAGCCAAAGTTTGCCCATGCCTGCATTCGAATAAATCAAGCTGATGAATGGTAATTAACACAGCAACCAAGAGCAGGAGGCAAAAGCTCTACTAATTTCCAAATTCTTTATGAAAACCTAAGAGAGGCAGCCAGAAAAATAAAATCAGTGATAAAAGAGCCAGGGCATCCTTTATTAAAGTCAACAGGAACAAAAGTACCATCACCTGAGGATCTGAGGCAAAAATTACATACATCAGAAAAAAGACAGCATATAAATATTGATATCTGAGGACAACAAAAAAAAACTACTCTTCACAAATAGGGCCAATGGTGTTTCCAAAAACAGTTTCTCTTTAAGTCAAGTTCAGGGCAACACTGGTCAGCTTCCACCTCCACTGGCTATGCTTACTGAAAACATTAGAGAAATAAATGCATAATTAAAGTTAACTTTGAAAAGGGATTGACAACCGCTCTCTCCACAGCCTGTGACATTTCCAGGCCGAAACTTAGGATGGAAGTTAAGGCACAGAGTTGACTCCGAAGTGAAGCACAGCATGTCGCAAAGAGGGAGAATCCAGAGAAAGAGCAACAGAGTGCTTTCAGTGAACCTGTAAGAGGTGGTGACTGTGAAAATATCAGGAAACAAGGCAGTTTTGTGGTTCTCTGTACATGAAAAAGGCAATTTCCCCCCTCTTTGGTGCACATCTCTGTCCAGAATCCAGGTCTCCAGCACATGCTATGCCCCCATGAAAAAAATACATCGCTATACTGCCACCCCATCAAAACGTTTGAAGCAAATAACTAAATAATCAGGAGCAAATGAGGCTGGGTATCACAGCATGTGTTTATATGTGAACTTAGAAAAGTTACTTCCAGTCTGAGGATTGTAATTAAAAAAGTATGATCTAAATGACATGATAGCCTTTCTTGAGAGTTATCAGGTATTAGCTGGGACTGATATCTTAGATTCCTTCGTGCCCAAGCCAAAAAGTAAATTATTATGGCAAGCCGAAACTTCAGATGTGTTCTTTGAAGATTAGGACACCCCCACCACCTACCTACTTTTTTTAGCATGCTATCTGTATGGTCTATTGTCGAAGGCTTTCATGGCTGGAATCACTGGGTTGTTGTAGGTTTTTTGGGATGCATGGCCATGTTCTAGAAGCATTCTCTCCTGATGTTTCGCCTGCATCTGTGACAAGCATTCTCAGAACCTCTGAGGATGCTTGTCACAGATGCAAACAAAATGTCAAGGGAAAATGCTTCTAGAACATGGCCATACAAACCGAAAAACCTACAACAACCTATCTGTTTTGTGGAAGTGAGAAGAGTAATGCCTGCTTCCCCTTTCCACTAGGTCAGTGGTTGAACCTGCCACAGTGACAGGTCCAAACACTAGTCTAACAAAAAGTATAATTTGAACTGCCTCTTTTCGCTTGCTGAACAGTAGAATCATATTCTGGGTCCATTATACAGGTCTGAAACCCTGCTTCAAAATATAGAATTTCAGCAGAAATATGGGATGTATCAACCAAGACAATGGGTTGCTGTGAGTTTTCCAGCCTGTATGGCCATATTCCAGAAGCATTCTCTCCTGAACCCTGGCCCACATACAGCCCAGAAAACTCACAGCAACCCAGTGATTCTGGCCATGAAAGCCTTCAACAACAAACTAAGACATTGCTTGGGAAGTCAGCATACCATGGCAGGGTTTGCCAACCATTCCATGCTGAAATGCCTCCAGTGGTGCAGTGGGTTAAACCCTTGTGCCAGCAGGACTGAAGACCGACAGGTCACAGGTTTGAATCTGGGGAGAGCGCAGATGAGCTCCCTCTGTCAGCTCCAGCTCCCCATGCGGGGACATGAGAGAAGCCTCCCACAAGGATGGTAAAACATCAAAACATCCAGGCATCCCCTGGGCAATGTCCTTGCAGATGGCCAATTCTCTCACATCAGAAGCGATTTGCAGTTTCTCAAGTCGCTCCTGACACGAAAAAAATAAAAATAAAAATGCCAAAATGTTATGTTGTGTCTTAAGAGAGGGGCTTTTATTTCTCCTTGACTTATGCAAGCATGCTAGTGAAAAGGAGGATGAAATCAGGATGCCATTAGGCAACACACTCTTTTTCCTTTTCAAGTCATTTGGTATTGAAATGCTCTTCTGCAACCTCCTGAAGGAGTTGGTGAAATGAGAAGCTTGAGAGAAAGTCTTACAAGGCACACAAAACAGCCACCCCCCCCCCCTTGTTGTCAAAGATCAAAAACTGGGTATATTCAGCGTCCCACAGACTGACAGATTTTGCCACGTTTTCCTAAAAATCGGAATTTTTTTTTATGGCTTTGCAAAAATAAGCAAGGTCTCCCTGGATCCTGCTCTGGGAAAAAACAACAACAACCCACTAATTTATTTCCTTCTATATTTGAAAGCTCGAGAGAGATGTAAAGGTGACATTACGCTACAAAAATGTACTGCTCTCCCCCACTTTGACAATAATTCCATAAATGGCTGCACAGTGAGAGAGGTCTTTCTTGCTGGAGATTATTCTACCTGTGATGCTATGTTGAATCTCAAAAAAATCACCTTCTCCAAAGCCCAGAGGACATAATTGGAGCACCTGAATGACTTATCAAGGCTCTTCGGCAGTTCTCCTGGAAGTGCGATGTAGTGCCTTCTGCTATATACTTCTGTCAGTACAATTCTGTTGTCTGGACAAAAAAGGAAGTCCCACAAAAAGGATCAAGTGGGTCACTGGGGAGCTGTGACAATCTGCCTTTCCCTCAGTTCTTCACAGAAAGTCCAGTTCGAGGGCCTGGTGGAGGGACACCAGATCAGCATGTTCCGCAATTCTCCAAAATGGCATGTTGTGCTGCAAGCCAGAGAAACCACATTATTTATGTTATTTCCTTCCTCTTCTTTGATACACTTTGAGACAACATACATGCATACAAGGTTTCCTTTTTTCCCAGCAGAAATTTTGTGATTAGGTTAAACCAGTGTTTCTCAACCTTCCCAATGTTGTGACCCCTTAATACAGTTATGGTGACCCCCAACCATAAAATTATTTTTGTTGCTACTTCATAACTGTAATTTTGCTACTGTTATGATTCGTAATGTAAATATCTGATATGCAGGATGTATTTTCATTCACTGGACCAAATTTGGCACAAACTGTTTTTGTCATTTGGGAGTTGAAGTTACTGGGATTTATAGTTCATCGGCAATCAAATAGCATTCTGAACCCCACCAATGATAGAATTGGGCCAAACTTCCCACACAGAAGCCCCATGCCTTAAAGGGAGTCGCTAGTGTGATTGATTTTGTCATTTGGGAGTTGTAGTTGCTGGGATTTATGGTTCACTTACAATCAAAGAGCATTCTGAACTCCACCAACCTTGGAATTGAACCAAACTTGGCACACAGAACTCCCACGGCCAACAGAAGTATCTGGTGGGCACTGACCTTGAGTTTTGGGAGTTGTAGTTCATCTACATCCAGAGAGTACTGTGGACTCAAACTATGAGGGATCTGGACCAAACTTGGCATGGATACTCAATATGCCCAAATGTTAACACTGGTGGAGTTTGGGGGAAATAGACCTTAACATTTGGGAGTTTTAGTTGCTGGGATTTATAGTTCACCTACAATCAAAGAGCATTCTGAACCCCACCAATGATAGAATTGAGCCAAATTTCCCACACAGAAGCCCAATACCTTGAAGGGACTCGCTGGTGTGAGCCTCCCTCCAGCCTTTCCTGCTCTCCCTTGCCTGTACATGTGCACCATGCTGCCATGCGTCAAACATGCCTGCTCTCACCTCCCAGCTTGGAGTTTCAGAAACAGTCCTCCCCTTGGCTGAGAGGTTAGCTGAGAGACCGGCCAATCACAATGGAAGAGGGCTTTTGGTGGGAGGATACACTGCCTGTTTCCAAAAAGGAAGAGAAGGACAGGTGGAGAGATCTTCAGCCTTCTCTGCCAAAGGAGTTCCTAAGACCATTAGAAATACATGTTTTCTGATGGTCTTTGGTGACCCCTCTGAACCTCCTTGAAACGTCCCGACCCCCAGGTTGAGAAATGCTGGGTTAAACTAAACAAATATGACAAGTCATCCACTCATCCACAGACACCTCTAAGGCCACATGACCTTGGAGGTGTCTATGGACAACGCCAGCTCTTCAGCTTAGAGATGGAGATAAGCACCACCTCTCAGAGTTGGATACGACTAGACTTAATGTCAGAGGAAACCTTTTAAGTGACATCCTAGCTTGCCCAGACACACTGAGAAATGAAATACATTAGCAAAACAAAACCTCATTGTGCACCTCAAAACACTGGCTGTGGGAAACAAGACAAAGTTTCATAAAGGGGAAACAATAGATTACACATGGAAATGGAAATATAACACACTACTTCTCAGGAAAAGAAGTGCAACAGTTACCTGCTTGGCTGCCATCTCTTCATCGCGTCCATCACCAATCACCACATATGTGACTTTCTTCCCAAATCGAGAAACAATCCTTTCAAAACAGCTCTCTTTGCCTGCCAAGGTAACATAACTCTTAATCTCTGCCATGGTTCATAGAGGAAGATGCGTTCTGACAGGTAGATTGGGCTTGGGCTGTTTAGGGCTTTATAGGCCAAAGCCAGCATTTTGAATTGTGCTTGGTAGCAAGCTAGGAGCCAGTGGAGCTGAAGGAGCTCTCGCTTAGCTGGTAAGCAAGAAGCCAAGTCGGCCAAGGGTCATCGCAATGCGTTCATGATTGCAAAGGGTATTTAGCCTTCTGCCTGACAAATGGGAGTTGTCAGTTCAACGTGGCTCTTTCCATGCAAAGTTCTATGGATTAACCTTGGCTTTAAGCAGCACGCTTTTGGCTTCCTGAATCTGGGATTTTGGGTCTTATGTTTCACTGTTTTACCATGGACTCTTGTTTGACCATTGCCTAAAGGATTATGCTTCATGTTTTTGCCTTTGGATCTTGGGAATTGTGTTTTTGCATTTAAGCCTCTGTCCTGCTTGTGGAACTTTTGCATTTCTTATTCTATGTTTTGACTTTGCTTTTTTCTCAATAAACTACAAAATCTACAGCTCTGGTGTGGTGGTGTTTGGGAGCAAGGTGAACCTACCCTGAGTTGCAACACATAGAGCATTCTGAACCCCGCCAATGACAAAATTGGGTCAAACTTCCCACACAGAACCCCCATGACCAACAGAAAATACTTAAAGCCATTCAGTCCAACTCCCTTCACCAGGGCAGGGCAAGAAAACGTAATCAAAACCCTCCTGACAAAGATCCATCCAGCCATAGATATAGATAGATATATATTATCGCACACACAGATACAGTATGATAGATTTGAGAGGGACCCCTAAAGAAGCACAATTATATATTGCATGTTCCAGAGTAGGCAAACCAGACAATCTCCACATCAACACTGAAAAAGAAACAGCAAGAAATACTGTTTACCCACAAGAATGAAGAAATTACATATATTAGAAACCAACACTTTCTCATTACTTTATATTCCAAATCACCAGACTGGGCCACGGCTAGTGTTTTAAATAAAACAATTAATGTAGAACAATTGAAAATATGTACTCTTCAACACCAGGAATAATCCTATTGTACACTCTTTTCCCAGCTCACAATATCATCAAGCTTAACGGCCTCAAAAAGAAGGCATTCAGTGTCATGACTTACCTATTTTTGTTGCACTATAAATATTTTCAATGGGGAACACTTCACCTAGTCCATACAGCAGGACTTTGGCCAGAGCTGGCACCAGCTGAGTGGTTGTTATGAGAACATTCACACAATTCTTTCTACAAGATAGACAAGGTTTAAATCAACCCACATATTGAAAACCATGAATTAACAGCAAAATCATCTGGCACATAATGGTAAAGAGGACACTGAGCTTCCATAGATAGAAATGGAGCTTACAAGCAGAGCACATCACGGAAACTGTATCTTAGTATTACAGAATGTGCGAGTTGGAAGAGACCACAAGGGCCATCCAGTCCAACCCCTGCCATTCAGGGAAAAGCACAATTAAAGTACTCCCAACCGATAGCCATTTAGACTCTGCTTTAAAAACTCAAGAGAAGGAGACTCCATCACACACCAAGGCAGCATATTCCACTGTCAGGTATCTCCAATGGTCAGGAAGTTCTTTATAATGCTTATGTGGAATTGGGTTGTTGTAGGTTTTACGGGCTATATGGCCATGTTCTAGAAGCATTCTCTCATGACGTTTCACCTGTATCTATGGCAAGCATCCTCAGAGGTTGTGAGGATTCTTGCCATAGATACAGGTGAAACGTCAGGAGAGAATGCTTCCAGAACATGGCCGTATAGCACGAAAAACCTACAACAATCCAGTGATTCCAGCCATGAAAGCCTTCTTTTTTTTCCATGTTAAATTTGTGTTGTGTTATAAGTGAAGTTTACAGAAAAAGTGAAGGAACACATTGCAGTGGTATAGAGAGAGAAAGAGTGAAAAAAAGAGGGGAGGAAAGAAAAAAAGAGAAAAAAATTAAACATTAAATTTTATTTTTAAAAAAAATAAAATAAAAATGCGACTTCCCACTGTCCTCCAAAGAACAATGGGAGGACAGCCATGAAAGCCTTCAACAATACATTCTTACGTGGAATATTTTTTCCTGCCATTTGAATCCACTGCTCCATGTCAGAGTGAGCTCCTGACCATTAATAGTCTAGATTGCTGTTGACCTATGCAGCCTGAAAGACAGTTGCATCTTTTAAGTAGGAAATGTAGGTACTGCTTTATGCAGGGAGGCTAATTTAACTAATTTACAACATCATAAAACCTTCCAGCGGTGTGCGTAAAAATGAGGAAGTACTCCATCAAGGACTCGGTGTCACAAGTGGACGGTGAAGCGACAGCTCCCCCTGTGGCCAAAGTCGAGCATACCCTCATGAAGCCGGAAAGCTGGAATGTTAAATTGCCTCTATGCCTGCCTATATATGTTATATGTCTAATGGCATTGCATGTTTGCCATGTATATGTGCATTGTAATCCACCCTGAGTCCCCTGCAGGGTGAGAAGGGTGGAATATAAATATTAAGTATAATAATAAATAAATAATGTCTTTGGGTATCTAGTCACAAAGTTTTCCACTGAGATGTGGCAATGTATCACAGTTCAGACAAGGCTTTTCTACCCAGTCATGTAGATTAGCTACATAATAGCAACCCTTCCTCAATGCATTATGTGGAAGCCAGACAAATGGGTAAGAGTACCATTCTCAATATAGTGTCTGATAACAGTAGATTACCATGTTCATACCTGGATTGAATGAGCAGTAGGGATTTTAATGCTGATCCCAACCAGGAATCTGTTAACATTTCTATGTCATCTCTCAATCTCTGAAAAGTTTCCTTCTTCTCTGGGCTCAGGAGGGCTACAGAAAGATATACATACTTCAGATTCATTTAACAGGGAAGCATTCAAACTTCAAAATGACTTGGTGAAACTGATCGGCAGTTCCTCAGTCTCCGAATTCCCACCAGAACATTTTTCTTTCTTCTTACCTGTGATAAAATCTCTAGATTGCTCTTCTGCACCAAGCACTTGGTGTTTACAGATAAATATAAATGTTTACATATAATACATTGCATAAAGTGTTCTGAATTACAGAAAACAGGTGTGAGAATTTCAGCAGTTACCAAAAAATGGAAGAAATGCAAATATTATTGCATATATTTTGACCAGAATTACCAGAATTCTGCTACCGACTGGCATATGCTGCCAGGGAGATTCTGGGAGTTGTAGTCAAAAAGTAAACATTCCAGCCCCTCTTCATCCAGGTTGGGCTAGTTGCTTCTTGCATGAAAAAAGTATAACAATAAACTACAATGGAATCTCTACTTGTAGTCTACTGCTCATAGCCTTGGCCTGTGGCAAGTGTGTGTGGGTCCTGCTCATACTCACCTGATACGTTGCTTCTGTATTTGTCATATACCTCACGCACCTTCCGGTAGCGGAAAGCCAACTTCCTCATCCAATCCACTCCACCCTGGACACCTGTTGAACTATGACTGGCATTGTTTCCTGCGCCACTGAAGCCATCCGTGGAAAAATTGTAATTGCTGGGATCAAAATGGTCAGGGTTGGATTAGTTATACTGGTAACGTCTGCCTCAGTTCTAACAACTATAGGGCAAGGAGTCAGAGACTTGGCAGAGGAGCGAGCAGTCACTTCCTCACTACATAGCTACAGCCCCACTCCCTGGAGCTCAAATTACAGGAGTTGACCTAACAGGCAAGGCCGAAAGAAGCATTTTGAGTGAGTGTGGTGGAAGAGACAACACAAGGTGAGCTTATGTCTGTTGGGTTACACCTCCCCAGCCCTAGAGAAAGTTTGCTGGGTCAAGGCTGTTGTGACTGTTGATGCAAGGCTGATTGTTTGTGTGAGTTGAGGCTTGCTTGCTTGAGAACTTGTTAGGGTTCTATTGTGTTCTGGTGAGCTTGTGTTTGTTGGGTTAAGGCTGAATGTTTGTGTGAAATGAATGGAGGCTTGCTGCAGGACTTGTGAGGGTTCCAATATTCTGTTCAGTAACCCCAGGTCCTTTGTCTGAGCCCATGGTCTCAAGGCAAGAGTATGTGAGACTGGTTGCGGGAGGAGATAGCAGCCACTAGCTCTCTATGAAGCTGAAGCCCCAGCAGCTGGAGTTCAGTGGTTCCCAACCTTGTTTTGACCAGAGACCACTTTGACCAGGGACCACTCTCCAACATTAGTACCAAAAGGGTACGAATCAGTTTTGGTCACCTTTAGATCTGATTTGGTTATTTGGGGTGCTGATTCAGAAAATTGCATTCTTTCGGCCTTGCCTGTTAGACCACATCAGCTCTAGTTTCTGATACAGAACATAAGCCATCCAGTAGTTGCCATGTGCTTGCCCACAGAAAAATCATATTTAATAACCTAGGGCTGATGTGGTCTATCTAATGCAATTTTCTGAATCAGCACCTCAAAAAACCCCAATAATAGGCCTAAAAACAAAGACAAGAAATATTTTTTCTTGGTTGGGCTGTGTTATTATCCGTGGATTTTGTTAAAGCTCATGTTAAAAAAAAAAGAAGGGGAGGAGGCAGAGGTTGAAAAAAATACAAAAAGCGGAGTGCAAGACCCAAGAAACTGTACCTAATGGCTTTGTAATAATAACAACAACAACTTTGGGGGACTAAACAGGGTCTTACAAAGGGCTGCTTTCTCATTACAACACTTGTGTTTGGCAATGGGAGCTAATGATGATGATGATGATGATGACGACGACAAAGTATGGATCGTCGATGTTGCAATCCCAGGTGACAGCAGGATTGCAGAGAAACAACTGGAAAAGCTATGAGGATTTGAAGATCGAACTGCAAAGACTCTGGCACAAGCCAGTCAAGGTGGTCCCAGTGGTGATTGGCACACTGGGTGCAGTGCCTAAAGACCTTGGCCTGCACTTAAACACAATTGGCGCTGACAAAATTACCATCTGCCAGCTGCAGAAAGTCAACTTAGTGGGATATGCACGCATTATTCGCCGATACATCACACAGTCCTAGACACTTGGGAAGTGTCTGATGTGTAATCCAATTCAACAGCCAGCAGAGTGTCCACTGTGGACTTATCTTGTTGTATTTCTAATAATAATAATAGTAATAGTAATAATAATAATACTCTGGAACAAGCCAGTAAAGTTGGTCCCAGTGGTCATCGGCACACTGGGTGCAGTGCCTAAAGACCTTGGCCTGGACTTAAACACAATCAGCGCTGACAATATTACAATCTGCCAGCTGCAAAAGGCCACCTTACTGGGATCTGCACGCATTATTCACACAGTCCTAGACACCTGGGAAGTGTCCAACGTATGATGCAATACAACAGCCGGCAAAGTGATCTTGTCTGCTATGGACTCATCTTGTTGTGTTTCAAATAATAATAATAATAATAATAATAATAATAATAACAACTACTACTACTTTGGAGGACTCTCTCTCTCGCTCTCCTCCAATGGTGCTGGGGAAGTCGCAAGAGGGTGAGGGTATGGCGCTGCCTTCCTCCCTCTCCTTCAACGGCGGCATGCACCCCAGCCGTGGACTTCATTTTAGGTTTCGTGGCCCACAGGTTGGGAACCACCGCTGTAGACAGAAGCTCAACTAACAGGCAAAGCCAATGGTAGTGTTTTGTGTTTAGTAGGGGACTCAGAGTTCTGTTTCAGAGCCTATTTAAGGCTACTGAACATGGATGCCAGCAGCTGCAGTATGCTTGCGGAAGATGTAGCTATACCTGCAGCAAATGCAAGTTGGTGGCTCTCTTAGAAGAGAAGGTCCAGTAACTTGAGACCGGTGTATTTACACTTCGACATACTAAGGAACATGAGGTTTTCTCGGACACAGCAAAGCAGATTGTCCTGTATGAGGAACACACAGGGGACATCTCTGATGAGAGATTCAGTTCCTAAACATAGGAGTCATCCCTGACTCAGGACACTGGTGGACTGACAGCTTCCATTCATTTACTTCCCTTGACCCATGGGTTGCCCGCTATTCATGCCTTTCTAAGCAATAAGACTGTGAGATGTCATTTAGCAGTTACACAACGCAACCTATGTTTAGGTTTTGTTTGGGAGGCCTCAAAAATGAGACCTTGTTGGCTTTAAAAACAAGTGTGATACTGTTATTTATTCAGTTTAGCTCTTGGGAGTAACAAATAACAGAAGAATATATCACCTTAAATCTTGCCCATTGTCATCTGAAGCAACATCTTCCACATGAACCTGGTCACACTCCTGCAATGACAAAAGAGAGAGAAAAGCAGCAACACAGGAAGCTGCCTTAAACCAAGTCAGGCTATTTGTCCACTAAAGCCAAGTCCTGTCTATTCTTTCCAGCAGGAATGGTCTCCAAGGAGCCAAGCAAAGACAGCACTTCGAAAAGTTAGTTTTTGAACCAGAACTCCAAATGACCTACCCAACCCCAGGCAATAAAAATAGCATTTCCAAGCTTGGGGGAAGCCTAAGGTTTTTCACATTAATTACTATGTGATTCTTTTAGCGAGAGGGCTGTTTTCATAGAATCACAGAGTTGGAAGAGACCTCATGGGCCATCCAGCCCAAGAAGCAGGAAAATCGTATTCAAAGCACCCTCAACAGATGGCCATCCAGCCTCTATTTAAAAGCCTCCACAGAAGGAGTCTCCACCATACCCAGGGGCAGTGAGTTCCACTGCTGAACAGCTCTCACAGTTAGGAAGTTCTTCCTAATGTTCATATGGAATCTCCTTTCCTGTAGTTTGAAGCCATTGCTCCAAGTCCTAGTCTCCAGAGCGGCAGAAAACAAGCCTGCTCCCTCCTCTCCATGACTTCCCTTCACATATTTATATGTGACTGTCATGTCTCCTCTCAGTTTTGGAGACAGGTGTGCTATGTCATTATTTTGCCCGGTACTTCCCTTCTTTTGCCCAGGTGAAACAGACACTCGCAGCATGCAAGAAGAGGAGCTGGATCCATCCTTCCCCTGCGGATCCATCTCATCTTCCTCGTCCTGTGTTCTAAGAATGTCTGATTCATCAGGGCAAAAGGAGAGAAGTACCAGAGGTAACAGGCATTCAGGACTCATAGGGAGGGCAAATTCACAGAGTAATAATGCCTTGGGTGCAAGTGAGGCCAATTCTCCCTGCTTTTTGCTCTGTTCTGCCCAGTAGCTCTCTTCCTTTGCTGGGGAGAAAAAAGAGAGGTACCAGAAACATGAGTCACACAGGAAAAGGATGATCCCACTCCACAGGGTAAGTGATGTTGCTTATGTGGGGTTGATTCCTCCTCCTCTTCTTGTTCCTCATGTAGTTTTATTTTTCTCAGTATCTCTCTTCTGTTGCCCAGGCAAAACAAACACTTCTTTATTTATTTCTTTATTTATGACATTTATATGCCGCCCTTCTCACCCTGAAGCGGACTTAGAGCGGCTTACAATTTATGTGTAAATACAATATATTATATTATTAGTATAGCACAATATTGGTATTATATATTCCTATATTGTACTATGCCACTATATTGGAATATTATTAGTAATATTACATTTAATATGAAATATAGAATTATTATATTGTATTGTTATGTTGTATTACATGTGCATACAATATATTATATTATTAGCACAGCACAATACTAGTATTATATACTATTATATTGTACTATACCACTATACTGCAACATTATTAGTAATATTACATGTAATACAAAATATATAATTCTTATATTGTATTATTATTAGTATATATAGTATTACATTATAATATTATTTTCAATATTATATGTGTATACATTAGCACAGCACAATACTAGTATTATATACTACTATATTGTACTATACCACTATACTGTAACATTATTAGTAATATTACATGTAATATAAAATATATAATTCTTATATTGTATTATTATTAGTATATATTGTATTAAGGTAAAGGTAAAGGTTGCCCCCTGACATGAAGTCCAGTCATGTCTGACTCGGGTGTGGTGCTCATCTCCATTTCTAAGCCGAAGAGCTGGCGTTGTCCATAGACACCTCCAGGGTCATGTGGCTGGCATGACTGCATGGAGCGCCGTTACCTTCCCGCCGGAGCGGTACCTATTGATCTACTCACATTTGCATGTTTTCGAACTGTTGGTTGGCAGAAACTGGGGCTGACAGCGGAAGCTCACGCCGCTCCTGGAACCAAATCTGCGACCTTTCGGTCAACAAGTTCAGCAGCTCAGCACTTTAACCCACTGCGCCACCAGGGGCTCCATATATTGTATTACATTATAATATTATTAATAATATTATATGTGTATACAATATATTACTAGCACAGCACAATACTAGTATTATATACTACTATATTGTACTATATCACTATACTGTAACATTATTAGTAATATTACATGTAATATAAAATATATAATTCTTATTCTGTATTATTATTAGTATTATATTGTATTACATAATAATATGATTATCAATATTATATGTGTTGAACATCTGAAGAGGAAAAAAAGCTGGGATTCACAGGGTAAGTGAAATGGTATGCAGGGCTACCCAGGGGCCATAGAGATGGTGCCCCATTCCCCTCTCACCAGGGATAGTCACCTTTTTCCCACTTTCACCAAAGGATGGCACCCATAATCCCCATGAAAGGGGGGGGGGCTGTATATACAAATACAGGTATTCCAAAATACTTTTGATCCCAAGCATTTCAGATAAGGGACACTCGAACTATATATAGATTCCTGATTGTAAGCAGTCCAAGCTGACTATTTTAGAAGTCTGGGTTTCTATTCTGCTTTTATATCTAGTACTATTTCAGTTCTTGCTGATGTGCTTTGTTCATCCAGTTCTGTGGAAATTTAGCTATGATACTTAGTTTTTGCTTAAGACAAAATTTGGAGAACAACACATACCTCTAAGTCATTGAAAAATAAGTGTGTGTCAGCAACTTCAAAAATCATTTCTTCCATAGTCAATCCAGAGCCAATCACTTGATTTGGATCCTAGGAGTCAGAACAGAGAAGAAATCATTAGAAGCATTCAGAGAAAGTGCTCAAGAGTTTTCAACAGGAAGCAATAACTTGATACTTATCCTAGAACTTGATACTTATGTTAAGGAGAGCAATCATGTTCAAGATGTTTTTGGCTGCATCTTAACTCTCATGTACCAATGAGTACAGATTCAAAACTTGTGATGTGCAGCTTTTGCCTTTCCTAAAACCAGCTTGCTGTGGAATCATACATGGGTCTATTTTTTCCATAGTTCTATGCAAACTAAATCTCTCCAGAACTTTGTAAAGATGGCACAACAAGGAGATTGATCTATAGCTTTTTGGATCATTATGGTCTTTGCCTGGTTTCAAAATGGCTATGACTCTTGCTTTCCTCCAGATTTTAGGGATCTGACAGGATGCAATGGAGCTGTTCATCAGCTTCAGCAACCAGCACCATGCTTTTGGGCCAAAGTTCGTAATTTATTCATCTACGCCTGTGGTTCTCAACATGTTGGGTCCCCAGATGTTTTGGCCTTCAACTCCCAGAAATTCCGGTAAACTGGCTTGGATTTCTAGGAGTTGTAGTCCAAAACATCTGGGACCCACAGGTTGAGAACCACTGATCTACGCTGACAATCGTGCCATCACCGCTCAAACAGGAAGTGTTGAAATGGATGAACAGAAGCTTTCCCGAGCTTTATGTGCGCTTGCTGTCTGTTACAGGAAAACCAGATGATTCCTAATTCATCTAAAAAGCAGACATATGCTTTTCATCTTAAGAACAGACAAGCACCTCAAGCTCTGAGGATTACTTAGGAAGGAATCCCACTGGAGCATTGCAGCACACCCAAATACCTGAGAAACACTCTGGACTGTGCTCTGACTTATAAGAAGTACTGCTTGAATATCAAGCAAAAAGTGGATGTTAAAAATAATATCATACAAAAGCTGACTGGTACAAGCTGGGGATCACAACCAGACACAGTGAAGACATTTGCCCTTGTGCTTTGCTACTCTGCTGTAGTTTATGGAGCCAGGGAAGACGTGTGTTGGATCTCCATTTTACAATAGTAGATAATTATTTGATAGACACAATAAGAAAGGAAGAAAATCAAACAAGGAGAAAAGAGGAAAGAAATGCATTATGGAGATCTAGCAACTGACTGAGACAATTTGGGGAAGGCAGGCACGAAGTGGCCATTAGTCTCAGCTATGCTAATGGGAGAGGACTTCCTCTTTTATCTACCACTTAGTGACAATCAGGTGAAATGGCTATTAATGGAGACAGTAGTCCTCAATGAGAGATGCCATAAGACACCTGTCTGATGGAAAAGTATCCCTGTCTCTACTCTTTCTCTAAGCAAAGGCCATGATCCACTGCCACAGAATTGTTACAAGAGACATTTGAACGTATACACTCAGAGTGAAGATGAAATAATGGAATGGAAAACAAAGGCATCTGTACCTTCCCATACTTCTGGGCATATGCTCCTGTGAGAAGAGAATGAAATATTATGATGGTCTCATCCAAGTCCCACAGAAATACTCGCTGAGAAAGAAATCATAAACAATGTTAGTATTGGTAACAGAGTTCCCACCAAATTTTCCCCTCCCTGCCTCCTGTTTTAGCAATTTGAAAAGGCTATAGAGATGTAAGAATCATTCCACCTCAGGAACCTTTGAGCATCATAGCTAATGACACCATACTGAATGATGATTTAGTAAATTAAGATCTTCCAGAGAGGTCCTGCTCTTGGACCCACCAGCCTCACAGGTGCGGCTGGTAGAGATGAGGGACAGGGACTTCTCGGTGCTGGCACCACAGCTGTGGAACTCCCTCCCAAGTGAGATCAGATTGACCCCCTCCCTCCTGACTTTTAGGAGACAGCTAAAGACCTGGCTGTGGAACCAAGTGTTTGGCTCATCATAGGAATATTTAAAGTTAAAGTTGAAAATTTATTTGTTTAATTACCATATTTGTACCCCGCCTTTCTCTTACACTTATACAGTTTGGACTTTCATAAGATGTATACTTAAATACTTTGGACTATGGACTATTGATTAAGAATGCTGCCCTGTGTTCACACAGAGAAACTACATCCTATCTGTAACTGAACTTTAATAAGAAATGCGCCTGTATACTAAATTAATGCAAGATGTTTGTGAGTAAACAAGATATGTTACCTTTTAAAGAAGACTTTGTTTTTTTTATTTCCGAGTGCATATTTTTAAACTAAGAGGTTTTGAAGAAGAGTATATGTTTTGGGCAACTGCAATTTCAACTTCAACTTCAAAGAAATATTTCAAAACTCTGCTAGCCAAGGATATGTTTTTTTGTGCAGTGGCATGTCTTTGTTCCTTGCAGTTCAAAGACATGGTTTATCAGTTTAACAGCTGAGTTACTTGTGTGCTATTACATGAATGCTTGTGAACATCAGACTTCTAACAAGGTCATGCTTTTCCTTGACTAGTGGTTTTCAAAAGGTGGTCCCCAGATGTTTATGGAGATTCACATTTGCCAAAAGGATATGACATCATTTTTTTTTTCTTTTCAAAAAGGTTATGAATGCCATTTTTCCAAAAAATTCTAAAGCTGAGATTGAACTCAGGGTTGAACTGAGATGGATGTTCAGGACATCACATTTAGCAATATGAACAGGAAACCCCTGCAGTGCAGCAGAACTGGCTCCCCACTTTTTAGGTAAGCAAAGTAATGCACACTACAATTTAAAGAGGATGAACAATGACCAGGCCTGTATAAGACTCTTAGGTTTAGAGTCTGCAATTATGTAACAGCATTCCTCTCCTTGGAGCCCCTGGTGGCACAGCATGTTAAACCGCTGAGCTGCTGAACTTGCTGACTGAAAGGTCAGCAGTTAGAATCTGGGGAGTGGGATGAGCTCCTGCTGTTAGCCCTAGCTTCTGCCAACCTAGCAGTTTGAAAACATGCAAATGTGAGTAGCTCAATAGGTACCACTCTGGCAGGAAGGTAATGGCACTCCATGAAGTCATGCCGGCCACATGACCTTGGAGGTGTCTACGGACAATGCCGACTCTTTGGCTTAGAAATCGAGATGAGCACTACCCTCCAGAGTGTGAGACAGCTAGACTTAATGTCAAGGGAAACCTTTACCTTTACTATTCTTCTCTCTATCTTCTACCCAATTTGTATTAAAATCTCAAATGAAAAATGATCGAGGTTACAGGGAAAAGAATACTTGAAAACCAACTTCAAGTTCATTGTCCTGTGGTGAAGCAGGGTCTGCTTTCCTCTTTCCTCTATTTTTCCCAGGCACATTTTTTCTGTACTGTTCATCTGTGTCCTTACTTCCTGTAGCTCTTGCAAATGATGGTTCTCCTAGCAAAAACAGACAGCAACATTACAGTATGTTATGCTTTCCTACACCTCAAAAGCACTGCATTTACACAATTTAAA
Organism: Anolis sagrei; assembly: GCF_037176765.1. Taxonomy (NCBI): domain Eukaryota; kingdom Metazoa; phylum Chordata; class Lepidosauria; order Squamata; family Anolidae; genus Anolis; species Anolis sagrei. Next base: position 87,041,619 of record NC_090034.1, read on the forward strand.
TAAAGCAACAAAATAAAAAAACCAAAAAAACCACCAACAAGATGGCTAACGTTTCTTTTAAAAAATATTTTAAAATATTTTCAAATTTAATTTTCAAAACAGACACTAAAATAAAAAAGAATCCAATAATAACCCCATAATATTCCCACCCTATTACATTCCCCATCCTTGCCATGTAAAGCTAAAAAATAAATTATATCTTCCTTTAAAAAAAGAAAAAGAAAAGAAAAATATTAAAAATACAGTCTCCCCTCCACAAGCAAAGGCAACTATCAAATTATTAAATATATTTCTTTTTCTACTTAATTGCATTTGAGCATCTGTAAAATACAAACCAATACACTTAAAAATAATGCAGATCCATGAGTAATATTAACATATATAATCTAAGTATTTTGATTAAAGTTCACATTTTATAAATTCAACTTTTGTTCATCAACTCAATATCCTGCCCTCACATTTTATTCCTTTTTAATTTGAATTGATCTATTTTATTTCACCTTGCCTATAACTGTATTTCAACAATTTGTTTCTACAAAACTTTTACTGGGCTGTGGTACAGTTAGTACAGTTAATTAGTAGCCAGCTGCATTAAATCACTACTGACCGAGAGGTCATAAGTTCGAAGCCAGTCCAGGTCAGAGTAAGCTCCCGACCATTAATATTCTAACTTGTGGTTGACCTATGCAGCCTGAAAGACAGCTGCATCTGTCAAGTAGGAAATTTAGGTACCGCTTTATGTGAGGAGGCTAATTTAACTAATTTACGACACTATAAAACCTTCCGGCAGCATGCATAAGAATGAGAAAGTACTCCACCAAGAACTCGGTGTCACAAGTGGACGGTAAAGTGACAGCTCCCCCTGTGGCCGGAATTGAGCATACCCTCAATTTAACATTCCAGAAAAAGCTGGAATGTTAAATTGCCCCTGTGTCCGCCTATATATGTTGCATGTCTATGGCATTGAATGCTTGCCATCAATATTGCATTGTAATCCGCCCTGAGTCCCTGCGGAGTGAGAAGGGCGGAATATAAATACTGTAAATAAATAAATCACATCTTACTCCCCCCCCCCTTCATTCTTTATATTCTTATTTCACGTATCCAACCTAGTTTACAAATGTCATAGTAACAGGTTTTTTTTGTTGTTGTTTTCAAAAGTAACTTTAAAAGGCATTTTAGGGGTGGTTTGACAGAAAGTTATCTGCTATTTTGTTATTCATACTGTTTTTCTTCCTGCACAAAAAGAATAGAAAGCAATGGAAAAGTTATTATTTTGTTGCTTTGTGAAATCTACCAAGTTGCATCATTGTAATTAGTAATAGTAATTGGTTACATTTTAAATGCTTCCACCAATGAGGAAATTAATTATTTTTTCCAAATTCTGCATAAATCCAATTTTTACTTCAAATTAGGGGTTGACTGCATCAATTTGAACTTGGAAGCTTGCTTCTATTCCCACAGATCTAACGTAAATATTGGATTTAGGACAAAGTCCTTTTTATTGTTTAAAAGGTGGGACATCATTTAGAGCCGAGAAGGAGCTCCCAGTGGCACAATGGGTTAAGTCCTTGTGTCAGCAGGACTGCTGATTGAAAGGTCGGCGGTTCGAATCCAGAAGATGGGGTGAGCTCTCATATGTCAGCTCCAACTCTCCAACTTCCCATTGGGGGGGGGGGGTGGCATGAGAGAAGCCCACGGGATGGTAACACATCCCAGCATCCCCTGGGCAATGGTCCTTGCAGACGACCAATTCTCTTACATCAGAAGCGACTTGCAGTTTTTTAAGTCGCTCCTGACATTAAAAAAATTAAATAAATTTAGAACCGAGAGTCAATTCACAGTTCCTCAGACTGCTGAGGGGCCAGACTATAGTTTGAAAAGAAACCGAACAAATTCCTATGCACACTGCATATATCTAATTTGTAGTACAAAACAATGAAAGAACAACACAATATTAAAAATACAGAACAATTTTAACCAACATAAACTTCCCAGTATTTCAAAAAGTGTGGGCCTGCTTTTGGCTGATGAAATAGTCAAGTTAATTAGGATTGTTATTGTTATGTGCCTTCAAGTCATTTCAGATTTAGGGCAACCTTAAGTCTAAGGTTTAATGCGGTGGCCAGGTAAATGACCTTGGAGGGCCACATCTGCCCTGTGAGCCTTAGTTTGGGGAGTCCTGATTTACAGGATTACGATAATATGTGGCGCCTAAACATACATCAATAGTTAACTAAATTATATAACTAAGTGGAAGTTGAGATCTAGTCAGAAAAAATGACCCAGAACTCCTAAGAGAAATGCATTGTATAAACCAGTGGTTCTCAACCTGTGGGTTCTCAATCTTTTGGCCTTGAACTCCCAGAAATCCTAACAGCTGGTAAACTGGTTGGGATTTCTGGGAGTTGTAGGCCAAAACACCTGGGGACCCACAGGTTGAGAACCACTGGTATAAACCAATACAAAAGACAGATGTTGCTCTATGCACAAACATATGTCAGCTTCAATACTAATACAGATGTGCAAGGAATTATATATAAACAGGATAAATACTGAAATCCACTTTGCTATCTGCCCGTTCCCCATCCAATTACCAGAGGAATGACTTTGCGCTGTCTGAGTAGGCACCATGGCGTTTGGTTTTTCAGAAGGGTATGTGGTCGGTGTCAATGTGGCACTCGCTGTGCTGCCGTCTGCTGGTGTTATCACGCCAAAGGCTGAACTTGGGTAATATGGCTGGTATTGACCCTGACCAATGATCGTGTATGTAGGATACTCCTGTTAAAAATTAAATAACACTTTGGAAAAACTGCTCATGGACAAAAACAACACATAAGAAGAAACATCACACCCCAAGCCAACTTCTCCCTCCTTCCCTGGAAATGTTACTTTTCCGAATTTCAATTTCCAGAATCCCCAAACAGAATTATCACTACTGACTGGAGGATTCTGGAAGTAACTTTTCCAAGTTTTACTGTAACTTTTCCAAGTTTTACTGTATTCTATATGGACCAGAATGAATAAGCAAACATGCGTAACGATGCTCCCCGTATAGGAGCAAATTGGAATTCGCAAATAGAGAGTGATTACACACACAAATAATGAAACACACTTCCATAATGGCCTCATGTGTATGAGACATTAGCCATCAAAGTTGGATACGGATAGGATTATCCCTTTCCTTACAATCTTGTTCCCCTTGAATGTACACAGAAGGGCAATCAAAACTCTCCCTATGTCCTACTGAAATCAATGTTCAAAGTTAGCAATTAGTATTCCAGTTTCTATGGGACTAAGGTGAAATATTTTAGTTTACATCAGGCATGGGCAAACTTTGGCCCTCCAGCTGCTTTGGACTCCAACTCCCACAATTCCTCACAGAATTGTGAGAGTTGGAGTCCAAAGCACCTGGAGGGCCGAAATTTGACAATGTCTCGTTGAGATCATCCATCCATCTACAAGAACAAACTTCTGCACATTCAAATGCTGCTTCCATTCTGCATTGAAATTTAAATTTGCAAAAGAGGAAAGCAATGGGTCACGGGAGTAGTAGTTGATTGATACTGAAAAGGAAAATGGGTTCCCTTGGAACTAGAAAGAACAGTATCCACTAATTGTAGTGATTTAAAAGTATCTAAACATATAGAAATTCAATCTATATAAATAAAAATGTAATGTTAGTTTGTGGGATTAACAGAACTCAAAAACCAGTGGGCCAATTGACACCAAATTTGGATGGCATACACCTAACAACTCAATGTATGTCCTTCACTCAAAATTTTTTGCTTTTGTCATTTGGGAGTTGTAGTTGATGGAATTTATAGTTCACCTATAATCAAAGAGCATTCTGAACTCCACCAAAATTGGCAGTGAACCAAACATGGCATACAGGACTCCCATGACCAACAGAAGTATCTGGTGGGCATTGACCTTGAGATTGGGAGTTGTAGTTCACTTACATCCAGAGAGCATTGTGGATCAAACAATGATGGATCTGGACCAAACTTGGCACAAATATTCTATATGCCTAAATATGAATACAGATGGAGTTTGGGGAAAATAGACCTTGACATTTGGGAGTTGTAGTTACTGGGATTTATAATTCACCTACAATTAAAGAGCATTCTGAATCCCACAAATGACAGAATTGGGGCAAATTTCCCACACAGAACCCCCATGACCAACAGAAAATACTTAAGGCCATCCAGTCCAACTCCCTTCACCAGGGCAAGAAAATGTAATCAGAGCACTCCTGACAAATAGCCATCCAGTCATAAATATAGATAGATAGATAGATATGATTTACACACACACACAGATATAGTATTTGAAAGGGACCCCTAAAGAAGGACAATAATATGTTTCATGATCCAGAGTAGGCAAACCAGACACTCTCCACATCAACACTGACAAAGAAACAACAAGAAATACTGTTTACCCACAAGCAGAAAGAAATTACATATATTAGAAACCATCACTTTCTCATTACTTTATTTTCCAGATCACCAGACTGGACCACAGCAACACGTGGCAGGGGACGGCTAGTGTATACATAAAAATACAAATGTCAGCAAAACATAGGATTGTTACATTCACATTAACCAATTTTTTTCATCTTTTGAGAAAAGAATTATTTCTGTTTAATGTGAATGTAATAATCCTATGTTTTACTGACATTTATATTTGTATGTATACATTGAATTGCTGTGTGTTTAGATACTTTTTCATCACTACAATTAGTGATGGTCTTTCTAGTAGTAGTTAATTAATATTACAGTATACTGGTGTAGTACAATATGGGAATGTATGTTACTAATATTGTGCTATGCTAATAATATAATATATTGTATTTACATATGTAAGCCGTTCTCAGTCCCCTTTGGGATGTGAAGGTGGGATATAAATGTTGTAAATAAACAAATAAACATCTTGGTTTTGGAAGCCTTGTGTTACAGTATGTATTCTGGATAAAAATGGTGGGACTCTTCTGCAGTTCAGTTAAACCAGCACCACGATTTCAGGCTTATTTCTGTAGCAGGAAGACATACCTGTTGAGAAATGCTGGCTACTGCTGATGCTGAAATGTTGACTGAAGCTGAGGAGGAGGCAACTGAGTTGGCACTGGTACTTGGAGCTGTAGAAATCAGCAGAATGACTAGGGGTTAATATAATTCAAGTGCAAGGTATTAAAAATCATGAGGATGAGGACAGAATACCCTGTATTTCCAACATACTTGGTCTCAAGTTTTTCTTAATCAAAGCAGAATTTACAGAAACAACGTCACAAACAAAATAGATTAAGTTACTGTATTGATATCATTTTTTTCTCACGTCAGAAGCAACTTGAGAAACTGCAAGTCGCATCTGATGTGAGAGAATTGACTGTCTGCAAGGACATTGCCCAGAGGACGCCCGGATGTTTTACCATCCTGTGGGAGGTGTCTCTCATGTCCCTGCATGAGAAGCTGGAGCTGATGGACGGGATTCGAACCGCTGACCTTTTGTCAGCAGTCCTGCTGGCACAAAGGTTTAACCCATTGCACCAGTAGGGGCTCCATTGATATCATGACAGTGTGAGAATGGCACAAAAGCTGTTTGGAAAAATGTGTTTAGGTTCTGTAAAAAATTTTAAAGTATGTCTAATTTTTGAGAGAGGCTTTCAAAGCCACAACAATGTCACTGAAGCCTCAAGTGACCCACAGATTGCACTTCATCTAATCCAGTTTTATGGTCTATATCAGAGAGGAGGAAGCTGTATCCTGCTGGTCAAATGTCGTGTTCCTAAGCAGCCCATCAACATTTTTTCCCCTGAAGCCCCACTAACTCAGAAGAGTGATAGGACAACAATGGAAATTACCTAGTCTCAAAGTTATGGGTCTATTGCCTTGTCCTTTTTTGACTTCCTCACATGAAGAAGACAAGAATGGAGTAGAGTTGGTGTGCAATTAAATTGCTCTTTGAGCTGTCACCTGAGTCTTGAGAGCAGAATTTGGACATATCTTGAAAATGCTGACAGATTCCACTTCACTTGTCTCTCATCTTCTCCATGAAAGGACAGAAAGGACACTGCTCTAGATTTGTTTATGGATCTCATGGTCTCAAGAGCCAGAAAATGTTCTGGCTTTTGGGAAGAGCCTGGGGGTCATCAACCCATCCAAACAAAAGTAAAAAAAACCCAATTATTTCAAGCAGCAATAAGACCTGGAAATAATGCCACTGAAGCAACAAATAAAGTAACATATATACTTGAGGGGAAAAGGAATGCCATTCAGCAATGTAGACACTGTGAAATAACGCACTGTCAAAATTGCAGAATGCTTAGAACCCGATAACGTTCCAAAGCACAGCCTCTTTCAAGGAGAACCATAACAGATTGGTGGCGTGGATAGCTTTCAGCATAACAGAACAATTGAAAGAAATACTTCAAAAGGAAATATATTATTCAATCGTTTCGGATGAATCCACTGATATTACAGACTCAGAACAGGTTTTAGTTTTCATTTGAGTCATAATAGAATTTTTTTTCTGCAACGAGTCACTTGCTTCGGGCACTTTTGCAAACAGAACACAAGGAACATGTATCTTCAATAATTTTCAAGATAAATGTCATGAAGTTGGATGAAATTTGGTAAATTTACTGAGTGTATGTACACCTTTCATGACATCAAATTTCAAAAAGTTTATTGCACAGATAAAAGTATTAATGGATCCAGATGCTCTCATTCCTTTTCACTGTATCATGCATCAGCAAAAGCTCTGTGCTAAAGCTACTATTTTAAGTGACACTTTGCAACAAGTTATAAGTACTACATTGGTGCAAATGTAACATGGCATTGTCTGTTTTGTAACATGCTAAAGTTGAACAACGAGATCTTCAGTGTGGATCTGCGATATCATTCTAAAGGGCATTGGCTATCGCAGGGACGAGAATAACCAAATTTTTTTTTCATAGAATTAAATTCTATGAAAAAAATCAGCAATGTGATTTTGAAAGATATCTATAAGAAGTCTATATATAGCAGCGGTTCTCAGCCTTCCTCATGCTGCAACCACTTAATACAGGTTCTCATGTTGTGGTGACCCCCAACAAAAAAAAAAATTTAATTGCTACTTCATAACTGTAATTTTGTCACTGTTATGAATTGTAATGTAAATATCAGATATGTAGGATGTATTTTCATTCACTGGAACAAATTGGACTCAAATATCTGATACGCCCAAATTTGAATACTGGTGGGGTTGTGGGGGGATTGATTTTGTCATTTGGGAGTTATAGTTGCTAGGATTTATAGTTCACCTACAATTAAAGAGCATTCTGAACTCCACCAATGATGGAATTTAACCATACTTGGCACCTAGAACTCCCATGACCAACAGAAAATACTGGAAGGGTTTGGTGGGCATTGACTTTGAGTTTGGGAGTTGTGGTTCACCTACATCCAGAGAGCACTGTGGATTCAAACAGTGATGGATCTGGACCAAACTTGGCACAAATACTCAGTATGCCCAAATGTGAACGCTGGTGAAGTTTAGGGAAAATAGACCTTGACATTTGGGAATGATAGTTGCTGGGATTTATAGTTCACCTACAATCAAAGAGCATTCTGAACCCTGCCGACAATAGAATTGGACCAAACTTTTCACGCAGAAACCCCAGGACCAACAGAAAGTACTGTACTGTATTATCTGATGGTCCTTTGGAGACACCTCTGACACCCCCTCGTGACCCCCCCCCCCCCAGGGGTCCCAAGTCCCAGGTTGAGAAACGCTGATACATAGAAAGCTGCTTTGAGTCTCCTTGTGGAGAGAAAAAGTGGGGTATAAATAATAATAATAATAATAATAATAATAATAATAGGAATTCTATATTTCTGAGTGATATCATGTCAAAACAAAATCTATTTCAATATTCCTTTGCAAAGTAAAGCTAGGTATATATATATATGATACCTGGCAAAAAAAAATCCAAACATTTTGATAAACTTACCATTTTTCAAAGGACTATTTTAAAGGAAATTTTGGATGAATATTTTCTCCAGTCAGTAAAGGCACTGATAAGCAGGATGATATATATGAATCATTTGAAAAAAAACACAGTTGTTATATGCCTATGAATGGGAGAATGTAATGAAAGCTTCACTGACTTTGAGAATCATGACAAAACACTCAAATTCGCATTTTAACCTCATCTGTTGATCTCACCAAAGCACATAAAAAGAACTACAAATGGAACTGATTGAGCTCTCAGTAGATGACATTTTAAAGGTTTTGTTTGATGCTAAGGGAGATCCAATTGAAAAATGGAATAATGCAGTAGAATACTAAGACTTTCCATGCCAAAAAATTGCTTTCTTGCTTTTCAAACACTTATGGTTGTGAATATACATTCTCCAATTAACACAAATCAAGATGCCCTTTAGGCCACAAATGACTGCTACCCATGTAGAGCAGGTCTGCACAACTTGGCACTTATAAAGGTTCAATATGATTTTAAAAAAATATGTGCAGACCAATCCTCCACACTTCCTCTGACCAGCGAAGGGGAAGCCCTGACCAGTGGCATCCCGCCCATGGGCCATATGTTGTGTAGACCTGATCTGAAATTGCAGACCTTCATGCTGCAACCAAATATTCAAATGCTTCCCAAAAAGAGGAGACATAACAAAGTCATTAAAAATTTAGTTAACTTTAAAATAAAAAATCATTTTCATTTTTAGAATTTTTAAGTACCGTATATACTCGAGTATGAGCCAAGTTTTTAAACCCTCTTTTAGTTTGAAAAAGCCCCCTCAGCTTATATTCAAGTCAAAGTTATTTATTATTTTACTGTGTTATTATGATTTTTATTACATTTATTATTTTATTATTTATTATTACATTTCCATTATTTTTCTCTATTTATTATCCAATTTACTTAGTATATCTTGAAGCTTTCTCCCAAGTTTTAAAAATGCAAGGGGGGGGGGGTTAATTCTAACGGAAGCTTTTATTCTAATTGGAATGATATCTGTGCATCAAGTACTTCATTCCTTGAAAAAATGAGGGGAAGAACATGGTTAATCCATGTTTTGTACAAACAGCTCAAAGAAAAAAGGTAATTCAATTAACAGCTGTAAGGTTAAAAGTTCATCTTATCTTTGCCCAGGGCTGGTGTTGCCAAGAGATTAAAGTGAAGTAAATGCTTTGAACAGCAGATTGGTGATAGTGGCAGAATTAATGGCTATTTCCCTGCTTGTTGCACTTAGCAACCTCCCTCTAATCCTGCTGTCTGCTCATCAAGTTATCTGCCTTCCAGGAAAAATAATTGCGATGCCAGCCACTTATGTAGATTTCTTCCCCTCTGTAGCAGATACAGCTGCACCATGGAAAGAAAGTCAGACTCCTCCACTGAAAGAACACTGCCACGTGATGAAACTGACCTGTGCAGTCCCCGGTAACACAATGAGTTAAACCCTTATGCTGGCAGGACTGGGGAGCGAGGTGAGCTCCCGTCAGTCAGCTCCAGCTTCTCATGCAGGGACATGACAGAAGCGTCCCACAGGATGGTAAAACATCCGGGTGTCTCCTGGGCAACATCCTTGCAGACGGCCAATTCTCTCACACCAGAAGCAACTTGCAGTTTCTCAAGTTGCTCCTGAGATGGAAAAAAAAACCCAGACTAGTGTAAGGCAGGAGGGGAAAGCAATGATAAGGCTAGCACTGCTTGATTGTGTGTTCTTGAATGGCAAGAGGTTGGACTGCTCTCTCTTCCAATTCTATCCCTTGTGGTTTCTTCCGATTCCGTGATTCTAAGCATTGCTGAATCTGTCTCCCATCAACTACTACAACACACTGGTTCTTAGTTCTAGAGCTCCATTGATTAAATACAAAAAATTAAACCTTTAAAATAAATAAGTAAACAATTATTAACCTGGATATATCAAGTAAATGACAGAGGTTTTCCCTATACATTCTTAGAACTTTAGCCTAGCATTGCTAGGAAACCAACATGGACATGCTGAAGAATGACATGCATGTGAACTTTGTGACCCGATTACTCTTTTTCCTGAATTTCTAAGAAATTTCTAAAACACAGCACAGAAAAATTCTTCAAGTGCAGCAGACAGATCTGTGCAAATCAGTAAAAGAGAAGAAAGACAAGCGCACTACGAGGAAGGGGAAAGCATGGCTTAGAAAGCATAGAGAAGCATGCATAAAACAAAGACAAAACATGCTACCCTCTTCATGGTTGCTGAACCAGGTTACAAGGAAGAGGCATGTAGATTAAAAAACATGCTGAATATTACCTTGAATGGAATAAGAATAATGTGCTGGGCTGGGCTGGCTTGTGGTTAACCCTGTAGTGCAGGTGAGAACACTGTGCTGACTTGGAGATGGAGACTGAATTAAACCACTCTCGGGTTTCATACCTGGCCACAGTGCACCTGAATCAGATAAATTGCACCAATTACAAACAAAATTGGCTGTAGTCCAGCCAGGTGTTCCTCTGGAATTATTTCTGTCTGTTTGTGAAAGTAACAACCCATTGCCTAAAGATAAAGAATTGTTAATTTTGCATGTGCAGGTAAGCCTAGAGGGGGGTAAAAGCAGAATCAAAGAGGAAAACGAAGAAGGAGGTAAAAAAGCGAGCCAATCATTAAAAGAGATAAGAGGGATGTGATAAAGTTAATCTCCAAGCCTTTCCAGGAAAAAAATGTGGTTGCTTTGCTTAAGAAGATGTGACTGAACTGAATCAAAAACATTATTACCACAACTGGGCCGGGCTTTAGCACAGCTGGTAAATCACCAGGAAAGGTTGCTGTTCGGTGTGAGCTCCCGACTGTCAGCCCAGCTTACTGTTTACCTAAGCAGTTCGAAAACAGCTTGAGCTGTAAGTAGAGAAATTAGGTACTGCTAAAACAAGTGTGGGAGGTATTTTATGATACCATAAAGAAAAAGATCAGAAAATGCCTGGTGACCAAAAGGAAGGAGGAAGTTCTGATGGCTCTTCGTCATAGAGGAGGGAGTGACAGCACCTCCCTGTGGCTGGATTTGAACACAATCTCCAAGGCGCCAAAAAGTTGCATGTTGATACAACATACCTCCTTTCTGTTCTGTCTGTCTCTGTCCTGTTTATTCAAAATGGCATTAAATGTTTTCTGTATATGTGTACTGTGATCCACCCTGAGTCTCCTTGGGGAGATAGGGCAGAATATAAATAAAGTGTTGTTGTTATTATTAATATTATTACTCTGGGTTTAGTGGTTCTTCTGTAATAACACAATTATGTGAATAACAATAAATATAGAAACAGGTTCTTCCCTCTGAAAGCAAATGAACTACTCTGGTGGCACACAATATTTTACGATGTGGGGGATTGATTTCTCAAGCAGCTCATTCCATTATTGTTACTGCATGATGTATCAATCATCATCTGTTACTAAAAATAAGCAAGAGAGGAACACAAGAATACAGCAAAGATATTAGCAAATAACCCAAAATACCAACCTCCTCGAAATGTAGTAGGTTTTTAAAATCCATTCTTGGAAAAGTTTTTTTTTCTACCTTTCCTATTCTATCATCTGTCAAAAATAGTGCAAATAGAGATTACAACCTTCTATACTACTCATTTGCTGTTTCTGTTGTATTTTGGCAACTATGTTTAAAATAATCCAGATTCATGTGAACTGTTAAAGTGTATGGTCATGAGAGAGATAATAATTCAGTGGTGCAGACTGTTGGGAATCAGCCTGTGTCCGTGTTCCAGGATCATGATGCTTATGATGAGAGTAATGATGGTGCCGAGGCTGAGGTGCAAGATGGAGATGGTTTGGTCAATGATTTTCATACAGACAATGACAGAGAGGCCCCAGTGCAAAGGGCAGTTTCTCATGAGAATATTCCTGCTGAGCCTAGGGATGATGGTTTACTCCCTCTTTCTGTGAACTCTCAAGATTTGGGTTTGGAAAACAATCTGACACCTGGAAATTTTAATGAGCAGCCAGATAGGGAGTTGAAGGATAGGCGGCTGGAGATCAGCCAAGATCGACAGCAAACTCCGTGTTTACGTCACTCCGAAAAGCTTCATCAGATAAGGGGCAAGTGTGGGGGAAAGCGAAACCAGTTTCTGGGTTTGGGATATAAGGTTTGCTTCTGGGGAAAACCTGTTAGATCAGGCATTGTTTGGAAATCAAGTTCCTGTGCCATGGAAATCCTGTTCAAGGGGTCTTGTTCCTGTGGAGATTTTTAGCCTTTTGGATTGTCATTGCTTCCTGTTGATCCTGCCTAGATAAACACTGTCTTGGGTTGCTTTTATATCTTGTGGGGACATTGCTTCGTGTTATTACATTTTACTGACTTATTACTTTTCGGAACCTTCTTATTTTTTTACAAGCATTTATTTTTACTGGCTATTTACTAAGCTTCAATAAAAGAGGATTTGTTTCTTTACTCATCATGTGGTGTGTTTTAAAGTCAGAGGGCTTTTTCCTGATCTGGAGTGCAACACAGACACGTTCACTTCCTTACATGTGTTGAGTGGGAAAAATCCCAGAGAACTTCTGACAGATACAGCATGATCTGTTACATAGGGCTAGATCAAGTGTCAAACTCATTTTCATCTAAGGCCCCGTCAGCCTTATGTTGCCTTCAAAGGGCCATTGAATCCATGGAGGGAGAATCTGTGGATACACAGGGCCAGCTATAATTTTTTACATAATTGCCAGTGCTGTTTAGTTTTCACCCAGTTTGGGTCCCAAGATGTTATAGAACTCACATCACTTTTGATTATCGACCATGCGGACTGCAGATCATGGGAACTGCAACCCAGCAGCACTTGTGGCTTTGAGATTGGGGAAAGGTTTAAGGACTTTTTACAGCCAGGTATCATATCCACAAGCCTTGTATCTAAATCCAAACCCCTCTCTTCCAATTCCAAGAGAACAAATTGCAGCCTTCCAGATGTTACTGCATCACAACATCCGTAAGCTCGAGTCATGATGTCTATGGATGGGAAATACAGGAGTTGTAGTCCAGTATCTGGAGAGCCACGTAAAATGACATGGTGGGAAACACTCAGCCCGCAGCCTGGAGTTTGACACATGTGGGCTAGATGGACAAATAGGCTGAGCTGGTACAAAGTAGTTTCCTATGAAGAAAAAATGGTCCTAAAGTAAATTCCCCCTTTTGGAGATGTCTGGATCATGTAGATTCATATGGGAGGATGCAATCTGCTTTATCAATGGATTTAGCTACCTAAATCCACAGAATATCTCCCACATTTTGAAGGAGTCAGTTATGTTTTGAGACATATATGTGTAATACATTAAGGGTGTACCTAAAAGGATAAAAAAATGCAAAAGTCATCAACATCCTCACTTCAAGGTGATTTGGCTGAAGGCTCTATACACACTTACCAAAAGGAGGTAGTCCATAGGCTTGGGTTGTCTGAGGATACACAGCATAAGTCTGTGCCTGCTGTAGTGCTTGGTATTGAGTCTGACCAGAATATGAGGCCATCGTTTCAGATACGGGTACAGAAATAACATGTGTATATGCCCTGTGAAATAGGAAAAGGAAATGTCTTGTCAGTAAGCAAGAAGTACTGTTGAGTTGTTCCAGAAATAAAAAAGCTTTCCCTTCTCCAACCTCAAGCTGTTCCTCAGCAATAATAGCAGCCTTACAATATATACACGGCCTGAGACAGGTGTATGGTGGCCACAGTGGTCCACACCTTGGTTACATTCAGAATGGACTACTATAATGCACTCTATGTGGGGCTGCCTTTGAAGATGGATCGGAAGCTGCAGTTAGTACAAGGATGGGCAGCCAGATTACTAACTGGGGCTAGCTATAGGGAGCAAACCACGCCTCTATTAAAGCAGCTCCACTGGATTCTGATAAGTTTCCAGACATAATTCAATATATAGGTTATCACCTATAAAGCCCTATACACTTCAGATCCAACCAGGCCCATAGCCAGGATTTTGTTTCAGGGGGGGCTGAGTTTGTTTCGGGAGGGGGGGGGTTGAGTCTGAGTGAAAGAGGGTCTACCCTAGCAAACCTTTTGTATCGTTACCCCAATACCCCCATGCATATGGGATATATTGAGTATGGTGATCAGATCATGATATGAATAAACATAACAGTTTAAATAATGTACCAGTAAGGCCTTCTCGCGGACCACCATGAGAATTTGGGGGGGGGGGGCTGAAGCCCTTTCAAGCCCCCCCCCCCCCCCCCCGGCTACATGCCTGGGTCCAACCTATCTTCGAGATTGCATCTCACTCTATGAACCAGCACGGGTTTTGAGATCTGCTGGGGAGGCCCTTCTCTCAATCCCACCACCAGCTCAAGCACGGCTGATGGAGATGAGAGAGGGGGCCTTCTCAGTTGTGGCTCCCTGGCTCTGGAATGCCCTCCCTAGACAAATTAGGTTAGCCCCCACTCTCCAAGCCTTTCGGTCTAGTTTTAAGACATGGCTTTTTAGACAGGCCTTTGACCTTGTACAGTTTATGGACAGATTTGAGGACTTAGCGATTGCTCACACCGGGACTTGGATTGTTAATTGAAGGTAGCCAGTTTTATCCGCAGGTTCTACTGCGTTTTATGAATGCTTAAAACCTTGCTAGATGAGGGTCTGTGTGTGTTTGTTATTTATAGAATGATGTGTTGTGTTATATGCTTATGTATTGTCCATTTTGTATGCTGTATTTGCAGTGCTTTGTGAGTCACCTCGAGTCCCTTTGGGGAAATGGTGGCAGGATAGAAATAAAATGTTATTATTATATTATTACTCTCATCTCCTTCCTTTGGATAATGCAGTACTGCCACAATGTAAGAATTTTAAGAACTGGTAGCTGAGGACTTCAGGAGTGGAGCCAAAAGTGAAAGTTCCCACTCACTTCACTCAATGTGGGAGAGAAGCAATTTGCATTGAAAAGCCAGTGTTAGGGTTCCAAAACTGGAAGAATTAAAGTAGGTGAGAATTATCCACAGTATTTGTCTTATTTTCTTCTTTTGTGAATCCATGAGAGTAGTGGTCACAAAACCGATAAGTGGATCAGGTATTAGCCCTTAGCCTCTCTGTGAAATTTGCCCCAGCTTTCAACTAAACAAGCTCTAAGAAACCACCTTCCGTTGGCATTATACATGAATACAAAAGAGACAAGATTGGGAACCTCATTAATTTAAGGCAAGTTTTTTACTTCTCAAAATAAATCTAATTTTGACTAGAAGATTTACGAATAAACTTCTCTGTGCTGTTGAAAATTATAATTATGTGATATTTTGTAACAATCCCAGGTAGAGATGAAATATTCAGGACTATAAAAACTTTAATCTAAATCACAACAAAATGAAAAGAAAGTGGAGAATAGTCCATGTTCCAAAACAGAGATAAGAACTAAACCAATGTCAACAATTTATGCTTTCTGCTGGTGGACAGTATTTAACCCTGTAGTTTATGAAGAACCCTGAAAGATGGCACAACTATACATCTTGCAAATGTTATTAGAACTTAAAGAAGAAACCAGAATTGACCAGGACCTTAAAATACAGTAATAAAATCCAAACAAATATGAAGTCACGAAACAAATTATAAAAAGGACACAAGAAAGAAAGAAAAGAGAAGATTGTTTTTAATTTTTGCATAGCATGTTTGTTTTGCTGTCTATGCCCCTGTTCAGAAGATTTCACCTCACTTTCTGTCCCTGGGTTGTTGTGGAGACAAGGATAGGCGATAAAGCTTCAGTGGAGACACCTCTTTCCCATGATAACTTTTACAGAAGTGATTTTCCTTTCCTAGGGGTAGATTTCCTCTCCTTTTCTGTTGTCTCACCACCATGTGTAATTGGAGTTGCATATAAGTCAAATGTTTGTCACTGAGGGACTGCCTGTATATGAAAGCTTACAGATTAAGTACCTTAAAGAAATGAAAAACTGAAGATGCTGAAATAAGCCATTCAACTTACTTTGTAGTATACATCTGTGAGGTATATTCATTCGATGATCTTGGCATGTAGTCAGTGCATGCTATAACTGAAAAACATTCATATATATGAAACTGCAGGAAAACTATTACAAACAGTTATGCAGAAACTATTAATGGAAAGTGACATACAATGTTATTTAGAGTTGTACCATTCTGTTCTGAAGAATACAAGGAATTGAAAGTTCTAAATGGAAGCTCTTACCCTCAATCTCTTGTTCATATGAAAGGAGAGGGGAATGGAGGAGAAGTCATGAAGGCTCAAAATGATGCAAAACCATTTTTGAGATTATGATTTGCACTTGATCAACATCCCAGCAAGAGGGAGTTGTTGAACCAAGGAAGAATGATTTGGCCAGAAAAGCCCATTTCTGGTGAGGTTCCTTGGTGAGATTTGGAGCTCAAGAGATTGATTTTCCTGAACTAGAGTTATGATTAGAGAGGACATAGATCATTGTACAAAGGATTTGCCAAATGTTTGGCATAACTTACTCAAAGAAGAAAACACAGTCTTCTTAGAACTCTCTCCAGCACTATGGAGTATTTATATATATAAGGTAAAGGTTTCCCTTTGACATTCAGTCTAGTCGTGTCTGACTCTGGGGGGTGGTGCTCATTTCCATTTCTAGCTGAAGAGCCTTGTTGTCCATAGACGTGTCCAAGGTCATGTCGTTGGCATGACTGCATGGAGCACTGTTACTTTCCTGCCAATTGATTTACTCACATTTGCATGTTTTCAAACTGCTAGGTTGGCAGAAGCTGGGGCTATCAAATCAAATCAAATCAAATTTATTTCGGTCATTGACCAGCACAGGAAATAGTCACATTTTCATACAAACTTGATATGTTTGGTACATTAAAAATATAAATATAACTACTGAAGCACAATATGGGTGAGGGAGCGGAAGAGGAAACAGGGTAAAAACATACAATGCCCAGATCCATCACCAAATTGTAGATTCGGAGAAGAAGATTACTGGACACACAGTTAACTTTTGGGACTAGTCACTCCCTGATGGATTTTGTATGCTGCTGCACAGAACTTTGCAACACTGTAGGTTGTAGCTGAATTAGTATCTGCAAGTAGCAGGGATGTATAAAATTGTCCTGAATGGCCTGGGTACTTGTATAACAGAGGTAAGATAAGCCTGGCATGGATATCCCTGTAGAACGGGCACTGGAGGAGCACATGTTCTATTGTTTCTACAGGACCCAAGTCACAGGGGCAGAGCCTCTCTGGGAAAGCTGGGGCTAACAGTGGGAGCTCACACCGTTCCCTGGATTTGAACCAGCGACCTTTTGGTCAGCAAGTTCAGCCGCTGCACCACTGAGGGCTCCCTGTTCTCTCTCTCCCCTCCCCTCTCTCTTTATATAATTTTGCTACACTTAAATAACATCAGTTCACTCAACAGCTCAAAGTAATTTATGTAACTCACTCTCCCACAGCAAGTCTACATGGTCAGTCATGCTGAGTCTAACATAAGGAAGAACTTTCTGAGAGCAGAGTCACTTTAAAATGGAAAATAATACACTAATAAATAGTTTGTGTGAGTGTTTTGAAAAATCCTTTCTGTTATATGGTTTGTTTGGCTTTTTTTTTTTTTTTTTTTTTGGTGTCAGGAGTGATTTGAGAAACTGCAAGTCACCCCTGGTTTGAAAGTATTGGCCATATGCAAGGATGCTGCCCAGGGGATGTCCATATGTTTTGATGTTTTACCATCCTTGTGGAAAGCTTCTCTCATGTCCCCACACGGGGAGCTGAAGCTGACAGAGGGAACTCATCTGCGCTCTCCCTGGATTCGAACCTGTGACCTGTCGGTCTTCAGTCCTGCTGGCACAAGGGTTTAACCCACTGCACCACCAGGGGTGTTATATGGTAAATCTTTGAGAATCACAGGGACGGTGATGCAAAACCTTGATACCTGAAACCATCCAGTTTTTTCCAATCAACCACAAATATTCCCTCCCTCCCCAAGCCACTTACTTTCATTGGACATGGACAGGTTTGAACCAGAATTCGAGGATCCAGGTTTCTGATCACTACTGTCAGTGCTGTTTACTTGTCTGAAATGAAGAATACAGGCAATTAAGGCTGTTAATGGCTTGTGCAATACATAAGAGCATCCTCAGTTTGGAAATCATGCCAACCCATTGTTTATGGTAACCTTAGTTAAGAAACTTGCACATTAGTTTGAGCACACCACAAGAAAATCAAAGGTCATTTTTTTGCATAAATAGGAATATAGTGTCTAGATCCAGGGAAGTCATGCTACCTTCTATTCTGCCTTGGTCAGACCACACCTGGAATACTGTGTCCAATTCTGGGCACTGCAATTGAAGGGAGATGTTGACAAGCTGGAATGTGTCCAGAGGAGGGCAACTAAAATGATCAAGGGTCTTGAAAACAAGCCCTATGAGGAGCGGCTTAAGGGGCTGGGTATGAAGAAGAGAAGGCTGAGAGAAGACATGATAAATATGTGAGGGGAAGTCATAGAGACGAGGACGTGGAACTATGGTTTCAAACTACAGGGAAGGAGATTCCACCTGAACACTAGGAAGAACCTCCTAACTGTGAGAGCTGTTCAGCAATGGAACTCTCTGTCTCAGGCTGTGGAGGAGGCTCCTTCTTTGGAAGCTTTTAAGCAGAGGCTGGATGGCCATCTGTCGGGGGTGCTTTGAATGCGATTTTTCTGCTTCTTGGCAGGGGATTGGACTGGATGGTTAATGAAGTCTCTTCCAACTTTATGATTCTAATTAAGCGTCTGGATTTTGTATAAATGATTGTTTTGTTAGTAGTATTAAACTGATTGTTGATTCTCACAACTTTGGGTGATCTTCACATGGTGATGATGGATTTAGTATGAAGAGGGGTTTGAGTACACCTGTCTGACCCCACACTAAAAATTGGCTGCAAATTCACATTTTAAAATGAAATCTAGTAGTAATTTGCTCATTGCTGAAAAAAAGATTGCTAGTGTTATTCAGCTTTCCAAACTTCAGCTTCCATGTAAAACTAAAACAAAAAAGTCTTACAAAATACTCTTTTAAATAATATTTTAAAAACTACTCAGTTCAAAAAGATTAGTAAAGGTAAAAGTTTCCCCTTGATGTTACATGTAGTCGGTGGTACCCATTTCCATTTCTAAGCCAAAAAGCCAGTGTTGTCCATAGACTCCTTCAAGGTCATGTGGCCAGCATGACTGCATGGAGCGCAGTTACCTTTCCGTCAGAGCGGTACCTATTGATCTACTCACATTTGCATGTTTTCAAACTGTTAGGTTGGCAGAAGCTGAGGCTAACAGTGGGAACTCATCCCGCTCCCTGGATTTGAACTGCAGAGCCCCCTCAAAAAGATTAGCTGAGCTAAAATGTCACTATAAAAATGGAATTTTCTGATTGACATGATACACATGAAAAAGGAATTTGGAAAATGTTGTTCAAAAAATTACCTTAACAGCTGCTCACGCGATTCCTGCATCTTGGCTTTTTTCATCTGCAAAGACAAATATATATATATTCAAATATATATAGTTACATTATTATTAATAAGATTCCTGCACACAAAGAAAAAGGCTCAACATTTTGGGTGGTCAGCAAAAATACGCATATTTAGCTAAATATGAACAATGTCATATGTGTGGCAAAGGATTGCTTCATAAGGATTGAGATGACTAAAGCAAGCTTGAGGTCCGAATGCTCCTCTCATTCCTTGCCTCTTCTTTAATAGGTGGAAATGATAGAACAGTTTTGTTTTGAAACTGATCATGACCTTTGTTAAATTCTCGAAAAAAAATTTTTTTGCCTCTTGTGTGGGGTTTAACCCACTGCGCCACTGGGGGCATGGGTTTGACCATGCCTGCACTATATATAAAATTCAAGACATACATCTTTTGTTTAAACAACAGTGATATCCCTTAAATTTCTCCCATCTGAAAGGTATGCCTTGCTACTTCAGTCTATCGGACATAAATTGGTAGCTTTTTCTTCAGAGTTCTCATAGGGGTATCTTTCAAAATGTTTGTTTCTATATTATAATTGCCTGAAATGTTGCTGCAAGACAGACTCTTGTATTTGCTTTCTCACAAAATGAACAATGACATTTTGGGGAACTTCCTCTGTGATGCAATTTTCAAATTCACTCTGCAGATTCAAACCCGGTGGTGCAATGGGTTAAACCTTTGTGCCAGCTGAACTGCTGGTTGAAAGGTTGGAAGTTTGAATCCGGGGAGCAGGTGAGCTCCCGTATGTCAGCTCCAGCTTTCCATGCGGGACGGTTTGAATCTGGGGAGAGGGTGAGCTCCTGTCTGTAAGTGCCAGCTTTCCATGCCAGGACATGAAAGAAGCCTCCCACAAGGTGGTAAAACATCTGGGTGTCCCCTGGGCAATGTCCTTGCAGACAGCCAATTCTTTCACACCAAAATCAACTTGCACTTTCTCAAGACGCTCCTGACACACACACACAAAACCCAGTTTTCATTTAAGTCACCTTCACCAGCCAAGGTCTTAGCCTTCCTTTCTCTTATGTTCCCAATTAACTTTCCCCAAAAATAAGGACTGAATTCATATTTCCTGAATTCAAGCAATGCCATTAATTATAGTTCTTTTTAATATTTCTAATCTAATATTACTGCCATCCTTGATCATTTCTCTGTTCATATCTCCAATACATAACTGGATTTTCTACGTGATTAAAAAAAAATTATTTTGGCACTTGAGATAGGGTACTCTTAATTCCTTTCAGTTCTGGTCTAAATTCCCCTTTAATCTCCATTCCCATCTGTGTTATCTGATTTAAAGCCATGAAAATAAAAAAGGGCTCCATTAAACTAAGAGCCTTTGCAGACAACATTGTGATAGTCTTGGAGAGACGTAACATTCAACAGAACCACTATTTAAAATATTGGAACAATATGGATAAGTCCTTGGCCTTTGAATTAATAAAAAAAGAAGAAGATCTTAACAGAGAATGTATCAACAAAATGCAAGAGGAAATTAGAAGAGACAATTGGCTTTAAGGTATAAAAGGTGAAATATTTTGATCTTGAAGTGCTGAATAAAAATTCAAGATAATTATGGGGAAAAAACTAGAAGGTGATAAACCAAGATGTGGAGAGACTGGAATTGTCCATGCTTAAAAGAATTTCTACAGTCAAAATGAAGGCTTTGTCAATTGTGTTGTTTCTTTTTTAGACCATACCAATTTTATCAAATGATATACCATTGAAAACTATAAAAAAAAAAAACTGTTAAAATTCATTTGACAGTGCAAGAAAATTAAGGATACCTTGTTTCCCCAAAAGTAAGATCTCCCTTGCATGAATTTTTCAGGATTTTTGAGGTTGCTTGAAATATGAGTGAAAGAGGGTCTACCCTAGCAAACCTTTTGTATCGTTACCCCAATACCCCCATGCATATGGGATATATTGAGTATGGTGATCAGATCATGATATGAATAAACATAACAGTTTAAATAATGCACCAGTAAGGCCTTTTCGCGAACCACCATGAGAATTTCAGGGGGGGGGGGCTGAAGACCCTCAAGCCCCCCCCCCCCCCCCGGGCTACCCTTCCCTTGACCCTCACCTTCAGTGGCCTGTGAAGTTCAGCTGTCTCCTCTTCCTTGCAGTTCAGCTTGTGATCAGAGCTTCCTTCCTTGCCTCAAAAGCAGGTAAGGAATGAAGAATCCAACATCACAATTCCTGGCTCCTCCCTTTGGCCAGCGTTGGACCCTTCCTTCCTTATCTGCTGTCCAATACTGGGCAAAGGGAGGGGTTGAGAAGGGAGCCATTGGAGCCTTCCTTTCTTGCTTGGGCTTGAGGAGGCTGCTATTACGTGAGCCTCATTTGCAAACCCAGGTGACAAGTTGAAAGGAGACTGTGAGAGGGCTAACAGGAGTCAGGTCTTTATTTGGGACAAAGAAGGGGAAGGCCAACAGAAGTAGAAGGTTTTGTGTGTGTGTGGGAGGGAGGTATGCTTGCAGGACCCCTTCCTAAACAGTCATGCTGTGTCGACTCACGTTTTCTATGCAAGTTCTGTTTCTTACGGACCACCTTTGGTCCATGGACCACTGGTTGGGAACCACAGACAATGCCCCAAGACACCTATATGAACTTCTACACAAAAAACATTTCACTAAATTGATTCTTTTTCAAAAAATAGAGAAGTGATTGACATATAAAATGTATTACTATGGGAAAATGACCATGATAGATTCAAAACACAGGAAGAATTAATAACAGAAGAGCATGGCTTCAAATGGCATCAATAGAGAGAACAAGTAAAAAGCATTTAAAATAGATAAAAAAATCATGCCTTTGGGGAAAAATGGTATTTGTCATTAAATTGTACACAGATGATGAACACTTTATTGGGAAAATGTATACAATGTTGAAAATCTAGCTGAAAGATTAACAAGTGAAAGAATGTAGAATTAAATGGGCACAAAATTTTGGATATAAAATACACTATGTTTTGATTTAAAGGGAATTTTTTTATAACATGATTTGTAGATGGTAGAACAACAACAGTAACAATAACAACAACAACAGGAGCCCATGAGAACATATCGGGATTTTAGTGCTCTGGACTTTAAAAACCAGGCCCACACAGAAACTATTATGAGCAAACAAGGTCTGTTCACGGAAACTAAATATTCTAGCAGGGTTCACAGTTTCTATAACTTAATATAAAAATCTAATTTTCAGAATGACCAAAATAGAAAAATAAGTCACAGCTGTTCCTAGCATTGTTCTTAAGTGGATCAATTCAGAAATCACAACTAATAATCTGAAGTGGATTTCCAATTCCGATTTGGAGTGTAAGTGCTAACCATAGATTGCCAATTCAGGCTGGATCTACACTGCCATAAAATCTAGAATCTGATCCCAGATTATCTGATTTTAACTGGATTATATGAGTCTACATAGCTATACAATCTAGTTGTCGATCCAGCCCTAGTCCTTCCCTGCATATTCCCAACCTTGGGCTTCCCTGCATATTCCCAACCTTGCTGTGGAAACGGCACCAAAAGACCGGGTTTTCTGCAAATCAAGGCTAAAAGGCAAACTAATGCTTTGTAATTACGCCAAGAACGCTAACAAATACAGATAAGAAATATTAATCTTCTCTTATAGCTGGAATGAGGCCCGTTGTCTAAAAGAATTGCAATTTGATCTCCAAACGCAATTTAAAGATAGGTATCTGGCAGAAATAACCGGTTAGTAATAGTTAGGTTCTAATAAATTAATCAATCTGAGGTACTATGTCAATATGTAGAATTGATACAAACTAACCTCTAATTCAGATCACTAACATAAACCTCACCCGCAATTTGAGGCTTATACCAAAGAAAAAATCCACTAAAGCAGATTCTTGGAGCAGTTTTACTTTTTTAAGGGTCCTAATCCACCTCATATAGGAGTCAAACGATCAAGACCCAACTATCTTGTTACTTTGAATATTTTTATATTCAAGAAAAAAATGGGAAGCTGGGAAAAATCTAACAATTTTCAGAAGTGCAGATAAAATATCACAATAAAAGTAATATAACATAGAGCAGTGAGTTGTCTTGTTTTTGTTTCTCCAGCTGGGAAATCCTTCTAGTGTTATCGACATGATGAATATTTCCACATTTTCTGTATTTAAAAATATTGTTATGCTGCAGAGTACCTTTAGTTTTTTGGGACTTTTTTAGAGTGTTTTCCAAATGTTCCTTTTTGCAAATACATGGGCAGTGTCTATCTTTTCAAAATGATGGGTGCTTTTGGGTCATCTTCGAAGTCACTTCTGACTTGTCTTTGCTTTGTTTCATACTGTTCACTAATGGTCATGCCATCACTAATGGCTTTTTAAAGAACTCTCGGGTAGCACTTTATTTCCTGGAAACTTTGTTTATAATTCCAACACCAATCTATCTCTAAGATCTCTAAGTCCTATGTTTTCTAGTTACTAAATATGTTACTGTTGTTTATATAATTTATGTCTAATGCCGGCTATGTTAATTTTTTTTTGAGACGTGGTTGTTTGTTTTATGTTTATTATTTATGATTTGAATCTGGCATTGTATGTTTGCCTTCTTTTGTTGTAAATCCACCCTGAGTCCCTTTGGGGAGAAAGGGTAGAATATAAATTTATAATAATAATAATAATTATTATTATTATTATTATTATTATTAAACATAATGGCATGCTGTATAAAATATTTACATGAGAAAAAGAAGAAAAGACCAGGAAAATAATCACATTTTTAAAACTTTCTTTTGTAATTGTTATTTGTGAAAGAACACTGAAAAGGTGTCTTTAGAAAGAAAACAATGGATGGAGAATTAGAATGGAAAAAAATTATCAAGTTCTGAGTTGTGAGTTTTCTGGGCTGTATGGTCATGTTCCAAAAGCATTCTCTCCTGATGTTTCACCCACATCTATGGCAAGCATCCTCAGAGGTTATGAGGTGAAACCTTAGGAGAGAATACTTCTGGAACATGGCTATACAGCCCAGAAAACTCACAACAACCCAGTGATTCCGACCATGAAAGCCTTCAATAATACATGATCAAGTTCAACATTTATTTCTACAGTGAAATCTATAAACCTATTTTCTTGCCTCATATAAATTTCTGACATATTAAATTGTTCAAAAGCTTAGTGAAACAAAATCTCTCCCCCCACTTCATCATAGAGATATGGCTATTTAGGCGGTACAGCTATTTGAATGGATAAATCCAAGTTTGCGATCTAGTTGTTTGAAAAAAATGGTGGCGATGCGGCACTAATATGTCCGAATAACAGAAATCCAATCCCAGCCCTTTTTGAGTTAAGCACTCAAAGCCTAGGCACGGGTGGGACCAATCTGTCAGTTTCAGCTTCTTCCACACTTGAACGATTAAGTTTCAATTTATTTTCATTCAGAATTAGATGTTCAAACTGTGGTAATTTTTTTAAACAAAAACAAACTGAAATACATTCTTATTCATTTATTCAGAAACCCACTGAAAATATGTTGAGCATAATTTACAAAACTATCTATTTATTGTAGATACTTCAATTGCCATTTGTGTACCTTCACAGAAAGGCCGACAGGAATTCTGCTTTTCTAGTTAATCCCAAAACGCCAGATTTAAATATTTGTAGGAAAGCAATCTCGACAGAAACCTGATAACATTAATAATAATATAATAGTTATTATTATTATTTGTACCCTGCCACCATCTCCCCAAAGAGACTTGAGGCGGCTCACAGACGCACTCCAATTAACAAATCTATGCTTCCATAGTACTGTATTATCTACGTGCCAAATTGCAGGCCTTCAAGAAATACTATAAGAAATCTGATATACCAATTTTTAATATTTAACCTGAAATAACCTGAACTATATGATTGTGGTTTAGAAAACAGCTTTTTTGTATTGATTCATGAATCAGTTCTTGATTTGTCAAGCAAGTATAAGTGGGGTTGTTGTAGGTTTTTTCGGGCTATATGGCAAGCATAGATGCAGGCGAAACGTCAGGAGAGAATGCCTCTAGAACAGTGCTTCTCAACCTGGGGTTCCCAGATGTCTTTGGCCTATAACTCCTAGAAATCCCAGCCAGTTTACCAGCTGTTAGGAATTCTGGGAGTTGAAAGCCAAAAACATCTGGGGACTCCAGGTTGAGAACCACTGCTCTAGAACATGGCCATATTGCCCGAAAAAAACCTACAACAACCCTGTGATTCCGGCTATGAAAGCCTTTGACAATACAAATATAAGTGCTTTTTTCATAAAAAGGCACAAAAATCAGAAAGTACTAAAAAAAGAGTAAGGGTTTTAGAAATTATAATTGAAAATATGCTCATGAATCTCTATATAAATATATATGTATTTGTCTTTTTTTTGCACAACTGGTTACTGAGTAGCTCCTAAGCCCGAATTTCCAACTGTTAAAAAATGGTAACGACCCCTTTCCTTCTCAAGATATGGTCATTTTCACTCTACTGTAACAATAAAGCAAGAAAATTCCTTAATTCATGATTTTAAAACTCCTTCTGCAATTTTTTTCAAAATGAAAACTCTAAATATATTGGAATATTTAATAATAATAATAATAATAATAATAATGTATTTAGAATATCTTGT
The DNA here is from genome assembly GCF_037176765.1 of Anolis sagrei. Lineage (NCBI taxonomy): Eukaryota > Metazoa > Chordata > Lepidosauria > Squamata > Anolidae > Anolis > Anolis sagrei. The sequence continues at coordinate 87,067,700 of NC_090034.1, forward strand.
TTTTTTGTTATATTTGTTGTAACAAATGCCTTACAGAATGCTAAAAAATCTACTCCCTTTTTCTATTTCTGCAAGACAAAACAGAACAAATGCAATCATTTCCAAATTGCAGTATCTTCTTCTATTGTTCAGGCAAATTCTTTTGCATACTCACAGGCTGTTCAGTTAGATCTTGTGCCTCTTCCATGGATGAGCGTATTTTGAAAACTGCTCCAATGTGCAGAAGGTCTGTCTGTCTTCCTCTGCCGTCTTCAATGCCTGTTTCAAAAGGTGTTCATGGCTTTAAGTACTTTGGGGAACGCTTATCATTGAGGCTATCAGTGACCATAACCCTGTCTCTAATGGACCGTTTTCTAAACATGTGTGGGTTATTGAAAAATAAGAGACCAATTTACACACGAGGGGAGAAGATGGAAGTACGATATGACCATTAAATTCCAACTCGTAATATATAGGACAAGATAACAAAAGCAAGTGTATGTGTGCACCCCATGGCACGTGGCAGATTCCCTTTGTATTTCTTTGTCAGGCAATTGTTGCAGGAGAAAACATTCCATATTTTCAAAAGGTCCACGTGTGAGGTAGGATTACCAGAGTTGCATTAAAATGAGAAAAGTCCCGGTCATAGCATTGATGACTGCTTTGATAGGATCTAACCTGCTTTAATTGAGAGCATTTATATAAGTTGCACACACGTGCGCAGAAACATACGTAAACACCAACCAGGGCAAAAGTTAATAAGAGCATGTTTTGATGATCAGTTTGCTGCCATAATTGCTCCTAAAGATGTCAATTTTTAAATGACCAAACAGTAAAATTTTGAAATTAAAGGCCAAGATCCTTAAGCGATTCATGTACATTGAGGCATTCTGTCTTTTTCTTGGAGTTGAAAAATTCAGTCACCCAAAAACCACAGCCAAAGGTTGATCCCAGACCCTCCCAAGCAGCAATAGTGGGAGACCAGAACTCCTATCAGAAAGGAACAATCATGAATCCATATCACAGTTTGGAAAAGTTACTTTTTGGGATTCCAACTCCTACTGCCTTATCACACCAGAGCATGGATCCACGTTAAATCCGGTTTCTGCCTCCTGCAGAATTCTGGGGTTTGTAGTTTAGTGAGGCCCAGGACTTGACTAGCTGAGCAAGTTAAAGAACCCTCCCCTAAACTACAAACCCCAGAATTCTGCAGGAGGCAGAAACTGGATTCAAAGTGGAGCCATGCTCTAGTGTGATGAGGTCCAAAGTGTGACCATGGTGTGGCTATTCTGAGAGTTAGATTAAAAAATGGCATTCCCAAACTCTGCTACACATAAAAGCATTCAATTCTCACTTGATCCTTGATGCAGAACACTTTAAAAAGTGACTTTTACTTCTAGCAGTTAGTATTCAAATTATCTTGCAATTTAATTGAGAGTAATAGCATACTGAGAAATATACAATAGTACACAAAACCAAAGTGCCCATCTATAAAAACAATAATTCAGCTAATTAAGAACAAAAGAGAGAGAACTTTAAAATACTATTGAATTATCCATCTACTTAAAAGAAAGTAGGGAGAGATTCGGGTCAGTCTCTATACCAGGGGTCCTCAAACTTTTTACACCAAGGGCCAAGTCACAGTCCCTCAAACTGTTGCAGGGCCAGGTTATAATTTGAAAAAAGCATGAATGAATTCCTATGCACACTGCACATATCTTATTTGTAGTCCAAAAAACACTTAAAAACAATACAATAATTAAAATGAAGAACAATTTTAACAAACATAAACTTATTAGTATTTTAATGAAAAATGTGGGCCTGCTTTTGGATGATGAAATAGGATTGTTGTTGTTGTTGTTGTGTGCTTCCCAGAGTAAAGGGTAACTGCATGAATAAGAGTGCTAGACAACAGACTATTTGTTCAATACAGCAGTACCCTTCTTACAAGCAATACAGCAGCTCATTTGAAAAAAAAATCATTTTGGGGGTCTTTTTTAATCAGTAGTGGTGTCATAGCTGTGGGACTTGCCTCTCATCATAAAAAACATCAAGCCCCTTGTCTCTCCATCTTTAGACACTTTGTTCCGGTTTGGAGGATTAGGGTTCATAATCTCTGTTATGACTCATTTTGTGCTGATATATTTTTCCGTGTTGGTTGCATTACCGTCTATACCATAAGCTACTATGGTAACAGCGCTCCATGCAATCATGCCGGCCACATGACCTTGTCTACGTATAACGCTGGCTCTTCGGCTTAGAAATGGAGATAAGCACCAACCCCCAGAGTCGGACACGACTGGACTGCCAGGGGAAACCTTTACCTTACTTTGGAAGTACATACACTTTTTTAAATTAGAGGATTACATGAAACAATAAACAAGAAAGTAAACAAATAAATAAATAAAGCCCTACACCTGCCTGCAAAACAGTACATTCCCCTGTATTCTTATTTATTTATTTATTTATTGCATTTCTATCCCGTCCTTCTCAACCCCCGAAGGGGGACCCAGGACGGCTTGCAATGGGCCCCATTCCGAAGCCATTACATATCAAATTACAAAATTAAAACCACAATGAGACATAAAAGCATAATTAACAATACACAAGCCATAGTTAAAACAGTAAAACAGTCTTATCAGCCATATCGTCATTCCAGTCACATTCCCTTAAAGTGCTGTTCGCATCTATTGTCCAAAAGCCTGGTCCCAAAACCATGCCTTTAGTTTCTTTCGAAAAACTAGGAGGGAAGTGGTCGATCTTACCTCAGTTGGGAGTGTGTTCCATAGGCAGGGGGCCACCACCGAGAAGGCCCTGTCTCTCGTCCCCACCAGGTGCATTTGTGCTGTTGACGGGAGCGAGAGCAAGGCCTCCCCGGATGATCTTAGGTTTCAAGGTGGGACATAGGGGTGGATGCATTCAGACAAGTAAGCTGGGCCAGAACCGTATAAAGAACAATTCCTCCAGAACAGTGACTCCCAATCTTTGGTCCTCCATTTGTTTTGGACTTCAGCTTCCACAATTCCTAACAGCTGGAAAATTGGCTAAGATTTCTGGAAGTTGAAGTCCAAAACAACTGAAGGACCAAAGATTGGCAACCACTGCTCTAGGACAACCAACTCCACAGTTAGTTTCTATGACCATCATTGTTTACAGTGCAGCAAACAAAGATAGACCTTTTCGGCATCCTAGCAACGGGGCATCCTCAACATTGAGTCTCTGTACTATACCAGATAAAGACATATATATTTCCAATCGTTCCTGAATTCAGGGAATGTTTTCACGTCATATTAAGACAATGACAAATTACAACTAAACATGCTACTTTATTGTGTTCTTGGATCAGAAGCCAAAATACAGGTTGAATATCCCTTACCCTAATTCCAAAATCTGAAATTTTCCAAAATTTGGGTAGCTGAGATCATGACACCTTTGCTTTTTGATGGTTCTAGGTACATATATTTGTTTCATGAAGTAAATTATATAAAATTATCTTCAGGCTGTGTGTATAAGGGGGATATGAAACATAAATTAATTTTGTGTTTAGCCTCAGGTCCCATCTTCAATATATCTCATTATGTATATGCAAGTATTCCAAAATCTGGAAAACTCTGAAATGCAAAACACTTCTAGTCCCAATCGTTTCGGATAAGGGATAATGTAACATGTAATACAAACTGCAGGTTGAAGATTACCAATCAAGATTTTAGGAGCAGGATAACAAGCAGATTTCTCCCGCATGACATATTATTCTAGGGACTTAATGACCACACTCAAACAGACAATAAATAAGTCAGCTAGCTTGCCTTTCTCCATCTCCACAGTCTACCAAAACATGGAGTTTATACAGCCAATATTTATTTATTTTAGCAAATGTAACTGTAAGGTGTTCAAAATGAAATTTTCAGTAAGCATATTCCTTATATTCCAGCCGTTTCTGACTTAGACTGCTCTGATCTCTCTGGACCTGTTATACTATATGCTATAACCATGGTTTCATTAGTCTCGAGGCTAATGTTACTCTTCTGACAAATTACCCACTAGAAATTAACACATGATCTTCTGCTTGATATGCCAGGCCCTACAACTAGCGAGGCACTTGAGAACCTCTGTATGCTTTCACTATAAAATCCTAGCTGCGGAGATTATTTCTTGTACCTGTAAAAATGAAGCAATTCGGCTAAAACTCTTTTCTATCCTGCACTGTTTTATATGCACCACTTGCCTTAAAAAAAACCCCTAAAATGTATAATAGGATGAGAAACAAGAATTGGCTGAGACCACAAATAGTACATGAAAACTATGAAGCAATGCTAAAAATTAAATATTTCAATATTTGTAATGTTATAATAATTTTCTTAAATCCTCTAATCTCTTTAACAGCCTGCATTGAGAATGATGTATGATTCACATTACGTAAGGTTAAGGAAACCCAAGCAATTAAAAATATAAACTCATTGTAAAACTATGACAAGATTAACATAGCCATAAATATATTAATTTTTTTCAAAATTTAAATGTTCATTTGAATTGTATGTTGTTTCAAGGTACTGAATAGTTTCCTATATGTAAAGCTGCCTCGAGTCCCCTTTGAGGTTGAGAAAGGCAGGGTATAAATAGGGTAAACAAATAAAGAAATGAAATTTGTGCACTGATACACACACACAAACAAATATATATACATCCATAGACACATGCCATATATATTCAGACGAAACCACAAAGTGTTTCTTCCAGGAATGTGAGTAGATTATTGCATCCCAAAATGCTCAAACCATTTACAATGCATAAAAATGTTTTTGCCTGGTACCTACAGTAAAAATTGTGATGCCACACAATCTCTATTGGAAGGGCATTCTGAAATAAGGAGAGAGTTTACAACATAGGGAAAAAACCTAAACAACAGAGAAGAAAAAACCAGGCACAGATTAACACCTCCCAGCAAGAGATTTTCCCAGGCTCAGGCAGGCCTTCAAATGCTAATGAAGGTGATCAGCTAAACATTCACACCTAACTGCAGCAGGGAAGAGCTCCTTGCCCCACCCCAGCCATTCCACAGATATATAAACCCATTTTTTCTACTTCCAACAGACCTCACAACCTCTGAGGATGCTTGCCATAGATGCAGGCGAAACGTCAGGAGAAATGCCTCTAGAACATGGCTCTATAGCCCAAAAAAACCCACAAGAACCTAGTGATTCCAGCCATGAAAGCCTTCGACAATACAAAAAACCTTTATCTTATGATGATATAAAACAACGGAAAAATGTGGGACTACTAATCCCATCAGTCCCATCCAAACCCATGGGAGTTGTACTCCTTCAAATCTGGATAGCACTGGCCTTTTGATAAAAAAGCACCGAGAGAGAAATGCTTCAGCAAATGATATATCAAATTATTAACATAAATAGTAGGAGGTTATACATCACACTAGACCGGGATATCCGTAGGGATACCAAGGTGCTTGTTTATAAAGCTATTGTCCTCCCAACCCTGCTATATGCCTGCGAAACGTGGACTGTCTACAGATGTCACATGCAACTCCTGAAACGATTCCATCAGTGCTGCCTCCGGAAAATCCTGCAAATCTCTTGGGAAGACAAGCGGACAAACGTCAGCGTGCTGGAAGAAGCAAAGACCACCAGCATTGAAGCGATGGTCCTTTGCCATCAACTCTGCTGGACCGGCCACGTTGTCCAGATGCCCGGCCACCGTCTCCCAAAGCAGTTGCTCTACTCCGAACTCAAGAACGGAAAATGGAATGTTGGAGGACAGGAAAAGAGATTTAAAGATGTGCTCAAAGTCAACCTTTAAAACTCTGGCATAGACACTGAGAACTGGGAAGCCCTGGCTCTTGAGTGCTCCAGCTGGAGGTCAGCTGTGACCAGCAGTGCTGCAGAAATTGAAGAGGCACGAATGGAGGGTGAAAGAGAGAAATGTGCCAGGAGGAAGGTGCGTCAAGCCAACCCCGACCGAGAGCACCTTCCACCTGGAAACCAATGCCCTCACTGTGGAAGAAGATGCAGGTCAAGAATAGGGCTCCACAGCCACCTACGGATCCACAAGAATACTGATCCTGGAAGACTATCCTACTCGTCCAACGAGGGATCGCCTAAAAAATATATCACACTGAAAATTCTTCGCAGAAGACCTAAAAACAAACAGTTTCACAGAATGGAAGTGTTGATGATCATAAAGCCATGCTAGGAATCTATTGCAATTTGTAAGATCACTTATCAGCAATGCGTGGCTGCATTAGGATTTATAAGATTGTTTATGAACAATAATGTCATTTGTGCATTAACACCTGTACGAATGTTTAACAATTTGCCTTCATTTTTAACTATTTTCATTGTAATATAACATTCCATACTAAAGATATTCCAACAGCTTTGTCCCTTGCCTCTTTGAAACCCTAACATTTTAAAGTGATGGGTTGGGAAAAAAACCGACTTGCATATTTTATGGGAAACTCTGGTCTGAAGAAAACTGACTGTTACAATAATGGAGTATGTGAATTGCACTGCTCTGTAGACGTTGTACTGCAACTCCCAATAGTGACAACAAACATAAGTAATAGTGATGAATGCTGGGATTTACAACCCATTAACATTTGGAAAGCTAGACATTTCTTTCCCTTGCTGTTCAAGACCCAACAAAGACTCCACAACAAGGTCAAGATGGGAATATTCTCCAAAAGCCTTAAGTGCATGCATAAGGTTTATAAAAAGTTTTTCCCCTCTAGCATTGTTTATGAAGAATTAAATTAAATAAGATTCCCATGCCAAACAAAGCTGTTTGGTTGTTGTTGCTTTATTCAACTACCAAAAAGGTAATGGTGTTCTGATGATAATTCTGAAAAGAACACCAAATCCAATGTAATGGTTTGGAAAAGAACACCAAAATCCAAATGTAACTGTAAGGTGTTCAAAATGAAATTTTCAGTAAGCATATTCCTTATATTCCAGCCGTTTCTGACTTAGACTGCTCTGATCTCTCTGGACCTGTTATACTATATGCTATAACCATGGTTTCATTAGTCTCGAGGCTAATGTTGCTCTTCTGACAAATTAACCCACTAGAAATTAACACATGATCTTTTGCTTGATATGCCAGGCCCTGCAAGTACCGAGGCACTTGAGAACCTCTGTATGCTTTCACTATAAAATCCTAGCTGCGGAGATTATTTCTTGTACCTGTAAAAATGAAGCAATTTGGCTAAAGGATAATGATCATGCTTAGAGTAAACTCTACTAAATTGGGTGCAGACTTAATCTTACTTATGAACAGATCCATTGACATCAATGGGCCAACTGTGCTAGTACCAAACCAAGACCAGTTGTATGTGTCTACACAACAATGGGAAATACACTGAACACAGGAAACAAAAACACAGCCACCAAAATCCAGACTGCAGTACTCAAACTGAAATTACTACAGGTGTATGTCAAATGTAGGCTGGATCTATTTTGCCATATTATCCAGCATCTGATCTCAGATTATCTACTTTGAACTGGATTATATGAATCTACACTGCCATATAATCCAGTCCAAAGCAGGTAATCTGGGGTTATATGGCAGTATAGATGGAGCCGTAGTTGTAAACTCTGTCTGTGTGTGTGTCAAGACCATACAATTCCAAAATTCGTGTCAACTTACTTCTACACATCAAAGTTCCCTTCCACATAAGAAAACAGAACCACAGGGAAAAATTAGGTTACAGCCATTCCATATTGTCCTTCAATGGAAGCTTCTTCCTCACACCTCCATCCTTCATGCTTCTTTCCTGGCATATAACACAAAGCCAATGTTCCATATTATGTTCATACCAATTGTCCAGTTAGGGAATACGGTAAGTCATTAATTGGTCAGCCTCAGAACACTTGCTACATTCCTAAAAGCAACAACCGCGTGCTTCAATGTAAGCACACCCACGGCTGCCTACTTAAAATTAAAATCCGCTTTACTAAAATATCATTGTACCTGGATAAACAAATATGGTGGGGCAATTTAATTACAATCATGCCATTACAAACATTAACATTACTTCTACGATGTTCTAATTCTGTTTCAGTTTTTGCTCTCCTTGTAAATAAAAATAATAATCTGGATAAATGTATCATAGAAACTATTTTTTAAAAGGAATGTGAATTTGAATATGTCACAAACCATGTTATCTTTATATATAATTCCTCTACTTGGCAGAAATTAGTTTTCTATAAACAAACTTTTTGATTTATTTCTATTCAGTTTCAGCATAAATCCTATGCTCCATTTTTAAAACAAACTGGGTGCTTTCCCTCATCTGAGTTAGAGACAATCTTTTACTTTGTACATACTATAAAACTTTACATATTTATTAATTCTTAATTTCTTAATTCTATAAGATCAGCCCTTTTAAATAACTTAATAAATCAATTACCATAAAAGCTAATGCAGGTTGAATATACCTTGTCCAGAAATCCAAAATGCTCCAAAATCCAAAACTGAGATAGAGATACCTTTCCTTTGATGGTCCACTGTGCACAAACTTTGTTCCATGCACCAAATTATTAGAAATATTAGATATAACATTATCTTTCCTATAGCTGAATATGAAACATTAATTAATTTTGTTTTTAGACTTGAGTCCCATCTCTAAAGTACTTGCAAATATTCAAAAATTGTAAAAAACCAAAATCCAAAAGAACCCTGGTCCCCAAGCATTTCAGATAAGAGATATTCAACCTTTAGTATGTTTATCTTACATCTTACTAGCTTTCCAATAATCTTTAGTTTTATAGAATAATAATAATACACTTTATTTATATTCCACCTTTCTCCCCTAGGGGACTCAGAGCGGATTACAGCATTCAGATACATAGGCAAATATTCAATGCCTTTACAGTCATATACAATGAGACACACAAACACAAACAAAGGCAGAAGCTTCTTTCATTTCCGGCTTCTGGAGGTGCTGCTCATCGCTGGCTTTGGGGAGGTACACCCCTTAATAATTACTTTAAATAGCATTTAATCTAAACATGATAACACTGAACATTTACTTTTATGTTTGAACTAATCATTACTTATGGCCTATTATTCCAAATCTACTGCATGCTCACTGAACATAACAGAGGGTAGGTTATCCCATTTCTTTCTGCAAATATTTTGTGGTTTATTCAAATCTAAAAGCAATTAAAAAATATCCAACCACTCTTTTAAATTTTGTTGAAATAATTTAGATTTCCTACCAAAAATAGAATAATTTAGAATTGCACTATTTTTTATTAGCAAAACATGTAAGATAGCTAATCTTTTTCAATTTAAGAAGGAATTTTCCACATAGACACAGACATGTTTACATATAATTATATCTAAGGATGGTTCTAAGTTATCATGGTGTCTTATTGACTGATATACAGGACTTATGAAGACAGAAATTGTAAGATCATGTCTCTATTTCTTTGAAAAATATAATGTGGTTGATAAATGTGAGAATCTCTTTTTTCTAGGAGTAAGCATTTTAATATTCTGCCATAATGTGCATTAATTGTTTTGATGTTTACTTTAACTTTAGTGAAGATAAAAATCAAAAATGCCAAAAATGAGATCAGACTGGGATAAAAAACTTATTTAACTGCATAATAATAAGCAAGAACACCAGTTCCTCTCTGAACGGTTTTTGTATCAATATCTTTATTATTTGTAATATATTTATAATAATATAATAATAATAACTTCATTTTTATATCCCACCATCATCTCCCCTAGGGGACTCGAGGTGGCTTACAGAGGGACAAGCCCAACAATTACAGATAAAAACAAAGACACAAATAAAATCAATCAAATAAAAAGAATAAAACATAACAATAATAATATATGTATATCTTTATTCAAGCCATGCATAAAATTACAGTATATGATTTTGAAACAATTATTCTGTATTAATTGTGTAATATTCTGATATAATTTTGGAGTGGTGGACAGATAAATATTAATATTTAAATCAGAATTAGTCACTAATACTGAAAAAATAACCACCAAAGATGCCCATATGAATGGTGGTATTATAAGCAATACTGTATGTGAATTCTGAACATGAAAAATGTAGTACCCTACTCAGTCATCTGCTTTCCACTAAAAATGCACTACCTGATTGTGAGGATTAGAGTTCTGCACAGGTTACTCCTCTTAATCTGATGCGTTTCTAGATGCAAGGAGTCGCTGGGTGCTAAAAACATCTGTTAGACCACTATGTTAAGTGGGGAGTGGGGCAGCTGTAGCAGAGCTAAGTAGGGTCTTTCCATTACCAGATTTTTCGGCTAAGGTTTTAGTTTAATACTCTCTTTAGCATTAGCTAAAACAAGAACAGAACAGTGTTGGTACTCTGCAACCAAATCTTGATGATGGAAACTAAGTAATTAAAAAAATGTTTTCAGCATTTTACTCCACGCCACTCTACAGATGCATCATTAAACCAAACCATTTCATGTCCACTGTGCAGTTAATGTAAATGCAAATCTTATCTTTCTCATATTAGTAACAGATAAAATGTCCAAAATTCTTCAAAATCCTAAATCTTTATTTCTGTGGAAACTTAATGGTCTGCTTGCAGATCTAAGGCAGGGGTCCTCAAACTAAGGCCCGAGGGCCGAATACGGCCCTCCAAAGTCATTTAGCCGGCCCTTGCTCAGGGTGAACCTAAATCTGAAACGATTTGAAAGCACACAACAACAGCAACCCTATCTCATCAGCTAAAAGCAGGCCCACAATTCCCATTGAAATACTAATAAGTTTATATTTATTAAAATTGTTCTTCATTTTAATTATTGTATTATTTTAAGATATGTGCAGTGTGTATAGGAATTCATTCATTTTTTCCAAATATAATCCGGCCCTCCAACAGTTTGAGGGACTGTGATCTGGCCCTCTGTTTAAAACGTTTGAGGACACCTGATCTAAGGTGATATATTAGTCAGAGGATTCCTCTATGAACCATTCCAATTAATTAACAACCCCCCCCCCAAAAAACCCTGTTTAATTCCATGTATTAGACAATTTGTATGTGTTTGCATCTGCCAAATTTATTTAAAGATACTGAAACTCAGATGGAAACCAAATACATCAGGAGTTGTGGACTTCTAATTCTATACCCAAATCTCCTGAAAGAACTAGATCCAAAAACAGTGGCACAAAGAATACAGGATATAGAGGCTCAGAAAGACATTGCCACCTTTAGTAAAGCCGGCTCACTAAAATGGTTGTCGCTTCAAACATACTTTTCAAACAACCGAATACCTAAAGACAGAAATGCCTAAACATCTAAGGAGGGTATTCACTAGAACCAGATTTGAACAGACAGATACGATGGTTAAACATGGAAGGTTTAACCAAGTTCCATATAATGAGCGTTTCTGTATTTGTGGGGCGATAGAGGTAGAGGATATTACACATGTACTGTTTAGTTGTATATTGTACAACAAAGAGAGAAATCAATATTTTGGACCATGCATTATACAGAAGACTCACTGGGATCCCCATATCAAAACTAGATTCTTAATGGCTGGCCAGAATGCTAAGATAACACATCAAACAGCCCTTTTCCTTCATAAAGAAACTCAGCTGAGAACTGCGTATCTGGAGGAGATTGGGGTAAACTGTAGGGGTGACGCAGATATCTGAAGTGGGTGGGATTGTGTAATAGCTGGTCTATTTTAACCTTTGTTTTAACCTTTGTTTTTAATTTTTGTGGTTTGAAATTTTACCTTGGCATTTTAATGATGCTATTTTTAATTATCTTTTAATTTAATCAAGTTTGAATGTATGTTAGTTCACTATTATGGAAGTCCTAGGATAGTGATTATTGTCTATTTGTTTACATTTCTGTTTTTGTTTTAAATGTTGATATGGTCAGTGGACTAATCAATAAACTTTGCTTACCTCAAATAATTGTGGGTTACGTTTTACGAGCAGTAAACAAAATTTCCATTATGTATCATATGTTTAATAAATTGCTTAAACAATGGATTAAAGACAGAGATTTTGTCTCTAAACACCAGTTACTATATTTTAAAATTCAGCAAACACTGTAATGTTAATGGAAGCATTTGCTAAATGATGATAAAAGGTTTCATTACATGTTTCACTAATTTAGGCCAGACAAAGTATATATGCTGAATGTTATTCAACTTTTAACTAAAGTTTTCTTACTTCGGCTATGGAACTCCCTCCCCAGCAAAATCAGGTTGTCTCCCTCCCTCCTGACCTTCAGAAAGCATGTAAAAACGTGGCTTTGGGACCAAGCCTTTGGCCAATAGTGCAGTGCAATAAGTGATTATGGAAAATGTGCAATGACATTTTGATTATGATCTCGGATGTTGTGGTTTTAATAATGTGCTTTTATATTGGTATGATTTTAAGTTCATGATTTAATGTATATGTTTATATTATGTCTGTTGTGTATATGGCATCGAATTGTTGCCTTTGTAACAATAAAGAAATTACTAGCTTTTTGGAGGAAGTGCTGATTTTACTTCCGCAAATATCAATGTGGGGGTTGTTATGGTTGAAAATTCTCAGCATACATTTTAAGCAGCAGAACAAAGAAATATTAATTTATTGTATTGATGAAATATTCAACCATTTTTTATCCTTCAGACTTTTAAAAAAGATTTAGTGCAGCAGTTACACTTAGAAGTTATTTATTTCTAGCTTCTTTGGACTGTGTTAAAATAAAATCTCTTGCTTCCTAAAATTTCTGCAGTGAGAAAGGAGAGAAAGAAACTTTGACAAAATAGTTTGAAACTAGCTTCATCTGCATATCAAAATATGCAAATGTAATAAACCAATGGATTATGGCTGCATACCTAGACACATTTACGTGGGACTGCACCCCTTTTAGCCTACTGGGGATCCCGTATGAAAAGAGATGTATAGAATTGCAGTTTTAAAAGCCTGCACTGTGAGAGAAGAGTTCAAAAGGTTAGAGATGTATTGGAACTGAAAACAAAGCAAACGGACGGAAATGAGGGCAAAAGTATGTGTTACCAACATTCTGACTTCAAAAATAAATAGATGAAAAGTGACCATTGAAGGTGGCAATCAAAACATGTTCCTAATCTTTTCCCCACCAGTTGCTTTTCCCCATATAATGTGCCCTTTCCAAAGTAATTTTCCTCCCAACGGTAGGAGGAATGGGGATATTGGTCCCTATGTCATTCTTCTTACAAGAAAAAACGTATTTGACGGGAATTTTGAGAGGGAAAATGATTAGCAAGGAAAAGGTTAAACAATTCTTTATGGTCCTCTTCCACTCCCAACAGGATGCTCCTCTTTCACTCCTAACACCAGTTTTCAATAGTTATTTTTTATTTATTCATTTTTTTTTAAAAAAGAAGAAAACATTACACAGAATTCTGAATAATATTCAACTGTCTATGAAAGGCAGCGTAAATTTCTGTTTCACTCTTCCCTATGCCACCTGCCGTCACATAGCGCAAGATTTACTGAGATTTAACTGACAACGGTTGTTTTTCAAGAAACTATTTTCACTTAATTAGTCTATCTTCTTAATATATATAATCTTTATTGAGAAGTTTTTCTTTTAAAATACAAGCTAATAGAATTGAAATAACATAGAAAGCAAAGAATGAGAAAAAGAAAAAGAAAGATTAAAAAAAGGGAGAAATAGAGAAAAGGAAAGAAAAGTGAATAAAAAAAGAAAACAATAGCAGCAGATAAATAGTTAAAAACCAGGAGAAAGATGATATACATCTCCTTTATTGGCTTCCTAAGCATCTTCCAAGTGGCTTTTCCTTTTCTTTCTTCCGTCTTAATTTTTCTTCCCTCTTATTTTCTCTTCCTTTTATATTATTGTATTTCCATTATTCTGTTTCAAATAGTTTGTCACTTTTGTCCAATCAGTTTCTCTTATTGGAGTCCCTTTATTTTTTGACATCAGATATGTTAAACTATCCATGTTTCTACGATTTTTTTCTATCCAATCCTTGTCTTCTGGAATCTCTTCTTCCATAATTTTGCGTAGCAGATTCTTGCAGCAGTATTTAGTAGGAAAAGGAGCTTATCCGTATTTTTATCTAACTTTAACACTTAATTAGTCTATTTTCAACACCAACTTGGCTTTCCGCTAATAAGGAAATGACCAATTATTTGCAGATCGCAGAAGCGAAACACAGTGAAGAGCCCTCTATATGAAAGCAGCAATATTACCTGCCTGCCTTATTGTAGGATGAAAATGATTCAGCATGGAAGAGAATGAGAAATGATAAAAGATCCGTGCCTCTTGCCTGTGATAATGAAGCAAGATGAAGCAAACTTACGCACCAACTATTAGCATTCACAGGTCCAAAGAGAAAGACATTTCCTAGTAAAGTTAGCCTCACTATTTATCTCAGAGCTTTCCAAACTATGTGTCATGATTCTGGGGTTTGTAGTTTAGGGAGAAGCCTTTAACAGCCTCACTGAACCACAAACTCCAGAATTCTGCAGGAGGTAGAAACCGGATTTAAAGTGGATTCATTCTCTGATGAAGTAGTTCTTGAAATAGCCAATAAATCAAACACTTTAAAAATATAAATGAAAGGCTTTCATGAGATATATTGTGTCCCTCTCCATTTTGTTATTACAGTTTATATATGTGTCTGTATCTCTTATATGGGGTGGTTGAACCTTGGATTTACAATGACTGTGTCACAAAATGATGCATGTCTAAAAATATGTCACCAACAAGAAATGCTCGGAAAGATCTGACTTATTTTATGGCTAAGGAACTGGTATCCTAGCTTTAATAATACTTTTCAGAATGCATTTATAAAATTTAAAAAGACATCAAAACACCCGCTTTGCCAATACAGAAGGACAAACTAACAAAAAACTCAAACTTTGTGATATATTACACAGAAGAGCCAGTGCCTTGTAATAGTTTTGAGGATGACACCAGGCCTCCCTTTGAAACATCAGGATTCAGCTCCTTACTACTTGTCTGTGGAAGTCATAGTCTCGCAGGCTAAGACAATGCCAAACCTCCCCCTGTCCCCCATAAAAAACCAAAACCTTATAATAGAGCAACGCAAAGGCACATAACAACAACAACAAATGATAGCAATATCCAAAGAGAATAAATAGGGAACAGCATCATTATACTTTAACTTCTAATATGGAAGTTCTGTTAAATGGCACGATAGATTTTTCTTGTTCAGATTTGCAAACGTTGGCTAAAAAATGTTTACTCTACTAATGACTAGCTATCTGCAGAATAAGAATACCCACAAACAAAAGATTACATACGGGTGTCCACTATGAATTCTGGTTCTGATTTTATTAAAAATTGTCAAGTTTCTAGCTTTGTAGGTTCTGGGTTCAATTTCCAAAGAAACATTCATATTACAGAGCAAAACAAACAAAGATTCCAACGCTAGCTTAAGAATGTACATAGCTAACACCTCAATCATGCATTGCTACTTAGAATCAATTATGAGTTTCATTCATAGGCCTAAAAGTAGAGAGCCCAGCTCAGCCCAACCTTGTGCGCTTCAAATGCAGTAGACCAGACTGCAATTACCATCCTATCCAACTCTCTCTCTATGTATGTGTGTGTGTAAATTAAAAGGATTTGCAGTGGTGAGGAGAGAGCTCCCATGTTATTGACAATTCCTCAGGAGTAGCACTGTGCCAGGTGAGAAGCAGAATGAAAACATACACAAAAAGAAGAAGAAAAAACGAATTTACTTACCCATCAATTTGATCCAGGTCACAGAAATCCATTTTTCCTGGTGATGGTTTGAATCTAACGTAAATAGGTTCCAAACACACAAACACACATGGATACCTAAAATCATAGATAATAGCAAACCATGTATTTTGAATAGGGCCAGAAGCATAACATAGAATGGAGGACTTAGAGAGGCCTGCTAACATTTTCCAAGAGGGAATGTTTTTGGAGCACAAGTAATGAATCTGTGGATTGCATCTATGGATGAGGGGGTTGCACTATACATAGCTTTCTTCCATCTGTCTTCTTTTTTAGTATTCATTCACACATGCATCCAGTAATAAAATGTATCAAGATCTCATTCTTCTAATCTGAATGCCATTCACAAAAGTGATACACATAAAGGATAGCATCCTGCAATACTTTTACTTAGGCGATCCCTCGTTGGCTGAGTAGGATAGTCTTCCAGGATCAGAATCCTTGTGAGTCTGTAGGTGGCTGTGGAGCCCTATTCTTGACCTGCATCTTCTTTCACAGTGAGCGCATTGGTTTCCAGGTGGAAGGCGCTCTCGGTCGGGGTTGGCTTGACGTGCCTTTCTCCTGGCACGTTTCTCTTTTTCACCCTCCATTCGTGCCTCTTCAAATTCTGCAGCACTGCTGGTCACAGCTGACCTCCAGCTGGAGCGCTCAAGGGCCAGGGCTTCTCAGTTCTCAGTGTCTATGCCAGAGTTTTAAAGGTTGGCTTTGAGCCCATCTTTAAATCTATTTTCCTGTCCACCAACATTCCGGTTTCCGTTCCTGAGTTCGGAGTAGAGCAACTGCTTTGGGAGACGGTGGTCGGGCATCCGAACAACTTGGCCGGTCCAGCGGAGTTGATGGCGGAGCACCATCGCTTCAATGCTGGTGGTCTTTGCTTCTTCCAGCACGCTGACGTTTGTCCGCTTGTCTTCCCAAGAGATTTGCAGAATTTTCTGGAGGCAGTGCTGATGGAATCGTTCCAGGAGTTGCATGTGACGTCTGTAGACAGTCCATCTTTCGCAGGCATATAGCAGGGTTGGGAGGACAATAGCTTTATAGACAAGCACCTTGGTATCCTTACGGATGTCCCGGTCCTCAAACACTCTCTGCTTCATTCGGAAAAATGCTGCACTCGCAGAGTTCAGGCAGTGTTGTATTTCGGTGTCGATGTTGACTTTGGTGGAGATGTGGCTGCTAAGGTAGCGGAAATGGTCAACGTTTTCTAATGTTACCCCCATTAAGCTGTATCTCTGGCATTGGAGAGGGGTTGGCTGGTGACTGCTGGAACAGCACTTTGGTTTTCTCAATGTTCAGTGACAGGCCGAGCTTCTCGTATGATTCTGCGAAGGTGTTTAGAGTGGCTTGTAGATCTTCTGAATGCGCACAGACAACCTTGTCATCAGCATACTGGAGTTCTATAACAGATGTTGTTGTAACCTTAGTTTTGGCTTTCAGTCTGCTGAGGTTAAACAGCTTGTCATCTGTCCGACAGATGATTTCCACTCCAGTGGGAAGCTTCCCATCAACAAGGTGAAGTATCATAGCGATGAAGATGGAGAATAAAATTGGGGCAATAACACATCCCTGTTTGACGCCTGATTCCACCTTAAATGGGTCACTTTGGGAGCCACTGCTGTCCAAGACTGTTGCCATCATGTCATCCTGCAATAAGACTTGAACTTGTTCCCACAGAAATCAAAATAAAATAAATCATGAGTCCCATCACATCAGGGAACTACATTATTTAAAATCACGAAATAGCCGAGCTTGAATGCACACTAGACATTTCCGCCCGTTTTCAAAACCATAATTTTCTGTTTCAATGAAGAACATTGCACTGCCTGCTAAACTTGACAAAAATTTCCCTTGCTACAAAGGGCAATTTCCTATTGCTTAGCAACATCTACTGCTCATATGAAGTGCTTTATTGGACCTTCAAATTATTTAACAATCAGATGGACAATTGAACTATACATAGAGAAGAATCATTAAGTTACTGTGCATTGCAAATGCTTTCCCTGGAACAATAGTGAAGAAAACACAACACACAGAACCTCAAAGATTGAAAACATACTGTATTAAACAGCTTGCTTGTTTTATTTAGCTTTAATGTTGTTATGCTCAATTTGGAGAATCACTTGATTGAAACATTGCTTTTAAAATGCTGATTTATGTTTGCATAGTTCTGGTGGTATGGGAAGGTATGCTGTGAATCAATCGTGACTTTTTTTCTTCATTGTTATTGTGAGTTAGTTATTACTCTTGCAGTGACTTAAGCCTTTCTGTTGTTGATATAATGTAATACTTAAAATTCTTATTACTGCTACAGTAGCTCAGCAATGATCATACATGTTTGTGCTGTGACTTAGGAATTAAATTGCTTATTACTACCTCGCATAAAGCTCAAAACATGAGAGCTATCTCAGTATCTGTTAAATGAATATCGGCAGTCCATATAATTAGGAAAACAAAATAGGAGATTTCAAGTTACTTTGCAGAATGAATGTGACAAGATCCAATAAAGCGCACTCCCAAAATCATAGCACTGTGACTATCAATAAACAGTAAACACAACTTATCTGTTCCAAATGCCTCTATTTACCAAGATCCCAGTATTTGGCACCTGCTCCTTTTTGTCTTTAAGGAGTAATTATTTTCCTTTTAACAACAGTGCTCCTCCATTTCAATCATTTACTCACTCCGACACACAGCTACCACAGAAGATAACACGAGGTGTTACGGGTCTTGATTCAGTAATAGATTTTATTAATTTTTTTAACTTCCTGAAAATAGAAGAGATATAGGTATGTAAGAGTGTGTCTGTCCTTTCTTTTGTGAGACGTTCGGTGCTTTAGAACACCCACGCAACTAATTGAAAGGCAAAAAGACATCCAAAACAACCTCTTCTCTAAGTAATACCAAAACATTAACTAAGTAAAAAAATAAAAACAAAAAAATAAAAACAAAATGTAACCCGGTTCCACTATTTAAAAATTTTTTTTCAAGAGAAACAAACCAAATAGTAAACTGGAAATTTAAGTAATACTACAATGTTTATTTCAATTCAAAAAACAAAACGCAATTCAGTTCCATTATATTAAAAGGCTTTTAGGAGAAACACACTGAACAGTAAACTGGAAATTTAAAAAGTGCAACAAACATTCAAGGGAAAATAGTTGAACCGATAGATATATCAAAAACCAAAAAGAAAAAAAACCCAACCCATCGCAAATTCACCACTCTGTGTACAAGCAAAAAACAGTGAATGCGGTGGATTTGATCACTGAAATAAGTCAAAAAGTGTGAAGGATTATTTGTCACAGTAACATAACGATACCTTCTTTTGGAAATCAATGTTTGCCACCAGAAGTTTTTAAAAAAACAACTTTTGGACTAAAACTTCCAAAATCCCTAGAAACCACAATTTTTCCAAACCTCATTTTAGTAGCTGCCATGTGCAACTAGACTAATGCCACACCAAAATACAGTTCTGTTCTATGGGAGCTTTTGAACTGGAGGCCTGGCAGGTGACAGCAAATCCAGTTCCGATGTCCTCACATCCACAGGCAACACAGAGAAGAAACACACGGCCCAAAAAATGTCAAGAAAGAAAACAGAGCAACAATCATCATGTCCCCTCCCACAACTTTTGGATAATTTCACCTGCAGCCATAGAACAACAAACTGGAGCTGCCAAATTGCAAAAGACACAGTTGACTATATTCCTAACACTGAGGAGACAGTGAAACTCTGCAATGAAAAATGAGATGAGAGAAACCCGACATTTTCATTGTCTATCAAGACCTTGAGGAAGCAAGGATTAAAAAGCCAAAACTGCATTCCATCAAGTATTCTGTACATTTGATATTTTGTCTTCTGGTTTTTAATTTTTGGTCTGTCAGGTTTGATTTTGTATTATATTAATTTGGACTGATT
The DNA here is from genome assembly GCF_037176765.1 of Anolis sagrei. Lineage (NCBI taxonomy): Eukaryota > Metazoa > Chordata > Lepidosauria > Squamata > Anolidae > Anolis > Anolis sagrei. The sequence goes on from NC_090034.1 coordinate 87,087,345, forward strand.
TATTCGTTTTGAGTGATAGATTCCACTGTCTTTCTCTTCATTTTCATTTCTTTTTATTATCAGTTTTATCCACTGTTCTTTCTTGGCTTCAGAGATGGAGGACACAATGCCCTGCGCTGCCTGAAGGGTTTGCTCACTAAATGGGTCTTCGTTGTGGAGCCTGTAATAGTTTTCCAATAAGGCAGCTGTTTCAGGAGTAATGCCCTGAAGGTAAGTTGGTTCTTCAGCCTCTCGGTATAGAGGCCTGTGAGCGGATTTTCACTATTTCAATGAAGTGCTCATATTCCTCAGGCATTGGCACGACCGATATGATCATGTCATCTAGCATGTCTGAGAATTTAGTCCAATCTGCCTTTCTGAAGTTGAATCTTCATTTAAATCAAACTTCCTGGGGCCTTATAGTTGGAAACAGCTGGCATACTATTGGGCAGTGCTGTGTGTTTGGAATTGGTGGTCCCACTAATTTAGTGCACTGCTGTACAATGCTGTCGCTCACAAATAAGAGGTCTGGGTTATATTCTCGGTGCCATCTCCCGCTGTTGTAGGATGGTGGGAGCTTACTCTCGTGAATGAGTGATAGTTTGTGCAGTTCAGACCAGGAGAGGACACCCTCTCCATTTTTATTCTCTTGAGCATAGCCCTAGCTCATCGTCACTAGCTCCCTAGTATATCAGGGAGCCAATTGGCTCTGTTTTGTGAGAGGAGACATTCGGAGCAATTGTGTCAACTGCCCAGGCCACCTCCAAATTCCAGATGTCTGCCAGAGCTTTGACAGAATCACCAACCAAACAGGCAGGAAAATCCCCAAGAGCCATCAGGAATCTGTCCGGATCTATAAGCCTCCTGGGGCGGACCTTCCCAATCAGTCCTCCACCCCTGCACAGGTTTAGAGCCCCAGTGAGTCTAAACCTGACCAGGTAGTCCATGACAAAGGAACTGTGAACAGCTCCTCCACAATACCGTCACCATCATCCCGTTCCAAACAGAAGACCAGATCTAGAGTGTGCACAGCGCTATGGGTGGGGGAAGAAACCATTTGGGACAGACCCATGATTGTCATGGCAGCCATGAAGTCCTGAGCCGCTCCTGACAGAGCAGTCTTGACATGGATGTTGAAGCCCCCCAGCACAACTAGCCACTGGGACTCCAACACCAGGCCCAAAACCACCCCAGCTAGCTCAGGAAGGGATACTATTGAGGAGTGGGGTGGACAGCACATGAACAGAATCCCTCTTCTGTCTCAGCCGCTCATCCTTAGATAGGTACTCTTGAATGTAGTCAGCTGTGGGAAGGGACACCTGACCAGCTGGATGAAATCTCGATAAACCACTGCAACTCCTCCTCCATGACCCCCGGGGGTCTTGCCTGTTGCTGCACACTGAAACCCGATGGACAAAGTTAAGGGAGATTTACCCCCCTCCCCGCCCCCCAAAAAAATCCAACCAGGTCTCAGTAATGCAAGCCAGGTCGGCACGCTTATCCAAGATCAGATCTTGGATGGCTATTGTTTTCCCATTCACTGACTGGGCATTAAGCAGTAGGATTTTTAGCCTGGGGGGCGGGGCTGCCATCTTGGTTACTAAGATTATTTGTGGGTGGAGGCTGCCCAGGGGTGATGAGAGTTCTCTCATGGTCCCCGGGGTGCCCCCCCCCTTCTTCCATACCCTCGAGTACCATGGTACACTGGGATGGAAAACGCCTGACACTGATAGCAATATACATTGCACATCCCATATTCAGAATTCTGAAATTTAAAATATCCATGATCCAAAAGTTTCCACATATATCACTGTGCTATTGATACTGTTACTTTCTGGGTTCAAGGTATACCAACATTTGTTTCCTATACAAAAAATATTTAAAATATTGCATAAAATTACTTTCAAAGGATATGTATGAGGTACATATGAAAGAGAAATGAAATTAGTATATAAACTTGAATCGAGTCTCCAAGATATCTCATTATATATGAACATACAAATACCATTATATCCAAATCTGAAAACTCTGTGTTCCCAAGCATTCCAGATAAAGGATACTCAACCTTTATTTTGAAATATCAATTTTCATGTTTTTAAAAGCCAAGGGAATAATGTTTGCAAATATAGTTGGAAGCCTCTTTTGATTTTTTAGTGTCCTAACATGGTAACTTTTTATTAATGCAGTCAAAATATTCAAACTGCAGAAGTAGCTGGTCACATTAAAACACATCAGACTAGAACTGTCTGGTGGGAATGTGACAATGGAAAAGCATGTATGTCCTTCTCTCCCTTATACAACCAACTTATATAAGATGCCAAATTAATTACCAATGTAACAAGGATAAATAATCCGTTCAACCACTCACAACCTGATCTTCACTGGTTGATAGTACACTGGTTCCAATGCAACTACGAAATAAATTTTAAAATTTCAATCAATAATTTTGTTCTTATAAAAAATACATTTATATGTTTGACCAGGGGCTGAAGAACTGAAAAACTATTCAGATTCAAACTGTGAAGCTGACAGATGCCTCTGGGTATACGTTTTCAAGTCATCTATCATTTCATGGTGTATTTGAGATGTATTTCTTTCCTCTGAAATATAACCTATAGCACATGGCATTTGCTGGTAGTCTCCCATCCACAACCCTGCCTAGCTTCTAAGATCTGATGGGATCGGGTGCCTTAGAGCAGTTTCTCAACCTGGGGGTTGGAATCCCTGGGGGGGTTCACAAAGGGGCTTCAGAGGGGTTGCCTAACACCATCAGAAAACATATATTTCTGATGGTCTTAGGAACCCTGCTGGCAGAGGAGGCATGCAGATTTCTCCGCCTGTCCTTCTCGTACTTTTTGGAAACAGACAGCGAATCCTCTCACCAAAAGCCCTCCTCTACTGTGACTGGCTGGCCTCTCAGCCAAGGGGAGGGCTGTTTCTAAAACTCCAAGCAGGGATGGGGGAGCAGGCATGGTGCACATGTGCGGGCAAGGGAGAGCGTCCGAGGCTGACGCCTGCCATTCCTTCCCTATTGCTGACCGAAGCATATGTTCTGTATCAGAAACAAGAGCTGATGTGGTCTATCCAATGCAATTTTCTGAATCAGCACCCCAAACCAAATCTAAAGTTGACCAAAAACTGATTCTTAACCCTTTTTGCTAGGAGCCCCCGTGGCGCAGTGGGTTACACCCTTGTGCCGGCAGGACTGAAGACTGACAGGTCGCAGGTTCAAATCTGGGGAGGCAGATGAGCTCCCTCTATCAGCTCCAGCTCCTAATGCGGGGACATGAGAGAAGCCTCCCACAAAGATGATAAAACATCAAATCATCCGGGCGTCCCCTGGGCAACGTCCTTGCAGACGGCCAATTCTCTCACACCAGAGGCAACTTGCAATTTCTTAGGTCGCTCCTGACACGACAAAAAAAACAACAACAACCCCTTTTTGGTATTAATGTTGGAGAGTGGTCCCTGGTCAAGTAGTCCCAGGCCAAGCGGTCCCAGGTCAAAGTGGTCCCTGGTCAAAAAAAAGGTTGGGAACCACTGCTCTAATTGGAGGTCAGCTGTTGCCAACAGTGCTGTGGACTTTGAAGATACACAAATAGCAGGCAAAGGGAAGAAACGTGTCAAGAGGAAGGCGCGTCAAGCAAACCTTTGTCGGGACCGCCTTCCATCTGGAAATGTTTGTCCTCACTTTGAAAGATCATGTGGATCTAGAATAAGTTAAGTAAGACAAGGCCACGGCTGATGTTCTTATTAATTTTGGGTCTATGTATAAATATGTGAGAGGAAGCCACAGGGAGGAGGGAGCAAGCTTGTTTTCTGCTTCCTTGGAGACTAGGACGTGGAGCAATGGCTTCAAACTACAAGAGAGGAGATTCCATCTGAACATTAGGAAGAACTTCCTGACTGTGAGAGCCGTTCAGCAGTGGAACTCTCTGCCCCGGAGTGTGGTGGCGGCTCCTTCTTTGGAAGCTTTTAAGCAGAGGCTGGATGGCCATTTGTCAGGGGTGATTTGAATGCAATATTCCTGCTTCTTGGCAGGGGGTTGGACTGGATGGCCCATGAGGCCTCTTCCAACTCTTTGATTCTATGATTCTATGATTCTAGTAATGGGAGCTTTCAACTACTCTGATATTTGTTGGAAAACAAATTTTACCAAGAGTATAAAGTCCAACAAATTCCTCACTTGCCTTGCAGACAATGTAATTGACCGGAAGTTAGAAGATGCAACAAAGGGATAAGCTATTATGGATCTGATCCTAACCAACACTGAGGACCTGGTCAATGGAGTGGAAGTGGTGAGATCCTTAGGTGGGAGTGACCATGCGCTCCTGAAGTTTGTGATACAAAGAAAGAAGAAAAACTGAGAGAAGTTAAGCATGCATTCTAGACTTTAGGAGAGCTGACTTCAGGAAATTTAAGGAAACATTGAGTGTGATTCCATGGACAGGAATACTAAAAGAAAATTGTTAATGGTGGATGGGAATTTCTTAAAAGTGAGATACTGAAGGCAAACAGTGCCAGCCAGAAAAAAATAAGATAAGTGCAAAGAAACTAGAATGGATGTCTAAAGAACTTTTAATTGAGCTAACATTTAAAAGAGACATGCACAAGAAATGAAAAAGGAAATCAACAAAGAGGAATTAAAACAAATAACCAACATATGTAGGAAAAAGATTACAAAGCTAAAGCACAAAATGAGCTTGCTAGAGAAATTAAAAACAATAAAAGGGGTTATTTGGTTATGTCAACAGAAAAAGGAAGAACAAAGAAACGGTAGGACCTCTGCAAGGAGAAGATGGTGAAATGCTGACAAGAGTATAGTGAAAAGGTGGAACTACTCAACACCACCTTTGCCTCAGTCTTCTCACAAAAAGAAATCATTTTCAACCTGAACAATATGGAGTGGATAAAGTAATAGAGGAAATGCAACCCAAAATGGGTAAAAAAGTAGTCCAGGAATCAGAGGTGGCCCTAGGTAATTTTCAACGGTAAGCAAACAGTATTTTGGCGCCCCTCCCCCCAACCAATCATTGATATATATTTTCTGATTGTCGTGGGAGTTCTGTGTGCCATATTTGGTTCAATACCATCATTGGTGGAGTTCAGAATGCTCTTTGATTGTAGGTGAACTATACATCCCAGTAATAGTTCACCTTGCCACATTTGCTCCCTTGCCTGGCCCGCTTTGGGTCCGGAGGCGTGCCTGAAGACCGTGTGCACCAAAAGTCACCTCTTCTCCTGACTTTCTCCTCAGCCATTGGGACCGAGAGAGAGAGAGAGAGAGAGAGAGAGAGAGAGAGAGGTGGAGATGCCCAACTTTCCTGAAGGTAGGAGCAAAAACAAAGGAGGGAGCGGAGGTGGGAGATACCTCCAGCCGGAGGGGCTCTCTCTCTTTCTCTCTCTCTCTCTCGCTTGGTCCCAATGGCTGAAGAGAAAGTCAGGAGAAGAGGCGACTTTCGGTGTGCACACTGAGGTCTTCAGACAAGCCTCCGGACCCGAAGCAGGCCAGGGGCGGTGGCTCTGCCCCTTGGCCCACCCGCGGATTGGGGAGAGGAGAGGAGGCAGGTGGAGCACCGGGGGATCAGGAAAGGGAGCCGGTCATGGGGAAGGGATCGAACGCGGAGAACGATTGAGCACTGGTTCTGCTCGCGCACCCGGTGGCCTGGTGGAGCAGGAACGAGAGGGGCTAGGTGAGGCTCAAGGGCCCAGCCCGTTTGGTAAGAGGATTGCCCGGCAGCGAGGCAAGAAAGCCAAGGCTCCCCCCAGACTGCTAGGGCTGTTGTGAGCTGAGGGGGCGCTCCTCAAGTGGCGGTCGAGGGACATTTACAGAGGCGCCTCTGCACCCCTGGCAAAAAAAGTGTTCTGCGACCGCTTACTTCACGTAATGGACGAGCTGCCCCTGCATGTATAAATATGTGAGAGGAAGCCACAGGGAGGAGGGAGCAAGCTTGTTTTCTGCTTCCTCGGAGACTAGGACGCGGAATAATGGCTTCAAACTACAAGAAAGGAGATTCCATCTGAACATGAGGAAGAACTGCCTGACTGTGAGAGCCGTTCAGCAGTGGAACTCTCTGCCCCAGAGTGTGGTGGAGGCTCTTTCTTTGGAAGCTTTATATATATATATATATTTTTTTTTATTGTGATTTTTAAGTATATAAAAAGTGGTGGAACAATTGGGTTGGGATAGGAAAGTGCAGAAGAAAGAAAAGATAGGGAGGCCCGTAGAGTAGGGCTTCCCTACAAACAAACAAACAAACAAAAATGGGGAAAGGAAGGGGGGAATATACCTCACTCTCTCACCCTCACACACACTCATTCGCTCGACACATTCACCCGAAGGGGATTCTGTCTGTTTTGTAAGGCACTTCCAAGTTGTCCAGGAGTGGTTCATATTCTTCACCTTCTTGAGACTATTGTCTTTTCTTCTTGTGGAGAGAATGAAGTCCGATTATTATTTAAGTTTTGCCTTATTTTATTAAGCCAACAATTTTCTTTTCTTTGCCGGGAAGTTTGTCTAATAGTATTATCGTTGATATTGTTATTATTATTCTTATTAGTATTTTACGTTTTTATTTATTTTTTATTTTATTATTAATATTATTATTTATTTTTAATTGTTATTGTTATTACTAGTTATTCCTTTTTAACCTCCTCTAAGTATTGGAGGAAGTTACTCCAGTTTGTTGTTTTAGTCATGTTACTCTTTTGTGATCTTCTTTGAGTGTAGCTATATACATTAAAGAAAGTTTAATATCCAGTCTAGCCTTTAAAGATGACGATGGGAGAATACTAGGAGTTTTGGTTAATACGAATGGTCTTAAAATTTTAATCTGCAATATATATGCGCCCAATGGGGGCAAAGGAAAATTTATCCAGAAATTAAAAGGGTATATCTTTGGAAGCTTTTAAACAGAGGCTGGATGGCCATCTGTCAGGGGTGCCTTGAATGCAATATTCCTGCTTCTTGGCATAATGGGGTTGGACTGGATGGCCCATGAGGTCTCTTCCAACTCTATGATTCTATGATTCTATGATTCTTTGGTATTGCCCCAGCTTTTGCGGAAAGCTTTTGGCTCACCAATGATGGAATTGGACAAAACTTGGCACACAGAACTCGCATGACCAAGAGAAAATACTGGAAGTGTTTGGTAGGCATTGACCTTGAGTTTTGGAGTTGTAGTTCATCTGCATCCAGAGAGCACTATGGACTCAAACAATGATAGATCTGGATCAAACTTGGCACGGATACTCAATATGCCCAAATGTGAACACTGGTGGAATTTGGGGAAAGCTTGACATTTGGGAGTTGCTGCTGGGATTTATAGTTCACCTACAATCAAAGAGTCCTCTGAATCACACCACCGATAGAAATGGGCCAAACATCCCACATAGAACCCCCATAACCAACAGAAAATACTGGAGGGATTTTGAATGAACTGACAGTGATTTAGGGGAGATGTAGTTCACCTACATCTAGAGAACACTGTGAACCCAAACAACTATGCCAAAAGGATTCTTAAGACCATCAGAAATATGTGTCTTCTAATGGTCTTTGGCGACCCCTCTGAAACCCTGTCGTGACCCCTCCAGGGGTCCCGACTCCCAGGCTGAGAAACACTGGGTTACCGATTTCTAAACATGTGCCTTTCCAGAATAGGAAACTCCAGCATTATGTCCCAGAAGCACTTTATTAGAGTTGTAAGATTCTCTGCACATTGCACTTACCCTGAAGTCCGACATACCACCTGTCACACGCAGCACTTTTTAATCTGTACCCATTACTTGGCCCGGCCCTAGTTTCATTGTGCTATGGTGTATTGTTTTGTTGTTTTATTGTTTTGCTTTAATGTTCTTGATTTTGCTTTTGGTTGTATTTGCTATGCTACTGTTGTTGAGGCCTTGGCCTTTGTAAGCTGCATCGAGTCCTTTGGGAGATGCTCGCGGGGTACAAATAAACTTAATAATAATAATAATAATAATAATAATAATAATACTTTATCCCAGATTAATTCTTTCCCTATTATGTCTTCCATTACCGTCCTTATTTTACCACAATAGTTCTGAATTTTGATACAATCCCACCAGATGTGGGAGAATGAGCCGTCCCCCGTCCCCCCCCCCCCCCCCCACAGTTGTGCCAACATTTGTTTGAGACATTTCTCATAATGTGTGCTAATTGGGTGGGAGATGATTTGGGCTTCTTGGATCCTCAAATGTTTAATTTTAGTAATATTGTCAATCCAAGACCCAATTAGTTTCTCATTGAAGCTTTCCTCTTGTTTCCAATTTTCTACAAGGGTTGCTTTTGTTTTGTAAGTTAAGGTAATTGATTCCTCATAGAGTAGCCCAATAATCCCTTTGTCTATTTCTACTTTCCTTTTTTAATTATTCTGTCAAGTGGGGTTTCTGCTACTTCTCTTCTTTTCATGGCCTGAGCTTTTCTGGACAGGTCTAGCCACGCTATCCAGTTCCCATGACCACATTTGTCTTTTATCTTACCCCACTTTATTATTTCTCCATTGGGTTCCATGAGGTCCCCTATCCTTTTGATTCCAATGTCCTTAAGTGCCCTAATTATATCCCTGAATGTCTTGTCCTTATTTTCCAAGGTTTCCCATGGGAAAGGGTTGCTTTTGTTTATTTGTAATTTATTGTGCCATTTTCCCCAAATTAACAACGTTGATAAACAGGGGCCAACTTTTAAGTTCTTTAAGTCTTTTCTGCCTATTCTTTCTCATTTACGTTCCCCTTTGCCAACTGTTTGCCGGGTGGAGCAGGAACGAGAGGGGCTAGGCGAGGCTCAAGGGCCCGGCCCCTTTGGGAAGAGGATCGCCCGGCAGCGAGACAAGAAAGCAGAGGCTCCCCCCGGACTGCGCCCCTGGCAAAAAAAAAGTGTTCTGCGACCGCTTACTTCGCGTAATGGACGAGCCGCCCCTGCCAGGAATACCTGGCCACTCTAAACGAATTCAAGTCTCCAGGGCCAGATGAAATACATCCAAGAAACTAGTAGAAGTGATATCATAACCACTTGCAATAATCTTTGACAATTCTTGGAGAAGTCCCAATAGACTGGAAGAGGGCAAATGTTATCCCTGTCTTCATGAAGGGGAAAAACAGAGGACCAAAGCAATTATCGTCCAGTCAGTCCGACATCAATATAAGGGAAGATTCTGGAACAAATCATTAAAGAGGCAGTCTTCAGTCACTTAGAAAGGAATGCTGTGATCACTAGATGCTGATGTGGATTTCTCAAAAACGTGTTATTAATCTTATCTCTTTTTTCAATAGAGTTACAAGATTGGTAGATGCAGGGAATGCTGTGGATATCTTGATTTCAGTAAGGTGACCTTCTTGCAAACTAACTTCTTGCAAACAAACTGATCAAATGTGGGCTAGACAATGTTACTATGAGGTGGATCTATAATTGGTTAAGCGACTGAACCCAAAGAATGCTCACCAATAGTTCATCTTCATCCTAGAAAGAAGTGACTAGTGCAGTGCCGCATGGTTCGGTCCTGGGCCCAGTACTGTTCAACATCTTTATTAATGACTCAGATGAAGGTTTAGAGGGCATGCTTATCAAGTTTGCAGATGAAGCCTGTTGCACCCTAGCACTGGAACACCCTTTCACCCAGCACCACACCAGGGTTCAGTGATCCAATGTTTATTAAAGAAAGAATATAAAAAAGAAAAAGGGGAGAAATCCACCAAAGTCAGCACAGATATAAAATGCAATTCTCAAAAGAAGCTAGAGTTCAGTAGCAGTAATAAAAAAAGCCAGGATATAATACAAAGCCAAGAAAATTCTAAAACACAGAATTAATCCAAAGGAATATCCATGAACATGAAGGCAGGAACTTCTCCAAGGTAAATTCTCCAAAGAAACATAAGCATAAAACAGGAACAATGAAACAGGAATCTTGACAATACAGGAACCATGAACAGGAATCATGAACAGGACACTGAGTCCCTACAGCGACATTATCTCCTCAGAGGGGCCTGAAACCAAGCCATTTAATTTAAGCCCTCTAAGACGCCCATGACATCATGCCTGACACATTTGGACCTCAGCGTCTTATCTCGGATCCTCTGAGAATATCTAGTTGGCCCGTTTATCACTCCCTGCGTACTCAGGTCTAATCTAGTCTCCCTGGAAACATCTTCCCAAGGCCTTTTCCTAAGGAACTGGAATTTTAACTTTTCCCTGTTGTCTGGGAACAAGAAAAAAGAATCCAAAACATCAGCCTTGTCTGTCTGCAATTCTCTCCATTCACTCACAGACTGCTCACTTTGAAGCCCATCATCCCTCTCATCCTCTGAACATTCAGAAAAATCCTCTGATGCTTGCCAAACTACAACACCAAATTAGGAGGGATAGCTAATACTCCATAGGACAGGCTCAGAATTCAAAACGGCTTTAACAGATTAAAGGGCTGGGCCAAAACTAACAAAAAGAATTTCACAAGGACAAATGTAAGATACTACACTTAGGCAGAAAAAATGAAATGCAAAGATACAGAATGGGTGACGCCTGGCTTGATATGTGAAAAAGATATTGGAGTCTTTGTGGACAACAAGTTAAACATGAGTATACAATGTGATGCTGAAAGGGTCTTTGAGTGAAATTTGCAAATGCTAAGCAAGGGGCTTTGAATGAAATTAACTGCAAAAGAGAAATATACCCTTTCTCTGTAGAAAAGGAGCAACACGGAAGACAATGTTTTAAAAACAAGAGGCATCATGTAGAGGTCATACAAAGTTCAAGCTTACATAGGGTGGTTAAGCGCAGAGTCTGCAGGTGCAAGAAGGCTCTTTCCCTCAAAAGGTCAAGGGAGGGAGGCTGGAAAGAGAGTACTTTCCATGACCTATTACTTGAGTTATAAAAGTTGGCAGAAACAGAGGAGGGCGCAGCAGTCTTTGAAAGCACAAACAGAAGTGCTTCTGTCTGTCTCATGTTGATCAGCTTGATTAAATGGTGTCTTACATGAACCGATTGGACTCTGTGGATTTCTTCGAAAAGGGACCCCGCATCCTAAACCCGTGATCCCTTACAATGCTGCAGCTAAAAAAGCTAATGGGATTTTGGGCTGCATCAGGAGTATAGTGTCTAGACTGAGGGAAGTCATGGTACTGCTCTATTCTTTCATCAGACCTCACCTGGAATAACACTGTGTCTAATTCTGGCCACCACAATTTTAAAAAAATATTGAGAGGCTGGATTGAGCAGAGGACAGCAACTAAAATGAACAAAGGTCTGGAGACCATGCCCTATGAGGAGCATCTTAAAGAGCTTGGTATATTTAGCCTGCAGAAGAGAAGGCTGAGAGGAGACATGATAACCATGTATAAATATGTAAAAGGGTGTCATAAGGAAGAGAGAGCAGGTTTGTTTTCTTTTGCCTTGGGCACTAAGACTTGAAGAAATGGGTTCAAATTGCAGGAAAGGAGATTCCACCTGAACATTAGGAAGAACTTCCGGACTGTAAAAGCTGTTCAGCAGTGGAACTCTCTGCCTCAGAATGTGGTGGAAGGTCCTTTCTTGGAAGCTTTTAGGCAGAGGCTGGATGGCCATCTGTGAACAATCAGATCAGGAGGTCTGTGCTTTAGCAACCAAAATGCAACCATAGGAACTAGCTCAAATCGCAGAGATCAAAATCTATGGACTAGTGTCCCTCTAATAAAAAAGTGGGATTTTATGGAAATCTTATTTTCATTTCAGTCTTTTAAAAAAATTACTTCTATTTAGTATAATCTGAAATCAGAGTACAATATAAACAAACATTAGCAGTATACTTGTGATATCTTAATAGTAAACCCACAACTTTCTATCAAGAAAAGCTTATTCCTCCATGAAAAACGATGAACTAGGGGCAAAAGACATTTTGTGATGAAACTTGATAAAATATAGTATAGTCAGGAATCTGAAGAAGAATGTTATACACCTCGGAAATCCAGAGGCTGGGAGGGCTGTGTTAGAAGCAGAAATACATACTAAGTTCTGCTGAACTCCCAGATAAGTATATCTAGGAATTTAGTTTTAGTCTATTGATAACACATCCCAATAAAAAAATCTTGGTGTCTTGTTATTAGGCCTGTTCCTGAGGTTATTTGATTCAGAAAGTTGCATTGGATAGACCATATCAGCTATAGTTTCTTAGATATGGTTATCACGATTTTCTATAGACAAGCAGATGAAGACATATGGTATGCGTTCTTTATCTTCAAAACTAGAGCTGATGGGGAAAACGGGGCTCAGCAGGTCAAATATATCCAGAAACAAGATTCAAGGCACCAAAATGTGTGTTGGCCAATGTAATGCCCTCCCAGATTCAGGAACTCCATCCCTAGAGACACCTGGAGGCCCCATCTCAAATTGCCTTTTACAGGTAAGTGAAAACATACCTCTGCTATGAGGCATTTAAGGAATGATGGGGGGGGGGGGCTGGCTGCTGGGGATTCTGTGAGTGGGATTTGGGGGGCTGTTTAATTTTTAACTCTCAATTTTAATTATATTTTTATTGTATTTTAATTATTAAAATCATCACACAAAGATGTTTTTTTCTTATTTTTTATATTCATATGTCTATGCATTTGGCATGTTTTTAATTCAAATTAATATTGTGACTTAGCTATCTTGAGACCCTATGGGAGTAAGGCAGGATAAAACTAATGTCAATAAATAAATCTGGAATGGGAATGATGTAACTGTCCACATTTTGTCGGACTGCAAATTCCAACATTCCTAGCCAGGACAGCCAATGAGGAGGGATAGTAGGAGCTGCAGTTCAGTAATAGGGGTGAGCTTTATAATTCCCACCTCCCTTTACAGCAGCGGTTCCCAAACTTCTCCGGTCACGGAAGCCCGTGGAAACCTGATTCTGTTCTTGATTTTCCTGTAGAACTCTAACTCTGTCCCTAAGCATTGTGAACCAACAAAGTTCTTCATTCTTCTATCTACTCCTATTATTACATGGGTATTTTGTATAAAGTAATAGGTTTGGAAATAGAGATTAAAATTACATTTTTAAGACAGAGGTACACTGAATTTCAACAAGATCTTCATACTCTGGCACAGACATTCTAAAAGATTTTAAAGGCTTTTTGTGGAACACTAGGCTTAAGGGTTTTCCACTCAGGACTTTGAAATGTATATGTAACCCCAGATATATAGGAATGTAAAACAGGTACAAAAACCAAACATTTGCTGTGTTGTTGAAGGTTTTCATGGCTGGAATCACTGGATTGCTGTGAGTTTTCCGGGCCATGTTCCAAAAGCATATGTTTATTGGTTACTTAGGCGATCCCTCATTGGACGAGTAGGATAGTCTTCCATGATCAGTATTCTTGTGGATCCATAGGTGGCTGAAAAGGTATGGAACCAAAGAAAACCCTTTGGCTGAGGCTACTAGAAGCAGTTACAAGACCAACCTTAAGGGTAGAAACAAGAACATATAAAGAATACCTTATTAGAGAAAATGAAAAGTGGAAATTATAAGGGCGGGAAGAATTGGAGATTAATGATTGGTTTCGATATCACCAACTGCATGAAAGATATAAAAAAGACATGAGGATTGGATTTGCAACCAAAGAATCAGAATTGGAAAAAATATGGGAAAAGGGGGATAAAGGGTTAATCTCTAGATTATACAAATACATATTAAGCTATAACATGGAGGATAACAGTCAAGACAGTAATGTTATCCTGGGCCAAGGACCTAGGTAGACCAATAGAATTGGACAACTGGGAATACCTATGGAATAAAGAATTCAAATTTACATTATCGGGTTCAATTAAGGAGAACCAATATAAAATGTTTTATAGGTGTTATATCACTCCAGCAACATTGGCTAAAATAGACAAATCACAACAAGGTATTTCCTGGAGGTGCAGGAAACAGAAAGGGACATTCCTCCATATGTGGTGGACCTGTGGGACCATACAGGCATTTTGGGATAAGGTAATTAAGGAGACAAATAAAATGTTACATAACAAGATTTTAAAAAGTCCAGGATTGTGTCTGCTAGGTTTACATAGAGAAAACAATAATCAAAAGGACCAAGAAATATATCAATATAGCTTTGCAGCAGCAAGATTGACCATAGCCAAAGACTGGAAAGGGGAAAAAGGTCTAACCAAAAAGGATTGGAGCGAAAGATGCGAGAATATATGCTAATGGTCAGACTAACTTATAACAAGAGGAATCAAAGCAATGAGGACTTTTTAGTCTACTGGTCTGTGTGTAATATGCTTTGTGCTCAATGTCTGTATGTTATGGGGGGGAAATTGATTTAAAAGCTTTGACTGAAAGTAGTGGAAAACAGGCAGAAATAGCAAGTCTATATGTATTAAGTTAACTGATAATAATTTGTACTTAATGTCAAAATTAAATGGTTGATGACTAAGGTAGATAGGCATGTACGCATCAAAAATATTGTAATCTGATTATATTTGCCATGATTTGCTTTTCTGTTATGTACCATATAAAAAATAAACAGTTTTATTTATTTATTTATTTATTTTTAAAAAAAGATGATTTCCACTCCGGTGGGAAGCTTCCCATCAACAAGATGAAGTATCATAGCAATGAAGATGGAGAATAAAGTTGGGGAAATAACACATCCCTGTTTGATGCCTGATTCCACCTTAAATGGGTCACTTTGGGAGCCATTGCTGTCCAAGACTGTTGCCATCATGGAGGAGTCGCAGGATGTTCACAAATTGGTTAGGGCACCTGATTTTTTGGAGGATGGTCCAGAGAGCACTGCGATTCACTGTGTCAAATGCCTTTGCAAGGTCAATGAATGCCTTGTACAGAGGTTGATTTTGTTCCCTGCATTTTTCTTGGAGCTGTCGTGCAGTGAAGATGATGTCCACTGTTCCTCTGGAGGGGCGGAAGCCGTTCTGGGATTCTGGGAGGGTGTCTTCTGAAAGGGGTAGAAGACGGTTTACAAGGATTCTTGCGAGGATTTTCCCAGCTGAGGTTAGAAGGGAGATACCTTGATAGTTTCCGCAGTCTGTTCTTTCCTCTTTTTTGAAGAGGGTGATGATGGTGGCATCCTTGAAATCTGCTCGGATTTTCTCGGTCACCCACATTTTTTCTATGAGCTGGTGGAGTTGTTGTGTCAGCTCAGGTCCTCCCTCTTTAAAGATTTCAGCAGGGATCCCATCAGGTCCGCTGGCTGTTATTTTTTTGTTGGCTGATGGCATTGCGGACTTCTTCCAAACTAGGCAGTGCTGCAAGCTCATCCCTGGTTTGTTGTTGCGGGATTTGTGAGAGAACCTCTTCAGCCACACTGGAGCTGCGGTTCAGGAGGCTTTCGTAGTGTTCTTTCCAACGTAGTGCAATTGAGTTTTGGTCCTTCAGGAGTTTGGTTCCATCTGATGAGCAGAGAGGCTGTATGCCATGGTTTCTTGGTCCATAGATGACCTTTGTGGCTTTGAAAAATCCCTGAGCATCATGGGTATCTGCCAGGTGTTGGATTTCTTCAGCCTTCTTTGTCCACCAGATGTTCTTGAGTTCTCTTGTCCTTCTTTGGACCTCAGCTTTTGCACTGGCATAGATCTTTTTCTTAGCAGCACAGTTGATGTCTCTCTGCCATGTTTGGAAGGCTTTCCTTTTCTTGTCAATTAGCTGTTGGATCTCGTTGTCATTTTCATCAAACCAATCTTGATGTTTCTTGGTTTGATATCCAATAGTTTCTTCGCAGGCTTGGATGATGAAGGTCTTCAGTTTGTTCCAATGTTCAACATTTTTGGGGTGTTCTGAGGGTAGATGGTCCTTGAGTGCTGTTTGGAGAAAGGCTCGTTTGAAGGGCTCCTGAAGGGTTTGGGTGTTCATTTTGAGAATGTCACAGCGGTCTCTGGCACGTGGGATTACATAGTCTAAGAGGTGCCAATGCTTTGACCGGGGGTGCTTCCATGATGTCTTGTGCTTGTTTTTTCTGGCGGAAGAGCGTGTTGGTGATGACAAGGTTGTGTTCCACACATTTGATGAGAAGCAGGATGCCATTCAAGTTGCTGTTTCCAACCCTGTCTTTTCCTATGGTCCCTGGCCACAGGTTGAAGTCTCGCCCGACTCTTGCATTAAAGTCCCCCAGGAAGATGATTTTGTCCTCCTTAGGTATCTCCGATAGGACGGTGTCCAGCTGACAGTAAAAAATTTCCTTGATGTCTTCATCAGCATCTAGTGTTGGTGCATAGGCACTTATGATGGTTGCCCGTTGGTTTTTGGCCACTTCAATTCGGAGGGTTGAGAGTCGTTCATTGATGCCAGTGGGTGCTTTGGTCAGATGTTTCACCAGATCATTTCTGATAGCAAAGCCAACTCTGTGCATTCTTTGGCTTTCTTCAGGCAGTCCCTTCCAGAAGAAGATGTAGCCTCCTTTTTCTTCCTTCAGCTGTCCCTCTCCTGCTCTCCAGGTCTCCTGAAGTGCTGCTATGTCGATGTTAAAGTGTCCCAGCTCCCTTGCAATGATGGCAGTTCTGTGTTCGGGGCATTCACTGTCAGTGTTGTCCATCAGTGTCTGTATGTTCCATGTACCGAAGTTCATTTTTCTTTTTTGGCCGCAGGGTGGTGACCTCACTGGGCGCGGCAATCCAGTCAGGGATAAGAAAGGCAGAATATGTTTAGGGCACCTTTTCTAGCCCCTTCCCCATGTGGGGTGAGCAGAGTGAGTCCTAAAAAGGGCTGCTCAGTCATGGATACAGCTGCTGAACTACTCAACTGCCTTGGACCTTGAGGTAGAATGACTGAGTCCGTATCCACTGCCCATGTGTCAGTCTGTGACTAGGAGCTTCCAGATTTCACAGTCCTGCCCCCATCGCCACTCACTGTTTGCCATGGGACTTTTGTTGGTTTGTTTTTATTTTCTTTGGAAGACGCCTGTGTGTGAGTTTTTTTAATGTGTGGAGGTCAGTGCACAACTGATCAACACACAGTCCTCACAGAGTGAGGTTCCACTGGTGGTGTAGTTTAACACAATGACCGTGGCTTCTTAATCTTTTGCAACCACCTTCACAGCCATTGTAACATGTACCATGTTATCCTCTGCCTGCTCCGCCGTTGAGGTCTTTGGGTCTTCAGACTGTGCTTGGTCTGGAACCTCCCCCGCGGCCACTCCTGGGAGTGCACGACTCCAGTCGTTGTGCCCGCAGGTTCATTGGAACACGCAAGCCCCCTCACCACGACAAGGTGACAGTCCATCGAGGGGGGTTTATTGGTTATAAATTGTTTGTATATATCTATTATTTCTAGTGATATTACATTATGTTTTATTTGGTGTGTATAATGAGGCATTGAATTTTTGCCTAGATGTATGTTGTACACCGCTCTGAGTGTGTTAAACCGCTGAGCTGAGGAACTTGTTAACTGAAAGGTTGCAGGTTTGGATCCGGGAAGCGATGTGAGCTCCCGGTGTTAGTCCCAGCTTGTCAACCTAGCAGTTCGAAAACACAAATGTGAGTAGATCAACAGATACCGCTTCGGAAGGAAGGTAACGGCTCTCCATGCAGTCATGCCAGCCACATGACCTTGGAGGTGCCTATGGCCAACGCCGGCTCTTCAGCTTAGAAATGGAGATGAGCACCAATCCCCAGAATCGGACACGACTGGACTTAATGTCAGGGGAAAACCTTTACCTTTTACTAATAAAAATATAAACCTCACTGGTCTAGTTTCCAACAGAACCCTCAATCCCTAAGGATGCCTGCCGTAGCTGTGGCCGAAACGTCAGGAGAGAATGCTTCTGGAACATGACCATACAGCTTGGAAAACTCACAGCAACCCAATCATTTACTGATTACAAATCAGGCTTGATAAACAAGCTGGTTTCCCTTTTTGTGCCATGCAGCTGAAGCTTTTCCTGCAGAGTCCAGTGTAAACTCTGCACATTGTTGCCAATAAATTTGTGTAAACGGGTTGCCCTCAGAAATCTTTTACTGTGGCTAGACTTTGTCGCGACCCCAACATTGAGCTCAGGCGATCGAACCCACAGAGAATCTCTGCTCTACAAATGCGGCCCTCCCAGGTAACTCTCCCTCTCCCTATACTTTAGACTAGGCATGGGTCAACTTGGGCCCTCCAGGTGTTTTGGACTTCAACTCCCACAATTCCTCACAGCTTCAGGCCCTTTCCTTTCCTCCCACAGGCACATAACTGTGGTGCAGCTAGTTAGTAGCCAGCTGCATTAAATCACTACTGACCGAGAGGTCATGAGTTCGAAGCCAGCCCGGGTCAGAGTGAGCTCCTGACCATTACTAGTCTAGCTTGCTATTGACCTATGCAGCCGGAAAGACAGTTGCATCTGTCAAGTAGGAATTTTAGGTACCACTTCATGTGGGAAGGCTAATTTAACTAATTCAAAATACCATAAAACCTTCAAGCAGTGTGTGAAAGAATTGAGGAAGTACTCCATCAAGGACTCAGTGTCACAAGTGGACGGTGAAGCGGTAGCTCCCCATGTGGCTGGAATCGAGCATACCCTCATAAAACCGGAAAGCTGGAATGTTAAATTGCCTCTGTGTCTGTCTATATATTTGTTGTATGTCATTCAATGTTTGCCATGTATATGTGTATTGTAATCTGCCCTGAGGGGTGAAAAGGGTGGAAAAGAAATACTATAAATAAATAAATAACTCGGGCACGGGCCAGCATGGGCCCTCCAGGTGTTTTGGACTTCAACTCCTCACAGCCTCAGGCCCTTTCCTTCCCCCCACACCCTCCAGGGGTTTTGGACTTCGACTCCCACCATTCTTCACAGCCTCAGGCCCTTTCCTTTCCCCCCTCAGCCGCATCACTCATGCATGGGCCAACTTGGGCCCTCCAGGTGTTTTGGACTTCGACTCCCACCATTCTTCACAGCCTCAGGCCCTTCCCCTTTTCCCCTCAGTCAGATAACTCAGGGATGGGACAACTTGGACCCTCTTAAGTGTTTTGGACTTCACAAAATTAGTACTCAGTCTGAATAAAGTATGCAAAACTAAGAATGTTTGTACCACCCTGGGTAAACCTGGAAGTACCCAACCCCCATCCCTGTTGCCCCCACCCCCTTCCATCCCCCCTCTCTCCACATGTGACCTGTTCCCTCTCCCCCACCCAACTTACCTCCCTCTCCACAAAAATCCTCTGCAACCCTGGCACTCCCTTCTCCTGTTTTTACTTAAATTGTATGTATAATAAAATCAATCAATCAATATTTTTTTAAAAAAAGAAAGATATATAAATACAGTAAATAAATAAATATTAAATAAACTAACACAAAAAAAGTGCTTTGGACTTCGACTCCCACCATTCCTCACAGCCTCAGGCCCTTCCCTTTTCCCCCTCAGCAACATCACTCAGGCATGGGCCAACTTGGGCTCTCCAGGTGTTTTGGATTTCAACTCCCACCATTCCTCACAGCCTCAGGCCCTTTCCTTTTCCCCCTCAGCCGCATCACTCAGGCTTGGGCCAGCTTTGGCCTTCCAGGTGTTTTGGACTTAACTCCCACCATTCCTCACAGCCTCAGGCCTTTTCCTTTTCTTCCTCAGCCGCATAACTCAAGCCTGGACCAGCTTGGGCCCTCCAGGTGTTTTGGACTTCGACTCCTACCATTCTTCACAGCCTCAGGCCCTTTCCTTTTCCCCCTCAGCCGCATCACTCAGGCATGGGCCAGCTTGGGCCTTCCAGGTGTTTTGGACTTCAACTCCCACCATTCCTCACAGCCTCAGGCCCTTTCCTTTTCCCCCTCAGCCACATCACTCAGGCATGGGCCAGCTTTGGCCTTCCAGGTGTTTTGGACTTCGACTCCCACCATTCCTCACAGCCTCAGGCCCTTTCCTTTCCCCCCTGAGCCGCATCGCTCAGGCTTCGGCCAGCTTTGGCCTTCCAGGTGTTTTGGACTTCAACTCCCACCATTCCTCACAGCCTCAGGCCTTTTCCTTTTCTTCCTCAGCCGCATAACTCAAGCCTGGACCAGCTTGGGCCCTCCAGGTGTTTTGGACTTCAACTCCCACCATTCCTCACAGCCTCAGGCCCTTTCCTTTTCCCCCTCAGCCACATCACTCAGGCATGGGCCAACTTGGGCCCTCCAGGTGTTTTGGACTTCAACTCGCACCATTCCTCACAGCCTCAGGCCCTTTCCTTTTCCCCCTCAGCCACATCACTCAGGCATGGGCCAGCTTTGGCCTTCCAGGTGTTTTGGACTTCGACTCCCACCATTCCTCACAGCCTCAGGCCTTTTCCTTTTCTTCCTCAGCCGCATAACTCAAGCCTGGACCAGCTTGGGCCCTCCAGGTGTTTTGGACTTCGACTCCCACCATTCCTCACAGCCTCAGGCCTTTTCCTTTTCCCCCTCAGCCACATCACTCAGGCATGGGCCAGCTTTGGCCTTCCAGGTGTTTTGGACTTCAACTCCCACCATTCCTCACAGCCTCAGGCCCTTTCCTTTTCCCCCTCAGCCACATCACTCAGGCATGGGCCAGCTTTGGCCTTCCAGGTGTTTTGGACTTCGACTCCCACCATTCCTCACAGCCTCAGGCCCTTTCCTTTTGGGGGAAAAGGAAGGGGCCTGAGGCTGTGAGGAATGGTGGGAGTCGAAGTCCAAAACACCTGGAGGGCCCAAGCCTGAGGCAAACTCTTTAGCTCTCCTCTCCCACTTCCACAAGTTGTGGCAAAACAAAGGCCAGCCGTTTCCCTCTCTCCGCCTGACTCCCCTCGCCTTGCAGGGAGAGAGATGAGGCCACGCCCCCACCGGCGAGGCCACGCCCCCTGCCGCGAGCCGATCGCGCGAGAGCAAAAGGAAGCGGGAAGAAGCCGCGCGCTCTCTCTTCTTCGCTCACCGTGACGAGACGTTGAAGGCGCCAGGCCGGACGTCGGGCCTCATCTCAGCGACGAAGGGTCAGGTTTCCCAGGAGAAAACAACAACAAAACAAAGCAGGAAAAGGAAAGGAGGGAGGGAGGGAGGAAGGGGACGGAAAGGGAAAAGAACGGACCCTCTTTCGGGAAACCTCCACTGGGCTTCACACCCGGTAGCGGAAGTTCGCGCCTGGAAATGACGTAGAGGACGAGCTCTGATTGGCTGGCTCCGCGGCCGGAGGGTTAGGGCGGAAGGGACGGATAGGGAGCCTTTAAACTTTCACCAGACCTAGATATGGCTTGGCTAATATCTGGAGATGCCAGGAGTTAAGACTCAGGGCATTCTGTGCAGTTATTGGCAGTTTTCTCAGCAAACCCTAGGCATTCCACACATATGGAAACCTCAGACTATACAGAGAAGGCATTGAAATCCACAAACGTGGAGAATTTCAACAGAAAGGAGGAAACCATGAAAATCTGGTTAAAATATTTTTTTAAAACTCTAAAATCGGGCCAGTAAATAAAGAGCAAGACTCAAAAAGCAGTGGAATTCCGGACAGGAAACAATCAGGGCCAGCTAACACCTCCCAACAGAGGATTTCCCCAGGCAGGAAGCAGCCAGGCTTTGAAGCTGCAAGACTATTCGGTGCTAATTAAGGTGGCCAATTGCAACATTCACACTTGTCTCAGACAAGAGTTCTTTCTCCCACCCTGGACATTCCACATTTAACAAATACTGGAGGAAATATGGGGCACTGAGTGCACATTTCCACACATGGGAATGTCCCGATTTTTCTAAATTTTTGGAAAATATATAGCTGGGAAGTTAAATTATTTATTTTTATATTTCTTATTTGAACTTATATCCCGCCACTCCCCTGGGGCTCGGAGCAGCTTACAAGAATGGCTAAAATCTAACAAAATTTAAAACAATTTAAAAACAACAATCTCAAATTACAAACCAAGCAGTGCTTGTTTACCCCAAAATACAGCAATTTTTAAAATATTTCGTGACCACAGTGAGGCACTAAATCATGTTTTTCTGCAAGATGATAATATCTCAGAACTTGTAAAACCTTTTTTTGCCTAGTTTCTAACAAACCTCACAACCTCTGAGGATGCCTGCCATAAATGTGGGCGAAACATCAGGAGAGAATGCTTCTGGAACATGGCTATACCGGCTGGAGAACTCACAGCAACCCAGACATGAGGTTCCAACAGACCTCACAACCTCTGAGGATACCTGCCATAGATGTGGGTGAAATGTCAGGAGAGAATGCTTCTGGAACATGACCATACAACCCGGAAAACTCATAGCAACCCAGCATAAGAGCTTCTTTAGAGTGGAATATGCTGCCTGTGAGTGTGATGGAAGCTCCCTCTGCGTGGGAGCAGAGGCCAGATTACCATCTGCGTGGAAGAGTGCTTTCTTTGTATGTATTGTCGAAGGCTTTCAGGGCTGGAATCACTAGGTTCTTGTGGGTTTTTTCAGGCTATAGGGCCATGTTCTAGAGGCATTTCTCCTGACGTTTCGCCTGCATCTATGGCAAGCATCCTCGGAGGTAGTCTTTCTTTGTATGCTTCTGCATAGCAAGCAGTTGGACAATAAATGACTTTGTGGTCTCTTCCAACTCTAATAATATTAATAGCCATATTTTTATTTCTGACCAATCTCTTATCATGGTTCAAGGCAAGTTACAACATAGTTAAAACACATAATCACTGTGAATATGCTGTAAAATACACATATTGTGTTGTTGAAGGGTTTCGTGGCCGGAATTACTGGGTTGCTTGAGTTTTCCGAGCTGGATAGCCATGTTCCAAAAGCATTCTCTCCTGACATTTCACCCACATCAATGGCAGGCATCCTCAGAGGTTGAGGGGTTTGTTGGAAACTAGGCAAGTGGGATTTATATATCTCTGGAATGTTAGGGTGTGAGAAAGTGTCTCAATCCAGGGAAGTCATGCAACCCCTCTATTCTGCCTTGGTCAGACCACACCTGGAATCACACTCTGTCCAATTCATCCCTATGTGGTCAGTGCTTCCTTTTTTTGCAATATTTTTTATTAAAGTTTTAAAATGAGTACATATCGATGGGATGTCAATCATCGACATACTATATTAAAAGATAGAAAAAGTCAAAAGATGAAAAGATAGAGGGCTAAGGAAGGTAAGGAAGGGAAAAGGGAGAGGAGGAAGGGAAAAAAAGGGTGAATGAGAAGTCCTAGGGAGGAGGGCTGGTGATGTGCTAGAGAAAAGTGAAAAGAGTGAAGGTAGTGTGCGGAGGAGAGTTAGTGCAATAATTTACTGATTAGCTTCTTATGGTTATGTTGATTGTTGATCTTTTCTTCTTGTCTTCTCTTCAGAGGGGTCGACCAAGGGCAAGATGGATGGATGGCATCCTTGAAGTGACTGGACTGACCTTGAAGGAGCTGGGGGTGGTAACGGCTGACAGGGAGCTCTGGCGTGGGCTGGTCCATGAGGTCACGAAGAGTCTGAGACGACTGAACGAATGAACAACAACAAACAAGAAAGGGCTGCTGTAAGTTTTTCGAGGTGTAGCTGTCCCAGTGCTTGTTTTCCCCAAAATACAGCTATTTAAAAATATATATTTTGTGACCGTGAGGCACTAAATCATGTTTTTCTGCAAGACGATAATACCTCAGAACTGGTGAAACTTTTTTTTTATTGAAGGTTAGTATAAAATAATTTGGGAAATGGCACTTATGGAAAAGCTGACACCAACCATAAAGTAAAGGTAAAGGTTTCCCCTTGACATTAAGTCTAGTCGAGTCCGACTCTGGGGGGTGGTGCTCATCTCCATTTCTAAGCTGAAGAGCTGGTGTTGTCCATAGACACCTCCAAGGTCATGTGGCCAGCATGACTGCATGGAGCAGCGTTACCTTCCCGCCGAAGCGGTGCCTATTGTTCTACCCACATTTGCATGTTTTCAAAGTACTAGGTTGGCAGAAGCTGGGCCTAGCAGCGGGAGCCAACTTTCTGGTCATCAAGGTCTGCAGCTTAGCAGTTAACCTACTGCGCTACCGCAGCCCCAACACCTACTGTACAAGATGATAAAAAAGACCCTTCCAAACCAAGCTTCTTTTTAACATCATTTCCTATTACTAATTTCAATCCATGACAGCAGGGAGTTTCCTCCTTCACGATCATATTTGGTCATATGGAGAGATTATTTACTGTAGATGAAATGAATGAATTGTGTTGTTGAAAGCTTTCATGGCCGGAATCACTGGGTTGCTGTGAGTTTTCCAGGCTGTGTGGCCATGATCCAGAAGTATTCTCTCCTGATATTTCACCCACATCTGTTGGAAACTAGACAAGTGAGGTTTATATATCTGTGGAATAATGTCCACCATGGGAGAAATAACTCTTGTCTGTTTGAGGCAAGTGTGAATGTTGCAGTTGCAAATCTCACTTGCCTGGTTTCCAACAGACCTCACAACCTCAGGATGCCTGCCATAATTGTGGGCGAAACATCAGAAGAGAATGCTTCTGGAACATGGCCAGACAGCCCGGAAAACTCACAGCAACCCAATGAATGAATACATTGTTATTTTCTTCACGCTGTGTGAACCAGATTTCATATAAACCTTGAAAATATTTCCGTTGTGGAAATAACATGGAATGAATGGTAATTTTTTTAAAATAGTTACATTATTCCACTATGTTATATTGTCAATAATAACTTTAAAAAATCTCATGTGTGGACATGGGTGTTTAAAAGTCATGTTTTGTTGTCTATGCTTTAGCTGCTTGCTGCAGAAAATAATCAAAAAGCTATAATTTGGAGTTTTTTCAAGTGAAAAATAACTCAAACTAGAACATTAAAAACTCTTGGAAGCAAATCCCATAAAACTTTCTGTTTTACACCATAGAGTTTCAATGACTATTCACATAGGACCTCACTCTTAACCCTACCCTTTAAAATGTTGAATTTCTACTATTAACTTACCAAGAAAAATACATTTAGAACTGCAGTCTTAATTCCCTAGTTGTAATAAATAAGAAAAAGGTGAAAAATAAAAATAAAAACATGACCACACAGCAACCCAAGAAAAAGGTGTGTTCAACTGGGTTGCTGTGAGTTTTCTGTGCTGTATGACCATGTTCCAGAAGCATTCTCTCCTGACATTTTGCCCACATCTATGGCAGACATCCTCAGAGGTTGAGGGGTCTGTTGGAAACTAAGTACCGTGAGTTTTATGTATCTGTGGAATGTTCAAGATGGGGAAAAGAACTCTTGTCTGCTAGAGGTACATGTGAATGTTGCTATTTGCCACCTTGATTAGCATTTAATGGACTGCAATTTCAAGGCCTGGGTGCTTGCTGCCTGGTGGAATCCTTTGTTGGGAGGTGTTAGCTGGCCCTGATTTATTCTTGTTTGGAATTCAGGTTTTTAAAAATTGGCTGTTTTCCTACTTAGTTTTGAAAGAGGAGGGGGTAAGATTATATTGCTGTCTTACAGCCCAATCATAAACCTATTCTCTCAGAGACTAGTCTTGATTGTGTCCATTAATCCTACTTCCTGTTTAATGAAATCAGAACCTAATTAAATCTGAGTCAGTTTCCCCGGTTACTTAATCCTGCTTTAGAGCAACATACACATGAAATGTAATACATCTAACTTCATTTGATTTGAATGGAATTGCAATGTATTCTTAATAAATGTCAAGGTTTGTTCTGTATTCATGTAGAACATTTATTTTCTTCCAAAAAGTCAAATCAAAACAATTTATATAAGAGCAAAAACCTCTTTTGACCTGTAATTTGGAAATATAATGGACAACTTCACAATCTTTTTTCCAGTGTTTGAAGTAGAGATTGGTTCTACTATACAGACCACTGGAACCTTAGAGGTAGCCTCATGCAACAATTTTCCAACGTAAACAACAAACAACAAAGGCAACGAAGATCCACATAGTAAAAGCAATGGTATTCCCCATAGTAATCTACAGATGTGAGAGCTGGACCATAGAGAAGGCTGAGCGAAGGAAGATATATGCTTTTGAACTGTGGTTGGAGGAAAGTTCTGAGAGTGCCTTGGACCGCAAGAAGATCCATCCAGTCCATACTTCAGGAAATAAACCCCGACTGCTCATTGGAGGGAAGGATAGTAGAGGCAAAGATGAAGTATTTTGGCCACATCATGAGAAGACAAGAAAGCTTAGAGAAGACAATTATGCAGGGGAAAATGGAAGGAAAAAGAGGGGCCGACCAAGGGCAAGATGGATGGATGGCATCCTTGAAGTGACTCGCTTGACCTTGAAGGAGCTGGGAGTGGTGACGGCCGACAGGGAGCTCTGGCGTGGGCCGGTCCATGAGGTCACGAAGAGTCGGAAGCGACTGAACGAATGAACAACAACAAACAAGAAAGGGCTGCTGTAAGTTTTTCGAGGTGTAGCTGTCCCTGATTGTTTCTTGTCTGGAGCTAATCACCTCTCAACAAAGGATTCCCCCAGGCAGTAAGAAGCCACACCTTGAAAACTGCCAGGCAATTAAATGCTAATCAAGGTGGCCAATTGAAACATTGACACCTACTTCCAACAGACAAGAGTTCTTTCTCCCACCCTGGACATTATTCCACAGATATATAAACCCTATTTTCCTAGTTTCCAGCAGACCTCACAGCCTCTGAGGATGCCTGCCATAGATGCAGGCGAAACGTCAGGAGAGAATGCTTCTGGAACATGGCCATACAACCCAAAACACTTATAGCAGCCCAGTGATTCTGGTTATGAACCATCATGAAGTTTAAGATCATCAGGAGAGGCCCTGCTCTCGATCCCACCACTATTGCAAACACGGTTGATGGGGACGAGAGACAGACCTTCTCAGCAGTGGTCCCCCGCCTATGGAACGCCCTCCCTAGAGATATCAGATTGGCCACCTCCCTCTTGTCTTTTAGAAGGAAAATCAAGACCTGGTTATGGGACCAAGCATTTGATCAGTGAGCAGCAAGTGGAAGAAGATCAGACAACTTATGACAATGAATTGACCCGGACGGGTTTTTGGATTTTGATTTTAATGGATGTGTCTTAATTATTGTTTTAATTTTTAATGTTTTGATTGTACTGTGGTTGTTTTTATGATGCTAACATCGTATGATGCTTTCGTTAGGCCGCCCTGAGTCCCCTTTCGGGGGGAGAACGATGAGGTATAAATATAGGAAATAAATAAACGCCTTCAACAATACATTAAACAACAAAGGATTATATGAAGGTGTCAAGCAGTGGCTGCCTATGACCAAAGTAGGAACCACAGTTTTCTTGAACACTCTTGCACTGGAAATGTCATGCCTTGCACCATCCAGCCTACTATATTAAGCCCTGTTGCCCAAGCAGTCAAACATCGGTTACGTTCTCTGTGCCCTCCCTTTCCTGCAGTTTTGTTTTTCTCCACTGCCTTCTTCTGGTTCTCTGGTCGTCATGCAGTCATTTTCCTGTGGGCAGTTTGAGCAAGAACAGTTTAAAATGATTTTCTGAACTCTTGTATCTTCTTTGAAAACACTCAAAGAGTAAAAATGTGGACTTAAAAGCACACGTTTATACAAAACTCAAAAGAATAGTTGGAGACACATAGAGAAAGAGACTGGTTAGCACCACAAAGGATTGAATTGTTTGTATGATCTCCAACTTGTTCCTGTTTTGTGTCTTCTACCCCTATTAATTTACCTATACATCAGTTTCTTGGTTACCAAGGATCTCATGAAGGCCACATTCCATGAGATATTATGATAAGGAAAGAATTTTGAGCTATAGATAAAATATTTGTATGCTTGTGAACTCCAAGACGTGAAGTAGGATTAGTTATATTTCTGCAGGGGATGGTGGGCCCATCTTATATCTCAATGCATGGGGGCAATGCATGCATGAAAATCCTAACGCATAATGTCTGCAATAGTTTCACGTAGTGCCTTCCTGAATGGTATTTAGGAGTTGCTGGCCCCTGTGTTTACTGTAAAATCTATCCATCTATACACATAAAAGTGAAAATATGTATGTGTGTGTGTGGCTGGGGTATCCACTTACACAGACAAGCTCTTGCCTCCACAAACAGCTATAGCTCCCACTACTTAAGAGACACCGATGGCTCTCACTCCAATGACAAGTTATAGTGAGCGCAATGAACATGTCCAAGAGCCCTGCCAATGTCCTCCACAAACACCATACTGCCCACCACCCAAGTGAAGGCTTTCATATGGGGACAACGTCATCCTAGATTTTATGTGTTTCCTCCACCACAGGCATCCCAGTGTTTCTTCCTCTCTCAATTTGTGTGGAATTTGCATGATCCCACCCATTGCCTCTCCCTTAACCCTTTTCTATTATTTTCTATAGCACTCAGCAAAAAGAGGAATTGATTAGCAACTGACCATACTAGAGACGTTAGGGAATTCATGATTTATAGAACTTTAGGGACTGGGATGTATAGTTCATCGGCAATCTAAACTCCACCAACGATGAACCTGGAACTAACTTGGCATACAGAGCCTCCATGACCAGCATAAAATACTGGGGGTCTTTGAGGAAAATTCACCTTGATTTGGGGGAGTTGTAGTTCACCTATATCCAGAGAGCACCGTGAACCAAACACCAATGAATTTGGGTCAAACTTGGCACATAGATCCAAGATGGTCAACTTTGAATACTGCAGGGGTTTGAGAAAAACTGCCTTTCCTTTCTGGGAGTTGTAGTTCACCCACAGCTAGAGAAACTGTGACCTCCACCAATGATGGACCTAGACCAAACTTGGCACACAGAACCACCATGACAAACTGAACCTACTGGAGGGGTTTGAGGAGACTGACTCACTATGGTGGGAGTTGTGGTTTATTCTGTAGCCAGAGAGCACACTGAACCTCACCAGTGATGCATCTAGAGCAAACTTGCCCAATATAACAAACTTGAAGTACTGGTGGAGTTTTTTGGAGTTAACCTGGCATGATGTGTGTTGTAGTTCACCCACAACCTTATGCATTTTGTACAATTAAAAAAATACTTCTTCAGATAATCTGGGCAATGCTGGGTACCCAAGTTAGTAAGTAAATAAATATAGCAACTGCAAGTAGTTGGTGTGATACAGCCAGGGGGTGCTATTTCAACAGCAACCCTTGACAAACTAGTCAAGGTATGACTGTTTCAATCGGTGAACGCCCCCCCCCCCCCCCATCCCAATTGTCCCTTTTCTTTCTGCACTGGCAAATCAGATTCCTCCTTCATTACACAGTCTTAGATTACTAGGGTGAGTCCCTGTTCTGTGATTAACCAAAAGCAGTTGGTCTTAATAACTTTAGATATTTAAAGTCTTTTCAGTGAAAAGGTGACAAAACGAGTAATAGATTATGGCTTACAAGCCAAAAGGACATCCCATAGAGGTGGGCAGTTATGGTGAGTCATGAGGTCAGTTATGTACCTCAGGATCCTCCAGGAGCCACTCTTAGTGTTGGAAAAGCACACTGCTTCCCTTAGAGGCTTCATGGAGAGGCAAGTCACTATTTTTTTTCTTTAGGACCATAAAAGAGGTGGTCTTGGAATTCTGGAGGAAGGCCACATATGGTTCCAAATCTGCATTTAGCCAATCCCCATCTTGGATGTATTCCTGCAAAGATTCCCACCCATGTTCCTTACACCAAAACATTTACATACATTCTCATTGCAGACAGCTTAGGTTAGCTATAGTAGTCCTAGAGCTGATATTTTTGTTCATAAAAAGAATGAGCAGGCAATAGGTATATAGATTTTATTATTATTTTCCACCATAGTGTGGGGCTATCATAACACAGCTAGTTTTTGTTGAATGAAAGCAGAGACTTCCTGTACTGGCTTTCTCACCTCAACCCCTGTGACTCAAGTTTGCCATCAGAAAAGGGAATGATAGATATAGATAAGCCCTTTGTGTGTAGCAGTTTGTGTCCATCCTTATCTCCTCACAAAACCAGCGATATCCAAATATTTGATACACAGTCTCCCTCTATCACAGGTATGGGCAGCCCCGAGGACTGGATGTGGCCCCTTGGGCTCTTTTCTCAGCCCCCCCCCCTCACCGTCCTATTCTTCCTTCTCTCGTTCCTTCCTCCTTCCCTTCCTTCCTTATCTTCCTCTTACTCCTTCCACCCTTCTATCCTTGCTTCCCTCTTTCCTTCCTCTTTCCAAATCTCTCTTTCTCCTCCCTCCCTCCCTTGCTTCCTTCATTCCCTTTTGTCTTTCCTTCCTTCTCCCCTCCCTCCCTCCCTCCATCCCTTCCTCCATTCCCTTCCTTCCTTCCATCCATCCTCCTCTTCCTCCCTTTCTTACTTCCCTCCTTCTCCTTTTCCTTCCTCCTTTCCTCTTGGAAGATGTTCAGCTGGGAGAAGAGAAGGTAGAGGGAGAACATGAGAGTCATGTTCCAAAATCTCAAACAGTGCCCCATTAAAGAGGGAGGGGGGAAACTGATTTTCTACCGCTCTAGAGATGAGGACACAAGGGAGCAATGGCTTCAAATGGCAGATGAAAAGATCAGGAAGAACTTCCTGAGATTAAGAGCTGTTGGAGAGTGGCATAGGCTGCCTCGGAGTGTGACGGAGTCTCTTCTGAAGACTTTTCCACAGAGGCTGTCTATAGGGAGTGCCTTGATTGTGCCTTCTTGCATGGCAGGGGGTTGGATGGAGTCTCTTCCAGCTCTAGGATTCTATATCAGGAGTAGGCAATACAGGGTCTGATGGATACACTTTTTTCTCTCCTATCCACCATCTCATCCTGACCAAGGCTAACCCTTTTGGGGTCCAAACATTTCCTGTCTTTCCTTAATTTTTTGTCTCCGAGAGAGAAGAGAAACGGAGGAAAAGGCAGGGAGGGGGTTTGGGGAGAACCTTGGTCCGGCCAACCCACTCCGGCCTGCCATGCGGGCCCCCAAGTGAAAAAGTTTGCCCGTGCCTGTTCTACCAGATAGCACTGTTTTCTATCTACTCCAGTGATTGGCAGGGACTCCACAGTGCCCTCTCCAGTCAAAGTAGAATTGTAAATTAGCTACAGGACAATGAACTTTTTAGAAAGATACCATAAAAGAGTTCTAGTCATTTCCTTTCACAACAATAGCAAGGTAAATTTGCATGGGTTATTCCATCTTCTTTTGGAAATAGGATGCTTAATCAGTCTTAATCATTCTATTCCTGAAGTTGTAGCAGAGGCATGCTAGAAATGTGAATTTATTTGCCAGGCATGTTTTGAAATGTGGAAAGCTTTTGCCTACCACCAGCCTGATCTTGGATTTTATGTAAGTACAATAGAAAACCATAGGCCTCTGCGACTTAAGATTTCATTGAGATATGAGGGCATTCTTGCAAAGGCATCATCCCATCTACTCCTGTCTCAGTCGTTTGCCTGGAACACTTGCGGCTGTCCTTTATGGTTTTCAAATTGTCAGAAAGGTGCTTCCTAAATTTTTTGGTGAGAAAGCAGTAGATGATAGGATCCAGAACACAGTTGGCACCCAGGAGGAAGAGGGTCACTTGGTGTATATCATTCAGCAACCTTTTGTTCCGGCAGTTGATCTCCCATTTGCCCAGAACCATCAGGGTCCATGGTAAGTCCACAATGTGATGAGGTACAAAGCAGAGAATGAAGACAGTCAAGACCGTGCACACCAGCCAGAGAGCGCGCTGCCTGACGCTGCTCTTCCGCTCTTGCAGTGGTTGGGAGAGTAATGCCCGGATAATACATGCATTGCACACCAGGACAATTAAAAAAGTGATAAAGAAACAAACACAAATGATTACATGAAAGATAAAAACAGGAGTAGTATCAGTTTGGGTGTCATAGCGTTCAAAACAGCGAGTAAAATTCCCCTCCTTGATAGGGCCACCATCATAGAGGAAGTACATAGATGGCCCTGCTATCAGGAGCCAGATAGCTACAGTCACATAGATGCCCCTTCTTCGTGTGCTGGACTGAGCCGTTGATATGGGCCTTGTGACTGCTTGGAAGCGATTGTAGGTTATGACTCCCAGAAAGGCAACAGAGCAGTACGTGTTCACAAAGAAAAAGTAACCAGCCACATTGCACAAAAAGGGGAACATGATCCAATCTCCTCTGTGGTGGTAATACACAATCCACATTGGCAACGTGGCCAGGAAGAGGAGATCCGCCGTTGTCAAATTCACCATGAATATTTTGATTTCATTCAGTTTCTTTGTAGCATAAACACGAGTGAAAAGCCACAGTACATATATGTTAGCAACAAAGCCCAGAATGAAGATGATGCTATAGTAAACAGTAAACAGGGTGTATCTGAACTCAGAATCCACGTGGCATGGCACAGTTTTAACAGCAGCAGCTGAGATATTTTCACCGTTGACATTTTTGACCATGGCTACAGTGGTCATCGTGGTTTTTTAGTGTGGACTTTGTTTCGTATTCTGAAAAGAAGAAAGAAATAGTTAATATGTGGTGGAATAATAACAGCAACAACAACAACAACAACAACAACAACAACAACAGCTTTATTTTTATGCCCCGCCAACTATCTCCCCAAGGAGACTCGTGGAGGCTTACAAGGGACAAGCCCAAAAATTACAAATAGAACACAGCAATTAAAAACATCAGACAAAATATAAAAACAATCACAATTGTAGACAATATCAGACAATGGCTGACAGAAAACATAGCTGAGGTTCAGGCTCCATGAGTGCAACACATCCTGAAGAGAGCGCAAGGAAAGTGCAACAATCAAATCGACAGGGCTGGGAATAGTGCCATCAAAAGTGTTGAGGTGGACCGTAAGCGGGCCAAACGTAAAGTGCTGAACTTAAAGTAAGGACAGGGAAAATTACTGGTGGACTGCTTAATCGAAAGCACACCGGAACATCCAAGTTTTTAGTTGTCTCTGGAAAGAGGACAAAGTAGGAGCCTGTCTGATCTCCCTAGGGAGGGAGTTCCAGAGCTGGGGAGCCACCACCGAGAAGGCCCTCTCCCTAGTCCCCACCAACCATGTTTGAGACGGCGGAGGGATTGAGAGCAGTGCCTCCCCGGACGATCTCAAGGTATGCACTGGTTCCTAGGGGAAGATGCGATCACACAGATAAGGAGGTCCCGAACCGTTTAGGGCTTTATAGGTAATAACCTGCACCTTGAATTGGGACCGGAAAGCATAATGCAGAATATTTCTTTCGGGTTCTGTCCCCTGTACATCCAGTTGAAATAATTAGATGGAATATGTCTGTGCCAGCCAAAGGAGTTGCCCAGAACGGAATACACTCTATATGAGGCCTTTTGGCTAAGATCAAGTGTAGTATATGAGGCCTGACTCCCACAGAATATAGCAGGACTATTACTTGCTTCAACATAGAAACCATGGTGTCTATAGTCAATTATGAAGGAAGATGGGAGCAGCAAATATAAACATCTGGAAGTCCATAAATCCCTCAGCTCATGTAGTCTCTAACACAGTGGTTCCCAAACCATGGTCCATGGACCACCAGTGGTCCACAAGAACAAAAATATGGTCCACGGCCTCACCATTACTACACCGTTGCAAGGAGAGCGACTGTTCTCATGAAACCCTCTTATAGTGCCAAGCCTTATTAAATATGGTTTTCTGTGGGCAAGCAGATGGCAACTATTGGATGATGTATGTTCTGTATCAGAAGCTTGAGCTGATGTGGTCTATCCAATGCAATTTTCTGAATCAGCACCCCAAATAACCAAACCGAATCTAAAGTTGACAAAAAACCGATTCGTAACCCTTTTGGTACTAATGTTGGAGAGTGATCCCTAGTCAAAGTGGGCCCTGGATCAAAATGTCTCCTGGTCAAATCCATTGGGAACCACTGCTCTAACATCTGGTCCATGCTTTTCTGCTACACGTTTTCTTTGAAATACATTCTATTCACATCATTTCAACAGGAAATGGAAGATAAAAGGTGAGCTAGAGGTTTGTTTTTTTCAAAACAAGAAAATTATGGCTTTTATTTTAATATTTGCAGAGAAAGACTGTGGTGAGTTTCCCTGGGGAAGTGACTCATTAACAATGGCGCCATGTCCATTTCTGCTGCCTCCTCCTTTCCACTCAGTGCTCCCCTTGGGGCATCTTGCTGGACAAAACATGCCATTTGCTTTTTTCAAGATTTCATCCTCCGCAGTTTCACTGGTACTTCCTAAACCAGTGAAAGACCTTAACTGTTTTTAATTTGAGGAAGTAAGAAATCTGCAGAGAAAGGTTAAGTGTGGTAACATAACTGGATTTGTTCAAGTTTCCTCTTTTTAAGTGACCAAAAAGTCTGCTTGCATTTTATGAAATACAACTCTTTTTCTGAAAACCGTTTTATTGAGCTGCAATCCTTATATATGCTTACTTGGGAGAACCTTTCCCAAATGAGTTTACTGAGTAGGATGCCTGGCAGGTTCTCAAGCTCAGTGAGAAGCACCAGCTGTTTGAATTGGGCAGTTGAACAAGTGCAGTTGATGTGATGTACCATATAAGACCATCATTACATGATCTGGAAAATGTAACTGAAAAGGAGCCTGTCTGCCACATGGTGTTTTCATAAACTCTGCAAGGGCAACCCCATGTAGAGCACATTGTAGTAATCCAGTGGTTCCCAACCTTTTTTTGACCAGGGACCACTCTCCAACATTAGTCCCAAAAGGGTTACGGGTCAGTTTTTGGTCAACTTTAGATTTGGTTTGGTTATGTGGGGTGCTGATTCAGAAAACTGTATTGGATAGACCACATCAGCTCTAGTTTCTGATACCGAACATATGCCATCCAATAGTCGCCATCTGCTTGCCCACAGAACACCATATTTAATAATCTAGAGCTGATTTTTTGTGTGTGTCAGGAGTGACTTAAGAAACTACAAGTCGCTTCTGGTGTGAGAGAATTGGCTGTCTGCAAGGACGTTGCACAGGGATGCCCAGATGTTTGATGTTTCACCATCCTTGTGAGAGGCTTCTCTCATGTCCCCACATGGGGAGCTGGAGCTGATAAAGGGAGCTCAACCCTCTCTCCCTGGATTTGAACCACTGACCTGTCAGTCAGCAGTCCTGCCGGCACAAGTGTTTAACCTAATGCGCCACTGGAGGCTCCTAGAGCTGGTGTGGTAGTAGCAGGGGCAGCTCAACCCATTACGCAAAGTAAGCATTTGCAGTACAGTTGATTTTGCCCAGGGGCGCTCTTGAGGCGCTCTTGGGGGAAAATAGGCCTTGACATATGCGAGTTGTAGTTACTGGGATGTATAGTTCACTTTCAATCAAACAGCATTTTGATGGAATTGAACCAAATATGGCACACAGAACTCCCACGACGAACGGAAAATATATATCAGTGATTGGTTGGGTGGGGGCGCCAAAATACTGTTTGCTTACCGTTGAAAATTACCTAGGGCCGCCTCTGTGTAGTAGTAATCTTTCGTGGGCAGTCAACCTGTACCCTCGCCATATCCCTGTTGTCTCAACACTATAAGAGTGTTTCGTGAGACCAGTTGCTCTCGTTGCCACATGGTTTTGAGACAATGGTGTAGTAATGGTGAAGCCATGGACCATATTTTCGTTCTTGTGGACCACTGGTGGTCCTTGGACCACAGGTTGGGAACCACTGCAGTAATCGAAATGGAGATACCGAATTCTATCTCCATGACAAATTCTGCCTTCGCCAATAATGTCAGCTGCAAGATACCTCAGAAAATAGCCTAGCTCAGAAATAGAAGGTCTTTGTTCAAAGCATAATGCAGGTTACCACACACCATTTTAGTCAGAACTTAGGGTTGCTACAAGGATATATTCTATATAGCGTTAGCATTCAAACATTTTGCAGGTTACAATGTCATTGGCCCATAGGCTTTTGATTGTAGAACTATAAATCCCAGCAACTTCAAATCCCAAATGACAAAATCAATCCCCCTCTCAACCCCACCAGCATTCAAATTTGGACATATCGGGTATTTGTGCCAAATTTGGTCCATTGAATGAAAATACATCCTGCATATCAGATATTTACATTACGATTTATAACAGTAGCAAAATTACAGTTATGAAGTAGCAACGGAAATAATTTTATGGTTGGGGGGTCACCACAACAAGAGGAACTGTATTAAGGGGTCACGGTATTAGGAAGGTTGAGAAACACTGGCTTACAGAATCAGCTCTAAGGTAAAATGACAGGGCAGCTTTAGGAAAGGATAAGCAGAAGTTGCACAGTGCCTGGGTGCAGGGGAAGGCATTGCCATGTGACCTTGCCCAGCATCCCCTAAACTCTCTACTGCCTTCAAGGTGCACTAGAAATCCTGTAGCATTGTCGGCATTGAGGTAACATTCAGCTAACAGTTTAGATGTGGTTAGACATAGCACAAAATATTGTATATACTCAAGTATAAGCCTTATTATTATTATTATTATTATTATTATTATTATTTTACTCTATTATTACTGTTATTATTACATTTCCATTATTTTACTTTATTATTATTATTATTATTATTACATTTATTATTTTACTCTATTATTATTGGAAGGATACGCAAGCATATTTACATTCAAGAAGGTTAGAATAATGGTTTAATCACAGTTGGACAGTCCTATCTTAAATTACAGTTTTATGTAAACATTCAAAAACATTTAACCTAATGATGGCTTATACTCGAGTATATACGGGAGCCAGTTTGCACATTCAACATCTGGATAATTGCTACATGGGTGTTATGTTCTCTATGCTAAGAATCATCCAGCAGTCAGTTTGCCATTAGCTGAAAAATCAATAACACCCATTCCCAAACAAATGACACTTCTCTGTTTATTTCCAGGTAGTTGGAAAGGTTATTTTGAATGCTTAATATTAAACAGGAAGCGAGCCACAATGCTTCATGTATTCTCATTTCCCTTTTCCCAGGTCAAAAAAGGCAAGAGGAGACAAGTTCTGTTTCCATGCGGTGTGCCAGCCCCTTACTCAGAAATGTCAAGAGAGCCCTTAAGAAAACAGAGTGGTTACTTCGGAACAGTCAGAATGTAAATATAGGTTGGCCAATGTGTTTAAAGGTATTTAATCATATCACTTCCCTTCTGAAAGAACAATTGGGTGGAAAATTATCTGCAGATTGCTTCTATTTTCACTATAGCAAACCTAGACATTTATTCTCTTTTCCTTCCTTTTCCTTTTCTAGGAAATCTTAGAAACACTCAAGGAGACAGCCTGGCATTTCTGATGGGCTCAGGTCCTGCCAAAGCCAACCAGATCTACGGTAACAACCCTACACAGTGCACTAAAATAAAGCCAGAACCCAAGAGGGTTGAATAAAGAGAGGCTCTGTTGGCACTATTGGGGGAAAATGGAGCAGATGCACCTGCAATCTGTAGACAGGTAGGATACCTTGTCTGGAAACACCTCTGACTTTCTGCTTTTATCGAGAAACAGTGGTATGTTCCCACCTCATCCATTAATGCTCCATCAGAGCATTAATGGTTTGTTGTTATGAAGAAGTTGCCAATTTAATATCCTGGTTCTGCCATCACCACCTCTTTCTGCAGAGCATAGCAAAAGTACTGACAAGTAATTTCCGAACCAATGGTAATCATCCTTGAGAATTCCTGGAGAACAGGAGAAGTTCCACCAGACTGGAAAAAGGCAAAAGAGGACCCAACCAATTCCTGCCTAGTCTCCTTACATCAATACCAGGAAAGATTCTAGAGCAGATAATTCAACAGCCAATCTGTAAGCAGTGGGTTGCTGTGAGTTTTCTGGGGTGTACGGCCAAGTTCAAGAAGCATTCTCTCCTGACGTTTCTCCCATATCAATGGCAGGCATTGTCAGAAGTTGTGAGGTCTGTTAGAAACTAGGCAAGTGAGATTTATATACCTGTGGAATTTCCAGGGTGGGAGAAAGAACTGTTGTCTGCTTGAGGCAGGTGTGAATGTTGCAATTGGCCACATTGATTAGCATTGAATGGCCTTGCAGCTTCAAAGACTGGCTGCTTCCTGCCTGGGGAAGTGTTAGCAAGGCCATTCAATGATAATCAAGGTGGCCAATTGCAACATTCAGACCTGCCTCAAGCAGACAAGAGTTCTTTCTCCCACCCTGAACATTCCACAGATATATAAACCCCTCTTGCCTAGTTTCCAACAGACGCCTCAACCTCTGAGGATGCCTGCCATAGATGTGGACGAAACATCAGGAGAGAATGCTTCTGGAACATGGCCATACAGCATGGAAAACTCACAGCAACCCAGTGATTCTGGCCGTGAAAGCCTTCGACAACACAATCTGTAAGGACTTAGAAAGAATGCTATACTCATGAAAAGTCAACATTAGATTTCTCAAAAATCACTTATGCCTTCCTCAAAAATCACTCCTGTCTTTTTTTTGATAGAGTTAAAGCTTGGTAAATGAAGCAAATACTGAGGTGTAGCATATATGTCAATACGTTTTAACATGTGTATTTTATATAATGTTTTAGATGGTTATGTGGTGTTAGCATCTAGGCCATCACAAAGCAGGGGATTGGCCTAGATGGCCGTATGGTTTCTTCTAAATCAGTGATTCCAGGTGACAGGCATAAGAAGACCACTGATGCCAGCTACCCACATCCCCATTAAAGTGTACTTTGCCGGGAGTGGGCTGACACTTGGAATTTGGACGAGTTGGAACTAAAGCCACATAACATTCATTGCTAACCTCTGTAGTCTCTTGGTCCCTTGCCTGATATCTAGTGAATGAACAAGTGAGCAGCGAAAGGATCGCAACGGAAGGAACAGCTCCTTCCACACCCTACACACTTTATCACTTCAGATCGGGCCATTGGGGAGCCAGTAGTATAGTGCTTATAGGTTGTAGTACAGAGTTTCTTAACCTGGAGGTCAGGACCCCTGGGGGTCAGGACCCCTGGGGGGTTATGAAGGGGTTTCAGAGGGGTCGCCAAAGACCACCAAAAAACATAGATTTCTGATGGTCTTGGGAACCCCTTTGGCAGAGAAGGGTGAAGATCTCTCCACCTGTCCTTCTCTTCCTTTTTGGAAACAGATGGTGAATCTCCCACCAAAAGCCCTCTGCACTATGATTGGTCAGCCTCTCAGGTGGCCTCTCAGCCAAGGTGAGGGCTGTTTCTGAGAACCCAAGAGGGGAGGGGAGAGCAGGTGTGCTCAGCGCGTGGCAGGGTGGTGCGTATATGAAGGCAAGGGAGAGCATGCAAGGCTGGAGGGAGGCTTGTGCCAGTGAGTCCCTTCAAGGCCTTGGGGTTCTGTGTGGGAAGTTTGGCCCAATTCTATCTCTGGTGGGGTTCAGAATGCTCTTTGATTGTAGGTGAACTATAAATCCCAGCAACTGCAACTTCCAAATGTCAAGGGCTATTTCCCCCCAAACTCCACCAGCATCCACATTTGGGCATATTGAGTCTTTCTGTCAAGTTTGGTCCAGATCTATTATTGATTCCACAGTGCTCTCTGGATGTAAGTAAACTACAACTCCAAAACTCAAGGTCAATGCCCACCAAACTTTTCAAGTATTTTCTGTTGGTCATGGGAGTTTTGTGTGCCAAGTTGGGGTTCAATTCTATCATTGGTGTTCAGAGTGCTCTTTGATTTTAGTTGATCTATAAATCTCAGCAACTACAACTCCCAAATGAGAAAATCAATATCCTCCCCCCCCCCCCCCCCCCAGTATTCAAATTTGGGCATATAGGGTATTTGTGCCAAATTTGGTCCAGTGAATTAAAATACATCCTGCATGTCAGAGACTTGCATCATGATTCATAACAGTAGCAAAATTACAGTTATGAAGTTGCAACAAAAATAATTTTATGGTTGGGGATCACCACAACATGAAGAACTGTATTAAGGGGTTGCGGCATTAGGAAGGTTGAAGCCTCCGGTGGCACAGTGGATTAAACCCTTGTGCCGGTAGGACTGAAGACCGACAAGTCAGAGGTTCACATCTGAGGAACGCATGGAGGAGCTCCCTCTATCAGCTCCAGCTCCCCTTGCGGAAATGAGAGAAGTCTCCCACAAGGATGGTAAAACATCAAACATCCGTGCATCCACTGGGCAACATCCTGGCAGACAGCCAATTCTTTCACACCAGAATTGACTTGCAGTTTCTCAAGTCACTCCTGACACAAAAAAGAAAAATTAGGAAGGTTGAGAAACACTGATCTAGTGAGTGAACAAGTGAGCAGCGAAAGGAGCACAAAGGAAGGGACAGCTCCTTCCACTCACTACACATTTTATCATTTCAGTCCGGGCCGTTGGAGAGCCAGTGGTATAGTGCTTACAGGTTGTATTAGGTACAGGATGGTC
Source organism: Anolis sagrei (assembly GCF_037176765.1). Taxonomy (NCBI): domain Eukaryota; kingdom Metazoa; phylum Chordata; class Lepidosauria; order Squamata; family Anolidae; genus Anolis; species Anolis sagrei. Next base: position 87,127,436 of record NC_090034.1, read on the forward strand.
CAAATTCTAATCTGCACTAAGCCATAAAATCCATGGGACTACCTTGAGACTAACCTGCTTCAGAGGGTTGTTGTGGTGAGAAGAAAGGGAGGAGATGGAAAGGGCAGCAGTGCATGTTATGTTGCCTTGAACTTTTTGGAGAAAAAATGGCAAAGAAATGTAACTGAACATCTGAACAAAATCTTTAGGTGGCATGGAAAAGGGGGACAATCAGAGAGAGGAGAGAATTTTGGCCTAAACCCACCACAAAACATAGATTTGGCACAGTATTTCCTTTTTTTCAAGATCTATATTAATAAAAAGGTAGTGTTCGTTTGTGGGATTAACATAACTCAAAAACCACTGGACGAATTGACACCAAATTTGGACACAATGCACCTATCCGGCCAATGAGTGACCATCGCTCATAAAAACACTGAAAAACACAGCAGAAGTGACTTTAAAAGCCCAAAACAAAAAGAATACATTACAACGCATGCTCAAAACCACATATGTACATAAACACACATATATACACAAATATATATACACACTCACATACACATATACACAGACTGGGTGGGGTATAAATAAGGTAAATCCATACTATGTTATTAAGTCACAATCTATATAAATAAAATTGTAATGTTCGTTTGTGGGATTAACATAACTCAAAAACCACTAGATGAATTGACACCAAATTTGGCCACAAGACAACTACAAATCCAAGGAGTGACCATAACTTTAAAAAATGATTTTGTCATTTGGAAGTTGTAGTTGCAGGGATTTATATTTCACCTACAATCAAAGAGCATTCTGGACTCCACCAATGATGGAATTGAACCAAACTTGGCACACAGGACTCCCATGACCAACATGGGCATTGATGGGCATTGACCTTGAGTTTAGGAGTTGTAGTTCACCTACATCCATAGAGCACTGTGGACTCAAACAATGATGGATCTGGACCAACTTGGCATGAATATTCCATATGCCCAACTAGGAACACGGAGCTTGGGGGAAATAGACCTTGCCATTTGGGAGTTGTAGTTACTGGGATTTATAGTTCATTTACAATCAAAGGGCATTCTGAACTCCACCAATGACAGAATTGGGGCAAACTTCCTACACAGAACCCCTATGAGCAATAGAAAATACTTAAGGCATCCAGTCCAACTCCCTTCACCAGGGCAAGAAAACGTCGTTCGTGGTGTTCAGAATGTTCTTTGATTGTAGGTGAACTATAAATCCCATTAACTACAACTCCCAAATGTCAAGGTCTATTTCCTCCAAACTCCATCTGTGTTTCTAATTGAGCATATGGAATATTCATGCCAAGTTTGGTCCAGATCCATCATTGTTTGAGTCTATATAAATAAAAATGTAATGTTCGTTTGTGGGATTAACATAACTCAAAAACCACTGGACAAATTGACACCAAATTTGGACACAAACAAGTGACCATCACTCATCAAAACACTGAAAAACACAGCAGAATAGACTTAAAAATCCCCCCCCCAAAATGCATTACAACGCATGCTCAAAACCACATATATACACATATACACAAATATATATACACACACACATATACACATATAGAAACACAAAAAACACATATACATAGACTGGGCCACAGCAACACGTGGCAGGGGACAGCTAGTATATTATAAACCACTTGGCTTTGAAGGGTGGAGCTCCCCACACGAAATCCCTGGCAGGCAACATAACAAATCGTAGAATCAAACAAGCCTCTTTGAAATTCCCAGCAAAGACACTCTGATTGTAAAATTCAACCACATCCAATACCATAAGACAATCTTTTCAGATACGTTGGGTTACAATCACCCTCCTAGGGATAATAGGGGTTGTAGACCATGGTATCTGGAGACTGCTGGGTTGGGGAAGGAACCAGAGAAGCTGCATCCATAAGAACACCTTGTATCCACTTACCGGAATCTCTAAAAGCCGGATATTCCCTGCTGAGTCCGCACTTGGGAAAGTTTTACAAGGATGTCTCCACAGACCTGTAGCTGGAGGCTCTTTGTTGCTTGCCAAGTTCCCCCTCAGAAGAGAACTGAGAAGGACTTAGACGGAATCCCTTATGCAGCGAGTGGAAATGAGGAAACAGAGTGTGTCATCATTGTCGCCAAGAAAATGTAAAATTGAGTAAAAGGCTAAAAACTATGAGCAAAAAGAAAATAAAATAAAAAAACCATGGATGTGCTTTTCCTAACTTGCATTAATCAGTGAGATTACTTCAGAAATGACTTATTGAGCCTCAGCCAGCTGTGCTATTAAAGCTTTTATTTAAAAAAAACTGTGTTGCTGTCAAGGTCATAAATCTATTGATGCTTAGCGACTTCCTTCCAGAAAAGCAGAATTTACATAGTCACAAAACACCAATCTTCATAGAATCGTAGAATTGGAAGAGACCTCATGGCCCATCCAGTCCAACACCCTGCCAAGAAGCAGGAAAATTACATTCAAAGCACCCCCAACAGATGGCCATCCAGCCTCTGTTTAAAAGTCTCCAGCTGAGCTATTATTGGACCCAGACCCCTGGTAGTTAACACCTTTCCAGGGTGTCCTTACCTGAAGTTTCATCTCTGTGAGGGACCTTGCCTTGGTCTATTTGTTGTTTGATCTATTTGTTGTTAATGCTATTTGGTGCTGTCGTGAATATGATTAAGGGGCATTATTTTAACACGTTTTAGTGTTTCAGTTTACGGATTGTTTAATAGTTTTGAATATAGTATCTGATTTGTGTATTGTTTTAATATCTTGCTAAAGGTAAAGGTAAAGGTTTTCCCCTGACATTAAGTCCAGTTGTGTCCAACTCTGGGGTGTGGTACTGAAGTTGATAGGAACTTTAGAAGGGTCTACCCTAGGAGGAGAGGCCCTGCAGTCCCACCAAAGAGGGATCGCTACGTTGGTGAGCAAAGAGAAGCCTAATTTTAAGCAATTTATTTTCCCTAAATTCCCCCAAAAAATCTCACCAAAGTTGAAGAAAGCGCCACCGAGATGATTTATTAGCGATTCAGCTGAAAAGGATGCAAAGCAGCAATCATTCGCCAAGCTAAGCATACATGTACACAAATAAATGCCATTTTTATAGAAAAAAAACAGAGTGTGTGGTTTGAATCTCCCACTCCCCCCCCCTCCCCCCCGGCCTGGCTTGAAGGTGATTGGCTGGCACCTCAACAGCTCGAAGGAGGCTCGTCTGCCCCTCAAGCACCTGGGCCAATCACAGGGCTTCTGTCGCCTTGGCGCGTCGACGAATCAGGAGGGAAGGAGGTGGGACAAGGGAATACAATGCATTCTTGAATGGATTATGGAACTCAGGAAATGTCTATGTGGCTCAGCGAAGCCTTAATGGCCTTCAAGCGAAACCTGTCTATTGTGTCGTGGTTGATCTGAGATAAGACTTAATCCAGGTTTTCCTCTTGCGATCAGACAGGGGCACAAAGGGGGAGACTTTGGTGAATGTCTTCAATGGAAAGGCTTGAAAGGAAACAGGTCAGGAGGGGAGGACTTTCCTAAGATCCTCTTTCCTCCTATTGTAATGTGATTAAAAGTCTGCCAAGCGATTATCTCCCTGATGGCCAGCCTCCGAAGTCAGGGAGACATTTTTTTGTTATTTTTCCATGCAAGAGATGCTCTAAGGGTTTCCACAATCGTTAATTGCCTTTTTTCAGAGGCAAGGCAACTTCCTTATACATTTTTCCAACAAAGGGAATGGGGCAGAAAGGGTCAGGAGAAGGTTACATACACAGGAGAAGGTTACATACACAGGGACCATCAGGAGCCCAGGTGTGTCTAAGATGGAAAAAGTCAAATACTTTTGTGGCATGATTTTCAGTAATAAATTGGTTACCTTCTGCTATAAACATATGAAAATATGGCATAAAGCCTTGATTAAATGATACACACCAATTTGACCAAGGCATAACCCTTATTATCCAGTCTGGTGTCCTTGCCCTTAGCAAAACTATAAGTTACTATCTCTTATTGGGGGGGGGGGGGTCATGTTCGACTTCAGTACTCATCTCCATTTCTAAGCCGAAGAGCCGGCATTGTCCGCAGACACCTCCAAGGTCATGTGGCCAGCATGACTGCATGGCGCGCCGTTACTTTCCCGCCGGAACGATATCTATTGATCTACTCATATTTGCATGTTTTCGAACTGCTAGGTTGGCAGAAGCTGGGGCTGACAGTGGAAGCTCACGCCGCTCCTCGGATTCGAACCTGTGACCTTTCGGTCAACAAGCTTAGCAGATCAGTGGTTTAACCCACTGCGCCACCAGGGGCTCCAATATCTTGTTAGACTCCCATTATTGGCTGAAAGGATATAAATGAAATAATCAGAATTTTCAGAACCCTTATTTTCAGCAAAGTTCTTATGCTTTTGGGAGGAAGAATAATTTGGAAATCCGATGAATTGCACTAGAAAGTCCTTGGAAAAATGAAGGATTCAAGTTTTAATGGATATCCAATACAACGGAGGGGCGACAGGTAAGAGAATGCTGTGCTAAAGCACTTGACAGATAGTGATGTTGGGAGCAGTCAAAGATCTACCAGATCCCAAATTTTCTTGGTCTACCCGCATACTCAAGGACCTGAAGCTGATGTAATTAAATACCTCCCATTGATTTGAACGTGGAGATACAAGAAGGGAGGAATTATAGGGTAATCGGTGACATCTTCCCATACCTCTTGGTCTGGCCACAACAAACCAGCTGGGCACTGAAAATGTGGATCATTCACCACGTACACAAATATAATAAAACCAAGTCATCAGGGTTTGTTTTTTTTTTCATGTCAGGAGCAACTTGAGAAACTGCAAGTTGCTCCAGCTGTGAGAGAATTGGCCGTCTGCAAGGATGTTGCCCAAGAGACGCCCGGATGTCTGATGTTTTACCATCCTTGTGGGAAGTTTCTCTCATGTCCCTGCATGGAGAGCTGGAGCTGACAGGTCAACCCGCTCTCCCCAGATTCGAACGGCTGACCTGTCAGTCAGCAGTTCTGTCGGCACAAGGGTTTGTGTTTATTGGAATGTTATTTGTTACTGTGTTCATATTTTTTTCTATGTAATTTTGATGATGTTGCTTGTTGTTTGGTTTTATTTTGCTGTAATATGTTGTCCGGGCTTGGCCCCATGTAAGCCACTCCGAGTCCCCATTGGGGAGATGGTGGCGGGGTATAAATAAAGATTATTATTATTATTATTAACTCATTGTGCCACCAGTGGCTTCACCAAGTCATAGTGAATGAATGACACTGCTGGAGAAATTATACTGTTTCGCTGGTATTTCACTACTTGACATCCGTCAGAAAGTAGCAGTCTGTAATGAAAGAACCAAAGCATTGACATCTCCGGCCCATCCTCTGTTCGGACATCAGCCAGCAAGCCAAAGCCTTAAATCAAGAAATAGCTTCCTAAGATCTACAGAGATATTTGCAGGACCACCTCAGCAAGCAAGAGTCCAAAAGTGGCAGGCTAAAACCTGAAACTTCAATCAGTGGCTGAGACTAGATGAGAGACTCCCTCCTGGACACACAGAAGACTGGGCGACCTGGAAGGCACTGAACAGACTGTGCTCTGGCACCACGAGATGCAGAGCTAACCTTAAAAAATGGGGCTACAAAGTGGAGTCCACAACATGCAAGTATGGAGAAGAGCAAACCACAGACCACCTACTACAGCGCAGTCTGAGCCCTGCCACATGCACAATGGAGGACCTTCTTACAGCGACACCAGAGGCATTTGAAGAAACCAGCTTCTGGTCAAAGGAAATTTAGTATAATGCCAAGTTTTTAACTTTGTGGTTTTTCTATACATTATAAGTGTATTCTCAGTTCGTTTCTGACATGATAAATTTAAAAAAAAACAACAACAATTAACAGCAGTCACTATATAACATTGTCAGCCAGTATGGGGACCAATGACTGTCATTATCAAACAGTATTTTTTTCCATTCTCTGGGAATTTATGACCAGTGGCATCATCAGGGCAGGGTGCTAGGGCAGATGTTCAAAGAGGGTTGGACAACTGTGGGCTGCATTGGTCCCCAGGAGTCTTCAGATGGCCAAGTCCATATCCACCACTACCACTTTGAAAAGTTGGGGGAAAAGCCCTCAAAATGCTTCCAAATGTCTTTCGTGGCATTGTTTGTGGCAATGTTTTTGTCCTTTCTCGGAGGGGTTTTTAAAACTAACAGATAGGAAATGAACAAAAGACCATGCAATGAAGTCAGTGGTAAACTGGGTCTAAAAATATTAGTTGTCAAAAGACCACTATAAGGATATCATTTAATTTTTATGGAGCCACGGTGGCACAATGGGTTAAACCCTTGTGCCAGCTGAACTGGTGACCTGAAGGTCGGCTGTTCAAATCCAGGGAGCGGGGTGAGCTCCCATCTGTCAGCTCCAGCTTCCCATGTGGGGACATGAGAGAAGCTTCCCACAGGATGGTAACACATCCAGGCAATGTCTCTGCAAATGGCCAATTCTCTCACACCAGAAGTGACTTGCAGTTTCTCAAGTCGCTTCTGACATAATAAAAAAAAGTAATTTCATAAGAAAGAAATGATTAAAAAAATTAATTGGAGAAAGGTACAGTTAAAATTGCTAATAGAATAGTAATTCAATGCAAATTTTAGTTGCACACAATAATAATATTGGAATTTCGATTATATTTATTTAGCTCACTTTGTATGTACATTTGTGGAAGTGTAAGAATGCAGACGAAAACCTGACAACGTAGTGATGCTTTCAGGACGTATCCCATACGTACACGTTGAACTGGCTTGTGACTCATCAGGAGACCTTGTCTTTGCAATTTCCCTTCTGATTGCTGCGAACCTGTTCACCCCACCCATTCCCTCTGCATTTAGGCACTCACTTATTGCATCACAGCTCTCATTCACATGAGAAAAAGTCATACAATTGGAATAGCATTGACTACTTCATGTAACATGGTGGTGCAAGCAGGTATTATTATGACAGAAGCAAGTGCAAAAAGGAACTGGGATCATGAAAAGAAATGCATCAAAGCTTCATGGAGACAGGCGAGGGTGGTGCGATCAGTTAGTAATGGCAGACCAAAATTCAGTGTCTCTCCAGAGCAGTGGTTCCCAACCTGTGGTCTATGGGCCTCACCATTACTACTACTACTACTACTACTACTACTAGAATCATAGAATCAAAGAGTTGGAAGAGACCTCATGGGCCATCCAGTCCAACCCCATTCTGCCAAGAAGCAGGAATATTGCATTCAAATCACCCCTGACAGATGGCCATCCAGCCTCTGTTTAAAAGCTTCCAAAGAAGGAGCCTCCACCACACTCCGGGGCAGAGAGTTCCACTGCTGAACAGCTCTCACAGTCAGGAAGTTCTTCCTCGTGTTCAGATGGAATTTCCTCTCTTGTAGTTTGAAGCCATTGTTCCGCGTCCTAGTCTCCAAGGAAGCTACTACTACTAATCTTTATTTGTACCCTGCCACCATCTCCCCAAAGGGACTCAGGGTGAATCAGAGAAGCACTCCAAGTGCCACATGCAGACAACAATACGTAAGTTTAAATACAATGACATAAGTATAATCAACAGTGCATAAAAATCACATTAATAAAATTATATTAAAAAATTGAAAATTATAAAATTTATAAAATGTAGTGGAACCTGCTGGCCGGCTATCTGTCATAACAATCAATCAAAACTATCAGTGATTCATCACATTGGCCATGAATAACTCAGGATCAAAGGATTGTCTGAAGAGCCATGTTTTTAGACTCACCCAGGGGCTAATCTAATTTCTTTAAGAAGGGTATTCCAGAGTTTGGTAGCCACCACCGAGAAGGCCCTCTCTCTCGTCCCCACCAACCATGCTTGAGATGGTGGTGGGATTGAAAGAAAGGCCTCCCTAGCAGATCTTAATGCCTGTGCTGATTGGTAGAAGGAGATGCAGTCTTGAAGATAGATAGGACCTGAAGCATATAAATCTTTATAGGTAATCACCTGCACTTTGAATTGGCCTGGAAACTTATCGGAGCCAGTGCCTCAAAACACCGTTGCCTCGAAATTACGTGGCAACGAGAGCGGCTGGTCTCGCAAAACCCTCTTACAGTGCCAAGGCAATGGGGATGTCAGGAGGAGAGAGACTGACTACCCATGAAAGATTAATACTACCACATGCATCAATTCTATATTATTAAATATGGTTTTCTGTGAGCGAGCAGATGGTGACTAATGGATAGCATATGTTCTGTATCAGAAACTAGAGCTGATGTGGTCTATCCAATGCAAAGTCTGTCACTGCCTCCAGGTTTTCTCCCCCTATTTCCCAGTTGTCAATAATTCTTGTTGCCATAATCTTGGTTTTTTTATGTTTAGCTGCAACCCAGCTTTTGTATCTTCTTTCACCTTGATTACAAGGCTCCTCAGCTCCTCCTTGCTTTCGGCCATCAAAGTGGTGTCATCTGCATATCTAAGGTTGTAATGTTTCTTCCAGCAATTTTTACCCCATGCAATCATCAAGCCCCGTACATTGCATGATGTGTTCTGCATACAAGTTGAATAGGTTGGGTGAGAGTATACAACCCTGCCGTACGCCTTTCCCAATCTTGAACCAGCCTGTTGTTCCATGGTCACTTCTTACTGTTGCAACTTGGTCCTTGTACAGATTCCTCAGGAGAGAGACAAGGTGGCTTGGTATGCCCATCCCACCCAGAACTTGCCACAGTTTATTATGATCCACACAGTCAAAGGCTTTAGAATAGTCAATGAAACAGAAATAGATGTTTTTCTAAAACTCCCTGCCTTTCTCCATTATCCAGCAGATATTGGCAATTTGGTCTCTCGTTCCTCTGCCTTTTTGAAACCCAGCTTGTACATCTGGCAGCTCTCGTTCCATGTATTGCTGGAGTCTTCCTTGCAGGATCTTGAGCATTACCTTACTGGCATGAGAAATAAGAACCACTGTACGAACGTTTGAGCAGTCTTTCACATTTCCCTTTTTTGGTATGGGGACACAAGTTTATTTTTTCCAGTCTGATGGCCATTCTTGTGTTTTCCACATTTGCTGGCATATGGCATGCATCACCTTGACAACATCATCTTTCAAGATTTTAAACAGTTCAGCTGGGATCCCGTCGTCTCCTGCTGCCTTGTTGTTAGCAATGCTTCTTAAGGCCCATTCAACCTCACTCCTCAGGATGTCTGGTTCTAATTCACTCACCATACCATCAAAACTATCCTTGATATTATCCTTCCTATACAGATCTTTATACATTATAAAGTAGACTATAGGAATCTCTCTTATATTGAAACACTTCCTTGGCCTCAGGGCTCTCTACACAATGTATTTATTTATCGTGTCAGGAGCAGACCGAACAGTTGCATTGAATTTTTTAACAAAAAAACAAACAGACAAAATACAAAATTTGCAAGCTTGGTAGTTGATTAAATGTCCTCTGACCAGTAGCTGGCCACTTGGAGTGCCTCTGGTGTTGCTGCAAGAAGGTCCTCCATTGTGCATGTGACAGGGCTCAGGCTGCATTGCAGCAGGTGGTCTGTAGTTTGCTCTTCCCCACACTCGCGTGTCGTGGATTCCACTTTGTAACCCCATTTCTTAAGGTTGGCTCTGCATCTCGTGGTACCAGAGCGCAGTCTGTTCAGCGCCTTTCTACACAATTAATTACCTTGATTTAGGTCACTGGCTCAGGTGACAGATGCTATATAACAGCTCTTGTTTTGGTTTGTCTCCTTTGAGAACAAGGCTATCTCTGCCTGCTTCCTTCTAGTGTTATAGCATCAGATAAGATCCAGTTCAGTCAGCTTTTTTATATGGAAGGTGAGGGAGAGGTCACCATATTGCTCTTAGCCTAATGTAGAGTTGTCCTGGGCTGGCTTTGATTGCTCCATGTAATTCGGTATTCTCAACTTTGAAACCATTCTGCAATCTAAAGTTCTGGACCAGGCAGGCATGTAGCGGGGGGGGGGGGGCTTGGGGGGCTTGGGGGGCTTCAGCCCCCCCCCCAAATTCTCATGGTGGTCATCAAGTGTCATCCTGTCATTTCTAGCTACCATTATGACTGGGGCATTGGCTCCTGATAAGTTTTCAGGTCTTCGTTTCTTTTGTGGAACAAGGTTTGGATAGCTCTGAGCAATGGGGAAAGTAAGCCACCATGTTTTGACTGTTTTTTACTCAATTCAGTGTTGCACCCCAGGCCTGGAAACACCTATGACCACAGCACCACACAAGAGTCCAGAGTATAAGCAGTTTATTGTAAAATATATGAAAAACCTATATAAATAAAAATGTAATGTTCCATTGTAGGATTAACATAACTCAAAAACCACTGAACACATGAACTCCAAATTTGGACACAATACACCTATCAGGCTAATGAGTGACCATCTCTCATAAAAACACTGAAAAATATTGCAGAAGAGATTTAAAAAGCCAAAAAACAAAAAAAAATATTACAACGCATGTGCAAAAACACATATATACGCAAACACACATATATACACATATACACAAATATACACAAAATACATATAGACAGACTGGACCACAGCAACGCGTGGCAGATGATGGCTAGTCACGAATAAAGAAAGATGTATAATCCAAAAAAGGGTTAGCAATAGGTTATAACCAAACAGTAATCCAAATGTCTCATGCAGATCCCAAGTCAACACCGTCCAGGAATAGCCAAAAAGTCACAAGTACTTGCATAAGTCCACAAGAAAAAGGTATACTTAGTAAAACTTGAGGAGGAATGTAAAGACAAGAACATAGAAAACTTCAATTAAACTTAAATCAAAAACCAAGGCTTGATTTGAGACAAGAACCAGAGAACCCAGGCCTTGCTTCACATTTGAATGCTATGTTGCCTGAACTAACTCTTAGGTAAATAATTAATAGGCACCCATGAAGTCATGTGTCAACTCCCCCCCCCCCCCCATGAAATCTCTCCCCAACTTGTCCACATAATCGCTCGGAGCGACAATGCCTATTTTCTGCTGTGATCTCTAAATTAAGACCTTTGTTGAGCTCCAAAACTCCAGGTATTTTCTCTTGAGAGTCTTCTGTATCGCTTATCTCTTTGCCCGACTCCTTATCTAATGTTGCAGTTTCTGGCTCCTCTGACAGACCATAAAGCCCTGCACTTTCCGAGTCAGATTTCTCAGAGAGAGAAGCATCATTTCCATGACTTGAATCTTCATCACTTAGAGCCCCAGGAAATCCCACAGGCAATCCCACAATTCTCTCTAAGTCATCAGTGAACCCATCAGCCTCAGGAGTCTCAATCCGATTTCCAACACTGTGTGTTTGGGGAGCAAACATTTCACAAAATGTGGCAGGGAAAATCTACATTCAGTTTAAGGGTTGGTGGACTTTGAGAGTTGCCAGGGGGATTTCAAGGAACATCAATGTGACTAAACCAAGGCCATAGCCAGAAAATTTTTTCAGGAGGGGTTGGAATTTTCGGGGGGGGGGGGAGTTTGAAAATTTCACGGGGGGGGGGGGGGGGGGGTTGAAACCTGCCTCCTAGCTCACGCTGAAGCAAAGAGCACAGCACAGGGCAGAGCAGCCTTCAATAGCCTGCTACTCCGCCCTTGTCAACCACCTCCACCAAGTCTGGCCTCCTTAATGAGAGCATTCAACATCCCCCCCCCCCCCCACAACTTGGTTGCTTTACTACTGTCGCGCGCTGGGCCTGTAAATAATTGTCTTTAGAACAGGACGTGCAACCTTTGCCCAGCGGGAAGCCAGGGGGCCTAAAGAGAAGTTCTCAGAGGTTTCCACCACAAACAGTCTTTAGATGGCTTGAGAAGTACAACAAAGTCTTTTATTAATGAACAATCAAACAGAAACTTCTCTTGTCTTCAGTAAAGATAAGCAAATGATTCCAAGCTTTTAGGCAACTGGTGAATTCCTAATCTTGCCCACGAAGGACAGGCAACTGTCTTCAATAACTTCTTGTTTAAAGGAAAATCCCCGTTTTAACTTCTCCCAGGCTGACTGTAATCTAACCCTTACTGATGTGGGCTCCGCTACTAGGTCGATCTGCATCTTGAACAGTGGACCTACCAGCAAGGCAGTAGATGTTCTCCAGCTAGGGTTCTTTGGTCTTTAGGGCTGTTTTCCTGGAAATTCTTTGGAGACTCTTAAGACCTTTCTCCCCTGGAAGGTCTTAAGGGTTGAAGCTTTCTTTTGTACAGGGGAAGCTTGCACACATCCTATACATAAGCTTACCTTGCTGAGACTAACTAAAAATGGCTCCCTTCCCTTCCCAATTGCCCTGAGCAAGGGACCAAACTTAACAATGATGGACAGGTGACTTGCCCTATGACTGCAACCAAAAAAGCCACCTATGTGCAGATTCCCTGAAACCTAGGACTGCAAGCAAACATTTAATACAAAGCAAATAAAGTTGGAGCTCCTGGTACAGCTGTACCAGAACAACTACATCGGCTACTGCTGCAAGTAATGACAGTGTGAATAAATTGCTAATATTTGCTTGAGATAGTGCTTGCAGCTCTGGAGGGACTCTTAATTTTTTGCATCTCATAGACTTAGCATGGGGATTTGGTTAACCAGTCAAAATTCATGAGTAAACCAGGTTTTTTAAAACAACCTGAAACATTTCGGGGGGGGGGGGTTGAACCCCTAACCCCCCCCCCCCTCGCTACGGGCCTGGACTAAACCAATCCGAAATTGCTTATTATGAACTGAGGCCCCTGACCTATTCTTCCTCAAATAAGAATGGATTCATATGCTAAGAACAACCTCTCATTTGATATCCTGGTGGGAGAGGGAGAAAAGCCAGTTTAGACAACACATCCCTTGTGCTAAGAATAAAAATGAGCAGCAGTGATTCCACGCAGGCAATCCATCCTATGCCTAAAGCCAAGCTACACCATGAAGTTATAGTGTGTAGAGAAGTAACTTTTCCACACTCCATTTCTGTTCACATATAAAGCAAGGGTGGTTCCTCATTTTAACAGAACAGTCAGGCCAAAAGAGGGAAAGTATCCATCTGTCTTCAAGCCCAGTATTGCCACCAAAAATAAGCTGACATGGAACCTTTGTCATGAGGTTAGGAAAAGGAGTGAGGAAACAAGACTGAATTTCTTTTATAGTTTGTTATAAAGGAACTGGCATATCCAATCACTGGCAAATATGTACAACATACAAACAAAGTACTTAACACAGAAACATGGTAAACATTACAAAATATTCCAATAAGAAAGCAGATGCTTAGCATATCCTTGTCTGCAGGATTGCATTGCTAAATTTAGCAGTGAAACCAAAGGTAGTTCCACACAGCCACTCAGGAGAAACTGGATTTTAAAAACGCACCTGCATCCAGGTTAAAGTCCACACGCTCCCCAAAAAGTGCCAGGAGAACACCGGAGAAGGGGGAATGGTGGCCAGGTAAGTTATTTTTCTTTTTAAAGGCTTTTTCTGGGGTTTTTGGGGAGGACGTTAGAGCCCTCTTGATATTCCGGGCTCATGGAGTCTGGAAAATGCAAGAGAGCTGTGCAAACAGCCCCCTCAGAAGTCCCAGGACTTCTCTGGGGGAAGTCCAGACACCACCGATAGTTCAAATCAAATCAAATCATTTATTTCGGTCATTGACCAGCACAGAAAATAGTCACATTTTCATAAAAACTTGGTATGTTTGGTACATTAAAAATATAAATATAACGACTGAAGCACAATATGGGTGAGGGAGCAGAAGGGAAGGGGAAACAGAGTAAAAACATACAATGCCCAGATCCATCACCAAATTGTAGATTCAGAGAAGAAGATTACTGGACACACAGTTAACTTTTGGGACTAGTCATTCCCTGACGGATTTTGTATGCTGCTGCACAGAACTTTGCAACATTGTAGGTTGTAGCTGAATTAATATCTGCAAGTAGCAGGAAGGTATAAAATTGTCCTGAATGGCCTGGGTACTTGTATAACAGAGGTAAGATAAGCCTGGCACGGATATCCCTGTAGAACGGGCACTGGAGGAGCACATGTTCTATTGTTTCTACATGACCCGAGTCACAGGGGCAGAGTCTCTCTGGGAAAGGGATCTTCCGGTAGCGGCCTTCGAGTACAGCTGATGGGAGAGCGTGGCATCGAGCCAGGGTGAAAGCCCTTCGATGAATGGGAACCTCTAAGTTTGTTAAATATGCCATAGGGGAGCCAAGATATCTGCTGTCTTCATTGATAAGGAAGGTTGGAACTGAGGCCAGATTTAGTTGTCGCTCTGTGTCTGTGATACGTTGTTTAATAAGTGCTTTGACTTGATTGTAATCCATAGTGAGTAGTAGACCTGGAAAAAATCCCAATGAGGAGATTTTTGATGCTACCGCCTGCTTCCATGTGGATTGGAGCTCTTCTGCTACCATTAGATTGGAAAACTACACCTAGATATTTGAAGGATGTAACTTGTCCAAGAGTAAGTCCTGGGCCTATTAGCGAAAGCCATGATTTTGGTTTTATTGTAATTAAGTTGGAGCTGATCTGTGTTGCAATGTTGTATTAATGCTCTCAGAGCTCTATTGAGCCCAATGGGTGTTCTAGAGAGTACAGCAGCATCATCTGCATAAAGCAGGATGGAGATGTGTCTTCCCACCAGCTTTGGGGGGTGGAAGTCCATATTTTGAAGCTGGTCCACTATGCTTTCCACCGACAGTTGGAAAGATCTTTCAAGAAGACCCAGGTCTTTCCAGCTGACAAATTACTTTTCCTGCTTTGTCCTGAGAGCATTCACTTTTATGTGGGGCGTCGTTTGGGAACCTGACGTGAAAAGACAGGAGCTCGTGCTTTTTAGGGGCTGTCTGGATGCGCCCCAACTCTAGCAACAATATACTACCAGTGTTTCTCAACCTTTCTAATGCCGTGACCCCTTAATACAGTTGCTCATGTTATGGTGACCCCCAACTATAAAATTATTTCTGTTGCTACTTCATAACTGTAATTTTGCTACTGTTACAAATTGTAATGTAAATATCTGATATGCGGGATGTACTTTATTTATTTATATTATTTATTTAAAAGTTTTATATACCGACCTTCTCACCTCTTTTGAGGGACTCAAACCGGTTTCCAACCATAATATCACATACAGTCAATAAAACATCATAATTCATATTACAATAAAACATTAAAACAGCAATTACACTACATTTTCATTCACTGGATCAAATTTGGCACAAATACCCGATACCAAATTTGAATCCTGGCGGAGTTGGCGTGGGGGTGGGGTAGGGTTGATTTTTGTCATTTGGGAGCTGTAGTTGCTGAGATTTATAGTTCACCTACAAACAAAGAGCATTCTGAAAACCACCAACGATGGAATTGAACCAAACTTGGCATACAGAACTCCCATGGCCAACAGAAAATATTGGAAGGGTTTGGTGAGCATTGACCTCGAGTTTTGGAGTTCACCTCCATTCAGAGAACACTGTGGACTCAAACAATGATGGATCTGGACCAAACTTGGCACGAATACTCAATATGCCCAAATGTGAACACTGGTGGATTTTGAGGAAAACAGACCTTGACATTTGGGAGTTGTGTTTGCTCAAATTTATAGTTCACCTACAATCAAAGAGCCCTCTGAACCCCACCAACAATAGGATTGGGCCAAATTTCCCACACAGAACCCCCATGACCAACAGAAAATACTATGTTTCCTGATGGTCTTTGGCGACCGCTCTGACACCCCCCTCGCAACCTCCCAGGGGTCCCGAGCCCCAGGTTGAGAAACACTAGCCTACAAAGCTTGTAACTCTACCAAAATAAGAAATAATTTAGTCTGTGATTACTTGTTTTTGAGAAATCCGTGATGACTTTTAGTGAGCATGGCATTCTTTTCTATGTTTTTAATTGTTTGATTGCTTCAGTTTTTATATGTTTTATTGATATTTTGCTATGTATTATACATTTACTTGTATTAAATGTATAAGTCTCAGTGTTGGTTGAGGGGGGAAACAGCATATAAATGAAATGAGAAAGAGATGGAGGAGGATGAGCAGCAACCACAGCAACAATAACAGTGACAAAAAAAACTTGCACAATGCCACCAGCTGACTGGCGAATTCAAGGATTAAAAAAATACATTTCTGGGAATGGGTTAAACTTGTTCTGTACTCTCTGTCCTGATTCAACCCTTGCTTCAAACATTGAGAATTTTACTACTCTTTTGAAAAGCCAAGCTAAACTAAACACAACAATATGGTCAATGTGTCATCTACTTTCTTAGTTAGAGAGAAAATACTTGTAAAAAGTCAGACTACACAGAGAACCCACTGAAATCCAGAAGCATGTGGACAATTTCAACAGAAAGGGGGGAAAAAAACATGAAAATGAACAAAATCTGGCTAATAATATTTCAAAACTCTAAAATCAGGACAGTAAGTAAAGAACAGAGGAAGTCCAGACAAGAAACAATCAGGGGCAGCTAATCAATTCCCAACAAAGGATTCCCACAGGCAGTAAGCAACCAGACCTTGAAACTGCTAAGCCATTTATTTATTTATTTACAGTATTTGTATACCGCTTTCTCACCCCGAGGGCAGGCCCGTGGCCAGGATTTTGTTTCAGGGGAGCTGAGTTTGATTTTTTTTTGGGGGGGGGGGCTGAGTCTGAGTGAAAGAGGGTCTAACCTAGCAAACCTTTTGTATTGTTACCCCAATACCCCCATGCATATGGGATACATTGAGCATGGTGATCAGATCATGATATGAATAAACATTACAGTTTAAATAATGTCCCAGTAAGGACTTCTTGCGGACCAATATTAGAATTTCGGGGGGGGGGGGTGCTGAAGCCCCTCACACACACCCCCCCCCCCCCGGCTACATGCCTGCCCGAGGGGAACTCAAAGCGGTTGAATTGTGGTGTCCAATTCTGGGCACCACAATTCAAGAGAGATATTGACAAGCTGGAATGTGTCCAGAGGAGGGCGACTAAAATGATCAAGGGTCTGGAAAACAAGCCCTATGAGGAGCGGCTTAAGGAGCTGGGCATGTTTAGCCTGAAGAAGAGAAGGCTGAGAGGAGATATGATAGCCATGTATAAATATGTGAGAGGAAGCCATAGGGAGGAGGGAGCAAGCTTGTTTTCTGCTTCCTTGGAGACTAGGATGCGGAACAATGGCTTCAAACTACAAGAAAGAAGATTCCATCTGAACATGAGGAAGAACTTCCTGTGAGAGCCGTTCAGCTGTGGAACTCTCTGCCCCGGAGTGTGGTGGAGGCTCCTTCTTTGGAAGCTTTTAAACAGAGGCTGGATGGCCATCTGTCAGGGGTGATTTGAATGCAATATTCCTGCTTCTTGGCAGGGGGTTGGACTGGATGGCCCATGAGGTCTCTTCCAACTCTTTGATTCTATGATTCTATGAAATTAAATTTAAATTTAATTAAATTTAAATTAAATGCTAATCAAGGTGGCCAATTGCAACATTCACACAGACAAGAGTTCTTTCTCCCACCCTGGACATTATTCCACAGATATGTAAACCCCACTTGCCTAGTTTCCAACAGACCTCACAACCTCTGAGGATGCCTGCCATAGTTGTGGGTGAAACATCAGGAGAGAATGCTTCTGGAACATGGCCATACAGCCCAGAAAACTCACAACAACCCGTGTAAAAAGAATTAATTAAGGCCAAAGTCAATACTAGGAATAGAAATAGTACAGAGATAGGCGAGCAAGAGAGCAGGAATCACTGATTACAGATCTATTGTTTAGGGAAAAGGCTTAGAGAAAGGGGCCGGTTCGATATAGAAAATAAAAACCGCACACCATTCATTGTAATTAATTACTATGAGATATGATCTCTCATCCAATCTCTGGCAGAATTGGCCAAAGGTTATGAAGGTGCCCTGCACAAGAACATGATTTGGTCTGACCTACTTTATCACCTTACCTTATAGAAGGGTGATGACATGACCTCAGCCACCATTTCTAGATCCTGGCTGCTGCGGCGTATGAGTTGTGTGTTGCTTTTTCTTTCTAAACCAACCAGCTTATTCCCTGGCTGGCAAGCAAGACAGAAATCAGCCCAAGCTTCATTTCTTCTTTGTACACTTGGTGCCCTGGATCAACTCAACGTATGCAGACGATTGCTCAGTATGCTTACAGATCGCCAAACTCTCATAGTTCTCATTTCCTTCCACAAAATTAAAAAAAAAGCAAGATAAGAGCCAGATTCACTTCTGAACAGCTGGGAGCGAGCCTATACAATCTGAATCTAAATAAAAGATAAACCTAACTAACAATTTCACCCCTTCCAATTTGCCTATCGTTGGTAGAATCTGCTTCACTGGAATGCACATCATTCTTTTGATTCCTTTTCTGCCCAAAAAAGGCAAAGGAGGCTCTATCCAAGCAGCACAGTTATCGCCACTCTCACAATATTTCTACTGATCTCACGTCTGAAATTGAATTGTGCAAAAAGCTGCCTTGTTGAGGACCTCATCAAATGCAAATCCTCCCCGGTTTCCACACACTTCTAAGACATTGAAGGGACAAAGTGCCATCACACGACATTAAACTAATTCTGGTTGTCAACTGTTGTGCTTCATCCCTGAAATGTAGTAGAAGTGTAGCAAAACAGAGGGGGGGGGGTGGTATAGAGATGGCGAGAAACCATCTTCTGAGCTCCCAATGTGCCTGGAAACATGCAGGATTACTTAAAAGGTGTGGGTGTGTGATGTGTGTTGTCTGTTATGTATTTCTGATCAGGAGTCACAAACGCAGAGTTTTTCTGGAAACGTGAGGAAGTAATTAAAAACACATGTGGAATAGTTTCTGTGACATGGAGAAATGGGCATTCCTATGGGCGGTCTCTATGTTCCACTTCTTTTTTTTTAACCCACCATAGGAAATTCTAGTGCCTATGAAAGTTCAGGAATACTTTATAGCAGGCATGGGCAAACTTTCTAATTTGGGGCAGCATGCAGGATTACTTTTAATATATGTGTGTTATGGCGACAATTTTATGCTTATATTGTTTTGTTAATCTTATGGTTATGTCGTTTTACTTTGTATGTTTTGTGATGTTTCCTGAGAACCCTCTGAGTCCCCTCGGGAAGATAGAGCAGTACATAAATAAATTATTATTATTATTATTATCATTATTATTATTATTATTATTGCTTCTGGCTTCCTGGTGGTGGAAAGAAGGCAAAAGATGAAGGAAAGAGAAAAGGAAGGACGAAAGGGAGGAAGGAAACAATGAAAGGAGAAAGAGGGAGAGAGGGAAGGAGAGAGGGAAGAGGAAAGGAAGGAAAGACAAATGGGAAGGAAGGGAGGAAGGAAGGACGGAAGGATGAAGTGGTGGAAGGGAAGGATGGAAAGAAGAAAGAGAAGGATAAAGGAAAGAGAGAAAGAAAGAAAGACAAAAGGGAGGGAAAGAATCATAGAGTTGGATGAGGCTTTGTGGACCATCCAGTCCAACCCCCTGTGAAGAAGCAGGAAAAGCACCCCCGACAGATAGCCATCCAGCCTCTGTTTAAAAGCCTCCAAAGAAGGAGCCTCCACTACACTTCCGGGCAGAGAGTTCCACTGCCAAACAGCTCTCACAGTCAGGAAGTTCTTCCTAATGTTCAGATGGAATCTCCTTTCTTATAGTTTGAGGCCGTTGTTCCGTGTCCTAATCTCCAGGGCAGCAGAAAACAAGCTTGCTCCCTCCTCCCTGTGGCTTCCTCTCACATATTTATACATGGCTCTCATCATGTCTCCTCTCAGCCTTCTCTTCTTCAGGCTAAACATGTCCAGCTCTTTAAGCCGCTCCTCATAGGGCTTGTTCTCCAGACCGTTGATCATTTTAATCACCCTGCTCTGGACACATTACAGCTTGTCAACATCTCCCTTCAGTTGTGGTGCCCAGAATTGGACACAGTATTCTAGGTGAAGGAGAAAGAGGAGAGAAGGAGGAAAGAGGGAAGGAAGGATGAAAGGGTGATAGGGAAGGATGGAAGGAGAAAGAGGGAGGGAAGGGGGAAGTAAGGAGGAAGGAAAGAGAGAAGGAAGGAAAGACAAAAGGGAGGGAAGGACGAATGGGTGGAAGGGAAGGATGGAAGGAAGGAAGGGAAGGAGGAAGGAAAGAGAGAGAAAAGGATGAAAGGAGAAAGAGGGAGAGAGGGAAGGAGAGAGGAAAGAGGGGAGGAAGGAAAGACAAGAGGGAAGGAAGGCTGAAACGGTGGAAGGATGGAAGGAGAAAGAGGGAGGGAAGGAGGAAGGAAAGAGAGAAGGAAGGAAAGACAAAAGGGAGGAAAGGAGGGAAGGATGAAAGGGTGGAAGGGAAGGATGGAAGGGAGAAAGGGAAGGAGGAAAGAAAGAGAAGGAAGAAAGGAAAGACAAAAGGGAGGGAAGGGTGGAAGGACAAAAGGGTGGAAGGGAAGGATGGAAGGAAGAAAAGGAAGGAGGAAGGAAAGAGAGAAGGAAGGACGAAAGGGAGGAAAGGACAAATAAAGGAGAAAGAGAGAGAGAGGGAAGGAGAGGGGAAAGAGGGGAGGAAGGAAAGACAAAAGGGAAGGAAGGAAGGAAGGAAGGATGAAATGGTGGAAGGGAAGGATGGAAAGAAGGAAGGGAAAGATAAAGGAAAGAGAGAAGGAAAGAAAGACAAAAGGGAGGGAAGGAAGGAGAGAGAGGAGAGAGGGAGGAAAGAGGGAGGGAAGGAAGGAAGGATGAAAGTGTGGAAGGGAAGGATGGAAGGAGAAAGAGGGAGGGAAGGGAGGGAGATAAGGAGGAAGCAAAGAGCGAAGGAAGGAAAGACAAAAGGGAGGGAAGGATGAAAGGGTGGAAGGGAATGATCCAGTTTGGCTCCCATAGTAAAACTTTGCATAAGCTGCAGCACCTAGGAAGATTTCATGTAACTAACAGATATCAATCAGAGCCTGTTATTTTTTAGGCGTTGCACACAGCACATCTGTATGCTGAGATCTTCAGTTTTAAAATAAGTTGTGTACACTTTTCTATCCCACGTGGTTATTGAAGATTTTTCAAAGAGCGCAGACAGAACTTTACAGCACATTTAGGGTGAAGCTTCTCTGTCCAATAGGCCCAACTTGTCCCTCATTGATGGCTCTGTTCCATTCATTGCAACAACGTCCTCTTTTTGCCCACTGCAAGATAATTCCACAAGCAACTGAACCTCAAATATTAGATTTGGAACAAAATGTTGAAAACTGCTTTGAAACAAACATATTTGCATAAGTGTGTTGATATGCATAACGTGAACCTAGAATTTGGACTACATCATTGTAGCTTATGAACATCCTGGCTCTCACATGCTCCATCCGAAAACAATTATCCTAAATTACTCCATGCTATTAGCAGAGTGAACTCAAATGGACATTTCCTCCCAATTATAGTGATGCAGTAGCCAGAATAAGCTAATTTACAAGTATCTGCCTAGGTCCACTAAACTGGGCAATCTGATCTGAGAAAGATAAAATGTACACATGGCAACTTCAGCCAGAATTGTACCAGTGCATGTATGTATGTGTTTATGTGCAAATATATCAAGATAAAATAAATAATAAGATGTACTAGACCAGAAATTCTATCCCTCTAAGGATATTCTATCCCTCTAAAGCAGGGGTCCTCAAACTATGGCCCGCGGGCCACTTCTGGCCCACCAAGGGCACTTATCCGGCCCGTGGAGGAGGAGCGCCCCCCCCCCCACACACACACACAGTGTCCCTCCCTTGGCTGGCTCATGCTATCCGTCAGGCCCGATGGGCAGTGTGAGGCATCCAAGGGCAGCTGCTCCACGTGGCCTACTCACGCGTAAAGCACCTCGCGAGGTGCTTTACACATGAGTAGGCCATGCGGGGCTGCTCCTCCCTTAGGTGGCTCACACTGCCTATCGGGCCCGATGGGCAGCGTGAGCCAGCCAAGGGAGTCTGCCCCGGCGCTCCATGCAGTCATGCCGGCCACATGACCTTGGAGGTGTCTACGGACAACGCCGGCTCTTCGACTTAGAAATGCAGATGAGCACCACACCCCATAGTCCGACATGACTGGACTTCATATCAGAGGAAAACCTTTAACTAGGAAAATTGTGGAAGATCCAGGGTGGGAGAAAGAACTCTTGTCTGTTGGAGGTAGGTATGAATGTTTCAATTGGCCACCTTGATTGGCATTTCATAGCCTGACAGTTTTTAGGGAGAATCCTTTGTTGAGAGGTGATTAGCTGACCCTGATTGCTTCTTGTCTGGAGTTCCCCTGTGTTTGAGTGTTGTTCTTTATTTACAGTTATAATTTTAGAGGTTTTTTTAATACTGGTAGCCAGATTTTGTTCAGACTAGAAATAGGAAGATTTCCCATTCTCTGCTCCTCGAATTACTTCCTATATAGGGCTAGAAAGAACCCCCTCTAAGGGCCCTTCCACACAGCAAAATAAGATATGTGCAATGTGCATAGGATTTTTTTTTATTGATTAAAAAAAAAACCCCTATAGTCCGGCCCTCCAACGGTCTGAGGGACAGTGAACTGGCCCCCGGTTTAAAAAGTTTGAGGACCCCTGTTCTAAAGTAGTCTAGCTTCACATCAGGCTTGTAGAATCAAATAGCTGTGTTCTTATCCTTGTTGCCACTGACAAATTTGAACATAGCTAATGATACTGCTGCATTTTTATCTGACATCCGAAAGTCAATACAGGACTGAGCTGATCAAGATAAAAGTCACTAGTAAAATGAACCTTATGAACTTGCTAGGACTTTAAGATCGTCCAGGGAGGCTCTGCTCTTGATCCCGCCTGCATCACAAACACGTTTGGTGGGGACGAGAGACAGGGCCTTCTCAGTGGTGGCCCCTCGGCTATGAAACGCCCTTCCTGGGGACATTAGATCGGCCCCGCTCCCTCTTAACATTTCGGAAGAGAGTCAAGACTTGATTGTTTGAGCGAGAGTTTGAAAATGCAAGGTAAAAGACATAGGAATTGGAACGACTGGACAACAAGATGGGACAATGATTTTATTAGGAGACACAAATGATGTGTGCTTTTAGTATTCTTGTTATGGTTTTATATTATGTGTTAATATTTTAAAATGTTTTATGGTGTTTTTGGACATTGAATCATTGCCATTGTAAACCGCCTTGAGTCGCCTGAGAAGGGCGGTATACAAATCTAGTAAACAAATTAATAAATAAAAAGGATGGAAGGAAGGAAGGGAAGGAGGAAGGGAAGAGAGAAAGGACAAAAGTTGAAAAGGGTGGAAGGGAAGGAGAAAGAGAGAGGGAAGGAAAGAGAGAAGAAAGGAAGGATAGGATGGAGAGAGAGAGGATGCTTGCCATAGATGCAGGCAAAACGTCAAGAGAGAATGCCTCTAGAACATGGCCATAGAGCCCGAAAAAACCTACAATAACCCAGGTCTAAAATTCCCCTGCTTTCCTCCCCAAATGGGATGAGGTCCATAGTAGTCTTGGCTTTCAAGATTGCACTATAGTTAGCTTTTAAAATTTGTTTTTCCTGCAATGTTGAGGTTTCCCCTGATTAAAAAATAAGGCAGAGTGGGTTGGGACTGCACTTTTCTTGTGTGATAATTCAGCATGTGGGACAGAAAGTGAGAAGGCCGGAGAACATAAAGCATCTGGTGGTATTTGTAAAATGAAACAATGTCTTTTAAAACAGAAAGAGATGGTACGCTTTGCTATGAAGATGATCTCTTCCTCCCCCCCCCTCCCCCCCACACACACTTTCTGCAACGTGTCTGATGAAGTCCTAAGTCACCTTATTGTTATGGGTCTGATCATCTACACAGATAATTCACATGGCACTGGTTTATTTTGGGGTGGCAAAATAAAGCCCTCTGGGATTCCCTGGATGGTTTCTCCCCTTCCCTCGTGACACTATAACGTGGTAGTTTCTCATATTTCGTAAGATTTTCCTCCCTCCTCCCATTCCAAATGTCATGAATAGCTTTATACCAACACATGATGATATGTTTAGTCACACCCTGTTGTCCTTGGCAAAATGATGTGGCCCCTGTGTAAGGTTTCTCAGCTCCAACTGTGTTGCTGTGGATTAGTCTTCTCTGAAAGAACACACCATGGGATGAAGATACCATACGTCTTTATTGTTCAGAATACAAGAGCCTCGCACTACTGTCCTTCTATATAGGCCTAGCTACAATATCATAAATCACTAAGGAGTCCTGGTGCCTGGAGCTTGCTCCTTTTCACATTCCAGAGCCCACTATCCTCCCACTTTGGGGCAATTTAATTTTATTTCTGGTTCATATGTCCTGTCCTCCCTCTTGGCCCATAGCCATGTGCTGTGTGTCAGAATGGCTAGTTGGATGGCATGAGATAGAGATCATGACTCTCTGAGATGTTATCTGTAACTGACATACATGCAAATACATGGAAGGGGAGAAAAGAATCACTTTAATCCCTGAATCTTCCCTCCATTGATTTGCAAGAAGTTTTGACCCAAATGAAAAATGCATCATATCTATGTGTTTCAATCTGTGGCATTAATTTCAATTTCTCCATCCCCTGTTTGGATATCAGACAGCACGCCAACGCCTTAAATCAAGAAAAAGATTTACAGAGATGTTCGCAGGAACACCTCAGCAAGTGAGAGTCCAAAAGTGGCAGGATAAAATCCAAAACCTCAAGCCATGGCTGATACCGAATGAGAGACTCCCCTCTGGGCACACAGAAGACTGGGCAACTTGGAAGGCGCTGAACAAACTGCGATCTGGCACAATGAGATGCAGAGCCAACCTTAAGAAATGGGGTCCACGACATGTGAGTGTGGAGAAGAGCACATCACAGACCACCCATTACCATGCATCCTGAGCCCTGCCACATGCACAATTGAGGAGCTTCTTATAGCAACACCAGAAGCACTCCAAGTGGCTAGCTACTGGTCAAAGGACATTTAATATAATGCCAAATTTTATATTAATACCCAATATGCCCAAATACCCAATACATCAAAATTTGAATGCTGGTGGGGTTGGGGGGGGGGGGTTGATTTTGTCATTTGGGAGGTGTAGTTGCTGGGATTTATAGTTCACCTACAATCAAAGAGCATTCTGAACTCCACCAACAATGGAATTGAGCCAAACTTGGCACACAGAACTCCCATGACCAACAGAAAATACCGGAAGGGTTTGGTGGGCATTGACCTTGAGTTTGGGAGTTGTAGTTCACCTACATCCAGAGAGCACTGTGGACTCAAACAATAATGGATCTGGACCAAACTGGGCATGAATACTCAATATGCCCAAATGTAAACACTACTGGACTTTGACGGAAGATCTACCTTGACATTTGGGATTTGTAGTTGCTGGGATTTATAGTTCACCTACAATAAAAGAGCATTCTGAACTCTACCAATGATGGAAACTTGGCACACAGAACTCCCATGACCAACAGAAAATACTGCAAGGGTTTAGTTACCTTAAAGTTTGGAGTTGTAGTTCACTTATATCCAGAAAGCACTGTGGACTCAAACAATGGTGGATCTGGACCAAACTTGGCATGAATACTCAATATGCCCAAATGTGAACACTAGTGGAGTTTAGGGGGAAATCTAGGTTAACATTTGGGAGGTGTAGTTGCTGGGATTTATAGTTAACCTACAATCAAAGAGCATTCTGAAAACCAGCAATGAAGGAATTGAACCAAACTTGGCACACAGAACTCCCGTGACCAACAGAAAATACTGGAAGAGTTTGGTGGCCAGTGACCTTGAGTTTTGGAGTTCAACTACATCTAGAGAGCACTGTGGACTCAAACAATGATGGATTTGGACCAAACTTGGCACGAATATTCAATATGCCCAAATGTGAACACTAGTGGAGTTTGGGGGAAAATCTAAAAGGACATTTGGGAATTGTAGTTGCTGGGATTTATAGTTCACCTACAATCAAAGAGCATTCTGAACCCCACCAACGACAGAATTGGACCAAACTTCCCACACAAAACCTCCATGGTCGACAGAAAAGTTTCCTGATGGCCTTTGGTGACCCCTGTAAGACCCCTCATGGCCCCCCAGTGGTCCCGAACCCCAGGTTGAGAAATACTGACATATGCCACCGACATATGTCAAAACCCACTTGAAATGTTTCCAGGATAGGAGAAGCTGAATGGTTTGGCTAAAGATATGCAGAAGCAGAAGCTGAAGATTTCTTAAATTTTATTATTGCCTTCTAAATTCAGCCCACTCCTCATTCAACTACCAGTTCCAACATGTCAGTAGACCAAGGACCGCAGAAGACACAAAACTCGGAGCACATTCATTATACCGCAAACTCACCACATGCCACAACGGGACAAACTGAAATCTTATTCTTGTCCTTTTCTACAGGTTAGTCCTACTAGTAGAGATGTTAAAATAGAGACTCATTTCATTTCATGCTCTACCTACTTTTTGGAAGAACTGCTTCTCTGGCAGCTTGGATGCCTTTACAGAGACTTTCTTGGAAGGACCCAGGGAGGAGAACATCAAAATGCCTTACCTCTGTGGTAAGACAGGAACAAATTGAACTATGCCTACAATAAGCTATGGGAAATCCCAATAAGTCAAGCATATTTGAGCAGCCGCATTCAACTAATTTCCCAATTATACATTCAGGAAGCAAAGATGAACTGCAAGAGAGGAGGGAGTGGACTCTCAGGTGAGTGAGTCACAGAGCCAGAGCAAGTTTCATTTCGTTCCTGTTCCTTGCCTTACACAGACCAACCCTTCCCTTTCTATAAAATGAGAGTAAGTTGCGAAACTCTTGAGTTGCCACATTTCAAACTTCGGCCCTAATATTGGGGCACATTCTTAGAGCCTCAGGCAGAACGTTTAAATTTCAGGGCCATCTACTAACCAAATGACTACCTGTCAGAACTGGCCTAAGATCTGTTGCTGCTTGACCTCCCACTGGCCACCTAAATCAGCATTTCTCAGAGGGGTCAGCAAAAACCATCAGAAAACATAGATTTCTGATGGTCTTAGAAACCCCTTTGGCTGAGAAAGTTGAAGATCTCTCTGCCTGTCCTCCTCTTCCTTTTTGGAAACAGACAGCAAACCCCCCAACCAAAAGCCCTCCTTCGCTGTAATTGGTCGGCCTCTCATTCAAGGGAAGGGCTGTTTTTGAGACTCCAACCAGGGAGGGGAGAGCAGGTGGTGCGCATATGCGGGCAAGGGAGAGCATGTGAGGCTGGAGGGTGGCTCGTGCAAGCAAGTCCCTTCAAGACATGGGCGTTCTGTGTGGGACATTTGGCCCAATTCTATCATTGGTAGGATTCAGAATACTCTTTGATTGTAGGTGTACTATAAATACCATTAACTACAACTCCCAAATGTCAAGGTCTATTATCTTCAAACTCCAGCAGTGTTCACATTTGGGCATATTGAGTATTGGTGCCAAGTTTGGTCCAGATCCATCATTGTCTGCAGATTTCTCTGGATGTAGGTGAACTACAACTCCAAAACTCAATGTCAATGCCCACCAAACCCTTCCAGTATTTTCTGTTGGTCATGGGAGTTCTGTGTCGCAAGTTCGGTTCAATTCAATCATTAGTGGGGTTCAGAATGCTCTTTGATTGTAGGTTAACTATAAATCCCAGCAACTACAACTCCGAAATGGAAAAATCAATCCCCCCCAACCGATGTACCTGAGGGACCGCCTCACCCCCTACCAACCCCAGAGATCCCTCTGTTCTGAGGACCAAGATTTATTGGAAATTCCCAGTGTCAAGACCTTGCATCTACCAGCAACCAGATGCAGAGCCTTTACAGCAGTGGCACCATCACTCTGGAATACTCTGCCACCTGAAGTCCGTGCCTTGCAGGACCTATCAGCTTTCCGCAGGGCATGTAAGACATATCTGTTTCGACAGGGCTTTGATCTTTGATATTGTTGTTTTTTAAATTGTTTTAAATTGTTTTTAAATTGTGTTAGATTTTAGCCTGTCCTTGTAAGCTGCTTCGAGCCCCAGGGGAGTGGCGGCATATAAGTTTGAATTATAAATAAATAGATAAACCCCACCAGTATTCAAATTTGGGTGTATCGGGTATTTGTGCCAAATTTGGTCCAGTGAACAAAAATACATCCTCCATACTAGTTATGTACATTACAATTTGTAACAGTACCAGAATTAGTTATGAAGTAGCAATGAAAATAATTTCATGGTTGGGGGTCACCACAACATGAAGAATTGTATTAAGAGGTTTTAAGGAAGAGTAGATGGGCTACTGCAAATTCTACTTCAAAGAAACAACCATCCTCTTCCAATCAATGTATTTTTGTAGTGACATGTCTTTATCCTTAGCAGTTTAAAGACAAGGTTCTTCAGTTTAACAGCTGAGTTATCTGTGTGCCATTACACAATAGAATCAAAGAGTTGGAAGAGACCTCCTGGGCCATCTGTATATCACTTGTTCAATTGTTTGTCTTCTTACAAGGTCAGGCTTTTCTTGACTAGTGGTTTTCAAAAGGTGGTCTCCACATGTTCATGGAGACTCACACTTGCCAAACGGATGTGACATCATTTTTACCTTTTCAGTAAGGTTATGGTGCACTTATTTCCAATAAGTTATGGAATTTCCAATAGATAAAACTTCAGAACTCTTTGGCAGAAAAGGCTAAAGACCTTGTAAAACTAGAACTCCCATGATGGTGTCATGTAGAGCCATGGCAGTCAAAGTGGTATCAAACTGCATCAAATTTCACAGTGTAGATGCACCTTCGTTTTCTCTTTTCCTTTCACACTTTGTCTTATTTCAGTTGGGACAAACTTATTTCAAAAGGCAAAAATAATTGTTTCTGGATCATAATATTTGAAATTGGCATTGTTGATAATGCAAATTCTGAATAGGATAATGTTCAGGATTCTCCTAGGAACTAGAGTCTCTGAATTCCTTCTCTCTGCCTCTTCTAAGGAGCCTAAGGCCATTGTGAGGACTCTGATCCTAGGCTCATGATGGCAAACATCTCCAGGCTTGCATTAATCATACAGTCAGCCAGATTTATATATAAATAAAACGTGGTTTATTGTCAACGTTCTTCCTGTAGAACACTTTAGAAGGAAATCAATTTCACTGGGACATTTGTTTATATAGTTTTCTGGTAAACATACATGTCATCTACTTCTTCCTTGAATGCTTTAGTTTTGCAATAAAAATGTTGCACACATTCCCAAACAATGTGTTTATATTATGGCCACCAGTGTTTATGCATATTAATAAGTTAACTCGCCCTCACTCTGGCATTTTTAGAGACTTGCATGGAGTGGCATAATCCATGAAGTATATCAGTCTCCATGCAAGTCTCTAAAAATCATGATTCGCAGATGCTCTACAGCAGGGATTCTAAAAAGCTTTCCACTCGCGACCCCTTTCCGCCCAAGACATTTTTACGTGACTCTGTGTATATACGATAAATATATAAAATTGAAATAAAAACAAAATATTAACTGAAAATAAATCCGTATTTGCAAGGCTTGCTAAACAGGCTGGTTTTTCTTTTTGTGGGATACAACTGAAACATTTTTAACAGCCCACTGCATGTTGTGACTAACACATTTGTAGTAATGGGTGGTGTTTGGAAACCACTGACTGATGCCAGTTTTTTGTGACTCCCAACCTTGAGTGAAGGTGAGGGCCCACAGTTTCAGAAGCAGTGCTCTGCAACAGGGATCAGGAACACGTGGTTCTAATATGCCGACTCATAAACTGAGACTTATATGGATTCCTCTAGGCCAGGGGTCCCCAAACTTTTTAAACAGAGGGCCAGGTCACAGTCCCTCAAACTGTTGGAGGGCCGGATTATAATTTGCAAAAAACAAACATGAATGAATTCCTATGCACACTGCACATATCTTATTTGTAGTGCAAAAAACCCTCACTTAAAACAATACTGTAATTAAAATGAAGAACAATTTGAACAAATATAAACTTATTAGTATTTCAATGGGAAGTGTGGGGCTGCTTTTGGCTGATGAGATAGGATTGTTGTTGTTGTCGTTGTGTGCTTTCAAGTCGTTTCACAGTTTGATCCTGAGTGAGGGCCGGGTAAATGACCTTGGAGGGCCGTATCCTGCCCCCGGGCCTTAGTTTGAGGACCCCTGCTCTAGGCGGTAAGAAGCCAGACCTTGAAACTGCCAGGCCATTAAATGCTAATCAGAGTGGCCAACTGAAACATTCACATCTGCCTCAATCAGATAAGGGTTCTTTCTCCCACCCTGGACATTCCACGGATATATAAACCAATTTTTCCTAGTTTCCAACAGACCTCACAACCTCTGAGGATATTTATTTATTTATTTCCCGTGTCAGGGCAACCAGTCGATTATATTACATTTCTAACATAACAAAGCAAACAAACTGACAAAATACAAAATTTGTGAGGATGCCTGCCATAGATGCAGGCAAAATGTCAGGACAGAATGCTTCTGGAACATGGCCATACAGCCCACAAAACTCTCAAGAACCCAGTTTCCAAGCAATGTTTTTGACATTACTTCTGGGGGGTTTCAAATCTATTCACCAATCACAATTTTTAGATACACCTGTTTCAATTTGGCTGGCTTGCATTGCTACTATTGATATACCCGTGCCTGTAACCCTCTTGTTATGAAGACAAAAGTCACAAGTGGAATGCGGGGGCTGGGATTTGCTATTGAGTTTCTAGAATAAAGAGTGGTAAAATAAATCATCTGACAACAGTAGTATTATGGCCACCTTCATATGTGAGATCTGGAGCAATGGGCCCTAGTGCTTGAAAGAGAACTCTCCAGCAGTGGAACTCTCTGCCCCGGAGTGTGGTGGAGGCTCCTTCTTTGGAAGCTTTTAAACAGAGGCTGGATGGCCATCTGTCAGGGGTGATTTGAATGCAATATTCCTACTTCTTGGCAGGGGGTTGGACTGGATGGTCCATGGGGTCTCTTCCAACTCTTTGATTCTATGATTCTATGAGAGAAAGATCAGTCTCCCTTTGAAATTTTGTTGAGCAGGAAACTTTGCAAACTTGTTTATGCTCTTTTCTTCTCTTAGTTTCACTGTGTCACTGCTTCTCTGTGCTATATGTAGATTGCAGAAGTTTGGCAAAAAAGTGGAGAAGGGACTCTTTATTACAAGCCCAGAATGTTGCAACAGGAGCTCACTTGGGCACTAAGAGTTACTCATCTTGCACAATCTTGCTGATTGGCACAACCTCGGGATCATAACAGTGAAGACACAGTGAAGACATCTGCCCTTGCACTTTGTTACTCTGCTGCTGAATGCACATGCCCAGTGTGGAATACATCTCACCACGCTAAAACAGTTGATGTGGATCTTAATGAGACACACCACATTATCACATGATATCTATGCCCCACACCACTGGAGAAATTATACTGTTTAGCCGGTATTGCACTACCTGACATCTGTTGGGAAGTAGCAGCCTATATTGAAAGGACCAAGACATTGACATCGCTGGCCCACCCTCTGTTCGGATATCAGCCACCACGCCAACACCTTAAATCAAGAAATAGCTTCCTAACATCTACAGAGATACTCGCAGGAACACCTCAGCAAGCAAGAGTCCAAAAGTGGCAGGCTAAAACTTGGAACCTCAATCAGTGACTGATACCAGATGAGAGACTCCCTCCTGGGCACACAGAAGACTGGGTGACCTAGAAGGTGTTGAACAGGCTGTGCTCTGGCACCACAAGATGTAGACACAACCTTAAGAAATTTGGCCACAAAGTGGAGTCCATGACATGCAAATGTGGAGAAGTGCAACCTGAGCCCTGCCACATATACAATGGAGGACATTCTCACAGTGACACCAGAGGCACTCCAAATGGCCAGCTTCTGGTCAAAGGACATTTAACATAATGTCAATTTTTTAACTTTGTGTTTTTAAATACATTATAACTGTACCCTCAATTCACTTCTGACACGATGAATAAATCTTGCATGGACTTTCCAGAGGGACTCGTTGACATTGGCACAAATACTGTTTTTTCAAAACACTCAACTGTGTATGAATTGACAGGATGTTTAACTCTTATCTTGGTCGGAGACTGCCGTGGGTGGAGAAGAAAAGAAGTGTAATTGTGTTTATTAGTAGTGTGCAGAGGGACCTCAGAACTATTTTTATGGTGTGCAAGAGGGTCAACACTGGCAAGAAGGCCAAGATTAATTTTGAGTGCTTGCAGGCATGCTCTTACAAAACAATCAAAATACTTACTGTTTTTCACTGTCATGAAATTAACTCCAACTTACAGTAATTCCTAATGACCACTTTCATAGAAATTAGCATATAAATGGAACACATCCACTCTGTGGGCCATTATTTTGTTTTCCATGTGTGTTGTCACATTTTAGAACTAGAATGGTTTCCATCTCTGTCACTTGAAGCAGCTTTAATGTGTGCCTGGTGATTTAATTCTTCTAAGTGCTCTGAGTACAGCTTCCACTTTACTTTTTTTGAGTGTGTGTCAGGAGTGACTTGGGAAACTGCAAGTCGCTTCTGGTGTGAGAGAATTGGCTGTCTGCAAGGTCACTGCCCAGGGTGCCTGGATGTTTTGATGTTTTACCATTGCTGTGGGGTTCAGTGTTCTTTGAATAAGGGTGAAGAGGAGCAGTCAGGAGAAGAGAAGCTCCGGAGAACTGTGGAGGGTTGTGTGGGAGAACCGGAATCCAGATAAGCGGAACCTTTTGCAATACCATTTTATACACTGTTTTCTGACACTCTAACAATTTTTTAAAAAAATGGTTTATACAAGGAACAACTACAGAGCGAAAGCCTTACCTTTGCATGGCTCAATACAAACACTTGCAGTTAAGAGGCCACAGCTGACTGAGGCAGCTGGGGGAGAAGAGAGTCCTGCATTGACTTCTGTTCTGGTGAAGGGCTACAGCCAAGCAAAAATGACCGACTTTTTTTCCTTTTTACTCTACGGATAAGATCTACAAGGCTCATGTAAGAGCTGCTAAGGTGGCCCCAAAAGAAAAGGAAATCAATCTGTTTATGTCTGGAGGAGACTTATGGAACTGGCCAACTAACACGAGGGCTACTACAGAAGGAGATTAATATCACGAGCTCTGGGACTGTGAGAAGCCTAGCCGAGGAACTGGCACAGTCTGAGCCAGAAAGCTTTGGTGCTGCAGATACACAAATTAGGGACACGGTCCCACTGCCAAAATAACTTCTAACCTCATTTTCGAAAGAGGGCTACCTTACTCCCTACACACCTGAGAAATCAGTACAGCAGCAGCTCCTCCCAGTCTCACAGCAACGTGGAGAACAAACTGAGGGCTGCTCTACTTTGGAAGTAAAACTCTCTGCTTTCTCAAACGATCTGCAGTCAATCAAGAAATACCTGCAGGAAAGTACTGGGCTCCTGAGCACTTTGGCAAAAATAATCAAAGTAGAGACTCTGGAAAGCCGGTATAACTGTGACGC
The DNA here is from genome assembly GCF_037176765.1 of Anolis sagrei. Classification (NCBI taxonomy): domain Eukaryota; kingdom Metazoa; phylum Chordata; class Lepidosauria; order Squamata; family Anolidae; genus Anolis; species Anolis sagrei. The sequence continues at coordinate 87,160,838 of NC_090034.1, forward strand.
TCTCAAGGCATCACCAGGTCTGAACATTTCAGTAGCCACCGGGCAAGTTTTTAATGCTAAGATTCTGCCTCAAATGTTATATGGAGCACAACTCTGTGCATTTAAAAGTGTCAAGGCTTTAGAAGCCATCCAGACAAAATTCCTAAGAAGCATCCTTAGCTCCCAAGCTGTGTGCCTAACGTAATTTTACTTCTAGAGACAGGTCAGATCTCTGTTGAGTCTCGGATCTGGATTTATAAACTAAAACTATGGTTAAAACGAATGTTTTTGCCTAAAGGTTTGGCTCCATTGACCCTTGGTGATCTATTCCAATCAAGGTGGGAAAAGATAGTTCATGAGAAAATCCCAAACCTTGGATTTTCAGCTAATACCATTCTGACCATGGGCTATACAAAAGCCAAAGAAAACATACGACAGCGTATCTGGGACACTGAGCTGCAAAACTATCTAAATGCATCCTCTTTTCTTCCAATCTTCAAAGATAATGGAAGGGCACTGCTTCCTGCAGAGTACTTAGGCAACCTAATTATCCCTAAAGATAGGAAGGCGTTCTCTTTGGCTAAATTGTACTGCTGTACTGGAGGGAAGATATAACAAATTGCCATACAATGAACACCTATGTCCCTGCGAGGAGGAGGCAGTGGAAACTGTGGAGCACGTTTTGTTGTACTGTTCTTTTTACCGTGACCTTCGTAAACATTTTATAAATCCAATTTTAGAAAGTCTACCAGGGAGATCTGTAAGGTTTTATATAGATTATCTCTTGTCTGACCAACACCCCAAGGTCACTGTCAGGGTTGCTAGCTTCTGTGCAGCAGCAATGGCTTGTCGCCACAAGATGCTGTCACAGCCTTAGAAAGTTTTAATATATATTTTACCATTGACAGTCTAGTATCTAAATGTTTAACACCATTTTAATTATCTTATACAATATTGGGTTTTAATTTTTGTTTTAGCATTGTTTCTTGATATCCAGATGTGTGTGTAACCTGATGTTTGTAGATTTATGTACATGTGCTTGTACATGTGTGCGTACCCTGACATTTGTACACCCTGTCACTTGTACCTTTTAGATGCTGATCATTGACTGTAATAAATCTTGTTTGTACCATCTGTGTAGAAGGCTTCTCTCATTTCCTCTCATGTATATTAGTATATTGGCCGCCAGGTGATCACAGAATCATAGAATTGGAAGAGACCACACAAGCTATCTAGTCCAACCCCCCTGCCATGCAGTAAAGGCACAATCAAAGCATCCAGCCTCCGTTTAAATGTCTCCAAAGGAGCTTCCATTACACTCTGAGGCAGAGTTCCACTGCTGAACAACTCTCTCAGACAGGAGGTTCTTCCTAACGTTCAGGTGGAATCTCCTTTCCTGTAATTTGAACCCAATCCTCTGAGTCCTAGTCTCCAGGGCAGCAGAAAATAAGCCTGCTCCCTCTTCCTTATGATGCTGCTTCGGCTGCTTAAATATGTTTACAAGAAACAACTGTTGGCTTTGCAAGATTCAGTCAGCCTACCTCCTTTTTCATTTCTTAATCTTTCTTAAGTCTTTTTTCTCTATTTTTCTATATTCTTTGATTCAGTTGTTTCCTACTTCTGCAGTCCAATCACCTATGATTAATAGGGGTCCCCAGTGGCAAAATGGGTTAAACCCTTGTGCTGGCAGGACTGCTGACCAACAGGTAAGCGGTTCGAATCCGGCAGGGTGGGTTGAGCTTCACTTGTCAGCTCCAGCTCCACATGTGGGGACATGAGAGAAGCCTCCCACACGGATGGCAAAACATCAAAACATCTGGGCATCCCCTGGGCAGCCAATTCTCTCGCACCAGAAGTGACTTGCAGTTTCTCAAGTCGCTTCTGACACTTTAAAAAAAAGCACCTATATAAATAAAATGTAATGTTCGTTTGTGGGATTAACATAACTCAAAAACTATTGGACAAATTGCCGCCAAATTTGACCACAAGACACCTAGTAACCCAAGGAGTGACCATCACTAAAAAAATTGATTTTGTCATTTGGGAGTTGTAGTTGCTGGGATTTATAGTTCACCTACAATCAAAGAGCATTCTGAACTCTACCAGTGATGGAATTGCATCAAACTTGGCACACAGAACTCCCATGGCCAACAGAAGACACGAGAAGGGTTTGGTGGGCATTGACCTTGAGTTTGGGAGTTGTAGTTCACCTACGTCCAGAGACCACTGTGGACTCAAACAATGATGGATCTGGACCAAACTTGGTACGAATATTCCATATGCCTAAATATGAAGACGGATGGAGTTTGGGGGAAATAGACCTTGACATTTGGGAGTTGTAGTTACTGGGATTTATAGTTCACCTACAATCAAAGAGCATTCTGAATCCCACCAGCGATAGAATTGGGCTAAACTTCCCACACAGAAGCCCCATGACCAACAAAAAATACTTAAGGCCATCCAGTCCAACTCCTTTCACCAGGGCAAGAAAACGTAAACCAAGCCCTCCTGACAAAGAGCCATCCAGCCATAGATATAGATTTATATGATTCACACACAGAGAGAGATATAGTATCATAGATTTGAAAGGGACCCCTAAAGGAGGACAATTATATGTTGCATGTTCCAGAGTAGGCAAACCAGACAATCTCCACATCAACACTGATCAAGAAACAACAAGAAATACTGTTTACCCACAAGCATGAAGAAATTACATATATTAGAAACCAACACTTTCTCATTACTTCATTTTCCAGATCACCAGACTGAGCCACAGCAACGCGTGGCAGGGAACGGCTAGTGATTAAATAAAAGCCCTCCTTAGGTTTGTGATAAATTTCCTCATAGGCTCCAGCATAGGTACAATTTCTCCTTCTGCCCCCATAGATGGAGCATAAACCTGGATTAATCTTATACTGATGGGTTTTCCCCAAACCCTTATTGATATGATTCAGTCAGGCTTTGCATTATATTCTTTGACTGCTTTTCCTACATCTCTCCTTTTTCTTAGATTTTGATTTCCTGAGTAAAACACTGTAATAGTGTCAAAATACCCAGTTCCTGTCCACTTGAGCTTGCTCACACCAAGTATTGCAATCTTTATGTTTTCCATTTTTTGTTTTACTATGCCAAGCTTCTCTTCATTCATGCTTCTCTGAACACAGTAGTAAAATACCACAGCTATGTGAAGTTAAATGCTCAGTAGTTGAATTTCACTAGCTTTGCTAATAATAGAGAACATAATCTACTTCCTTAAAATGACAACAGAGCTGAGTTTTGCAATACAACTCAAGCCACTTCCCACAAGTTGAGAAACTTAGAGCTGCTACAAAAAAGACAAGGAAACAGTCTCTTAAATCCATGCAGCTCATCCTTCTGTAGCAGATCAAGTGTTCCCACATTGAATGTCAGCAATGTTATTTTTCGCATATTTATTTATATCCCACCCTTCCCTTGGCATAGGATAAAATTATGTTCTTTGTCTACTAATGATGTTGTAAGACAGATATGATAAGATGGCATTGCAACCTACAGTTGATTACATAAAGCTTCCACAAATTACCTGTGGGCAATTAGTCAAATGGACAATACAGTCACCATGATACTTTTTTTTCGTGTGAGGAGCGACTTGAGAAACTGCAAGTTGCTTCTGGTGTGAGAGAATTGACAGTCTGAAAGGGGATGCCCATATGTTTTACCATCCTATCAGAGGCTTCTCTCATGTCCTTGCATGGGAAGCTGGAGCTGACAGATGGGAGCTCACCCCACTCCCTGGATTTGAACTGCCGACCTTTCGGTCAGCAGTCCTGCCAGCACAAGAGTTTAACCCATTGCATCACCATGATACTGCTCTCGTGCCACTATGCAGTGCTTTCCTTCTTCTTGAATATGGCAGTGATATCACACATATACATTAGAAACATACACACACACTAATCAGTAATATACCCCAATCTCTATCCTCTTGGAAGGTTGATCACATATTTTAATTCATTTCTTGAAACATGAACAGCAAATAAGGATGCGAAGCTAAACATAGTGGCTTTTCCTGAAGGCAGGG